>NC_080672.1:329293990-330493990 GCF_030247195.1 Topomyia yanbarensis | reverse complement strand
TTTTATCCACTAGGCCTAGTGATAGACGGTAGTATTGCGTACAACTTCAACGACGGAGCGGAAGCGCTGCTTGAGGTCCATCCGGAGGACGCGTTGCTGACCATTGTAATGGACTGAGAAAGGAAAACCTGTAATGTTTTTCACGATATTTTTTAGAAGTTTAGGAATAAAAAGTGAGAATTGAAAGATAGAAACCGTGCACTGTATAAATTTAGATGCAAAGCATAATCTGCACTATAACTTTTATTAAGCTAATTTGTTTAGAAGCTTTTCAAAGCATGTTTTGTATGAGAGCGCATTTATTTATAATAATAAAAATAGTTAAAGATGTCAAAACTGTTTTTTGCTGTACTAAAAAGTAGCACACAACAAACTCATATCTTAAGCTTCAAACAGAATACTCCATCATTGGCATTGTCATCAGGCCCTTTTGAAAAGTATGCTCTGAACAATGTATTGTGCAATATTTTTGCAATATTGGACCATATTAACCAGGGTCGTAGCGTGGACCTCTGGCGTCCTTGGCGTCATTCCAGTTTTGTTCCCCTTTGCTGTTTATTATGGCTTTCTTTTTCAACTATACTGCCCATAACAGCATAAGAGTCCCATGTTGAAAAACACCAAGTCGAGAAAAACGCTGTTCAAGATTGTCCCATCCATTGAGCCAAATGGATGGGACAACCATGTTTTGGTATTTTTTTTTATATTTTCTGAACAGACCCGGTAATCTTATTTGTGCAGTGTGATTCAGTGGTGATACAGAATACAATCCAATGGATAACTCATTTTCGACAAAAATCCACATGGGACTCTTATGCGTTTATGGGCAGTATACTTTCGAACAATTTATTTTATTTAATATTGTTGGCGGGGTCGTGCCTGCGCAGCTAATATAACATTGTTGAAAGTTGTGGTATTTGTCAACGTTAGCAGCGAATTCAGGGTTACCAAATTGGCTGAGAGCAAACTAAGGGGACGTCGTTTTTTGGACAATATACGGGTCAGTGGTGGAAGTTTCGCCTTGATACGATCAGTAAACAGTGGTGCTAGATGGAGGACGAGAACAAAAAAATGATCCTGCATACGCCCTCGTCGAAACCACGTTTCTGCAGGCTCCATGACAAAAAATTTATCTGGCACAAGGCTTCCAGCAAATTTAAGTATGTTTTCGCCAATAAATTTTCCAGAAAATGATGATCTGGCAAGGAATTTGCAACTGGGAACTTAAAACCAAGCTGATCCCTAAGAAAGCGATTGACTCGAAGCGGTATAAGGATATAAATACATAAGTATTTGGACAAAGGTATACTACCTTTCACAAAAGCCCAATGAAGGTGTGGATAGATTTTGCAAGCTGCTATTACAGCCTGCTCGAAACACTATAACGGTATCGACTTGGTATTTTTGCACAGTCTTTTTTTCAAGAGTTGTTCTACTAGAGCTGTACACACCAAAATTTGGTTGTCGATTTCAGCAAAATTTTGCTGAATTTTCATCAGCTGAAAGTTTCAGCAATACAAGATGCCAAAAAATCGGCAACTTGAATTGAACCTGTTTGACAGATTCGCTTTGCTGAAAATTCAGTAATTCAAATTGTCAAATTGACAGCACAGTGCTGAATTCTCAGTATTCCGGGCTGGATTGCGCTGTCAATTTGACAATTTGAATTACTGAATTTTCAGCAAAGCAAATCTGTCAAACCGATTCATGTCAAATTGCAAATATTTCGGCATCTTGTATTGCTGAAACTTCCAGCTGATGGGTTTTCCTGAGAGAGACTTACCGTTTATTGACCCATTTCTTTGCATATACCGGTCAGCAGCCGCGCTGTCATCGAGGGGTTCAACCTACAAGCATTAACACCTTATTGAATCGGAGCGAACGCCTGTTGGATCTTGTTCTTGCAAATCATACTGCTTTACTAGTCACTACCGTGTCCTCGCCCATCGAACCTTTAATTGATCTTGATGCTGATCACTCTGCTCTTACTGTTACCTATAGTATGCCCACTAGAGTGACTCGACATAAGACATTTTTCAGTACAGCACTTTTTGAGTTCCTTTTGTGGTCCCAAATGCATGTGCAAAATTTGGGAGCGGTCTATTGCTTTCCGGAATTGCGCATTGCGTTTAAAGTTTGTATGGGATTTTATATGGGGAAATCAATTATTCTGCATTTACGTTAAAAAAGATTGCCTTTTTGCTGAATATGAAAAACCAGCTTTATAAAGCTATAGCTCAAACCTTGGTTAACAACTTTGTTGAAGACGGTAACTATCCACGAGTTTTCAAAAAAAAGCTTTAACGATTTTAAAACTTATGGCTCAATCCAAATGCAAACATTAATTATTTCTTCCAACACTGCCTGTACACCACCGACACCGATACTTTAAACTTAAATAAATGGGAATATAGCCATCGCAGATACTTGGTATCTGAAGTTAGATCGGAAACATAACAAAGCAACAAACTCAACAAATGGCAACAAAGGAAGACTCACCACCAACAAAAGAAACAGCAACGCTGCACCATCAAACACACACAAAGCTAGAGAAAAAGCGCCCTCCCCTGCGCCGGCCCTGTCCGGGGTAGTACCGACCACTGTTAACGAGCCTCCGGCGATTGTTGGTGCAGGGGACCCGGCCCCGGGTAAGCCGCAACTCATTTCCACCTAACCACAACCAGATACTCGCCTCCAAACTTTTTACCAAACGCCCCCGTGAAGTGTCGGACGAGCTAAACGTTCGCAAACCCCTTGCCATACCCCAAGCGGTCACTGGAAGTGCAGTCCGCCGGTCCATGCCAAAAACCTACCAAAACTCTCAAATCGCCCATCCGAAACTGTCAGAGCCCTGATGGAGTACGGGCAATTGCTGACGAACCTCCAGCAGCTGCTTGTGCGGGGACCCGGCTCCCTCCTCTTCTCGGGTAAGTCATGACTCCTAACCATGAGCAAATGGTCGCCCCCGAACCGCTTTCAGGCAGTCAGTTGTATCGCTCCTTTAGCCAGCCCACAGGGCAAGGAACGCGGGAAAAACGGCCTCAGCATAATGCAGAACAATGAATGACAGGCATGACGCTAAAGGACTGATTCAACGTTTATCAATTCCGATCGCCGGATGCCCCTGGAATCCGATGAGATTCCACACGAAGCAATAGTTCGCTAATCCCACCTACGAGGACCTCTTGCCACACCAACGGCAGACACTGGAAGGGCGATCCGTCAGCCCCCTATATACCAACAAATGCATAGCCGTCCTAAACGTAACACTCTTAGAACCGTCGGCAGCTCGTCCGCTAACTGTAGGAAGAAAACCTTAACTGCACCGGCCCTGTCCGGTGTAGTACCGACCACAGACGACGAGCGTTCGGCGGCTGCTGGTGCAGGGGGCCTGGCTCGCTACCGGGTAAGTCGAACCATATTATCTCCGAACCACGGCCAGATAGTCGTCTCTCAACTTTTTTCAAACAGCACACCAGTTGGTCCATCCAGCGCTTACTCCGGACCATCATCAGATAGCGAGCACCCCAATTACCCAGTCGGCTCACCCGATGCACTTCGTTGCCGGATGCTGATGTCCCTGGCTACACAATGAAACATCAACGGACTGGCAGCCAACCTCGAAGTCCAAGCATACATGGTCGGTGTTAAGTCAGACAGGACTAAGTGACAAAATATTGATTTCGAGAAAAAACGGGTTTAAAGTTTGAATTGCAGCATCCTCTACGTTATAATTGGAAATTATTTTTTTCCATAATTCTTGTTTATGGCTACATATTTCAAATCTGTCAAAAGTTAAATGTAGCTGAAGAAATTTTTTATCCAGTATTGTCATTATCTCATTTTTTGATGTTTTGCGACTTAGTCCGCTCTGACTTAACACCGACCACATGATCTTCGATTCCGACCCTATCTGCCTGGCACTTCAGGAGACCTGCCGCGAACCAGGGTCGGATCC
The DNA here is from genome assembly GCF_030247195.1 of Topomyia yanbarensis. NCBI lineage: Eukaryota > Metazoa > Arthropoda > Insecta > Diptera > Culicidae > Topomyia > Topomyia yanbarensis. Next base: position 330,490,032 of record NC_080672.1, on the reverse strand, counting down.
GGCACGCTGGCTTGGCAATCGCTATACTAATACTAAACAAGTGATATCGCAGTCAGGGCCGACATCGTCTCAACCCGCGTATAGTTGTTAACTGAATTAATTGTCTCCGCTAGATGAATCAATTATCCCCTCACCGTCGTCTCGTTGTCTGTCACCCGAAGAATGAGGCTGTCGAAGAGGGAGACGTCGTCGTTCTAAATAACGAAAACGATACATTCCTCCTCGGCCATCCACCTCAGTATTGTTTCAAGGTCCATCGTCGGAAACTGCGGCTGGACCTTAGTCAGGGACACTGCTGGAAGCGACAATTTCCCAATAGTAACATCCCTCTACGAAAGAGTGGACTGGTCTGCCTTCGACGATCATTTGAGCTTCACCTTCGACAGCTGTGGAGACGGGTAAACGCGCTCAGTGGTAGGCAGAACCGCTAACGGAGCGACCATCGCTGACACACTAGAAATCGCAAATTTGATCGGAGCACACTTCGAAACCCTCTCAGCCAACAAGGCACTTCACCCGGACTTCGGGATGCGCAGAGCCGGCATCACCAACCATCTTTTCCCACGACTCCAGTCAGAAGTCAACAAACCGTACTTGCCGGCCGAACTCACAGATACCCTCAGCGTCGCTTGCTATAGTTCAGCAGGACTGGATCGGATCGGTTACCCTATGTTAAGACATCTACCACCCGAGGGCAACAGAGCGCTTCTTTAATGCGACTTGGTTCCCCGAAGAGTGGAGAATCGCCAACATCGTTCCTGTCCCAAAAACAAGCCACAACAACCGCACACTAAGTGACTTCCGGCCAATCAGTCTACTCTCGTGCATAGCCAAAACAATCGAGAGGATCGTAAAGAGGAGATTAGTCATCCTGCTCGCAGAATGCGAGAAATCGGCTAATCCGAGTAATCTGCTCACGCCACCCCAAATGCAATCGAAGGATGGTTCTTAGAGTGAGTTACAATCGCACTTTCTATGGAATAGATCTGTCAAGCCGTAACTGCACTGAAGTGGTAAACATATAGCTCCACTCTACTACGGAACCGTTCGTCTGGCGGATGGACTTCTACCCATCACCACAGCAGAAGTGACATGCGTGGAAGCAGTTATTTTGAGAAAAGCACTCGGATTCCTGGAAAAATCCTTCGGATCTGAATGCCGATTGCTCTCCACGGCCGAATCTCTATTCTCGACGTTCGGCGATCGACCTCTACTACGACCCCACCCTTGCACGTCTCCATCGCCTGACCCCTCGTGCCTAGAACGACTCCGGCCCCAACTTGGACCTTAGCCTTGCCAGGTTCCTACAGCATCCTTGCAAAATTTCATCAGCTGGTGAACACGAGGTATCCTAACCACTTAAAAATATTCACTAGCGGCTCGAAACTGGGTGAGGGAGTAGGAGCCGGAGTCAGCAGCATAGGAGGGGGCCCCTCCCTTCGTCTGCTCCCAACCCTACTGCTCAGTGTTCTTGGCGGAGGTAGCTGCTATCGCAGTCGCCATGTACAAACGCCCAGCGCACACACCGACGGCCGTCTTCTCCGACTCCTTGGCACTCTTACATGCAGGCCATAGAAAATCGCAGCGATTCGTTCATCACCATCTGCTGGGTTCTTGGGCACAGCGGAATCAATGGCAATACGAATGCCGACCGCCTGGCAGCGATTGGTCGGATATCACTACCGGTCGAGACACACTTAAAAAATTAAAAGCTCGTTCGTTTTTTGGAACGACCGCACGAACCGGAGGGAACAAGCGGTTCTCTCGCACCTCCGTGTGGCCCACCCACGGACCATCCACGCTCATACGATCACCAAAGTTAATGCGTTTGGGCACCTCAGATGAAACCACGACCTCCCTTCCTGCATCAAGGACACGCTGTCCAACGATCCTGGAAGAGAGGAGGCACTCATCTCGTTCCTAAAGGACCTTCCACCACAACCAACTAGGGCGTTGGGGAGATTCCCTGCTACCCGAAGGGAATCCTCCTGCGGCACCGCGTTCCACTATCGAACGGATTATTGAACTGTTGTGTTGCCGCACTATGGCAGCATTGCTGGGAGGCGAGACTATAACCATGAGAACCACTAGAAACTGCGCTTAAGGAAGAGTGCTGTCACCCCTTCTGTGGTTGCTGGCAGTAAACAAACTACTAAATGAACTGGAAGGTCTGGGATTCGAAGTATCTGATTTTGCAGACAACAGTGTCATCACTGTTATGAGCGAAGATGATTCTACGATTTCGGATCGTACCGAAGCTGCTCTAAACAAGACATGGCGTTGAAGTAAAAGAAAAAAAGTGCAGTGAAGTTCAAACAGAACATATGCAACAAGCCAACCCTGTTCTGCCGTGATCCGCATAACAGTCCCATTTGCAGGTGGGACGGTTATGCGTATCACAGCAGTGTAGGGATGATTAAATCATGGGAAAAAATCCTGTTGGCACCGATTACCGTTGACCACGCCAAGCCATTCAGATTATATGAATCTAGTTTGTAAGGATGACAATTTCAAGTTGTGGGCCTCTTGCAAGCTCAAATGTGATATCGAACGGAAAACAAACATCAATGCACATATTATATATCTTTATTTCAATTTGGTATATTTGGACTTAAGCGCATTTGACACATATAATGAGTAAATTTTAAATATTTTTATGACGTACACATACTCGAAAAAATCTTCCCAAAATGCTTTATTAAAAATGCATAATAAATAGAACAGCTTTAAACCTGCAATCACTATAAAGTACACGTTGAAACCCCCATAAATTACAACTATTTATTTTAATTCGATCGGTAAAAGTAATTTCTAACAAAAATAATGCAAAAAAAACATACAATTACAAAAAATGGCCACCCCTCATTGGTGAATAAGCCGAGATTGGAAAAGACGTGTTCTAATTTCAAGTACATCATTGCAAACAATCATGAGGTATATAAATTCACGCAAACTACTTCGCTACTAGTAGCTCGGGAGTGAAATGACGGTCATCATAGCTGGCGAAAAAATTTCACTTATACGTTATAAATTTTTTGTGTGAACATGAAAACTCTGCATAACAAAAATTTCCCAACAGCTTCAGACTTACATTCATAATGAAAAAAGATAAAAAACTTTCTGGATTTTGATCGAGAACCTTTAGAGGTTTTAATTCTTATGGATTAAAAAATATTTCAAGTCACGTTTGCCAATAATTCAAGAACACTGGTAGCAAACATACTCACTTGGCGGGCCTGATTAGATTTCATACATGAGATTTTTTGGAGGATTTTTAAACGAGATATTTGCATATATCGACTCTTATGAATAACTTACACCTAGTTTATATATAAGTTATAGTCAATATCGTTAATTATAAATCTATCTTATGGCTCTAGGATGCCGAATCATACAGTTGGAAATATCGTTCTGAATGCGTGGAATATATAAAAAACAAGATTGACAAAGCATTTACAAAATTGTCACGTGAAGGGCGATCACGAAACTCAACCAAATGTTTCTCTTCTTTCAAGTTTGCTGTTTTATTGCGAACAATAGCGAATCGATTAGAAGATTCGTGAAAAAATGTTGACATTCATATGGAAAATCCGGTACTCTAAACAATCAGGAATCGGTTAACGTTGATATTCCTTATTTGGCAAGCAATATGTACCCGTGGAAAGTAAATTGATATTTTGATTCAGGTGCCGTCAACAATGAAATTTAGAAAACCGAATGCCTCCTGAAATTGCATTTTTTTTTAATATTTTTTAAGCAACACAATAAAAAACACAATTATGAACGGATTCTGCTGCATATCACTATTTTGAGAACGTGCTGGAATGGCAGTATAATTTGTCAATTCAGCCATGATAAAGCGGAAACAACCATAGAGCATAATCTCAAAAAGACAACAATACAACACAGTAGCGTTAGTAAAATAGTTCAAAATCACAATTCCATGAAATCATGGTACCCATTATTGTCCATAGCAAAATATGATATGACAGATCTGAAAAAACAAGCGATTGTGGATCTTTTCCCACCGCCCTTATTGAGAATTGCGACAATAGAAATGCTCTTCAGTTTCCTTCGATATGATTCGACTTGCGAAAGACAGACAGAGAGAGAGAGAGCACTTATCTGGTAACTATACTTACTCGTATTCACTGGCACGTATTGCGAAGCATGGTGGCCTGACCGCAATGATTAATGGTAATATCACAGGGCGATTGCATCCACGGTTCACCATCCGCCTGCACCGGAAGTGTGTTGTAAATTTGCAACTTCACACTGCGGGCTTGCCCCAGTCGGACTGGTTTACTCAATCCAACCTGTAGCTGGGCGATGTGAAAAGATGAAACTACACCAAACACTTCCAAGATTCCATCCGAAATGCTGTGTGTTTCGCGAATGTTACCTCCGTGGTTCGGCGAGTCGCGACTCATTTCTAAAAGGTAAGAATTGTTAATATGCGGAAAAACTAGCGAAGCATAATATACTTTACCCCAAAGTTTGACACCGGCGCCCCAAGAATCGATATTAAGTACGACGATTGACTGCAATTCCGGTAGATCGATTTTTACATCGTCTAAAAACAGTTCAATTTTCTTCTCCAAGTCAACACAATCCTGCTGAACCACCTGGTGCGTTCCAAAGCAGAGGTACAAAGCCTGAACACGAGCACGAAATCTGTTTTTAGAATCAATAATCAACAATATTTGGAAAAAATTACCTTATTAATAAATCTGCTACTGAAGAGATACAGCGAGCTTTCTCGAGCCTTGTGGAAATTCAAAGTAACCAACGCGTCCACTCCTATGCTAAAATAATTATAAACGAACACACTTCGTCTATAATGGAATCGGGGCACGTGGAATCTCCCATGGTGATGCACAGCGATTTCCATCAACCAACGATCCAATTTTACAGGTTGTGCCTTTTGAACCATACGCAAGTACTCTATGGGATTGAACACATCCGGGCCTTCAGAGCCCCAACCGAGAACGCGTGACAGGTCGTTACCAGTTCCCAGCGGTAGAATTGCCACCTCTGGTTGAGGTTCAACTCGCATCTGCAAAATTGTGTTCAATACCCAATCGACGGTTCCATCACCTCCAGCTACCAGAATCCTACAAGTTGCGGGAGCTGCAAAGATCGCCCACTGTAGCGCTTCCTGAGGACCATGGGATAATTCCAACACTTGCAACGGATGTAAAATTCCTCTCAATTGAGCAACTATTTCCGGAGATCCGCTACTGCCGGATTTCGAATTTGCTAAAATAACAGGGGAAAAGCATGAGATCTGTATTACAGCATAACACCTTTCAAACTTACCAATTACAATCAACGGCTTCCACTGGTCCTTCCATTCCGGTGGAACAATACCGGTTAAATGAACCTTCAGTGCTCCCTTACTGCGAGAGGCCAAAACACACTTTGGAGGAAAAATCATGTCTTTGAACTCCCCAAAATCACATAGACTTCCGGATATCTCGCTAAAACATTTATCGTGAGCCGCTCGCTGGCACCAGGCACAACGCTGCCCGTATAATCCCGGCTCGCTGATCTGGTCTACATCCACCGAGCAGACGCAACATTCCGATCCAAGTGGGACATTTCCCTTCACCCAAAGGTGACGACTCTCTCGTCCATCATCCGCCCGGGTACGAATCCGAAGCTCCTTACAACGGAACTCCACATCTGCCTTACGAACGCAACCATTATCGGAACATACACCGCAATTTTCACAAAATAATCCATTCGATGACATCAATATTTCGCATATCGAACAGAAGCAGGATCGATTCAACAGCTTCACGGACTTCCACGCATGACGCCGTTTTCCGTCGGGAATGTATACTACGTCTTCTTTGAGAAGAAATCGACCCGCGAGCCAGACTCCTCCTAGAACAGCGAAAATCCCCAGAAACAAATTGAACGTACATTCCAGCATATTTGCTGTTCGTTTGACACTTTCGTCGTCCTTAACACGTATCGCCCACACAAACTAGTGTTTACTTCGGGCGCAAACAATACTATTAACTACTTTCTAATTCCATAAACTACGATGTTTATGCTTCTAGTTATCAGCAATGTCGAAACACCTGGAAGTTCCTTCTGATGCTAAGGAATGCTGCTGAAAAAAAAAACACTTTGAACTCACAGAACTACTTATACAGTATTGCATAGCTGCTCAAGATAATGGAAATTGTTTTTAAAATATTTCGACGTCAACATTTCATAAGGCATTATATACAATATGCTCATGTTGAGAAAATGGCGTCTGAAAAATTACCTCGTACTTTATATTCCCATTTATGAACAGGAGCTTGATTTAAGGACTAAACAACTCAATGCCGTGTTAAATTACCCATTTTTTCCGAATAATATAACAGATTTATTAAAAAAAATTGTATTTTGAACGTTTTTTGTAGATAAATGTTTTGGTCCCTTTTGAAACATCGCACTGGTTTTGTGCCCTCTCCCATAATCCCTTTTCGGCGAGACGTTAGCTTATAGTGCGTGCGGGTGAGCCCTTTTGTTTACAGCAAATGATTATGTGACGTTTATTTTGATCCCTTTCTTGGTGTTGCGATGTTTTTGTTCCCTTTTCAAGTATAGTCTTTTTCGTTAAGAAAAGGGCCCATAAACAAATTTTTCCGTTTTGTTGTTTGGTGTTTATGAGCCGTTAATTTTTGAGGGGAAGTGAAAGGGAACATAAGCAAAACAAGTTATTTTGCTTATGTGCCTTTTCGATAATCCATTATTTCCCCAACAGCCAGGTTTCAGAATCGGCTTATTTAAGGTATGTATAAAGCTTTGTTAGTGTCCATTTGAAGGAAGTATTAACCGGAATTGTTTACGTTTTGTTTATCGGCCCATTTGAAATGTTCTCGTCGATTTTATTATAACCAATCGACGTATACGACGTATATTTATAAACCCAAAAGTACCGTTGATGCGCAAAAACTGCATATCAGCTGCATTGTTTATGATTTGCAGGGTTGAAATCGAGTGAAATTTTATGAACGTGTTCCTAAGAGTGCGTTCCACACGGCATAAAATTATTGTAAAATTTAAGCACCGTGATAGCGGGCAGATGGCACGATGATGAGACATTGGACATACTGCATGAAGATTGGTTAATTTTCGAGAACTTCTGATTTTTCACAAAAATTAGGTATTTTAGAAGGGAAAAACTTCATGAATGAGGAAAAAACTAAAAACATGCGCAGTGGATATTAATTTCTATTCGAAAACTTATCGTTTGTACACACAAATTTGAGAACATTTTCAAATAGCAATTCGATCGTGAACCGACAAATGGGCGAAATTAACAAATGTACACAAACAGAGATTTGATTAATATCTGAAAGAGGAGTAAAAATACTTTATAAAAAATATAAAAACTCATTTATAAATATTTCACACTTCATGAAAATCAATAAAAAACAAAACGGCGGATCCGACTTTCGACTGTAAACAAAAAGCCAGGCGGGTTACGCCTCTGCATTTCTAAGGTAGTGTATACAGGCGAAATTGACAGCATCATTGTTTACAAGGTCCGTAAACAGAATCGCCCTAAACAAAAACCAAGTGCTTGTTACGCCCAGGAAGAATAACAAATTTTCCCCTCCAGCGAGCACGGCGAAAGCCACATTTGATTTTTGTTTTTTGGCGACACTGCAGGGCGAAATTGAGAGTCGTCAAAACAAGAGGGCGACTCAAAAATGGCCTAATCAACATTTCATAACAACACTCGGCGAAATAATCTGTTTTCAATTTTATCAACGAAAACGTTATTATATAAAACATTTTAGTTATGCTTCCGAAAACTAGTATTGTTTCAAAGTGTTTCAATACATTTGAAGGCGCAGTATGCAAACACTGTTAAAATACGATTTAATTTTCTGAACCGAATTTTCAAAGCTATTTTTCTCGATTCGATATCATTGCGACTTCGGCCCTTTGGTCGATTCATGATCGAATTGACGATTGGATAATGGTGTCTGTTTTGGTTACGCTTTATCTATTTTTTTTTTTGCAAAAAAAACATTCGAGGTATGAATATTAATAATCCGGAAGCAGCACCTAACCTCTAATTCAACGAGAACATTTAAAATAAGCACATAAACCAAACGTAAACAATTCCGCATAATACATACTTCAAATGGACACAAACAAGGTTTATACGTCGTTGTTTATACACAACTTAAATAAGCTGATTCTGAAACCTTATTGTTCGCAAAATAATAGAAAAAAAGCAAAATAATTTGATTTGTTTATGTTTCCTTTCACTTCCCTCTCAAAAATTAACGGTCCATACACTCCAAACAACAAAACGGAAAAATTTATTCATGGGCCCTTTACTTAATGAAAAAGACTATATTTGAAAAGCGTCTAAAAATATTCCAACACCGAGAGAGGGATCAAAATAAACATCATATATTCATTTGCTGTAAACAAAAGGGCTCATCCGCATGAATTATAGGCTAACGTCTCGCCGAAAAGAATTTATAGAAGAGGGCACAAAGCTAGTTAAATGTTTCAAAAGAACCAAAAAAAAAAGCAAAAAAACAATGCAATTTTATAAATTAATTTGGTATATTATTAGCAAAAAAAATGACTAATTTAATGCGCCATTATGTTATTTGATTCTTATATCATGCTATTGTTCATAAATGGAAATATAAAATATAAATCATTTTCTCAACATCAGCTAATTGTATGATTATCAAATGTTGACGTCAAATTATTTAAAATACATTCGCTAATTGAAATGTATTGGAGCACAAATAAATAAGCAATTAAGTAATTGTTGGAATTTTCAGGTGTCGACCACCCCAACTTCTTATGAAACCCAAAAAGTTGCAAAATTTTCAAATCTTCAAGCAATTTATGCAAATCTTCACCATTGCTCATGCACTTAAAAATTAAATTAAAATATAACGCCTGCCCTTTATTGCGCACTTTCCTCCAACCTGAACTCCACACTTTTAAAGTGCGAGTGCTCAAACTGCTACTAAAAACTGCGAGCTGTCAAAACACATGTGGTCGGTGTTAAGTCATACCGGACTAAGTCGCAAACCTTAAAAAAATGAGATAATGACAACACTGGATAAAGAATTTCTTCAGCTACATTCAACTTTTGCCAGATTTGAAATATGTTACCATAAACAAGAATTAGGGCAAAAAATAATTTGCAATTATAACGTAGAGGATGCTGCGATTCAAACTTTAAACCCGTTTTTCTCGAAATCAATATTTTGTCACTTAGTCCGGTCTGACTTAACACCGACCATGTATAAGTGGTATAGATGGTACTTTCATAGACAGACCAGTCGAACTATCTAGTCTATGAGAAGAATTTAATAGAAGGATAGTAAATGCGCAGTGCGGTTAGAATCCAGTTTTTAGTGCCACAAACAATATAATCAACACAAGAATATTGAGATATCTGACGTTTAAAATACGCACACTGAGATCTCGCATTTTTATACTACCGCCCACCCCTTAAGCCCAGAAGCGGTTTGTTTTCCTCCCATTTCACCGTGTAAACGATTTGTTTTCCTCCCAATTCAAACGTCAGAACGGCACAATACCAACACAGCTGGATAAGTCAATACTATCATTTGACTGATACCATTATTGATAAATAGTTGGCGCGACGAGCGGATAAGCTCCAAATAATAAGACGAACTGCTATGAACGTGTCCCAGTTATGATTTGACGAATCTTTTTGTCGCACACTCGACTCGACGAACATCAACGATTTTGCGCTTCATTTTGCTCCTGACTAGTCCTGATCGAATACACGTTTCCGTTGCACATTATTCTTGGTAAAGTGCCTGGGTTGCTTGTGGTGTTGAATATTGGTGAGATTAAACTTAAAAAAAGCTACCAACGGTTTGAAATTTTACGCTAAGTTGTGTAAAAATGAGTTCCAAACTTGAAAAAGTCCTGAATATCTCTCTCGGTATGGATATTGGTGCATACTATTTATTCAAACTAGTGTTCATGGATTCGCCTATGTGTTTATTTTCAGAGGACTATATCGCAGAGAAGGGAATCGTCAGCAGTATTCGTTCTTCACCCAGCACATCGACCGACGTGGGATATTTTAAACGCCAGCTGCGTTCGGAAAATGAAGATGATGAGAATGATGAAGATATGTTTGTCGAGGACCGCAACGGAATGGACGTAACATCATTACACAGCCAGGAATCCTTGGGTGGCGATAGTAGTATACAATCAGGGAATGTTGAAATGAAAATTCCAATGATACAGGTAGATTCTGGTTCTGTAGAAAGCGTTCGCACTTTTGTAACCGAGGAGCATAAGCGAGGAATTAGGCATATGCCGTCGCAACAATGGCGCCTGCAAAGACAAAATCAGGTTTCAAAGAAACCTGCTGGATTACCACCGCTAATGTCGGTGAAGGCAGTTTTCGATCAGAATACCGACCGTCTTATTGCCTCGCTCGGTGACAACGCCAAGTTTAACAATGCAGACGCTCGTAATCGTATTAATCAACGGCTGACTCACCCCAGGAAGCAAAATAATTTTCATTATAACAATTTCAATAACAATAGGCGACATCGGAATAAGTAAGACGTATTTCTGGTCTTAATTTTGCTGTAATAGTCATTTCATTTTTTTCAGTCGTAATCGGAACCAATACGGAAGAAACCCAAATATGGTTCCAAGTTTCAACCCGTCGGTGGAAAAAATCGAACATCGAGCCAATGCTCAATTGAACATCAACCAGGCGAGAGATTTGCGTTCATTTATTTCGCCACCTTCGTCCTATCAGTCTCAGGAAGTTGTGTCGGGTCCCATTGGACCTTGGAATAATTCAAATGCTTTTGGGCAGCCACAGCTGGTAACCTTTGCCGATATGTTAAATCGGATCGGTCAAGCGTCAACGGTTCAGGATCGCGACACTTTCACAGATGTTATTCGCAACGTAATGCGCAACCAACAACAACAGCAACAATCTGCGTTGATGCCGACAATGAATGCGGAGAATTTCTCCCAGATGACATCGAACGAACTAATGCCGTTCGCAGCTCAAACGCTGCTCAATCACATATCCACTGTTCATCAAAACTTTGGACCCAAGTACGATATGAAGGTGCAGAAGGAAATTCACACTCTTCAGGGTAAAACGATGTTCTACCGGTCGTCCGGAGTCGTTAGCACAGACGGGGCGGGCCTCCCCGATGAACGGGTTAAACCGGTTACGACCGACTTGAGCATGAATATGCGCTTTAGTTAGGATGGATCTGTGGTAACTTTTGATGGTTTGTGGTGGTTGACGACTTTCTATGTTAAATATGAATCGCTTTCAGTAATTGCGAATCTGTTGATTATTTGTTTTGTTTCTTATAACTTTTTCAGACAATAGCGTAGGCTATTATTAGGTATAACATTGTTTCTCGATAAAACTTTAGGTAAAAATACCTATATCTGAATGTAATTTCTTTATCTCAATGCTGCTGAATTCCGAGCCTTCGAATATCCCTTAAAATAAAACATGTTTCTAAAGAGTGTATGGAATAAATGTAATTCAATAAATTAGTTCATACAGTTCTTTTGCATTGCGAGCCTCACCACAACATGAATACGAAAGCGGATCATCATGCATTATACCGAATTTTATTTCAGTTTAGTTTTTGTTTCACAGGAGCTGATTGCTCTAGATCGGTCGTCAAATGGTGAGATGCCATCCCGATCAGAAACACATGAAAACATTTTAAAACTATTTTGCGCTGTTACTTATTAGAAATTTAGATTTGTAACAGCTTACCATGAAAATTGTATTCTTTATAATCTTGTTATTGCATTCTGATTAGGATAGTTCTCACAAGTCTCCTGTCCTATGGCTCCACGCGAGTCTAAGTCTATTGATGACATTTGGTCCAGCCTTCTGTCGATAGCAGCAGAAGGAGAGGGTGCAAACAGATCTAGTAGAGAAAACACTACCGTTAAACAGGAATAGCTCATCGGACATGAGTCCCAACAAGATCTTAATCTGACTAGTATCGATGATTACGGGCCAATACGTACAGAAAATTCACCGCGTCTGTTTCTATGAATCAACTTTTTAAATTCCGTCATTGCTAACAAATCACTGCATCCGGTTATCATCACCTGTACTTCCCTTGAATGGTCTTTACTATCGCTCGTATATGCAAATGATTTTACAAACAATCCGATATGAAAATAGAAAAAGTTTCCTTGATTTAAAACGTTTCGCTCTGTATATTAGTCTGTATTATGTGTTATCACTCGGTGATAACTAACGCTCAATAAGAATATCGTAGCGAAGAAATTACAAAATCTTTTTGCAATAAATAGTGATCCGGTGGTCAATAACGCAAAAAAAGATTAGCTTTTATAGACAAGACTCCCACGGCCGGCTGTTTGGAGTTCATTTTGTTTAGAAAATATAAGATACTCTCGGTAGCCGGCTACACAGCGATTAAAAAACCCAAAAACTAGACAAGTTCTTTTCAAGTGATCGTGTACTTAAAGACCAACCGAACAACTAAATAATAAACTATGCTTTACAGGTCGCATCGCTTGCTGGGAGCGAATCCTAGACCTTATACCCTTCCAATACACCAACTTCGTGACACCTATGGAAGAGTTTAGTGAAACGTCGTCCTTCCGTTCAGTAGTTCAAGCATCATCACTTCTCGTCCACCTTATCCTTTATCCCTTCCCTGTGAACGATGGGGATTGCCCCAGATGGTAGAGCTTAAGCTTGGATTGTGCGAGTCGCACCCGTCAGAACCCCCGTTCTTTTTTATTCTCACTATGATTTGAACAGTTTGGTTGTGGGTGAATGGAGAACAATGAGTCTAGTTATGTAAGGTATGCAAACTAGGCTGGATGGAACTATCCAAGTCAGTCTTGGATATCACATACATTTGGAGCAGCATCAGATGTTGCCTTAAGCTGTTCTCAACTCCTATTCGGCAGTTTTCACGCCGCCACCCGCGTTACGGCTTGGTAAGGCCAAACTGGTGTCGAAGGGGGTCAATTGTTATCTGACGTATTCTTGATGGTCACAACATTAGCGTTTCTGCGTTAGAATCGAAAGACAGTCTTAGTTGATTATAAGCTTAGGGACTTATATTTAACCCTTGTGAAGGCAAGCTAAAATCCTAACATTAAAGGGCAAGCCGGGCCTCTCAGGCCCGTCTAAATTCAAGCTCCTTTTGCCGTTCTCATATAGAATGGTTATGCAATCGGTCGAAATTTCGACTTTTTAGCCGAGACCCGCATGGCCAAATCTCTTATACCATTCGACTCAGTTTGTCGAGATCGTAAAATGTCTGTATGTGTGTGTATGTATGTATGGATGTATGTGTTTGGCAAACAATCTCACCGATTTTTCTCAGAGGTGGCTGGACCGATTTGTACAAATTTAGTCTCAAATGAAAGGTACAGCCTTCCCATCGGTCGCTATTGATTTTTATTTATTGATCCGACTTTCGGTTCTGGAGTTACGTGTTGAAGAGTACAATCTTACAGCAAATTTCCATAGAAACTGATACCACCATGATGTCCAAATGATGCAATATATATTAAAATATGTGCAACATTACTTGGCTTTGCATGTCTAGATCATTAATGACCCACCGAAGGCACTTCGACCACATTGGTCAGCTATGGCGGTTCTTGATGCCCCGGGGGAACTTACCAAGTTCCTAAGATAAGATCTAATTTAGAATTCTTTACCGATTTTTACAAACTTGGTTTCAAATGCAAGGTACAGCATCCCCATTGGCTGCTGTTGAATTTTCTAATTGATCCGACTTCCTGTTCCGGAATTACAGGATGATGAGTACGAACACGCAGCAAATCCCGATTTCAGCGTATAAGGCGGTGGATGTAAAAAGGTCAATTTTTCCAAAAGGTGAGTACTCGGAAGATCACGTTGACTGTCGATTGATTCTGAGCTCCATTTCGTTTGAACACGACCAATAAATGTTTCTGGGTTGCTATTAGTTTCTTCTGAAGCATAACCGGAATACATATTGATTTTTCTTCCGAGTCTGCATCAGATTCATCGTCGGAAGCAATATCATTCACATCTTCTTCCTCGCTTTGCAAATCAGTTTCGGAATCGTCTGCTGTTGAATTTGCTCGAATTTCATCCATTATTTCAGATTCTTTGAGACGATTGAAAACATGGGCATATCGTCTTATAGCCATTTCATTTTTTGTTGCTTTTAGATCTTACAATTTGAATAATTACGACAAAAAAAAAATAACACAAAGAATAGACAACAAAAATAGACAATAACGAAAGAGTTAGGTTATGTTGTATCCAAATAATTGTCAAGTAGACCACAGTGGGTGAAATAAAAGTATTTACCCAAAAAATATGACACAGGCCATTATCGTATGCTATTTTTACATTTCCTATAAAAGAAATGTATAAAATTCGCTCAAACTTTCAAGATTTTTTTCTTATAAGAAAAGGTAAAAAGATGAAATAAATCAAAACATGAAAAAAATTCCTGCTGATATGAAGATGAACTCATCAAAATGTTTTTTTCAGATAAATATTAATGTATAAAACTCGTGGTATTCCTAGTAAATATTGCATGCACACCGGGCCTGCCAGGCCCGGCTTGCCTTTTTGTGCATGTAAAAAATTCAAACAGCTGCGCATCACTCCATAGATGAAAATTTCACAATTCTTTATTTTTGTTATAGATTTCAAAGCTACTTATTAAAATTTCCATGCCCAAGCTTATACTGCATACACATTTTTTTGTAACTAAAAAATTGTAACGTGCCGGGCCTCTGAGACGCGCTTGCCTTTTTGTGGGTTAATGTGGTAAAAAATGTCTTTTTCGCTTCAGATAGTTGATATTCGAACCAGTAGAACTCCTTGAGCGTCTGACATATGAGTTCCGACGGAAATTGAGGATCCGATAGAGATCCTTTCTATGAGACGGTCGACCGACGATATGCCGGAAGAGATGAACAGCGGCAAGCGAGTTTAATATGAGAGAATGAAACTACCATTGAAATGAAATCTGTAAGTAGAACTAACAAAATTCTTAATTTCAGGAACTGTACGAGATGGCGCTGGGCCTGTGGCCTTCGACTGGCATTGTCCATTCTCATTGATTCGGAAGTCTTCTTGGCTGGTTGGTAGATATGTGCTCCTACTTGCAAGTTGATCAATTCGCTTGGGTGGGGGACATGTGCATCCTACTAGTTGTGGACTCTTTTGATCCTGGGTATGAGGCTAGTTCAGGAAACGAGTGCAGGACTAGCACCTAAGAGATAGTTAATTATTCAGGACTTGTTCTTATGATTATTAAACTCGACCAAGCACACCGGCTCTCAGAAATGATAAGCAACCCTTTCGGGTCGGTGTGGTGTATTCGAGTCGAACCAGGCGGACATTCGGTTCGAGCAAAATTTATGGGGAATAGTGGATAAATATTTCTTATGCCTTTATGGGCAGAGATTCTTTTTGCGAAATCCTAAAATACCTTCACTGGTATAGCTTCTCAGGATAATAATAATAGAAAAATTAAGGGTTTGCTTGGTCCATAATGTAATGAATACGTATATTGACTAGAACAGGGATAATCCAATTATGTTATAAGATAGAGATGAAACAGCACAATTGTAGGAAAAGCATTAAAGGACTAATACTGCTAGTATGTTTACCATTTCAATTAATAGTCGATTGATCGGCTTCGGACCTAGGAAACAAAAAGGAGATTAGGAAGAGACAGAAGCGGATTCAATGCGAAATTTGCTAATATGACGTTGACCCCAAGGCGATGGTAGGATGACTTTCCAAAGGATGACAGACTAGATGACACGACGTTACACGCTCTAAACTTGTGCCAAATAGTTTGTATGTATGTATGAATGTTAGGGTGGGGCAAAATGATCGTTTTTTCAGCACAGCACTTTTTTGGTTCCTTTTGGGGTCCCAAACAACTGTGCAAAATTTGGGGTCGATTGGTGTTGACCCGGCGTAGCGCATTGCGTTTGAAATTTGTATGGAGATTAGTATGGGAAAACCTACATTTTTGCATTTTTAATTCTACAGAGTACAATTCTTCCTGTAGTATGCCAACAAATAGATAGAAGTGTAGTACAGGATATGCTGAACAACTTTGCCGAAGGATGTATGGTGTTAGAATGTCTCTAAGCCGAGTTATAGCTGTTCAAAGCTCAATACATCGAATTAAATGCCAAAAATCATTTTTATTGCCAACACTGCGGGTGTACCAATGGAATTTCATATAGAATTCCAAAATAACATTATTTATTTTAGATTTACCACATTGGTATGTTTGGATGAATTATTCAAAAGCCTTAGTTCAATTTCATGAGGTAGTTGAGCAATAGGGCGTAATGAGGGGTGATGGGGGGGGGGGGGGGGGACTTTAATATGTAGAAATTCGAACTGAAGTGTTGTCGAGTTGGAATGTTCAGATGAATTATTTCAAAACATTTACACATTGTCCTACGCATAATAGAAACGATGAAATAAGACATACTGTATCCATTTGCCTTGACTTTTATCAATAGAAGTTATGTTACAGACTGAATCAACTGATGTCGAGTTGATATGTCAGAGGATTATATTTCGGTATACAACGCATGATATATTTCACTATTACGCACTATGATTTGATGGGATGCTCATTTCTATGCTGTTCGATCACGAGGCGTGAAGCTAATTTCTGGATTTCAACATGAAATCTACCAGATCCCTACATCAATTTTTGCTTCAGGTGATCGAGCAGCATCGAAATGAGCATCCCATCAAATCATAGTGCGTATTAAACTGAAATATAATCAATGCAATCCTCTGACATATCAACTCGACATCAATTGATTCAGTCTGTAACGTAACTTCTATTGGTAAAAGTCAAGGCAAAAGGATACAGTATGTTTTATTTCAACGTTACTATTATGCGTAGGATATTGTGTAAATGTTTTGAAATAATTCGTCTGAACATTCCAACTCGACAACATTTCAGTTCGAATTTCTACATATTAAAGTCCCCCCCCCCTCACCCCTCACTACGCCCTATTGCTCAACTACCTACACTTATGAAATTGAGCTAAGGCTTTTGAATAATTCCTCCAAACATACCAATGTGGTAAATCTAAAATGTATAATGTTATTTTGGAATGCTATATGAAATACCATTGGTACACCCGCAGTGTTGGCAATAAAAATGATTTTTGGCATTTAATTCGATGTATCGAACTTTGAACAGCTATAACTTGGCTTAGAGACATTCTAACACCATACATCCTTCAGCAAAGTTGTTCAGCATATCCTGTACTATACTTCTATCTATTTGTTGACATACTACAAGAAGAATTGTAGTTTGTAGAATTAAAAATGCAAAAATGTAGGTTTTCCCATACTAATCTCCATACAAATTTCAAACGCAATGCGCCACGCCGGGTCAACACCAATCGACCCCAAATTTTGCACAGTTGTTTGGGACCCCAAAAGGTACCAAAAAAGTACTGTGCTCGGTTGATATGGCTACGATTACGTTTTCCCATATAACAATGCCCCACCCTAATGAATATAAGCCTGTATGCATGAATGTGTAGGAGCGATGTATCCCTGAGCAACATGGAAGGACAGCATATGAGCCACCAAAACGCTCATGGGAAGCCGGGTGCGCGGTCGTAGGTGTGACTATAAAGCACTGCACACACTGTCAAGTGCAACGGTGAGACGGTAGGTGTACAGTTAATGCACATAGGTTGCAGAAATAGGTTGTTGAGACAGCCCGATTGCACACTGATAAATAACAATAACAAATAACAATAACTATGATTTGAACAGTTTGGTTAGACAACAGGTCTGTTTTTTGGATCGCAGAAATTCTTAAGGGAAGGTTATCATTCAAATGACCAAAAAGTAAGCATCATTTTGGATTTTTTTGTGGGCCAATGAAAAACAGAAGAAAACAGCTTAAGAATTTGAGCTTATATTTTCGATCATTTACAATTTTTTTCAAGACAAAAAAAAAACAAAATGGCGCCCGTGGTGGCGTTCTGTCTACGGTTGGGTGCGCGTGGAACTCTGTAAACCGCTGCCAGCCAGTGGGACATTTAACGAGGATGCGATAGTTAACCCACACACACAGTAGAAAGAGGAAGGGTGGGAGTTCAGAAGTTTAACTACTCCCCCCTGGACCTACTGCAAGTTGGGGAGTCCAACTAGAATGTGGTAGGGTTGGGCTGCATTCGGCTGTGCTCAACCTCTAAAAATGCCATAATTCCGAACACAATTCCGACAAAGCGAGAGTGTGCTGCTTCCTCTAAGATCCTTAGATTTTAGAAATCAAAGATCTTAGCAATAAAAGCACCCTAGCCTAGGGGCAGATCACTCTAGGAATGCATAACAAATTTGCATCAACTTAGAAATAATGCATTTAATTTCCATTTTTGCATCAACTTTGCACTCCCTCGCAGAAAAGATTACTTAACAATCGTCCTACGCTGATCCACTTTGTTCGATGTTTTGTTGAATGTAGGGCTGTTTTTGTAGGGTTTTGACGTCTTACACGCAACGCAAAATACATTGCACGCAACTATTTTGATGGAAATAAATGCATTTAATTTCGCTGAGCATTGCGAACGTCAACATACAGGACACGGACCACGAATTGAACGACGACTTTGGGCTGACAGTCGTACTGTTCTGCTCCATGAGTAAGTAAGGGTGACACCGTCTTGAAACGACAAGTGGGCCAACGGTGTGACTGCCTCCGTTCCGGTAAAATCTTGGCAGGCCTCCAGGTTTGTTCGAAGCTCATCACCAGACTCGCTGGTAGTAGGGTCAGCTGTAATATTTCTTACTATCGCCCATCCGGCTCTGGATTCGATCCCCATGAAGGATTGTGTTCAACCCTCGATTGTCACCCTCACTGTCACTGCTTGCATAGATAAACAATAGGCGACCACATACAACGAGTTGACGAGATACTGACCTGCAGCTGGGACCCACTGGCATGGAGACACCCAAAAAACAAATATGATTGCAAAGGAGGACGTTATTGCGTTCGCAAGGAGTGTTAAGCTGCAAAGATCACCGGTTACGCCACCGATAGTCACAGCAAATACCAGCAGCGGATTAGTACGGAGTGAGCCACGAGGTAACCAACGAGTAGATGGGGATACTGAATCGAGCGTTCACTCTGAGATCAGGTAGCGACACTACCCAGAATGACTCACATCTTGGGAAGTTATACCACAGACTAACAGACATAACACTATGAGGGAATTCCCTCAAAAACATCGATCCGACAATTTTCCCAGAACTAGCTCCACCTTTTATTTACAGTCCCAAACACTCATTTACTGGTGGGTTACCTCTCAGGTTTGGGAACAATTTTTCACTAGTGGTCTATCCCCCATATGCTTGTTCATATGTCAGTGGGGTCATAATTTCAAATGTGGCCACAGTCCCAACTACAAATATATTTAAAATGACCATTAAAGTGGGCGAAGCTTTGTTTTTGAGTGTTATGTCTGTTAGTCTGTGGTTATACTTTACGGAGGTGAGGAAAAGATCGACGAGCTCTATGAGTTAGTGAAGGACAAACACAAAATGCACACCAAGGTAAATCAGCTAGTGACGAACATTAAATCGGCCATAATAGCTGTTGAACGCGAGCAGAAGGCGCTCTTGATGAGTGCTGAATAAGCCCAAAAATCTGATGGAAGCCGCAAAACACGCGACGGGAGAAACTGAG
Organism: Topomyia yanbarensis; assembly: GCF_030247195.1. NCBI lineage: Eukaryota > Metazoa > Arthropoda > Insecta > Diptera > Culicidae > Topomyia > Topomyia yanbarensis. The sequence goes on along the minus strand of NC_080672.1, from coordinate 330,470,266 downwards.
GTGACACTGAAGAGTCACCACAATATTCGCTCGGAGAAAATAGTGAGGAACACGCCGGGGGAGCAAGAGGACCCAAAAAAGCTGGAGGGCACCAGCGACCAGAGGAACGTTGGGAAAGAGCATGGCTGCGTCGTGGGAAGCCAGTAGGCGATGTGGAAAATACGGAACCAAAAGGAAGAAAATAAGGAATAAGAGAGAGAGACGCAAGCCTCTTCGGGAGATGCACTGAAAGAACCCAGAGCTGAAGGAGTTGGGAGAGAATGTTGTTGAAACGAGACGTACTCAGAAAGGTGAGATAATCTTCGAGCTGAAGAAGGATCCTTCAGTGAAGAGCTTGACCTAGCGCGAGCTCGTTGCTAAATCTTTGGGGAGCGAAGCGAATGAACGTGAGAGCCCAGTTACAGTAACTTGTAGTCGAGTGCAAGGGTCTAGATGCGATAAGGACTGTAGAAAAACTGAAGGGTGAACTGATCGAGCAGTACAAACTAGATATACTGGCGAATATCTTGATTAGGAAATCGTATGGAGACACCCAAACGGCGGCGATTCGACTACCGGTGGTAGTTGCAACAAGCTGGCGGAGACCGGCAAGATAGAAGTCGGATGGTCAATGTGCTCGCTGAGGGTCGCTCCGCGAGTTACAAAGCAGATGGAGCAATGCTTCAGGTGCTTGGACCTCGGACATCAAGCGAGGAACTGCAAGAGCCCGCACATGTCTGCGCTGTGTAGAAAATGCGGAGGAAAGGCGCACATTGCTAGAGACTGCACGCAACAACCGAGGTGCATGATCTGCAAACCGGAAGACGGCAACGGCCACACGACGGGCGGCTTCAAATGCCCTGCGTACAAAAAGGCTAAGGCAGGCCAACAACGATGGGGATAACCCAGCTTAATCTCAATCATTGCGACATTGCACAGCAACAGTTGTGGCAGTCAACAACAGAAACGTGCAGTGCGACGTTGCAATTATTGGAGAGCCGTATCGTGTTCCTCCCGATAACGGTAACTAGGTGGTGGATAGTGCGGGATGGCGGCAATCCAAGGAATGGGCGGTTTCTCTGTCCAAGAGGTGGTGGATAACGCACACGAAAGCTTCGTGAACGCTAGGATCAACGGTGTATTCATCTGTAGCTGCTATGCTCCCTCAAGACACCAGTGCAGTACAATCAAAAGCGATGAAAATAACGATCCTGGCGTTTCCGGACATGTTCAGTCCTACAGAAATGCCTGGATGATGGCCATTTCCCGGAAGATCCTGAAGCTGGTGTTGCTGTCAAAACCAGGAAAGCCACCAAGAGATCCAACATCGAATCGGCCTACATGCCTGCTGGATACTCTTGGTAAACTTCTGAAAGGGTCATCCTCAACAGGCTGACGAACTAGGCTGAAAGTGACAACGGACTCTCGCAAAGGTTGTTCGAAGGTAGGCGCCATCCGTACAGTTATCGCGAGCGCGGAGAAATCAACAAAGCAAAAGAGAAGGGATAATCGGTACTGCGCAGAGGTTACGATAGACGTGAAAAACGCGTTCAACAGTGCCAGCTGGTTGGCGATTGCCGTTGCGCTGCACAGATGCGGGCTCTGGACTATATGTGCAAGGCTCTGAAAAATTACTTTCTGAATGGAGTACTGGTCTACGAAACGAACCATGGGCAGAGGTCGATTAGAGTTACAGCGGACCGGAAGTACCTCAGGGCTCCATACTTGGCATAACACTCTGGAACATAATGTGCAACGGAGTGTAAGCACCAGAACTTCCCAGGGAAGTTGAGATCGTCGAATTTGCAGATGACGTTGTTCTGACGATAACAGGCGAGACCCTTGAGGAGGTGGAGATGTTGACTATAGGCATCGTGGAAATCTGGTTGACTTAGCGTAGGCGGACACTCAATTCCACCAATGCGTGCGCTGAGGCACCTGGGTGTGATGGTCGACGATCGGTTAGATTACAACAGCCATGTCGACTATGCATGTGAGAAGACTGCGAGGACAACTAACGCATTGGCAAGGTGTCGCGAGCGTGTACAGAACGATATTGTCGGAGGCGGTATGTGTAATTGCCGGGATGCCATCTGCATCACTCTGGCTGAGGGCGTGGAATGTTACCAGCGGAGAAATGCACGTAATACAAGGAGACTGGTCCGAGCAGACTCGTTGGCTAAGTGCAGAAAAAGTGGGACAACGCGGAGAAGGGAACGTAGACCCACAGACTCGTTCCAAATGAGTCTGCTTGGGTACATAGGAACCATAAGGAGGGGACTTCCATTTGACGCAGTTTTTGTCCGGGCACGGATGTTTCCAGAAGTACCTGCATCGGTTTGGATGCACTTCGTCACCCCTTTGGCCAGAGCGTGTGAACGTGCAAGAGACACCGGAACACGTGGCCTTCGTATGCCCTGGGTTCGAAGAAGTCGGAAGGGATATGCCTGGTGTAACAGTAGTCAATATCGTCGAAGAGATGTGCCAAGACGAGCATATCTGGGACGCTGTCAACAGAATGGTTACGAGCATACTCTCCGAGCTGCAGAGGTAGTGGCGAAGGGGACAACAAAGTAGCGCCATTAGCCAGAACGCCGCCGTGAAACCACAAATTGGGTATCGGGAGAAATTCCGCCGCCGGATAACTCTCCGATGGTGTAGACTAGGTCCACCGCCAGGAACCAGTTGAGTAGTACGCGACGTATCACCGAGTCGGTGGGCGCCAGTTAACCGGAAGCTACGCTCCACTCGGAATCGCTGGATGGACCTGATCACCTACTGGCTGGCCCGTTGAGTAGGCTAGGTTCACCGCCGGGGACTATATACCGAGTAGACGAAGCGGAGAGCTAAATAGCTCACGGAAACCAACATCGGTATCGGGGGCAATCTACCGCCGGGGAATTTACGGTAAGGTAGATTCGCCGCCGTGGACTACCCGGCAGAATCGTGCCGAAAATACGAGCTAATTGGCTTACGAAGCAAATACCGGTACAGAGAGAAATTCCGTTGCCAGGGAACTCTCAGTGGGAGTAGGATAATATCCGAGTTAATCTCGATAACTCTGGGAGCTAAATGGTTCAAGGAAGCGGTCGGTGTTGGGAGAATTTTTTTTCCGTCGGGGTACTATCGGTCGGAATAGGGCGAGTTCACTGTCGGGGACTAATAAGGGGATGATAGGGCAGGGAGTTGAAAGACTCACGAATAGGAATAGTGTTAGGAATAAAAATGAATTAACATTTATAAACTTTCACATCGGCGCCATATAATTTTTTTAAAACTATTTTTAAAATTCTGTCACTATTACAATATTGACATGAAAAAAATAAATCAATTAAAAATCACAATTTTTAGTCCCTGGGTTTTGGCCAACGATTTTTTTATAGTCACTCCATTGTGCATCGATGAAAAATATTGCCGCGCGAACAAAAGTTTACTGACAACGAAGGGCTTTTCCGAACATTCAGAACCGGTAACGGCGAACATCCAAAGATCGAAAGTTGTCGCTGTACATCTTCCTACATCCAGCAATAATTTTTGGGTACATAGACTTTCGGACGTTTGCTGAACAATTCAAGTGATTTCAAATTTTACAAGTTTTATTGTTTTTTTTTAGTTTTTCCTACGATTGTTTTCTTCTCAATCATTAGACTTAGCATGTGTGTTGTGTTGCAGTAATAGTAGCAGTAGTGTTAGCGAGAATATTCAATATCCCAAACAGGTTGCAAGTCGACTTCTTTGCAACAGCGGCTGTCGATTTTCCATCATTTTGAAGCACTGCGTCAGAAAAAGGTTTCTTGCGTCTAGAACTGTATAATATTGTAACTAGAAGATGGTGTTTATACGAACAGGGGAACAAACAAGCTTATCCGGCTACACCAACGCATTGCCAGTCGGCGCAGTTTTACATCGTCAGCTCCATGATCGCGTTTACGACGTCGAAATTGTTCTCTTTTAGTGCCCGAATGGCCTTGGCGCGGGGAACGGCTGCATTCTGCATGACAAGTTCAATATCTTTTTCATTGAATCCGGTATCGTCCACTTCCTCTTCGTCTTCTTCGGCAATCGGTGCAACGGAGGTGGTAGCGCCAGCAGTTTCACCAGCAGCTGGTGTCGCTTCCGGTGCCTTAAACTTCTCGGCGGCTGCCACTTGGGCTTGCTGGGATAGATCTTCAATTTTGGCCTCGCCAAAGATGATGTAGGTGTCACTATGAGGGTTTTTGAAAACGTCTGGGTTGTTTATCACAAACAGGATATTCTTTGATTTGCGGATTGTTACTCGGTTCACACCCTGCACTGGTTTCAGACCCAGCTTGGACATGATCTTTCGGGCCTTCTTTTCGCCCCGAGACTGTTTGGCTTTGGAGACAAGATCAGGCAAGCCACCGGTTGACAGCTGTACGGAAGCAGCTCCTAGAATTGGAAGACAAAAAAAGCTTTTTTTTAAATTTGCAATTTTAATTTTGCAAGGTTTAAAGAAGTATTGCTTCTGAAGGCCGATCTCTTCACCCATGCTTAACTAGCAGCGGTTTCAAAAGTTAAGAGAGATCGAGGACAACTTCTTAGAGAATTTATGAAACAAACTGTGAATTGGTTTAACATATTTGCACAACATAGACGGATAGTGAATTCGCAATGCGCTACTACAACTTCTAAGACGAATAATTTTTTTTTTAGTTCTAGTACTTACTCATTCATTTTTATTAGTAGAATTCATTTCTTAACCAAATCAAAGTGTAACATGTAAATACAATGAATAGATTGGTGATTGACCCATGCGCAGTATTTTTTTTTATAAATTCGTGGGGTCGAAAATTTTTGTATTTGCATTTGTAATTAACTATTCGTAGTTAAGCCTATTAGTTTACACTGTGTTTCAGCGTTGTCCAGTAACATATTAACCTCGCTCGCTACCGTAAGCATTTCATGGCTATAGCCAGATTTGTCATATTAGGATTTGATGCTCAGTAAAAAAAAGTACATCCACATTATCGCGAAAACTAAAACGTTTATGTTGCACGTGATTCGATGCTACTTACTAATTTTGGTCAAAGCAACTTGGCTTCAAATGAAAACCGGTTTCCATTCAGTGTTTTGCACTTACTATTGGAGCGCAAATTGCAAATTCACTTTGCTACCGTCCACCTGGTTGTGACCACTGATAATAGACTCACCTGCATCTTCCAGCTCCGGTATTGTGTCCTCCGATTCAGTATCACTTTGGGCATCTTCCAGCTTTGCTTCTGTGTTGTCGGCGGAGGTGCTCGGAACGGCAGAAGCCCCTGCGATCGCAGCGTTGCTTTCCGTGATTTCAGTCAATTCTGGCATTTTATTGATTTAAAGCGGATTTCTGAATAAAAAAAAGAACTAAATGAATCACTGCGCTGCATAACGTTACTTCTGCGATGTAATAAACAAGTACGCCGGGATGGGTGTGAGGTGAAGGTCGATGAAAAACTCCCAGCTGGGCCAAGAAAATAAACTTGCTAGTAAAGGAGGAATTTTAGGAGTGTGTATTCACAGAATTTAACCTTTTTACACAAAAATTATCTTCATAACCTCAACAGAACGTTCTATTTTTAATTTTTTTCCCCTACACAACACACCGACCATAATCAATGTTGGGTACTCGCGTATTATTCTAGTAATTTTCTTGAACTCCATATTTTTATAAACGAAATTTTAACACCATCCAATTATGCTACAGTAAAGAAAGCCTTTTGGCAAAATAAACATAAAACACAACTAAATTTGCGTCAACTTACACCACTTTTAACAAATCAGATAGAACGAAACGCGGTACGATAGCACAAAATGCCGGAAACAGAGAACGAACAAACTGATCTAGACCAAATAGTAAACAAGAAATCTGACATTTCAAACTGTCAAAACGACAGCTGAAGACGGAAGTTTCCTGGCGCCACCTGGTCGGCCGGAGAGTAAAACAAATAACTACACGTTCAATCAAAATTATTCTGGTTGCAGTTGAAAACTGGAAAATCCAACCAGCGACAATCGTACTTTCTCTTGTTCTAAACAATGGAATCACATCGGAAGTAGTGATTGGTCGTTTTTTACAAACGGGATGGAAAATAGTGCTGCTGAATCTATTCTGGCTACGTTTCATACACATCAACCTGCATGCCAATTCAATAAAAGTCCTGAATGACGATATACCCAACAGACAACGAAACCTGCACAAGCCCGTATTCCGAGGGAACAAGCTTCCGCCCATCTGTCATACCGCGACAATCGGACGACTACGGTGGGCCGGGCACGTAGCCAGAATGTCGGACAATAGCCCGGTGAAAACGGTTCTCAATTGCAATCCGACCGGTACAAGAAGACGTGGCGCGCAGCGAGCACGATGGATCGACCAGGTGGAAGACGATTTGCGGACCCTTCGCAGACTGCGTGGCTGGCGACGCGCTTCCATGGACCGAGTGGAATGGAGGAATCTTTTGTATACGGCACAGGCCACTTCGGCCTTAATCTGTTAATAAATAAATAAAAGCTGAACAATAATTGGACAAGCCATTATCTAGCATTATTGTTTGTTGAGTACCCGCATAAATAAAAACTTTATCTGGAATCCTCCATATTATACATAAATCATAAGTGCTATGGTAACCACATACGTTAAGGTCTATTTATGATATTACGATAAATGCGTTTTCCTGTAAAATTATAGAATGAAGATACGAGTTATTGTTACAATATAGGGAATGATTATAATATAATATTGTATGTTAGAAAAGAATTGAGGTTCTTCCGCAGGATTATTAAAAAATATATCGAAACGATTTGAATTGAAGTCACAATGATGGTAGTCGTTTTCATATGGTTCTGTAAGGTTTGCCTTAAAGAAAAACGTGTATCGTTACAATTTCCTTACAAGATTACCATAATGTTCACCTCAAGTCGAATCATTTTGTTACAGTTTTCAATAATCCTTTATATTGAATTGAATGTGTTATCAAAATGAAATAACGAATCTTTGTTTATTGCACATATTTATTGGGACAAAATAATAATTTATCCACGGCTAAAGTGCTTTAATACTTTATTATTATTTCTTACCAAGTGGAAATCAGATTATTTAGGTTGGATAAAAGAAATTCCAAATTTAATTTTTGGCGCACAGGTTTTGTTTTTGGACAAAATCTAAAGCTTCATACATTTCTGTAAAAGGTGAAATGAATCCACAAGGCTGCCAATAATGTTTTACTCAGCGAAGGTCGATTAGATTAATTCACATTTCGTCTATAGCAACAATTTGTTTATAAGCACATTCAGCAAAACGGTAAAACTAATCATAATCAAATTTCGTATATGGCAAAATATATCACATCGTAACACTGCCGTTTAAGAAGTTCTGTTAGTCGGAAGGAGTTTCACGAATTTAGGATGGACTTCTAAAGAAGGGCTAATACCATGTATTGCAGTCCTAGCAACTCAAGAATTTCAATCCTCCTCTAATACCCGAACTTATACCTTTTTCTTAAGTGGATCAATGTAAATGTATTACATTTTTCGTATACATCATGAGTCTTTTTAACAACGTAAGTACACAGCTGCCGGAAGTTGCTACACCTGTCAAGACGAGGAGAGATGGTCAATTCTAATAACGGATGCATCATCCAGATTCTCGATTTGCCTAACCACCAGATTCAACGGTTTATATATTATATATGAATGTATTGTATCAAACACACAGCTCACCATCATCGCATGGCTCGCAAACCTCCTCTTAAACCAATTCAAGGAAAATTAAGGGAAGATTTGAATTGAAGTTCCAACCATATACGGTATGCTCCGTAATTATTCAGCTCTTACAATCATGGTTATTCGTAATCATCAACAGGTTATTAATATATGACATGTCGATTTACCCTCTTCCTAAAGTCGATTGTGGATAGATTATTATGAAGACCAAAATACGTTCCACAAGATTACAGAAATAGCTCAATTGGTAAAGGCAGCAGTACCACCACCATAAGATATCAACAACCGAACATGGAGGCGGCATGCGATCAAATCACAGATTACCCATAAATCGATAGAATAAAAAAAGTTATTCGAACTGATGAGGGGGGAGGGGGAAGAGGCTCTTGAGTGAATCAGAAAAAAAACATTTATAAAGTTCTTTTTACATCAGCCGCATTTGATAGTGTTGATAAAGTAGTTTATTATACACACTCATCACATTTTGCCCATCGCATAGCGTCACTCGAAAACTATAACTGTACTATTCGAGAAATGGTTATCTGTGGTTACAACACACCAAATGATCGAAACGATTTGTGGTATGGTACCATGTTTGTTTTGTTGTTATCCAATAACAATGTAGTACCGCAATAATGGATTATAAGATCACCATTCCCCTTATAATATGCCCTAAAATTTGTTCGAGGAAATCGGCATTTTTGAATGGTAACGTTACTTAACGACCTATTCGACAAATGGTACAAGTGGCGCTGACCATAAGTGGAATAGTCAATATGATTGTCGGTAGCATTGGTTTATCGTTTCGTTAATGATAAGAGGAAACTTCAGGGAATGATTTTTTAAGGTCCAAATATCATTGCGGTTATCTTACAGGAATGGTCACCAAATTTGCGGGTAGCTACGTTATTGTTAAGAGAGACATAAATAAAATTTTTATTTAAATTTTAAATGCAGTTAGCATTGTAAATTCTAGGTTGAGGTGCGATCTTTGAGGTAAAATTATTTTCAGCAATTGGGTCATTAAATGAGAAAAAAAAACCTTTTTTTATTACATACATCGATAAATTATGAGGAGTTTTTCGGCTAATCAGTCATAAATTAGACAGCGAAAACAACAATATTGCTTTTAGTAAAAGCAATATTGTTGTTTTCGCTGTCTAATTTATGACTGATTAGCCGAAAAACTCCACATGATAGAAGCTCGACAGTCAAGAAGACATTCATTCATCGATAAAGCTGATTTTCGTGATTACAACAATGTTTTTTTCAACTCAGGAAACGAGAAAATAAAATTTAAATTTAAAATAAAGATATATGTTGACAGTCTTGCTTTGACACTATCAGAAGCATTTGACATATCGAATTTCACGACAAATGATACCCTATCAGAAAAAATGAATACATGTTTTCCTGCAGGGTTATTTTTATTTGACATAAACACCATGCAATACATACTTTTTTTTTAAGATTGGGTGTTGTCTTGATATGCCCGATATAAATAGTGATGTCTGATTTTTGCAAATAATCGATTATCCGTTAATCGAATAATTTTTGAGAGCTTGATTAATTCATTCGATTAATCGACTAAGATAATCGATTAAAATCAATAATCGATTACTTAGTAAATCCTAGTTTGTCAACCAAAAAAAAAAAGATCACTCGACACATTTTGAAAAATTTGGAGAAGTCTGGTCATATTTTTTTGCACTGCGACTTTCATTTTCAATGCCACCCTTCATTAATTATGCTCTCGATTAATTGATAGCAGCTACTCGATTTGCTCGATTATACCGAAAGCTTGTAATCGATTATTGATTTTTCGATTATTTTAGAAATTAATCGATTATTTGCGTTAATCGAATAAAAAAGACATCACTACACGGAAACGAAAAACTACCTAAAATTGAGTTCCTTTGACTCAATCTCGTGGTATCGTGGTAAAATTAGGGAAACCGTGTTGAAGGTAGTTTCCATTTAACCACGGCAAAAATTACAACTCATTGATAGGTTTTTTATACTCAAATTTAAGTTGAATTTACCTAATTTTGAGTTCACCCCAAACAACTCAAAAGTACCTTCCTCCACGGAAGACCTCGACTGAGTCGAATCTCTCTTTTTGTTTTTGACAACACTAATAAGTGCGAAAGCGACGCACAACTCAAAAGTAAGTTAAAAGAACTTATTCTGCAGGTTGTTTTATTTAACCGTGTAGATATAAACAACCGCAGGTTTCCTAGGTATGGTTGTCTATGTTTTCATAAAATTTATTTTGAAAAGCAAAAAAATCATTTTTACGTATCATAAAGTATACAAAAGATATCTTGCAACGATGAACGCTTGTTATTTTTAGATTTACGGCATGGCCTAGTCAATAAAATTAAGAAGAGCAAGAAGCCTGTTGTCGTCTCTTCTCTTAGCATTATTTGTACAACGATGCGTGATAAAGCTCACAACTCCGACGCAACGGATTAGCACTGAACAAGAGACAAAACGATTGTCACTGATTGGATTTTCCAGGTTTCAACTGTAACCATCATATTTAACCGGCCACGCCAAACAAACTCTCACACACTACCACTGACCACTGAGCCTTGAAAATGGCCCAGGTAACCTGTAAGCATTAGTGTATGCAGTGAAGTAGCATATATAATTTGTATTTCAGATGCTTCTTGCAGTGTATTTGCATTCGTTATGCATAACTGTGATTAATCAGCATTCAAAAAACAAAAAACAGCCGTAAAGAAGCAATTTTATAGCATAGCAGTAATATAGCCGTCGCAGTGGAATATGTACCCAGGAGGAAAAAAAATGTAGCCGTATATTTTGCCAAAAAAAAACTTCTAACTACTACTTAAAACTACTTCAATGCTTATCAGGTAGTCGTTAAGGAGCATTTTGCATGTTTATTGATTACCTGGAGGCATCAGTTCGGTTCTATGATCGCTTTTAGAACAAGGGTAGCAGAGTTTGTAGGTTCAATATTGAACTTGAGTTCTGCTTAAAAGTCACTTTTACGAAATATTTGGCTGATATACTGCCTACTCCTACTTTTTCCACTTTTTAGTTTTTCTTATGGGGATATGTCAAAACAATTTGTGGTTGAACAAAAAAACGAAGACAGGGAAGAAAAAGTTATTTTTCTCGTTCCATCTTTCGCCGTTTATTTGTTTCATTACGGCGTACGTTACAGCATCCAACTTCTGCCTTTAGAAGATTTGGGGATTACCTTCACCGACGAATCGACGTGCCACATAGAACAAAAAATGCGTCAGATGTTGTCCTAATTGTTTAAATTAAAATACGTTATTACACTAGCGGCATCTGTATAATGGTTCGCGTGGAAGTCTTCGTCGATAAGACAACTGTACGCAAAATCCAAAGTGTATCGACGTTGTACCAGGTATGCTAGAACGAACAAACTTTCTTTTATGTTAAAGATCGCTTTTACAGCTTTTTGAAGTAGAATACTTCTAACGTTTCAATATAGGGGTCCTGTTTCAAAATTTTCTGCCTTTATTTACCCGATTTTTTAAACGTTAATATCTGCCGTTGTACTTAATTAACAAAAAATAAGATTATTGCGCTATCTGATTGAAAATATGTACAACAATTTAGTACCCAATTACGTAGGATGTACAATTACTAAAAATAATGGAAATAATGAATTTTATGAAAGCAGTAATTATCTGGTCCATGATTGATCGGTATAATTCGACCAAGCAGCGAGCGTTGCTAGGACTGTCTCTTTTTCATCGAATAAACTGTGACGTATAAAAAAGGGAAATTCGTTAGTTTGTGTACTGACGTTAAAAGCGTGGCAACTGCTGCGTTTCATGTCAGCTATCATTCTTCGGAGGTTGGTAATGCATCATATGACAGCCGCCAGGCGCTGATAGCATTTCATTCTAATGATGCACTGGCATGCCAGTTTCATGCATACACGGAATATACAATGATGACACACCACAGAAAAAGCAGAAAACTCTTCCTTTTGTTGGCTTAGTGCGAAAGAACCGCGCTCTCTTGCTCTTTAAATTAGGGATCCTTCATAAATTACGTAACGCGTTTAGGGGGGGGGGGTACGACAAGTTGTGACATATGGGGGAGGGGGGGGGTATAAGCTAGATCGTTACGTAACATGTTTTTACTGCACAATTTTTTTTTTCGAGGAATTTGTTACGTAATAGGGGAAGGGGTATAAAGAAATTTGTGACAATTTGTTACATGGGGGAGGGGGAGTAAATTTTGGGCAATTTTCGCGTTACGTAATTTATGAATGGTTCCTTATATGAGGTGTCAGGTGCGTGTATAGATAAATTCACCACGGCGCGCCGTGTGATTGATGATTAGATAAGCACTTGTTGTTTCGTTGTGTAAAGGAGATGATGTTGATGATTTGATACGAGTTACTTCGTAGAGCTTATTTTCGAGTTTGTAGGGCTTTTGTACACTACCCGAGGAAACTTAAAATACTCGGTTCTCGGGGCAAACGGAACAAGTTTTACGTATCATCAATATTTAAACACAGATGCATGACAGGATTTTTATATATCAACATTAAGACCAGCTTAGTTTATGTGCGGCTAGATGACGCAATGCACACTTTACTTATTTTGTTTGCAAATATCGCGGCTCAACAAGTGAAAAGCTCCATTAAAAGTGATGTCCTGGTACTGCATTCGTTTTCGATTATCATACGTGATAATTACAGGGTTATTGGTTAAATTCAACTCTAAGAAACCTGCTTGGTTAAGGCACAGACTAACAGACATAACACTATGAGGTAATTCCCTCAAAAAACATCGATCCGACAATTTTCGCAGAACACTAGCTCCACCTTTTATTCACAGTCCCAAACACTCATTTACTGGTGGGTTACCCCTTAGGTTTGGGAACAATTTTTTACTAGTGGTCTATCCCCCATATGCTTGTTCATATGTCAGTGGTGCTATCATTTCAAAGGTGGCCACAGTCCCAACCATAAATATATTTAAAATGACCGTTAAAGCGGGCGAAGCTTTGTTTTTGAGTGTTATGTCTGTTAGTCTGTGATTAAGGTTTGAGCATATTATTATTTAGGTAAATATGGGGTAAAATGCGCCCCCTAAGGAAATAGGTTAGCTATAGAACATTCATTGGGAGAATTTAATAAATATCATTCAACCAACATTTTCTCCTGCAATCGCAATCATAACGATTTGCAAAATATTCAAAACCATGTAGAATATGCAATGTTTCAAAATCATTATAAATTACATTTTGAAAAATGGTCAGGGCAAAATGCACTTGTCCGGGCTAAACCACCGACAAACCAGCATGACAACTAGAACGATTTCAGTGAAAATGTTTGCCAAATAATTTACACTAAATTAAGTCGAAACAATAGCTCCATCCGTATAATGAGCTACACATCATTACGTAAAGTGTCTCATAAGAGAACACTAAAGTATCAGCAGAAGTTTTTCGTATTCAATTGATCATCTTATATAGGGTAGCCACTTTCGCTGAGGCTTTCACCCGGAGATTTTTACTGACTTACGATAGGCTTTTATAGAAGCAAGAGTATCCAAGATCTACCTGCTGTAACTCGTTGAGGTATCAATTACCAAAATTGACTCACATTCACCGTTTAGTGTTATGTTTTGGCAAGGTATAACGTACGCCATTTTTCTGAGCATTTCTCATAATACTGTAAATTTTCCGCTTTCATAAACTGTTTTGTCGATTTACATAGGTATGAAACTTTAACTCACCGGCTAACGACAAAAATCCAAAAGCACCGGTCACTTTCGCTGTGGAGGTTAAGCCGGAGAAGTAGTGTGAAGCAGTCAGAAAGCACAATGCGATGTATTTCGGAATTTTTGCTGGGTGCAAATTCGATTATTCATCATCACAATCGCTAGTGAAGTTCCAGCAAAGGAACGAAGCTTTTCGCTCTGGTCACCAGTTAACCCTTAAAGGCGCAAACCAATATTTTTCAAATCTAATGAAAATTGTCTTATAGCTTCAATATGCTACCGTGATAATTTTGAGATGATCTTCGTAATGTTGTTTTAAAACAACATTGCGCATTTAAGGGTTAATAGCCGCTGCAGATGCTGCTAACATTCACACCAGAAGAACTTGTTGGAAACAAACAAATTCATTTAAGGTTCAAAGAACTTTCGGAGTGCGTCTACACGAATTGAACGCTTTGTAGTATGCGTTGGAAAAAATACGTTCAACTTTGTCACCAGTTCTTCCATATAAAGCATTTATTAAACTCTAAAAAAAGAATATCAGTCGATTTATTAGATTATCACGATTCAAATCATGCAAAATAGTTGGTGGAAAAACAATTGACCGGGCGGAATGGTGCTTTTGAAAAAGCGGCGGTGATTTTTCGTCACACCACCACACTGTGCCGGGGCACACAACACAACTGCGTAGTGAAAAAACCACAGCCACTTTTTCACAAGCACCATCCCGTCCGGTCAATTGTTTTTCCACCAACTATTTTACACAATTTGAATCTTGATAATCTAAAAAATGGACTAATTTATTTTTTTAGAGTTTAATGAATGCTTTATGTGGATAAATCGGCGGCAAAGCTGTACACAATTTTTCTAATGCATACTACCAAGTGTTCAATTCATACACATACTCAAACAAAGTAACTTGAGCCTTAAAGTAATTCATTGTCTCACTAGACCCGGAGAAAATGATGTAAAACCCGGGGGCCCGAAGATCGACTTAAAAAACCGGAGTCAAACCCGAAGGGGTGGCAACCCTATGCTTATATTAACGTTTCAAGTAGAAAGTATAGTGGTATTGACTAATTTTGTGGTCCGGTTGAATTCATGAAAGGCGAATCGAAAAAAACAACATTTTTCAAACAAATTGATTGATAACCCATTCCATTTTCGTTGTTCGAGAATGAAACGATTTACTATCAGATTGCAAAGAATTTTTTTTTTTTTGAAAATGCTGTACACTCAGGTTTTTATGTGGTTTTTTTGCGCGGTATTTTTTACGCAGATTTTGAAATTTACGCAGATTTCATTTACGCGGATTTTGAAATTTACGAGGGAAAACCTCGTTACGCAGATTTTCGAATTTACGCGGTATCCATTAATGAGTTTCCCATTAACGCAGATTCTTAAATTTACGCGGATTTTGAAATTTACACAGTTTTTATTGACGCGGTTTTCATTTACTCGGCCTGTATCCCCCGCGTAAAAAACCTGAGTGTATAAACTTTTTACTCTGAATTTCGCAGATTCCCCGATATTTTGTCAAACATCGTTCTATCTTTGCAAAATATTAGATAATTGTCAACTGTTCAACAAAACCGGAACATATATTTCTAAGATTATTGCGCGCTTCAACAATTTCAAGTTTAGTCCAAGTTTTTTGAGCCACATTCCTTGAAGCTATGGCCCGGTCAGCCTGACAAGCAGAAAGTTAGCAATAGTTGAGCAAAGCGAAATTGATGCTGGCAGAGTTTCTGCGAGCATTTTGCGCGATTTGTGCGAGAATTCTGGCAACGAATTCGCTCAAATGCAACAACCGTTTCTGACAGAAGCGGTTAAACCAACCGATGCTGCTCACTTTTATCCAGAATCCAGCCAACAATGTACGGCCAAGATCTCTGTACGCTTCCTGCCACATCTTTGTCAGATGCTTTGCTCGATTCGTGCTAAATTCTACCAGGTAGGAATTGCCAGGATCTTTGCACAGTTTATGTCCAAGTTATGCCAGGGTTTTGCTTGGTTCCTGTTAAAATTTGCCAGAAAACGCGAGCGAAACCGAGTTCGCCCTAGCTCAACTAACCCGACAGGATAGGCGCAGAAATCTGACAGGGCTGCCAAACCAAGACTTACAGAAATCTAGCAGAGCGGTCTCTGCCAGAAAATTTGCTCACTAGGGGCTGTCAATTTTCTCTTGACCAGACTTCTAATGTAGGAACTCTAAACAATACATAACAGTTTTGTCTATTATTTGCAGGGTGGCCAGACCTACCGAAATATCGGTAGTCCTACCGATTTTGGTCTTCCCTTCCGATTCACAGACGACCAAGATAAAACTACCGATATTTTGTTATTCCTACCGGAAACTACCGATTTTTATTGATTTTGGACACATCCTACTCAACATTCATTTTTTGGGTTGGATTTGGTCTGAGATCTGTGTTGTCAGTATTTTACAATTCTATGTGAATACAACGTTTTTGGGACAACAACCCGGCCTACCGACAACTACCGATAAACTTTTAGTGACCCTACCGATATTAAGGAATTCTATCTGGTCACCCTGATTATTTGAGAGCTGAGGCAAAATTTTGTAGCTCGTACTGTCAAATAAAAGTGTCCATTTGACAGTACGATTTACCGATTTTTACGTTAACTCTCTAATAATCTCTTGCCAAATCTAAAGAATAAGGAGATTTTTTTTAAATCCTTGACGTTTTCCGTAAATGGGTTTTTCAATAACTTAGGAATATTGTTTTTTTTTGTGAAAACTTTTCCGGCCAGGAAAATGGAAATCTATCTTCCATCGGAAATACATGGGGACTAAAAATTGGTAATCATATTCCCGGGGTGTACAGAAGCCTTTAAAAGCATCTGTACACCTCTGGAATCTCGAATACTTTGTATATTTTTTTCCGTCCCGGAAAACGAAAATCCATTTCCCATTTGAAATGAATGGGGAACAAAATTCGGCGTTCAATTACAACCTGTAATAGCTTTTTAAATCTAAACAAAAATTTAGGCAGTAAAGAGTTACTGAATATGATAAAGTTCATAATAGCTGTGCATATATTTTGGAATACTTGAAACAACGAATTATCGCTGAAAACACTTGGTTTAAAAAAAACCGTTAAGCATCCAAAATTTCACATTATTACGTATACGTTAGTACCTTCCAATCATGTATTGTCACCGCGTGAAGCATGCTGATTCAGGTATGCTGCAACATCCTGCCCCGATGCCACAAGTGGGTGGTGTGACACCTAGCAACAGCTGAGAGAAAAACCACGCCGGAGTAGCCCTGTAGCATAACTATAACAGAAAAGCAACATGTGTCACCATAACCACCTCACCTCGCTGCGCCTGGAGCATTTCGTTTCTCTTATCGTTGCTGGCAAATCGCATCTCTCTACACCCATTCGACTTACAGAGGAGGGAGAGGGATTTTCCCACGTCGATCATTTTCACCGGAAAAGAGCGTATTGGGAATTGGCGCAAATGGGAACTTTGCGATTTTGGCGGTATGATATGAACCATCAACCGTAGATGCGTTACCCGCGGACCGCCTGGTCAGTTGCAATTTGTGTGGGAGAAAAGTTTTAATATAAGAATGTAATGTGTTATCTTTGCTTGCCGAGAGAAAAAAAGGACAAATCACGGGTACTGTTTAGACTACTGCTAAGAGATAAGGTTGTGAACATGCACTGTCTATTCTTATCTTATCGAAGCCATCCAAAAAACGGTAGATGCCAGAAAATTAGTAATCCAAACAAGTGTGACACTCGATTAGTGTTCTTTTTGGCTGTAATTAATTTTTGTCCCCTAGGGTTTTTACCTTTGCAAATTTTGGTGCAACAAGTTGCTGAATATGTGTCACTACACGAGGGAAAACTGACACTAATTAATGATATTTCACTTTACCGTTTACGACATCGATTTCTATCTCGTTCGTTTCCGTTTGTATATTATTACGGAATATACTTATCCCCTTGCTTGGAATCGATACTGAACGTGGTGAAATTTTATATTGCTTTAAAATGGGGTGGGGGTGATCGACTATGACTGTAAATATTTATAGCATCTTTGGAGCTATCACTAAAGCGCAAAGATTTTATTACAAAGTCAAACAAACCGCTTGATGGATATATTTAAAAATAACAAAATTGACAATCACACTTGTGGATGACATTGTTGCATTGTTATGCCTTTTGTGGTGATTAAGGAGATTACATCACGATAGCTGGTTGTGTGTTATTGGCGCATGTGGGTCATCATAGAAGAAGGGTCCCCTGTAATTTCAGGCGAAAGTCTGTGGAAATAGAATTGAGCAAATCTCGGTTCTCCTAAAAAAAACTCGACAGTAACTAAACTAGGAGTAGTAGAGGCCAACGATCTAAGCTGTATGTAGTTTAGTGTTTAAAACTTCAAGCTTTATAATGTAAGTACACTCAAGTTTTTTTTAACGCGGTTGGTTTTGGACGATTATTTTGCGAGTTTTTTTACGCAGATTCCGTAAAAAAAACCACGTTCTTTGAAAAATCGGCGTAAAAAACCGCAAAAGAGCAAAAGACTTTTGGAAGTTTTTTTGCATGGATTTCGCAAAAATGAGTTCTTTTGAATACAAAAGACGTAGACTTTTTCCTGAAAAAAAATCTCAGTCCTTTTAAATGCAACGGATTTTTATGGTAGTTTTTTTGCGCGGATTTCGCAATTAACACGGTTTTTGCAAAAAACATTCTAAATCCTTTTGAATGCAAAAGACTTAGAAGATTCACAGACAAACAGACATAACACGAGATGAATTTTCATCGCCCACAGAAAAAACGGTCGATTTAAATTATAAAATATACGCCATCTCACCGAGCGTGGCGCTTGTGAAGCGATTTTGACAAATGGTCATAAAGCGTCACTTCGTTACCGCAAGCACTCGAAACCCAAGATGAAGGGAAAGAAAGGTGGGAACATTTGCCACTTTGGAGTATATTACACGCAGAAAAAAGATTTGTGGGTTCAATAAAATTATGCATTACATACATTAAATTAAATTATTGGTCGGGAGACAACAAATGTATTTATTGAATTCAATAAAATTTATTTATTGCTTCAATAAAAAAAATTATCGTTCCGTTTTTTAATAATTATTTTATTGAAATTAAAAGAAAAGTATTGATACTAAAAATGTATTTATTGAAAGCAAAAAAAATGTTGTTGTTCTAATAGAAAAATATTTTCAAATGAATAAGTTTGTTTGTAAAAGTGATAAACAATAAATGATTGGATTCAATAACACATATTTTTTGTTTAAATTTGCTAAATTTTTCTGCGTGTGGTTTTATACATGTCAATTTGAACATGGGGTTCGCGACCTATAAAATAAGTAAACATAAAGATCTAAACGAGCATCCTGATTCTTTGACGCACGATGAAAAGAGAGAAAAGGCCGAACTTCACGATGGATCTTCCGATTCGAACACTTAGGGACACTTTTTTTTTTATCTCAAAACTACCAATAAAAATAATTATGACTGAACCGAATTAAAACCTGTGGCCACAGAAAAGCCCGCTGCGTTATTTGTTGCTTCTTCATATCCGTTTGTTTTATCGGTTTTATCGAAGAAAAATGACAACAGTACTTATACTTAGAACAATGTGGCCACCTGTACTGTCGTGCCCGAAAACATTACCGCCATCTTCATTTTATGCAAACCAAAACAAACAAAATTGTGAAATGTATTCCTGTCGAAGCGTCCAAAGTAAGAATTGTTCAAAATCATTTCGTAGTTTCCTGCGCGATGCCGATCGGTCAGCAGATACATTTTAGGATCTTGCCAATTTGACTGGTCCGGTGTAACGAAACTAACCGGATGTATGCAATAGATTCGAATTTGTCGGTCGCTGGAACTGACGGAGAAAGTAATGCCGTGTACTCGTATGTAGAATCATCGTGGCGAGACATCAGTTTAGAATTTTATAAAATGAAATTCTCGCATAACCTACATGCATTTTACTTACGTACGAATTGATCCTGATATTGGCAAGGAAATTTTAGGGGTTTTGTTTCCGCAATCTTGATTCAATGATGACCTCGATAGAACAGCCGATTCTTTAACAATAGGCTACATCGTCGCTGTTGTGCTATCTTATGACAAACGCCATTTTGGGGTAAACTGAGTTAGATATGCAACATTACTTGTTTGAAAAATCTCTACAAAGTGGCGTTTTCAGAATTTTGAAATTCTACTTGGTTACTTAGATATAGCGAGAAACATGATGAGAAATTGTGAGTTTTTTGCTTAAAATCACTGTATCTAGAGATTTGCTCAAGTTATATTGAAGTTTTAGATGTTTTTATGAGTGAAAATGTCTGAGAAACGCAATGGCATAAACATTTTCAAAAGAAAATTACACGAGTTATGAGAAAAACACAGTTTTAGTTTTAAACTGAAAATAAAGCATATTTGGCAACACTGTAATCAAAAATAACATTTTTTTCTAGATTCCCTGACTCATTTCCTTCAAAATGCATTTCACCGATTGTTTATAGACCATATGAACGCAAAGATATGAATAAAAGTTAAAAATTGATGATTTTTTTCTATGGAAAATTTTCCATGCACAATTATGACACGTCATATAAAATTTGTCATCAATACACGCATATGACACGTGTGAGTGCGACTTTTGTTTACATTCATAGTAAAAACTCGTAACATAGTCAACCGATCTTCATAATATTTGAGAGATTAATGCAGAATAGATAGAAGCATCAATTGTCTTCTTTGGATTGTTTATACCATTTACAAGTTTCAAGATATTCAATCTCAAACTTTAAAAATCGTTTTTCTCGAAATGTGCTAAATGGCGCTTGTCATAAGATAGCACAACAGCGACGACATAGCTTTTTTTTCAATTTGTTTATTTGAAGGCTACATAGCTTTGTTCTTATAGTTAACAGTAAACGTCAGCCTGGAAAATAAAATAAAGAGTACCTGATGCCTTAGGGGTTCCAAAAGAGCGACGGCAACGAAGAGTAAATAGAAACAAAAATCAATCATACGACCAATTAACGACAAGAATTGATTACTTCACAAGAAAAAAAAAAACAAATTTTGGGTTGCTTAATTTCCCGTAACAATAAATTGTTGTGTTGGGATTTAAAAATGCAGTCGTAGCTCTGCATTCTTTAAATTTGTCAATTGCAATAATTATGCCATGGAAAATTGAAATACGTGAAGTGACATTAGCGATTTTTTTATTTCGCCCTTCAAATTTAACAACAGCAACAATGCTACCTCTCATCTACTATCTTGCAGTTGACAAGCGGTGTGGGCATTGTTGCTAGGACTTGGGTTAAAAGAAGTATTTCCCATGGTTGCCAGAATCACATTTTGTGCAATGTGTTCAACAGATGTCGCTAATATACCGTGGGCGATGATTTTTTTTTAAATTTTCTTCGAGCTGTTACGTCTGTTTGTCTGTGGGAGATTTTCGGAAAGATGGAAGAGACGGGTCTGGAAGACTCCCTAAGGCCCGCACCTCAATAATATGGATATTTACGGAACGAGTGGGCACCAGAAATTGATCTTTGACGCCATTTTGAAAACAAAGATGGCGACTTCCGGTTTAACGAAATTCGCCATAACCCATGCAATATGGGTATTTTCGAAAAAGTCTCGACGAGTAGGTGCCAGAAATTTATTTTTGACGCCATTTTGAAATGCAAAATGGCGACTTCCGGATTAACGAAATTATCTACAACTCAATCAAGATGGGTATTTTCGGAATAGTCTTGACGAGTAGGAGAAAAGGTCGATGTATGAGGTCGTTTTGAAATTATAGATGGTGATTTCCGGTTTAACGAAATTCTCACATGAAAAACCTGGGCGATCATCCAAAACTTCCTGTAAATACCTCTGTCCCATCCCAAAGAACCCAAGGAGTGACATTAACCTTCTTAGCAACTCTTCACTCCCAACAATTTATCATATCCCCTTCAAACGGAAACGGTTGGTATGGTTGTCCTCGTTTCTTCTTCTTTTAAGATTCGAAATAATTCGTAAATCCTATTATTCATTAATTGAATAACATAATTGCCGTTTAATTTTGAAACATCTTTAAACCCAACTCTGCACAGTAGGCCTGGCCGTATTAATATTTGCGACATATGAAAACATGCTCCAAATATTAATATTGACAAGAAAACACTATAGAATAACTGTAGTGTTTTCCAGGATGCTTTTCAATACTGGCTGTGTAAAGGTTAAAATAGAATAGAATAGAATAATCAGTTTGTTAAAGTTACCATTTCTACATGAGATTAAAAAATGGAAAACGTGGTATTTTCACAGATCTTTTTTCATAAAATAATACTTTGTAGATCACTGAACATACGAATTGAAAAAATCGCAGATAGTAGAGATTTTTTTTTGATTCCTCGAGAAATTTGTGACTGCAGTATTAACAACTGCACAAAAGCTGCGTCTAGTACCCCAATATCAACAACCACTACCATCAGTGTTATGTAATCGATTTGTTGATTTTTCTCGGTGAATTTTCTGCCGGAATTTTACCCTATTTTTTTAACGTAAATATCTGACGTTGTACTGATTAAAAAAGATTTTTGCACTATCTGATTGGAAATATGTACAAAAATTTTGTTACATTTTTTATAGAATTAACAATTACTGAAAATAACGGAAATAATAGATTTTGTGAAAGCACTTATTATATGCGCCATAATTGGTCCGTGCATTTCGACTACAAGGGAGACAAACTGGTTTTCGTTAGAAACTCCACTTTTTTGACGATGGAAGTGAACTGTTTCCGTTCGATGGTCAGCGTTTTTGGTTGAACGTAAACTGAACCAAGCACTGCACACACTGCGTGCCAGAGGTGGTATGCGAGGGACGCAAGCGTTAATTTTGTTTCCGAACCGAGTACAAAGCCGGGGGTCGTATGTGATTGCGACATCATTCGTGTGTTACACTCGTGCTGGTTACACCACGCATACTCTCGCTATGTCTGGACGCGATAAAGGAGGAAAGGTGAAGGGACAACCGAAATCCCATTCGTTTCGTGTCGTGTCCAGTTTCCTGTCGACCGAATCCATCGTTTACTCAGAAAGGGTCACTACGCCGAGGGTGTCTGGGGCGGTGTTCCCTTCTAACTGCCATCAGTGATGGAATATCTTACCACCGTAGAATTGAAGCTGGCAGTAAATGCTGCCCGTTATAACAAGAAGACTAGGATCATCCCCCGTCATCTGCTGTTGGGCATTCGAAATGATGAAGAGCTGAATTCTGCCATTCTACTGCCAAAGAAGACCGAACAGACCGAAAAGTACTAAGTCACTTTACGCATGCCCGGATATGGCGTAGACTCAGATCAGGTGATGCGCATTTAAAGGGAACATCTGATGTAAAGTGCTCAAAACGAAAGTTATTTTGTTTTACGATTTTGAAGGCAAAGTAACAATGGATCTTTTGTGTAATGTTAGGAACGCTTTATACATTCATTGTGCGCGAAAAAAAAATATTTTCAGTTACACAGAGCCACACATACGAGCGTTCCAAGAGTAGACGTCCAACCATTTCCAAGTCGAGGAGCGCCGCGGCGTACACGATAACTCTCGATAAAATTGTCTGATACGGGAAATTCAATAAGTTTTGTAAAGCTTAGACTTGTAGTTAGACGATAAACCACAAAAAAATAAAAAAAATCGAATTCCGGAAAATGGCTTCATGAAAACCGAAAAATCTCATATTTTACTGTAAAATTTGCTCATTTTTCTTCAAAATAATAGTGAGAAAAATGTTTGTTATTCGGTTTTCTGTGGTTCATAAAAAAACCAAGTCAATTCTTCAATTAATTTTTGAGTTATCGTGTTCGCCAATTTGAAAAACGCGGTTTCGAGAAAACGCTGTTAAAGGGTGTCCCACAACAAATTGCATCACGGAAAAAAGCGCTGTAAAAAATGACTCAGTAGAAGTAGTTTAGAGTGTATTGTTTACACAGTATTTTTGTCGCTCTCAGTTTTTCGAAAATTGTTGCCGATAGATTGAAATCTGCGTGTGCAAATACGCGCGTGGAATGCATGGCTGTTTAAAACAAAAGAAGGTCAATGTGGCCACCGAGATTGCGGGAGACCTTTTTAGAGGTTCAATACTAACAATTAAGCGGATAAAAAAGAAGTCGATTATTTTTGCCCTCTACACCAGACGCCCCCCTTAAACATGCCATAACATCCGGACTCCTGCGGTAGAAGGCAAAGATTTAAGAAGTCGGGAAACGTAAGCGCTCATATGATCCAAAGGCCTTATTATAAAGGTACGGTGTGCAGAGTGTGCAGAAAGTGAAGCCGAAAAAAGTCTACCTATCGAGCAAAATTAGAATCCAACTTTGCTGCAGAGGTATCAGAGATGCACTACCAGCGTTTGTAAAAACCAGCCTTTGTACAGGAGGGCACAAATCCTTATTTCATACTTAGTTGCGTTTTGGCCTCGCCTTATCAGAAACCGACACTAACTTATTGTCGGAATAGATTAGCGCCGGCTTGACGCAAATCTCTTAAAAATAAAACACAGCCAAGACAAGTTTCGGCTTCACTGTGTCTCATCGGCATAAACAGAACTTCTGCTCGAACGGGACATCACGTTTGATCAGTCGTTCGATTGAAACACAAAGTGTGTTTTAGTTTTAAGAGATTTGCGTCAAGCCCGCGCTAATCTATTCCGACAATAAGTTAGTGTCGGTTTCTGATGAGGCGAAGCCGAAACGCAACTAAGTATGAAATAAGGATTTGTGCCCTCCTGTACAAAGACTGGTTTTTACCAACAAATTTTCACCCTAGTGAAAAATTTTGGTTTTTACCAAATTTTCCTCCTTAGGGTGAAATATAGCGTAGTGCTTTCGCATAGGCCTGCTAAGCCAAGACAAGTTTCGGCTTCACTGTGTCTCATCGGCATAAACAGAACTTCTGCTCGAACGGGACATCACGTTTGATCAATCGTTCGATTGAAACACAAAGTGTGTTTTAGTTTTAAGAGATTTGCGTCAAGCCGGCGCTAATTTACTCCGACAATAAGTTAGTGTCGGTTTCTGATGAGGCGAAGCCGAAACGCAACTAAGTATATCAGAGATGGATTCCAATTGTGCTCGATAAGTAGGCTTTTTTGACTTCACTCTTTGCGCAACTGTTCTCTATAGACTGTGATATGATCCTATTCTACGCTTTTCTAAACTTTCTTTCTTAAACTCCTTGCTTCCCTGCTTGTGTGTGTTCTCATATCAAAATATTTTTGGCGATTTGTAGGTCTGGTGGTATCCAATGGGGAAAAACGATCGGAAATGGTGAGTGAAGCTAAGCAATTATGTGAAAAAAATTCCCCACCCAGAGGCGAGACTCGAACTCGCAACCTTTGAGACTCCGGCCCAATGCACTAACCCTTATGCTATCCCTGGGTATGGTGACATCCCAGAAAGAACATATGATTATCCCACTGGCGACGGTGATCGTACCCTGCCTGCAAAGCGAGGAATCACACACAACGGCAGCTGATCACCCCAACACACATTTGATCTATTTAATTTCCCCGCTAGATACCAAGGCCCGGGTTTTTATAATCGTCTGATGTCTAATTTTTAGTTAATTACCCATCGTACTTCGGTGGGTGACAGAGCTAATGAAGACTGTCGATTTCTAGTCCCTTGCCCAGTGAACAGAGGTATGACGGGAGTGAACCCGCCCGTTCGAATTAAACTAAGAATTCAATTTTTTTTTTGGTCTTTTGGCTTAAGTGCCAATACCTTATTTAGGACTGGTGGTATCCAACGGGGAAAAACGATCGGAAATGGTGAGTGAAGCTAAGCAATCATGTGAAAAAAATTCCCCACATTTTTTCACATGATTGCTTAGCTTCACTCACCATTTCCGATCGTTTTTCCCCGTTGGATACCACCAGTCCTAAATAAGGTATTGGCACTTAAGCCAAAAGACCAAAAAAAAAAAATTGAATTATTAGTTTAATTCGAACGGGCGGGTTCACTCCCGTCATACCTCTGTTCACTGGGCAAGGGACTAGAAATCGACAGTCTTCATTAGCTCTGTCACCCACCGAAGTACGATGGGTAATGAACTAAAAATTAGACATCAGACGATTATAAAAACCCGGGCCTTGGTATCTAGCGGGGAAATTAAATAGATCAAATGTGTGTTGGGGTGATCAGCTGCCGTTGTGTGTGATTCCTCGCTTTGCAGGCAGGGTACGATCACCGTCGCCAGTGGGATAATCATATGTTCTTTCTGGGATGTCACCATACCCAGGGATAGCATAAGGGTTAGTGCATTGGGCCGGAGTCTCAAAGGTTGCGAGTTCGAGTCTCGCCTCTGGGTGGGGAATTTTTTTTCACATGATTGCTTAGCTTCACTCACCATTTTCGATCGTTTTTCCCCGTTGGATACCACCAGTCCTAAATAAGGTATTGGCACTTAAGCCAAAAGACCAAAAAAAAAAATTGAATTATTAGATTTGTAGGTACCTAGGGTAATAGGCCTATTGGCAAACACGTTTTATATTTTGGATATACGTAATATGTTTAGAAGTAGAATACTTCTAGGGGCATGTTCAGTAGCGTTTTATTTTGTATAGGAGTTTCAAAGTAGAACTGAAACTGAAACATTTACATCCCCAAATAAATTTGAATGCAGAAACGCTGAAGGCATGGCGAGACATGAATTTAAAACTGAATAGGACACCCGCTAAAACTACTGCTGGAGGCAGCAAGATCTAGTTTTAAAATTTTCAGTTTTATATTATAGAACTGTCAAAATTTTGAATCTAGAACTGAAACACTCCTGAACATGCCCTAACATTTTAATATAGCGTTACAAAGATTTCGGGCGGAATATTACCCGATTTTTAACGTCATTAATTACCGTTGTGCTTAATGAGATAATTAGATTTTTGTACTACTCGATAGGAAATATTCAAACACAACACTTTTGTCAGTAATTCCATAGTGCGAACAATTAGTATAAATAAAGAAAATAATGAATTTAATGAAAGCAGTCATTAACTTACCATGATTGGTGGATAACGTTCAATCGATGAAGGAAAATTTTATTGCATTGTTTGTCCCTCCTGATTTATGGGAAAGGATGCTCGTCACACTTGTAAGCAATGGTCTATTTGAATTTCTTGTAATAAGTTCATCCGTCGTCTTAGCAGAAGCAGCAGCAACCACCCTAAAACGAAGGCCATGGTATAAACTACCATATTAGGGGTTTAAATTAAAAAGGTTGTACCAGTGAATTTTGGTAGACAATGTATCATGCTTGACTTGAATATAATTCCCATCATTTGTACTATGTACATTTCGACATAGAGACAGAGTCTGGGTTGTTTCGTCGAAAGCCATTTCGCCGAAGGTCATTTCGCCGAACGGGTCGTTTCACCGAAGGTCATTTCGCCGAATGGGTGATTTCGCCGAATGGGTCATTTCGTCAAATGTTATTTTACTATATATGTAATTGTGCAATATAAGTTTTTAATGGTACTATCAGAATACCAAAAAAATCTTTTTATTGCATTTATAACCATCATAATAAAAGGATTTAAAATAATAGTAAATGGAAGGAAACAGTATTTTATGCGCTGTATTTATTGAAAAATTCATTCTTTTCGTTTTTCCATTTAGATACGCAATATAGAAAAAAACTAACATATTATTTAGAATTTAGAATAGATTTCATTATATTGAATATTCTTGGTTTTAATGTTATATTGGTACTAAATGTATGCCAATATGATGCAAAAGTTTAATGCTAACTGCTACTTGGGTTATTGTATACGGCGAAGCCAGTGTGATGCGGTTTTGCCGCATAAACGATGCCGAGGAACCGAAACGGCGCAAAACCGCTAAGGATTCGCTGGACGAGGTGGCCGCCGACCCACCATCGGAAGCGGCGGCCTCTCGCAAGCAAACCTGTGATCCACTCGTTCGCCCGGTTACTCAAACTTAGGCGGTTGAATTAGTTTAGGTCCCACGGAGCTGAGCGATGTCGGACAGCACGCGAACGAAAGGGATGTGGCGTAGCAAGATTAGGTGGAACGATTACACTTATATTTAAAAAAAATGCATTATCTGGTTTGCAAAAAGTTAAAACATAATCATATAGTATTGTTATATTAAATTTTAGTTTTTTTCACATGCAGCCAAAACATTGACATGACTTAACAATTGATTCAATATTTTATCATTATAGATCTTTGATGAGACTAAATTTAAATACTGACTCTCCCTTAATATAAATTAACCTTATAACCACATATTGATATTGCGTTTGGTACGCAATGACTCATTCGGCGAAAGGCCCATTCGGCGAAACTACTTTCGGAGAAATGACCTTCGGTGAAACGGTATTCGGAAAAATGACCCGCTCCCCAAATTGCCAGGCAAAAAAAAGATTTTTATCTCTACAGTGATGGGTAATATTTCGAAAAATATGTCGAGATCCTCTCTTTTTACACAATCTTTTCAACATATTCTAATCACAAAACATAATATAAGGTGAGTAATTTCAAAGACGTAACCAAAGTGAAGTAGAATACGTTTTAGCGTGGTAATTTGAATGCAGCTATTATTGCTATTTTCTGAATAATTGTATTAGATCGGTTGATCCGGAATTTATGTCAGTCTACAAGCATCAGTAGTTTTATATAGTTTTCGGCAATGCCTAATAATCTAACCTTTTCTGTAGATTCGTATATGATAGCGCTGGAAAGGGCTTTTTATTTTTTTAGTGGGTAAATGAAAATTTTCTCCAATGTCTAATTTATCTGACTTTAATACAACATTTCCGAATATAGTACCAATTGCTGCATTCGAATCATCAGGCTAAATTGTATTTTACTGGCTTCCCACCCATCTTTTTGCTACAATTTTCAGCGTGCGACAAATGATTATCTATAATGCACACAAGGAAGCACCCAAGCTGAAAATAGGAAAGAAATAAAAGGTGCAAGTTCAATATTAGGACTTTCAACTGCAACCGATATATTTTTACCGGATTTCAAGAGAAAGGCTTGTTGGGCGTGAAATTCGACAACTCGGGCTCGCAATACTGTCTCAATTTTGTGCTACGATTATAAGATTATGCATGGTCCCAACCTTAATAATTTACAGTTACAACAAATCTAACTTCTGTAGTCTCAAACCACACCATGTCGCGGCATGTTGCGTGCAAAGACAAGCGACACGGTAACGAAATTGTGTAGCATGGGTGGCTCGATGATATGATGATGCATCATACGATTCGCCCAGTCACCCCCTGTTCGTTAGCGGCAACCACGGGCTGAGCAAGCTAACATAAAGGTGTCCTCCCGCAGCTGAGCTGCGATTGCTTTATGTTGGGTTTGGAAGCGAGTCGGGTGCGTGCTTGCTGCTGATATATAAAAGCAATACCCATCGCCATGGTGAACCACAGTATCGAAGGAACAACAGCCGGCGTTTGATGTGTAAAAGCGTTCGAAAGCAGATCCTTTAGTGAGTTCCGAACAACGATCACTGTCGTACCAGTGTTCGATAGGCAGTTTCTGGGATACAGAAGGACCGATTCAGTGGAATTGGTTGCTTTGTTGCACCGATTAACTTTTAGTGATC
The DNA here is from genome assembly GCF_030247195.1 of Topomyia yanbarensis. NCBI lineage: Eukaryota > Metazoa > Arthropoda > Insecta > Diptera > Culicidae > Topomyia > Topomyia yanbarensis. Next base: position 330,441,173 of record NC_080672.1, on the reverse strand, counting down.
TGTGAATTTGATTTAAGAAGTTTGTGTTCCGTGCCAACGTGAATCAAGGAATCAGGGTGACAGTTTAGAGAAAGCCAAATTTCCAACAGGTGAGTGGCAGTGAACATTTTGATTCGCCAATCGCTGAAAATCTAATCAGTACGATATTGAACGGATCCATAGCACCTATTCAAGTTCTACTAAATTATAGTGACTAGTAAACTAAAAATCCCAGCAATTCCGCTGCAACCGAGTGAACTACTTTCACCAGAACCAATTATCCAAAGTACATGTTCGATAATTAACCATTGCGTGCGAATATGTTGATAGTTTCATTGAGCGGAAATGAAAGTGAATCACACGAGGTCGGTTATGCCGGCGGCATGCTTGTGAATAAAATAGTAAAGAATAGTTTCGTATGTGGCAGAACTTTGGTAGAACCCAAGTGACCATTTTAATTAATTTCGCAGAAAACTCTGAAATTCAACTGTGCCTATCGACATCGAGCACTGTGAATATTTGATGCTAGCAGAGGTTCCACCTGAATTCACATTCACCGAAAGTAACTACGTAAATTGGCGTAAAAAATGTTTCGCATGATATGCTGAGTAAAGGCAAATTTACTTTGGCATACATTAATGGGTCACTTTTCTGGCAGTTTGATTTTACCACGAAGGTTAGGTATTTTTCATGTGAAAGAATCAATCATTAGAGGTAAACATTCTCTTTCTGAAAGGTTTATGTGTTTTCACAGTCTGCCAAGCAAGAGTGTGATCCTGATTCTTCACAGTTGGTAACACGGTGCTACAGCGATTTTGTACTTTTCAAGTATAGGTTATAGATCTTATCAAATGCAACACGAAATAATGTATGAAAAATCTTGTATCCCCTCAAATCTTGCTTTATATAAAGCTATTTTTGAGTGTTGTGGAAAGAAGAAGAAACTATCTTTCCAACGGTATGGTATGTTATGTTCTTTTGTTAAATATACTATACGGTTTTTGGACAGCAAAATGAAAGCAACCGTCATTTTGCGATTTTTCATGAAAAATAGGATTGCGGAACATTTTTATAACGAAACGTTTATTTTAAGAGAAATTTAGAGAGAACGTTTCGTATCTAATGACATGTTTACAGTGGCGTAGCCAGAAATTTGGTTTGGAGGGGGTTTTGACGAAAATCATAGATTTTTCAAAAATGTTGGCGGGTTTGTTGATGACATTTAATCTGTAGGCCGCGTTGGACTGGGTACTATAGTAATAGCGAAATAGGATGGTGTGAGCGGGCATGGGCGCTATAACCCTACCGTGGGCAGAACTAAATACCTGTCCCAGGTGTCAGTTATGTTGGGTGGCGGACTACGAGACAGGTTAGGTCAAGTTCAACGAGTGGCCCCAAAAACACCACTTTACTAACAATCAAGGAGAAAATGCAGATGAGCAGAAAACTCGCAACTTCGAAACCGTATCATTGGAGGAGCTTTGCTAGACGTGGTAGAAGGTGTGGAAATGCGGGGATCGAGCGACGGCACAAGAGCTGGGCAAAATGCGCCAACGCGTGATCAAGTGGCAGGCGATCAGCGAAAGGATGTGTGTAGTGTGGATCAAAGGTAGAGTTGTGGTACCGGTAATACCGGTACCGAAAATCCCGGGAATTCCGACCCATTTTTGGTATTATAATACCGGTACTGAACAAAAGCCAGTACCGGTATTACGGTACTATGCAATTTTTATGATAAATATGCTAACTCTGAAGGGGATCTGTTTCAAAGTATCGGTCTGCAAGATAACGTTTAATTATATTAATTTGCCTTCTAGATAAATCGTTGAGATAACACCTTTGTGTGGGAATGAGGTGGGACCATCATCACAATAATTCTAGAAGTCTAAGTCATGTCTGTATTTGGTTTGCTTTTAAACCTTTATCTATAAAAGAACGAACAGCGATTTAGTAGCTAACAGTTTTAGACTTGGTGAACTGCTTCAAATGGGGCGAATTGTAATTATTGGTGATCGGAAAATTCAGCAAAACTCCATAGTTTACAGGAAAGCAAGGAGCCTTGATATGCATTAGAGAATAGTAGGCAAAGGACATAAAGGTCGAAACCAATTTTCAGAAAAGCAAGAGAGGAAATGCGTTTAACCTGCTCGGATCTATTGCAACTATCGCTTTGATTTACTGTTGTTAATAGGGTTTCATACATTTACCATCTTTGCAAGTCGACGAAAGTCGCACCACTTAGCAGTTATTGATTTCAAAGTGGCCTAGATTTCGAAATAAAAGAGGGTGCCCTATACGAAAAATATCTTCTGTGAAATGAGTCTTGCCATTCCGAAGCAATTAACAACAATAAACATGTTTTTTGATCAGCACAAATAAATCATCTGAGAATAAGATCATCAGTTTGAGCATTCAATTTCAGTTTGAAGCTTTTTTCGAATTTTTTTTTAAAAATATTCGAGTACCGGTACTTTACCGGTACTGAGGGCTTCAGTACCGTAGTACCGGTTCTCGCCAAAAAGGGTCGGTACTGCGAACCCTAATCAAAGGCCATTTCTTCGACTAGAGCATTATCAATGTGCACTGACCTCACGAAGCCGAGAAAGATGCATTTTATGCTCAGCTGGAGCATGTCTATGATAGCTGCCTATGGCGGAATATTAAGCTCGTCATCGGTGACATAAACATCCTGATAGGCCGGTGGTATTGTATAAACCGGTTATCGCACAGGATAGTCTTAAATAATGTGCAGAAATTCTCACGATTGATAAGTATATTATGACAAACACCTAAATAGCGAAGTAGTAGAAGACAAGAGTATTGCAAAAATCAGCTTGAAGACACGCGCAGTCGACGACAGATGCCGGATCTACCTAAGATTCATGAAAAAATAGGACGGTTGAACCGCTGGCAATGATCATGGGACATGTTTGAGTAGCTCACATTCTCATGTGAGCTACTCAAACACAGAGTAAGGAATTGTCTAGAGCACTCCACTGGGTTCTTTTGAAGATCTGGAAGGAGGAGATTTTACCAAAGTATAAGATGTAGGGAGTAGTAAGTCCCATCTATAAAAATGGTGTTAAGTGGGAGTTTTGCAACTAATTACCGTTTAATCACATTACTGAACTGCCCTTGTATGCAAAGGTGACGTAAATGGCATCGAGTATATTTTTTTCAGGAAATCAATTTTCAAATCTTGCATGGTGCGGGTAAAAGCATGCTTTCGTCACTTTGATTTTCGCTTTTCAACAGGTTATTTTTAATTTTTATTTGAAGTCGTTTGCGCTGAAAGATGCGAATTTTCGTAGTGAACTTAAAAATACGAAAAAGTTAAATTTGACCAAAGTGGCGTTGAAGTCACTTTTGCATACTAGGATAGTAAACGTCATCTGCAAGGTGTTCTCCCAAATTCTTTGTTGCCGCCTATAACCGTTAGTAAGGGAATTCGTAGTGCAATATGGCCTATAATGCACAAATACGGGTTGCATTCATATCTTCAACCAAGCTATTTGCAATAACATTCTTGAAAACTTTGCTGAAGACACTAAGTCTCGAACTAAATTTGATTGGAATTAGTAATGCATCCAACTGGAAAAATTAATCAATAAAATTATGCTACTAAATTCTGAACCTCCAAAAGCTGGTGGTTTCCAAACTATGGAATCTTCGCGCCATTCAATTCGATACCCAAATTTACATCATAAATAGCGAAAAACGTGACAAATCTTCATTTTTTTATTACCAATCTTAGCTAGTGGCACTTTATATAAGTGATAATCCAAAAAAAAAAACAAATATACATAAAAACCAATTCTGACCTGTTACAGACAAGCGTAAAACGCCATTTTTCATCAGTTTCTATGTAGGCGTTTTCGTTGAACTATTCTGCTTGATATTTATTTTGATTTATCAACTATTGGATCCTCACTGAAATATTAGTTACAAGATCCCATTCTCACAATTTACAAAAAGTCCCCATAACGTTTAAAACATTAGGTTCTCAATGTAATGAACAGATAATAAACTTCCAAAATTATTATTTGAATTTTTAAATAAACTAGTCAGCATCAAACTTTTTTTCTTCAATTCCAATATTTTGGTTTGGAGGGGGTTTTAACCTCCAAAACCCCCCTTGGCTACGCCACGGCATGTTTATCATCCAAATCGATAAAAAAAATGACAGAGCTATTATTTTCCAATTTAGAAACTTGCTCGCCCAGTTAAAAACGACCGCGTAGCTAAATTTAGCGCCGAAATTCCTGCAAAATAGTTTCTCTTGAAATAAAGATTTTGAGGTTATAATAAATATTCTAACGGGTTTTTGTGTTGTATTTGACCAGCCTACAACCTTTATTAGATCACTTGAAAAGTACATTCATTTTTTTTATTTTGTAGTACCGTGTAATTGTTGGCAATATATTTTTATGTAGATGTTTGTAAACATAACTAGCTGTTTATCACACATGAAACAGTGTGTTTATGTATCCACTCAAAGGACCAAATAACTCGCGCAGTGGTAATGCGATATATATACATACATATGAAAGTTGAATGCATTTGTACAGAGCTGTAGAGTGAAATTACGGGCCCGAGGAATCCAGCATAAGGGTCCCCTTTGCCATTTTCCGAACACAGGAACGGTTAAGCTCAAAATCTATTTGAAAAAAATAGATCTCTGCTATTATGTATAGCGCATAGACTCTTTTGTGGTGAACTATAGAAGACTGTATTTAGTGCTGTTAATTCAAATAATTTTTTTATTCCAAAGTGTCTTACGATCAATTCTTTTTTTTCGTTTATTTTCCGTGGGTATCTGTCCACACTGAGTGACTATTCTGACGCCAGACAGGTGACTCCGCAACCAGGTATCGGTTCATCAATACATGTTCTTTGACGGTCTCGGTTCCAATGAAAATGTCGCTTTTCAAACTACAGGTACAGAAAGCCTACCAAACCGGATATTTCTGTGTAAATTTCGATATCTTCAAATGCTTGAAAATATCGGCAACTTTTCTCTTCCGGCTGCCATCACGCTGGTGGCAACCTTTGACGATTTCACTAACTCGGCGTGCAAGTAGTCCGGGTTCAGGCGAAACGGGATTTCTCTGTGTTGTTTCTCTTGCTTGGACGTCACTTTTATAGCTAAAGCTGTCAAAATCAAATCTTTTTGCACGCAGACAAATGATTTTTTTTAATACTGTGCAAAGAAATGCGTCTATTTTAAGTCGACCGAACTTTGATCGTACAACATTTCAAATATCTACGAAATTGTTAGTGGCTTTGAAAGCAGCCGATTTATCGATAATTCAAATTTATCCAGGTGTCAGTATTGCATGGATTTGTTCGGATCTTTGTCTGGGATCGCCTAAAATTCGTTAAATAAAAAAAAACATATACTCCGCTACAACATCACCAGCCACTGAAAACACAACGTCTTATTTGCATACAATATTATTAAAAAAATCATAATTAAAACCTTGTGCAAATTCCGAAAATAGCCGCAAAATGAAAGTGTAATAAATTTAAAAAAAGAACATTCAATGGAGGAAGAAATTAAAGAGAAAAACTAAAAAAGAAATAAGGAACATAGGAGGAAAATTTAATAAATAGAGCAAATTGAACAAATCAAGAGAGCTGAAAAAATTACATTTAAAATAATGGAAGAAGATTAATAATAAGTAAATAGTCAAAGATACAATTAAAAAACAAATTCAAATCGAAGAAACAATAGAAAATGGGCCAAATTAAGACAATGGAAAAGTTAAAATTGAAGGTATATAAAAATTTTAAGAAACAGCAAAATGAAACAGATTGAGTAATCGAAACAATAAAATTAAGTGAAGAAAATTAAAAAGGAAATCAGCCAAGAATTGAAAAAAATGGCATGCAAAATGTTTAACACAGGTAAACGACGAATGAAAGAAAAATAAATGCAACAAAAAATATAAAACGAAGATCCACAAAAGTAAATAAATATAGAAATTAACAAAATGGATCCACTGAGTTAGACGTAGAAATAACAATAATACACAATGTTTGGCATATAAAATTTTGTGCAGAAAACAAAAATGGAAAGAATGAAAACTGAAAAATGTTAAAAATGTTTCAAAACAGAAGAAATTATGAAGAATAAGAGTAAAGAAAATAGATAAAAATAAAAGGACTATGAAACATAAGAAAAGGTGCATTTTTTAAATTAACTAATTTGGAATTGAATAAGTGCAATGGAATAATAGGAATAGAAATAAATGAAAAAAACTGTCCGGAATACATTAAAGAAAAAACCAGAAAACAAGAACACGTCAAAATAGCCCAAAAACGGACAAAAGTGAAATTATAAAAACCTGTTTTAATCCACCTAGAGGTGCAATTGTGCCTTTCTCATTTCTACAAACTATGATTTAATAGCTGGTTCGTACAATATAACATTATGAAAATGTCTTTCATTCTTATTACACTTGGTAAGTATATATAAGAGCACGTTTGTGCATTCATCGCGGTATCGGTTTGAATCGGAGTTTTCTATGTGATTGCACTCCACAACCCGTAACTTCGGAGCCGGAAGTCGGATGGAGATGGAATTTAATATCAGTTTCCGGGGACGCAACACCTTTCATTTGAGACTAAGTTGACCAAATCGGTCTAGCCATTTTCGAGAAACCAATATAACCGTTATTCTGAATTTGGATACTTCAGGATCCGTCGATGGTGGCCAGTGTGGCCAAAGAGACTTTGAATGACTGTTGGGGACCTAGATCTACAAATTCAACAGTTGTGTTTACATTTTGGAAAAAACTCCACCTTTTTACATCCATCGCAGAATTCGTTAGAATCGGGATTTGCTGCGTGATAGTACGTATCACCCTGTAATTCAGGAACCAGAACTCGGATCCACACAAAATTCAACAGCAGCTGATGGACCTTTCATTTAAAATCAAGTTTGTCACAATCGGTTCAGAAAATTCCGAGAAACCGATGTGGACAAATCAACAAATTTTGTTTTGTAACCATACTCTTCAACTCGTAATCCGAAACAAGATGTCGGTTGAAAATGAAATTCAATAGCAACCTATGGGAATATTATACCTTTCATTTGAATCTTAGTTTGTAAAAATCGGTTCAGCCATCTCCAAGAAACCGATGTGGACATTTTGTTAACAAATCCGCACATACACACACATACATACATACATACATACATACATACATACACATACATTCACACATACATACATACATACACACAGATATTTTGCGATCTTGGCGAACTGAGTCGAATGTTATATGAGACTCGGCCCTCCGAGCAATTGCATAACCTTTCTATAAAAGAAAGGCAAAAGAATAATATTTGATTAGCTTAATAAGCATGAGTTCAATGTTATCTTCATGTGATTATAATTTGGAAAGGTTGGTGGAATGGGTTTGAACGTGTAGGGAATGGGGGTTTTTTTTTTTTTTTTTTTTTATTCATTTCGTTTATTTGATAGGCACAAATGCGTTAGCTTGGCGGTGCCAAATGCTTTTGTTTTTACATTTGGATATCTTAAAACTAGGAGGTTACAATGTTGAAATATTTTTTTTTACAAAGGAAAAGAAAGTTTACGGCTATCTTAAGACTAGAAATAAGATTCAATATACAAAAGAGGGCCAAAAGATTTTTTTATGAAAAAAATTAAAACAAGGGATTCACTTTGATATACAAGAGGGGGAGTAATAGTATTTTACGAAATATTTTACGGTTATCTTAAAACTAACAATATAGTTTAGTACACAAAAGGGGGGAACAAATATTTATGAGAAATTTCACAGAAATCTTAAAACTAGGGATTCAATTCTATTTACAAGATGGAGGACAAGAGTTTCAATAAAGAGTAAAAATTATAGCTATCTTAAAACTAGGAATACAGAATACTAATTTGAATTTTTTAACTAAAACTTATGCTTGGTCAAGATATTCAAAGGGTGGCTCATTTCCGCATCAGTGTAGCAGCAGTTGTATCAAGGACAGGGGAGAGACAGGGAAAGAAGAGCAAAACTTGCAACTTTCGCTCGAACGGCGGGGGGGGGGGGGAGGGGGATCAGCGAATCAAATTTGCGCCTCAGTATAGTAAGTCGTCGAGTACCGGATTGGCGGAGGGTATTCTTCGGACCCGCGGGGAATCCTTCAAAAGTCATCGGACCTCGAGTCGCTCTCGCTTCAGTTTCCTTCTATGCAGGCGTAGTGGTAAGGACGATGGCGGTTACATAGTGGCACTCTGGAGCTGATCGGTTCCACAAGGCAGGATGAAACTCTAAAAACGAGAAATAAAAGAGAGGGGCTAAATTGGGATATTTATCGTTTTTATGAAGGTATAAATAAGGGACATATAGGGGAAATCACGAGTTGCCAGCATATCTCGGACTGGTACATTGGGTGGTCTACCTCGGGCCCGAAGGGATTCCTTTAACTGAGACCTGGCGTCACAATACCCGGCGCACACCCAGACAACGTGTTCGATGTCGTGATAGCCCTCGTCACAAGCGCACAGACTACTCTCCGCAAGCCCAATACGCCGCAAATGCGCATCCATGGTGTAGTGATTGGACATAAGTCGGGACATTACACGAATAAAATCCCGACCCACATCCATCCCCCCGAACCAAGGCTTCGTTGATATCTTTGGGATAATCGAATGTAGCCATCGTCCAAGTTCCCCATTGCTCCACGAGGTTTGCCAACTGTTGAGCGTCCTCTGACGACAAATACTAAAAAATTCGTTGAAGCAGATTGGTCTTTCGTATATGTCACCATTTAATGCGCCCACCTTTGCTAATGAGTCGGCCTTTTCATTGCCCGGGATAGAACAATGAGAGGGGACCCAAACAAAGGTAATCTGATAAGATTTTTCAGATAACGTACACAAGGACTCCTGTATCTTCCCCAGAAAATACGGTAATTGCTTTTTAGGCTTCATCGCACGAAGAGCCTCGATAGAGCTGAGGCTGTCCGAAACGATGAAGTAGTGATCTGTGGGCAGAGTGTCGATGATCCCAAGGGTGTACTGAATTGCAGCTAACTCTGCGACGTAAACTGAAGCGGGATCATTGAGCTTGAATGAAGCGGTGATAGTATTGTTGAAGATACCGAAGCCAGTGGACCCATCGAGATTTGATCCGTCAGTGTAAAACATTTTGTCGCAGTCGACTTCTCGGAATTTATTATAAAATATATTGGGGATCACCTGCGGGCGTATATGGTCCGGAATTCCACGAATCTCTTCCTTCATGGATGTGTCGAAGAATACAGTAGAATCAGAAGTATCTAGGAAACGGACACGGTTGGGATTGTACGAAGAAGGATTGATGCTCTGTGCCATGTAGTCGAAGTACAAGGACATAAAACGGGTTTGAGAATTAAGCTCGACGAGCCTCTCGAAGTTTTCAATTACCAACGGGTTCAGAATGTCGCATCGGATGAGCAATCGATATGAGAGTTCCCAAAATCGATTTTTTAGCGGAAGAACGCCCGCCATCACTTCGAGACTCATCGTATGGGTCGAGTGCATGCAACCCAAGGCAATGCGCAAGCAACGATACTGGATTCTCTCCAGCTTGATGAAGTGTATGTTCGCAGCGGAGCGGAAACAGAAACACCCGTACTCCATCACCGACAATATCGTTGTTTGGTACAACCTGATCAGGTCTCCTGGGTGAGCACCCCACCATGTTCCAGTTATTGTTCGGAGAAAATTGATCCTTTGTTGGCATTTCTGTTTCAGATACCTAATGTGACATCCCCAGGTACCTTTAGAGTCGAACCAGACCCCGAGATATTTAAATGTGAAAACCTGGTTGATCGTTGCACCCATTAATAAAAGCTGGAGTTGCGCCGGCTCACGCTTCCTAGAAAAAACAACCAACTCAGTTTTCTCCGTGGAGAACTCAATACCCAGCTGAAGAGCCCAAGCAGACAAATTGTCCAAGGTATTTTGTAATGGTCCTTGCAAGTCGGCAGCTTTGGGCCCTGTAACAGAGACCACCCCGTCGTCTGCAAGTTGCCTTAGCGTGCATGAATTGGCAAGACAATCGTCAATGTCATTCACGTAAAAATTGTAGAGCAGGGGACTTAGACATGATCCCTGGGGAAGACCCATGTGGCTAAATCGCGATGTTGTTAAATCGCCATGCGAAAAGTGCATGTGCTTTTCAGACAACAGGTTTAGCAAAAAGTTATTTAAAATTGGTGAAAGACCATGCTGGTGCAGCTTCTCTGACAGAATGTTGATAGAAACTGAGTCAAAAGCCCCCTTAATATCCAAGAAGACTGATGCCATCTGCTCTCTGTTAGCATAGGCCATTTGGATTTCTGTAGAAAGCAACGCAAGGCAATCGTTCGTCCCTTTGCCTTTGCGGAAGCCAAATTGTGTATCTGACAGTAAGCCATTTGCTTCAACCCAATTGTCGAGGCGAAACATGATCATTTTCTCGAACAACTTCCGAATACAGGACAGCATTGCAATCGGCCGATACGAGTTGTGGTCGGAGGCTGGTTTTCCTGGTTTTTGGATGGCGATGACCTTCACTTGCCTCCATTCATAAGGGACAATGTTACCCTCAAGAAACTTGTTAAATAAATTCAACAGGCGCCTTTTTGCAGTGTCAGGCAGATTCTTCAGCAAGTTGAATTTGATTCTGTCTAACCCTGGGGCGTTATTGTTGCACGATAAGAGAGCAAGTGAGAACTCCACCATCGAAAACGGTGTTTCGTTCGCGGTATCGTGAGAAGACGCGGCGCGGTACGTTTTCTGTACCGGGACAGAGTCCGGACAGATCTTCTTGGCGAAAGCGAATATCCAACGGTTTGAATATTCCACGTTCTCGTTGGTACTATTATGATTACGCATACGTCGAGCCGTACCCCAAAGAGTGCTCATCGCTGTTTCTCTCGTTAACCCGTCGACGAACCGGCGCCAATAACTGCGTTTTTTGGCTTTCATTAGACTCTTCATTCGCCTTTCTAACGACGCGTACTGTTGATAGCTAGCGGGTAACCCGTCTTCCCGGAAGGCCTTATATGCAGTGGACTTTTCCGCGTACAGCTCTGAGCACTCTTTATCCCACCACAGGGTGGGAGACCGTCCATGGGTATTCGCGCTGGGTACTGGTTTAGTCTGAGCTTGATTCGCACTGTCGAGAATCAAGCCAGCCAAAAACCTGTACTCTTCCTCCGGAGGAAGTTCTTGAGTGGATTCGATTTTAACGGATATCGCGGTCGCGTAACTCTTCCAATCAATGTTCCGTGTGAGGTCATACGAGACATTGATTGTTTTCGATGGTCTTGAACCGTTAGCAATTGAAATCACGATAGGCAAATGATCGCTACCGTGGGGATCAGGGATCACCTTCCACATGCAATCTAACTTTAGCGATGTCGAGCAAAGCGATAAATCCAACGCGCTTGCGCGTGCTGGTGGTGTAGGAATCCGCGTCATTTCTCCCGTGTTTAAGATGGTCATGTTGAAATTATCGCAAAGATCTTGGATTAATGTTGATCTATTATCATCATGAAGACAGCCCCATACCGTACCGTGCGAGTTAAAGTCTCCCAGAACTAGCCGCGGTGCCGGTAAGGATTCCGTGATATTACAAAGCGTTCGGTGCCCTACCGAGGCTCTAGGAGGAATGTAGATGGAAGCAATGCAAAGGTCTTTACCTTTGATTAAAACTTGACAAGCGACAATTTCAATGCCTGGTGTCGAAGGGAGGTTAATTCGGTTGAAAGAATAGCACTTTTTGATCCCCAAAAGTACTCCTCCATAGGGGTTTTCTCGATCCAGACGAATTATATTAAAGTCGTGGAAGTTGAGATTTATATCGAAAGTTAACCAAGTTTCACATAATGCGAAAGCATCACATTTTAAACTATTTAGTAAAAATTTAAAGGAATCGATTTTCGGGAGGATACTTCTGCTGTTCCACTGTAGAACAGTGATCGAATCGGTGACCTCGTTCGATGACTTAGCCATCGAAGGATACGATCGCTGCAAGGAGGGGCCATTTAGTAGTCAATTGCTTCAAAAATGTTTGCACTATAGGGAGAAAACGTATCAGAAGGCTTTTAAGAGGATCAGTAACATTGAAAGCTGTGAAAATTAAGTCCACTATGTCAGAAAATTTCATTAGTCCGCTACTGGACTGAGTATCTGTTTGAAAAAAGGGGACACTTGGGGTTTTGGATGTCCCTGGAAGTGGTGGGTACTCCTTGTTAGAATTAATATTTCCAAGTCCTGGAGCAAATTGCTTCGGCTTTTGTGCATCACTTCCGTTGGATTTATTGGTTGTAGATGGCGCACTCTGAGTGGACGACACCTTGGCACCCTTACGGGGCAATGTAGGGGATGCTGGATTTCTCCTCTTCCTGGATTCCCCTGGGTTAACCAAAGATGTTCCCTCTCGTGGGTCGTCAGATTCTTGCTCAACGTTAGCCAAACCAGCATAGGGATTTTCGGACAGGACAGATGGCGAAGCATTCTTTAGCATTTCTGCATAAGAACGCCTTGAGCGTTCCTTAAGGGAGCGCTTAATTTTATCCCCGCGCTGCTTGTACGCAGGGCATGATTTAAGAGCATGTGAAGGGCCCCCGCAGCAAATACACTTTTCAGTTTCTTTGTCGCAAGAGTCATCCTCATGCTCTCCTTCGCATTTGCCGCATCGTTTCTTATTTCCACAATATGTGGCTGTGTGGCCCAACTGCTTGCAATTGCTGCAGCTCATGACCCGCGGTACAAACAGGCGAACTGGTAGGCGAACCCTGTCAAGGAGGATGTAGTTGGGAAGAGAGGACCCGGCGAATGTCACCCGAAGCGAGCCTGATAGAGAGTAGGTAGTCTTACCTCCCTCGGTGTTTGCGGTATACAATTGTTTGCATTCTAAGATCTTAATCTGTTCAAGAGAGGGGTCCTTAAAGCAGCCAACCCCGTGCTCCAACAGTTCTTCGCATTTCAGGCCCGGTTCGGACACTACCCCATCGATTTCACAGGCCACACAAGGCACGTACGCTTTAAATTCCCGCGTAAAGCGCTCACAGCAAGCAATCGCGTTTGCCTGCCCGAGATCATTCACTAGAACACGTATCTTGTTTGCCCGAACACGTGTTAGCAGTGAGATCTCGAGAAAGTTTTAAAATATTAACCGGTTTCTCTCCGGTCCGAAAATATACCACCCATGGCCCAGAGGAACCTTCTGGGTACTGCTTTATACGGGGAGTAATGCGAGTATTAGGGGGATCAGGGACTTCCATGATTACATCAGATGGTATTTCGCCCTCGGCCATTTAAGCACGAGGGCAGAGCGTTATATAAACGGGAATGTGTCTTATTATTTGATTACAAGGTAGAGTAAAAGTAGGGAAAAGGAAAGAAAGCAAACGAGGGAAAAAAAATAAAGCAAAACTTATCTGCAAACAACGTCGATTGTTCCGCACCAGCGAAAACAATGTACTGGATTTACTGCCGGCACCAGAACGAACAAAGGATGACCTTGAATCACTGAATTTACACACCGAACACCACTGTGAAATATAACGATCCGTTCCGTTCAAAGGTTGGGAGACGTATGATGGAATGGGGGGTTAGTAGAGTGGGAGTGGAGGATGCGTCAGAAATCCTTCATCTTATTTCGGTATACGGGGTGGATGAAGGAAATGCGGGCGTGAGGGTGGTCCAAGAGGAGGGGAGTGATGAAGGAGGGAGGTGTAAGGGCAAGGAGGGGGGGGGGAGGTGCGGCGACGCAATACTCAACTGCATATTTTGCCTTCCATTTGAGACTTGGTTTGAGAAAATCGGTTCAGTCATCACCGATGAACCGATGTGACTTTAATTGTGGAATATGCCCTGAATTCCGGAACTCCGGAATCGTCGATAGTGGACAATATATTCAAAGAATGTTTGATTGGCAATCAGTGATCTAGATCTGCGATTAGAAGTAATTTGGTGACCATTTCAATAGTTTTTACCCTCTGAGGTATTACGATTGTACCGATTTATATGGGAAATTCCAGTATATCTTTACTAACACCCCTATAACTTCGGAAGCAAGAGTCGGAACCGAATAAAATTCAGCAGCAGTCAATAGCATTACTGTATCTTTCATTTGAAATCAAGTTTGTAAAAATCGGTAGAGAATTCGTTGTGGAATGGGTGTGATATTAGCTTAGGAACTTGGCGGGTTCCCCGGGGGCGTCATGAACCGTCATAGGTGGCCAATGTGGTCAAAGCTGCTTTAAATGATCATTAGTGATCCAGACCCGCAAACTAGAGTAATGTTACATCAATTTTAATATGGTTTACATCATTTGAACATCATGGTGGTACCAGTTTATATGGGAATTTGCTGTGTGACCGCACTCTTCAACCCGTAACTCCGGAACCGGAAGTCGGATCAACTAAAAATTCAATAGCAGCTTATGGGAGCGTTATACCTTTCAGATGAAAGTAAGTTTGCGAAAATCGGTTCAGACATCTCTGAGAAAATTGTGTGAGTTTAAATGACACACACACATACACATACACACATACATACACACACAGACATTTGCCGATCTCGACGAACTGAATCGAATGGTGTATGACACTCGGCCCTCCGGGCCTCGGTTAAAAAGTCGATTGTTACAGTGATTGCATAGCCTTTCTTTATATGAGAAAGGCAAAAACATTACATCAAAAGGGCTTAAATGGGTAAAAATAAAAATGCTAGAAGAAATGTGGAAAAATAGGAAATATAGAAAAAGGAGAAACTTAAAGAAATGAATGGGTTAAGCAATAAATAAATCTATATAAAGTAAAAGGGGGAAAAATTAACATTTTAGAAATTGAAAACAGAAAACGTGCACAAAACACAAACAAATTAAAATAAAATTATGGGAAAAAAGCTCAAAAAAAATTAACGAAATAGAACACATGAAATTTAAAATTGTTTAAATGGGTAAAATGGTAAAGGTAATGAAACATAGTAATAAAGAAAAATGGGAGAATGTCGAGAAAAATGTACACAAAAGAAAAGTATAAATTTCAAAGAAGAGAACAGAAAAAATCACAATACGAAAAAAGTAAAGCGAATAAAATATAGGAAAATTATTTAAAAGAAGGATGGATACCTATAATTGAAAAATAAGGAAAACGGGCGGATAGAGAAATTACTAAAATAGGTTGATTGGAAAATATGAAAAAATATAAAATATAATAGAAAATAAAAGTTTAGTGTAATAGATTAAACAACAAATCGTAATTTTTAATTTAGAGCTTAAAACTAAAGTTTTATCGATTTCTTATAACAATAGCAAGCGACATACGTAGGATTTGTTCGGTATTTGGATTCTTTATATTGGAACGACATTAAATTAGCAAGGGACTGGAAGGTGAAATATTTTTCAAATATTAAGAGCCATAGTACTCAAGGAAGAGCAAGGATTTGAAGTAAGAAAATTTAGAAAAAACCTATTTTAATCCACCTAGCGGTGCAATTGTGCCTTTCTCAATCATGAATCACGAGAATGTGTGCGTTGTTTATATTCATTAAAAACTTTTAAATGCATATATTACATTTTATTATTATACATCACATGACAACTATATTCAGGAAAATAAATCATTATTCGAGTTCTAAAATTTTGAAAAAGAAAAAACAGCCATGGTAATATTGAACTGAAAAAAGGTGCGAAATCGGCAGTCCCAAAAAGTCGATTTTGATAAAAAAAAATTTTTGAGATAACATAAAATCTCGACGTTTCATGCATTTTAAAGATGTTTGGCATCAAAAATACGAATTCGATTTCTGAAATTTCATGGGGTCCCCCCTTTGAAAAAAAAATTAGAGTTCCGTCTTATATGGGAATTTCATATGTGACCGGACGATTTAGTCTATATTTCCGGACCCATATAAGCGATCCGTACGAAATTTTACAGACATCTGTGGGGATATTATAGCTATCATTTGGGACTAAGCTTGTGAAAATCAGCCCAACCATTTCCGGGAAACTGATGTGAGTTCGTAAATTTTGAAAGATGGCCGCTTTTCCCGGGCACTTCCGGAACCGTCTATGGTGGTCAATGTAGTCAACGAAAGTTTGGTTGGCCGTCGGTGACCTAGAACAGCAAATTTAAGTTGTTTGAGAGACATTTTAGCGAAATTTTTACCTTTTTTGCTTCCATCGGAGTATAGGTTTGAATCACAATTTGCTATGTGATCGCACGCCACAGCCTGTAACTCCGGAACCGGAAGTCGGATCGGGATGAAATTAAATAGCCATTTACGGGGACGCAATACCTTTCATTTGAGACTAAGTTTAGCCGAATCGGTCTAGCCATCTCCGAGAAACCGATGTGACTGTTATTCTGAATTTAGATACTTCCGCCGGGATCTTCCGGAACCGATGATGGTGGCCAATGTGACCAAAGAGACTTTGAATGGCTGTTAATGACCTAGTACTACAAATCGAAGCAGTTGTGGTCACATTTTGGAAAAATTTTCACCATTATACATTCATTGCAGAATTTCTTAAAATCAACATTTTCTGCGTGATCGTACTCATCACCCTGTAATTCCGGAACCGGAAGTCGAATCCATTAGAAATTCAATAGCAGCCTATGGGAACGTTGCACCTTTCATTTGGGACTAAGTTTGTAAAAATCGGTTCATCCATCTCTGAGAAAAGTGAGTGAGATTGTGTTCGCGTACACACACACAGACGCACATACACACACATACACACACACATACATACACACACACATACATACACACACAGACATTTGCCGAACTCGACGAACTGAATCGAATGGTATATGTCACTCGGCCCTCCGGGTCTCCGTTAAAAAGTCGGTTTTCAGAGCAATTGCAATACCTTTCTATTGAGAAAGGCAAAAACGTGGAGTTGGGTCAATGAGCAAGCTTAGAGTTCCCCGTCTACTTAACTCTTTGTCTTCTGCAACGCAGGAGTCAGGATCTTTTGGCATTAAATGCGAATCACCTGAGTCTGCGGCATGTCCGGACAAGCGTAAAGTCACTTTAATGACTTATGCTGTCAGAAGTCCTCTCATGCAGGTATTTTAAATGATATTGATATGATTTTTTCATATTTCATATTTCATATTTATTGATTCAAATACTTGTAGAGTAAGAGTATTCTCTTATAAATTACTACAATTGGTGATAATGTTGTTCAAACCACAAATAATGAATTTGAATAATCAAACAAAAAAAAATAATTAAACTAATACTAATAAAAAAAATTTGTATGCTGTCCAGTTCCCCAGCCTACTGCTCATCCCAATCCATTTAATTTCCTCCACTCAACCAGTTCAAGCACTCACGATAGAATCTTGCAGTAGATAAAATAGTGTGAATATTAGCAGGCAGCTGATTCCATAGAATTATTGCACGAACGAAGAAGGTACTACCGTAATGAGAGGAGTTATGCTGCGGTACAACATAGTGTCTTACTCTAGCGCTCCTAAATGGCCGTAGTTTTTCAAGCAGATAGTTGGGACCCAGGTGGATAATTTTGAATAAGGTAATACAGCTTCTTAGTTTAAAGAATTCATAAAAAGAGCAGCCTAAAAGCTGCTGTTGTAAATGTGTAACTCTGGCGTACCTTGATAAATTAAAGACCCATCGTACGCAGTGATTCAAGGCAATACGCAGACGATCCAAAATACCAGCAGATGCGTTCAAAATCAATTCAAGCCCATAGGAAAAGTGTGGCCTCAAGAGAGCATTAAAGAGCTTGATTTTAGATGATACTGGTAACATACCCGCCGTTAGTCGCAAATGACGAAGTCCAGCATAAATTTTTCCGCATTGAGAATTTACTTGAGAGTCCCACTCTAAATTATTTTGGAATATTATACCGAGATTTGGTGCTTTGTCAACGTATTCGATTATATCGTAATTTATTATTAGATTAGGTGGTTGCATGCGTATTTGTCGTCTAGATATAAACATAGCTTTCGTTTTAGATGGATTTATGGGAAGAAGATTTCTAGATGACCATTGCGAAATATTTCTTAAATCATTGTTTATTAGACGAGCCATTTCCTCTAAAGATGCATCAATTGAACAGAGGTACAATTGAACATCATCTGCGAACATGTGGATCATGCAGACTTTAAGTACTGATGGAAGATCATTAATGAATAATGAGAACAACAGCGGACCGAGTACTGATCCTTGGGGTACACCTGACAAAATACTAATGGGAGCAGAAACATTACCTTCGATATTAACAACTTGGGTACGACTACTTAAGTACGAATTGATTAGGGAAACAGCCTCACGACAGAATCCAAATTGATGAGATAATTTTTTCAGTAGCTTGACATGCGAGACCCTGTCAAAAGCTTTTGAAAAATCAACCAAAAGTAAAAAAGCAACGCCTTTTTTATCAATGACCTCGTGTATATCATCATGCACCTTAAGCAGAGAAGAGGTTGTGCTGTGCCCAGACCGAAAACCAGATTGGTAAGGACTGAGCAGATTGAATCGATGAACATATTCTTGGATCTGACATTTAAGGATCTTTTCAAATGCTTTCGACAAAGAGCATAAGATGCTGATTGGACGCAGATTATTCAAACTTGTATTTGCAGGCTTTTTCCGAATTGGAATGACTTTTGCAGTTTTCCATGCTCGTGGAAAACTGGAGGTTGAAATAATTAAATTAAACAGGTAGGACATTGGTCTTATTATAAAGGGTAAGATCAGCTTAATGAACTTCAAAGGAACACCATCCATACCAATAGCGTTAGATGAAATTGACAAAATTGCATTTGAAATATCCAATTCAGAACATGGGGAAAAACGAAAACCGTCAGAATTTAGTGGAGGGATCGTAGGTAACTCAGGATCAATCGTAAAATTTTCACCAAAAAACGCATTCACTTCATCACTGGTATTTGGCATTTTTACGCTAATATTAGACTTAGTGGCTACATTCAGATGTTTAAGTTTCCTCCAAAGCTCTTTACTAGAGTTAGTAGCCCCTAAGTTATTGTCCAAAAACTTAGATTTTGCTTTGTTTATCAAGCTTCAAGTTACTCGGTTACGAAGCCTTTTGATTTGACAACTAGGGTATTACGACACTAAGGTCAGTTAGAAAATCCCAATCCCACAATGGTCCAAAAGTCCCAAAAAGTAAACAAACTGATCAGACTTTTATTATTGTCATATTCATTTTATTTAGTTAACTATCTAAACAAATAATTTCTTTAATTGATACGTCTATATATTGATTTATGCCAAACATACAATATGCCAATGGTCCATTAAGATTAACGTAGGTATGCCTAAAGTATTTATGCCTAACGGGGTACACCCGAATCTTACATGTTTGACATGTAAAATAAAACATTGTTTCTCATAAGTTATGGATTCGTTTAAAAATATCAGGAAATTGAAATTACTATTTTAACATAACTGCACATTGCGCTTCAAAAAAATCTTTCTTTTTCCGCAATTGTTTCATTGGGTGTCAATGAAAGGACAAAGCTACAACTACTACAAGTTATAACGACTTACTGAATACTGGGCAATATTTTGCAAGGTTCGTGGCGTGCGTCTATTCTATGTGCAAATAGGACAGGTATAAGCATGTGCTACGATGTCGTTGAAATGCTCAACTATAGGAGTAAAGATATATATTTTGAAATACCAACTCCTCCCTGTAGCATAATACAAAAATAAGAGTATCCCGCAAGCTTGAGGAGGCAAAAACAATGGAATTGATAATATATTGTTTTATGATGCCATCGTCAAACACGAAAGCACGCAAAGGTGGCCCGTAGTCGAAAGAACAGCATCTTACCGCTGTCATTGACTTGTAGAGCATATGAGCGGACCACATGTTCAGCATGTATGGCATATAATGCTAAAATTGGTGTGAAATCATATAAACAGAATATCGTAAATGGGCACGAGGTTATCTTCAGAAGACACCCGGCATGCCCGCTGTCGTGTCTTAGGCGTTTTTTTCTGCCACCCAGCACACTGAAGGGGCCCGCGCTGGTACATTACACCTGTTGAATCTGCATAGACGAGATGTTATGCCGTGTAAGGAGGTGTATTTTCTCTATTATTTACGATTCGGTTAATAACATTTACGAGTGATATATTCAATCGTTGCTCATCGCAGTGAATTGTTCGCACGTTATGAAAATCTAATCTATTCTGGTTTTTATAAGTGGAGATGTCAGTACCGGAGACTTGATCTCATACTTTTTCCATTATATCGCCGTAGTACTTATACCTAATGTTGAAATGGAACGAATATGCTTTGCGCGCTTTATGACCTTTACGATTCGATGTGCTGAGCTGATTGGGTTCAATCAATGACATTTTCAAAAAAGATGTTTGGCACATTTTATTTTTTTGGAAGTGGAACAATATTAAATATTATCAATTACTCGGCCGCTTTTACCTTTGCTGCTTAACTCTTAGCATAATACGCTAGACGAAATCAGAGTCTTTCGTTATACCGTGAAAAAATGTTGGGAAGTTTTATAATGAAGTCATAATAATCAAAAGAGAAAGTAAGCACAGAGAGGCTCTCATTTGCACTTATGCCCTTTTCACGTTTTGTTCCAGAATTTATACTGAAACTGGGCTAAAATTTTTATCTGGATAAAATTCTGTAAAATTGATGTACATTTTCACTATTGGGATATTTTTTCGTCTCAGTTATTTTAGTCCTACTAGAGTAGGTGCCGTACTAGTTTGTTTATTACTCGGCCGTCAATCGATCACATATCTATAACTTAGTATCAAAATCGTTGTTTTGTTGTTAAGGTCCAGTATAATAACAAACATTACCGGGTATTGTGAAGTATTTGTGTTTAAAAAATTTGAAACAAATGCCCAAATTTCCGCCATTTGAACCAATGTGTTGGGGAAAGATGGTAGATGCTGTTCTAACTAAGGGCTTTAAATGGGCAGGGTTACAATAAGAACAAGCAGAAAATAGGCTCATTACCCTATAAGAAGTATATTTTGTTTGGACAAATAGTAAAATATGCTCGACTGAACCAACAGATAAAACATAAAAAACAACTCTGAAGCATCTCATAGATGTACATAATTAATTTTGAACAGTAGTCTTTTTAGCTAAAATACAACTCTCGTTACATCTCTCCCCTAATTTAATCCAAAGGATACAATCAAAGACAACCAAAACCAAGCGACATGTTTTTTTCATCATTCGACCCTCCTGTTAAAAATATGGAAAGTCTGGGGCACGATGCAAACATTTGAATTATGTACGTTGTCTATGACTTATTTGATCATAGTCGAGCTTGACAAAACTGTTAGCTACATGTAGACCGGAGTTGCCATTTTCCCAGAAAAATACTGCTTGACAATGAAAGTAAACACGCTGAGTAGAACTCTTGAGTACAATTTCAAACGTGACCAAGTACTATAGCGATTATTTCATTGCACCATGCTATTATGTAACATTACAAAATTTTTCTCTTCTTTTGGTGGACAACGTGATTATATTTCAACGGGTTATAATTGGTTTGCTTTTATCGGGAAAGAACGTGAGTAGGTGGTAGCACAATAAAAAGTTAAATCGATTACTTTAAAAATGGGTGCAGTCAATTTGGATCCGTAGAAATATCATTTTGTATCTTGTAATATTTGATTGCATCTTTTTATGTTATTGGATTTAGTCCAGAGCTAAACGGGTGTTACTGCACTCAGATTTACAATATGTTGTTCATGAAACCTACCCAATATAATGTAAATATTTTATACATATAATGCAAGTAATAGCTATTTACGCATGAAAAAAGTGGCTGGTAGGGGAAATCGAGGAAATTTGAAACAGAGGAGAGTTGAAACAGTGCCCATAACTAATAACTGATAAAACAATAATGCATTTGTTTTATTTATATCGTGCCCACAAATCTCCAATACACGGCAACTAAGTTACATAAGTGGTTGAGTATTTACGGTAAACACACTAGAAAAAATGAGCAAAAGTAAGTTTTCATTATTTCCTTCAAATTGGTATAAATAGGATATTAAGTGATATTCGATCATGAAAATATCACTATTATGTAGTCTAAGCGTAGTAACATTTATGAATTGTATGCGTTTCTTTCTATCTTTGCGATGTACAAAATGTAAATTGTGGATCAAGCTTTATTTCTAGACCTAGGAGAGTTGAAACACCTTGTTTCAACTCTCCTCGATGATGAACGATGTCATAATCACATTAACGTTCCCGAACAAATAATAATAATCAAGATTCTTCTTTCCTCAATTGACAACAGTGATCAACGTTCTCAATTGATTAGATCTAGATCATTTAAAACCACGGAATATGCATTTGTTTTAATTGTTTACTCCTATCAGCTTCTGAAGCTTGGAGCGAAGAGACCATAATCCAAAATGAACTAAATACTACCGACACGGATACCAAATTACCTGTTGTCATAAACCCGTATCACTTTTAGTCATAAATAGTATCACTGGTCATATCAACCATTTTGATAAATGTAGAATGTTCTAGGGGAAGTGGTTGGAAAATAATACATACCTAAATATATGAAAAATGAGTATCAAATGTCTTGATTTACAGTTATAGTTAATTAGTGGTTAGGTAAAGTAACTTACTGTTATTACTGTTGGGTTAAGAGCAGAAATTCCTGCATTTGCAACCAAAATCTATCATTAATTTTCAAAACAAGTGTTAGTTTTTACATAGATATACACTGTGAAAAATAATGATAAGAATGTATGTCATTTTAAGGAATTATCTTAGCGTGTGAACGAATAAAAATGACACAATTGTAACATTTGGTGCTTTAGAAAACGTTTTTATAATATTTAAAGTAATTGGTTAGTTTCAACTCACATTCATTGCTGTTTCAACTTACCTCTGTATGAGGAGAGTTGAAACAAAGAGAACACTGTTACAAAATTCAATATATTAATGCTTTGTTATTGATTTGTACCAGTTATTCTGATGTAATTTAATAAAGCACAAACAGAAGTAAGAAATTTAAAAGTAAGCAATCATCGGATGACAGTTTTTGTCGATTTATCTAACAAAAACAAAAAATTGTTTCAACCCTCCTCGGTCTCCCCTACTAATTATCATGTCATTATTTGCAGGCATTGTAATTCTCTCTCACTCACGCGAGAAGAAGCTTATCCGACGTTCAACTTTTCCTGGGTGAGTCGCAAAATTCTCCGTCTCCACAAATAGCGTGAGAATGATTTTCCGGATAAAATTTATTTGACTTCTTCCTTCTCACCGGAGAAGGTGATAAAATTTTAATTTCGTGGAAATCAATAAAAACTTAAAAAAATACACTTAATTACAAAGAAAAGCGGCAAAGAAATATGATAGACCTGTTTTTTCGTGTTTTGGAATAACGACAGGAAAGCAGCGAGCGAAAGAAGGATACCGTGATAAACTCATTCACTCATTCTCCGGCTGTTTTATTTATCCGGAGAAATAACACGTTGTATTTATCCGGAGAAGTTGTGTGAGTGCCAATAACTTTTCGTGTGAAAATGTGAGTTTTTATTGCCGCAGTAGCAAACTATCCGGGCGCATTTACTCATATGAGCGATAAATGCAATGCCTGATTATTTGTATTTGTCTTATTTGAACCAACAGGTACTTTTAAAGCCTCAATGATATCTCAGTTTTGAACTTATTCATAATAACAGTCAAATCGTTACATAATGGTCGTTAACAACGCTTGAACCATTGCACTATGATCATAAACCTAAAAAGAAGACAAAATTGCTTGCGCTGAAACAGTTAATTTTAGATATATAGTATCTTCGGAAAACTTGCTTAGTCTTGCCAATTTTTTCATTGCAGTTGTAAAACATTTAAATTGATGCAATGCTAAATAGACTATGAGGCTTGGTTCATGTGTTATGATTTTTTCAATATTTAAGGCAGGGTGGCTCTTCAAACATCTGTTTTTATATTTTCTTTTTATGCGTTGAATTCTCGTGAACGCTTTGATCAAAAGATTTTAAAATTTTGTACGTTCATTTGTACCCTAGCAACCAACTTTCTTTTTATATCTTGTAATCTTTTGATTGGGCAGTTACAGGTGGTTTTTAAAACAAAAATGGTTTTCTTCAAAGCTATATATCTTGAAAGATTGCAAATGGATATTAAACCGGTCAATTTTGTCCAAGTTTTGTTAGTTTTAAATGAAAAAACTGCGGGAGTTAGTTTTTTTAAATGGATTTATTTTGAAAAAAGGCATAATAGCCATAAAGGAAATAACAATTTTGTTACGTTAGTAAAAATATGCGCCATATAAAGTTCTGCGAACATAAATTAGTTACGTTGAATTAACAAGAAACGAAAAATGATTATGTTTTAGGGTCAGGCTTTCGCCGTTCAATCTTTTGTTTATCGAAGAAATCGTGTAATTTGTGTGATAATTCTGAAATTCACCGTCAATGCGATTGGATATGCAATACTATTCGAAAGAACAGTACCGTGCGGTGCCAATCCACCGATCGGCCCCCATTCACCGATCATTTTTACAAAAAAATCGTTTTAATTCGAATACTGAGTGAAATTATAATTAAAGCGAAACATGGAAGTATCATGTACAACACAAACACAATAAAAAAATCAGCATGCATCTTTTATTTATTTTATTTATTTATTATAGAGGTTTTCACCTTAAAAAGTTATTCTCCTCTTTTTTTGGAGTTAAAAAATCTCTTAAGAAAAATTTCTAACCCTATTTTCGGGGGTTGGGAATCGAACCCACGTGTGCTGCATACAAACACATCTTTTCTTATTTCGCTAAATAATTTTTGTATGCCGTATCGCATCAAACGCCATTTTTACGCATTTGTTATTTCAATCGCTTACCCTCAAAACGTTAATCCGAAAATCTGGTTTGGAATAATGTATCATTCCTTTCACAGCATTGCGGGATAAAATTCGAACGAAATATTTAGAAAGTTGAATACCCCGTAATCCACCAGTGCTTTCAAATGATGAAAAACTGTGAATTTCCGAGAGCTAGACGAATTTTCTAGAAAGCGTGGATCAGCGTCACTACAGTTTCTATTAATGTGTGAAGCTATTGCTCAAGTTTTAAAATTGAAATATCACGGGGTATGAGTCAACTCTAAAGATACCGGGGGACCTGGGTAGGACAGGATGCTGCTTCCGATGAAGTTTTTGTTCCTTTTCTTACGCACTGGTCGTGCCTCCCGCCGCTCCTGAATTTCAGTGAAATCTGCCTAGTTTGCGTTGTTTGAAGTGGAGTTGAGAGTGATATTCGCCGCATTACTATTCAGTAAAACGACACGTCGAGAGAAAAATTGCTGATAATAGATGCTAAATTAACGATTTAGTATCTGTCGAAAATCAACAAGTTTGCCATATTTTAGCTGATCACCACAACTCACGTACGCTGTAACGATGAGCTGCAAGAAGTGTGCCTCTGTGATAATGCCAGAAGAGAATAGCATCGTTTGTGGAGGCTTTTGTTCTGACCAATATCACGCCGGTTGTGTTGCGCTGACCGTCCCAGAGGTGCTAAGTTGTAACAAACATAGAAATATTTGGTGGATGTGTACACTGTACACCATGTATAGAAATAATGAACGACGTTTTACATTTGGGAGCTTTTCGTGATAAACGACAGGCGCTGTCTGACGCTGACTGCTCCTTTCCGATTCGTCCTGCTTCTGTAGCCGTTCATACAAAATCGCAGAACAGATGAAAACAACTCAACTTATCTCGAGGAGTTAAGCAGAATAAAATAACAAATTGCCGGAATGCAGGACTCTATTGCTGAGATTTCCAGATTACGTTTGGATGATACAACTGATCAAAACAATTCGCCCTAGGCACAGTCATCTGCGTTGTTTTCTACTAAACTACAATACGGCATAGGTAGTATATCGACAACTTCGCGCTCTTCGATAATCTCTGCTTCATCGTTCTGCTGGCTTTTCTTCATACGTATCAAGAACTCTGTTAGCGAAACGGAAATCGCCGCTATGGTTTCGGTTGCATTAGGAAGTGATTAGTGAAAAAGTTGGTAACCGAATGAATCAATGCCGTTTATTTCATTTAAGGTTGGGATCGATGTAAAGTTAAAGAGCATTGCGTTAGCTCCAGCTACATGGACGCGCGGGATTTGTTTCCGGGAATTTCACGAGCGGTTCGGCGTTTGGGAGCCTTCATACGACTAGAATATATTGTAAAATTTTCAATGTTCTGACTGTATAACGTATTGTTCCAAGGGATTCGTTCCTAATGTTAAAATGTAAATTAATTAATTTTATGTTAAGTGGTAGTCTGTATGGTGCTTCGCATCAAAGACGATATAAATAAATAAATAAACAAAATTTCTACTGCTCTGAGTATATAGAGCATATCCTGAAGATTTCGTGTCTCCGACAAAGTATATTGCATAAAATTGAGCATTATTTTGAGTAGATAGATCTAGATAAGCAAAAATTTATCTAGGTCAGCTCTATCTTTCGACAAATACATCTTCGAAAAAACTTTCTTCTTCTGTTTGATTCGGTATTTTTGACATCTGATTCGAAGGTGTATAAACTATACAACCTTTATAGATGGCGCTGCATTACACTATTTGAAGAATGTTCCCATAAACGTATTTTAACAATGCATATTAATGCAATCATCTCTGGAAAATATTACTTTACAATCAACATAATCTGTTTCGACTCTAGAAACAAATTACAGCGACTTGAGTAAGCAGCTTGACATCTACATGAACCAGGGTGATTGGTCGAGGGAAACAATGAAAAAAGGCTCCCAAATAGCTAGAAAATTTATCAGATGCAAGCTCTGCTCTCGTTTTGTGAACAAAACTCACACCCAAAGTGTAAAGAGTCGACAACTAGCAGAAACTACACGTTATCATACTCAAAAGAATTGCATTATTCACTAAGTCGATAAAATTGAGAAAACGCTCTATCATACAAATAACACAAAAGTTTATTGATATAAGGTTTCGTCACACTGTTAGATCAATTCATTTGTTTCAAATCGAAGGTATAATATTCTCAAAGAATGCTATTTCCTCTATTTTTGATTATAGAGGTCTTAATCATAGGGCAATTCGCCTCTTAATTCGGGGCTGGGAATCGAACCCAAGTGAGCTGCATACAAGGCAATCGATTTATCAACTACACTATCAGAGCCCGTAATACCGTTGAATTCCGTTTGGGAATCCGCGATTAAAGTTTTTGGTACAGTATACATAAGAAGAGTTGTGGCAGAATTGAAAATTTGTTGTTTGTTTTCGTCTTCCATTTTGGGGATATCATTTTTAATATCCGAAAGCACACTTTAGGTCAATAAATATTTATTTTTAAAGAATTCTAAGTTGGTGTAACCCCATAAAGAAATTACCTATTTCATACAGCAGAATGGAACACACTCAAGTATCAAGAGAGTTTAAAGAGGTTCACAAAAGCTTGATTGTTCCTAGGGATATTAATTAACAACTTAAAATATTGGTTTTATGAGAATCATTTCATTAGGAACCCTCTTAGATACTATTGACTAAGATAGAAAAGATGAATCTTAGAATATTCTTAAGACTATAACTCCGCATTTCAACGATTATAGCGAGTGCATATTATGCAATACATTAAAATGTCATCCGTCTGACGCAATTCATGTTAATGTAATTTACTATCACTGTTTGCATCGTGCAATGTATGTGGAACAGTAGACCGCGTTCTCCTCTGAATGTGCCAAACTAGCGGCAGAGTATCAAAGGAACAAATACAACCACGACATATATCGACAATTCGCTGGTAACAAAGTTTAAATTGTTTTGATGTCGAGATGGCTAAATTTTCTACTCAAGGAGCTGATGAACTTTGATACCAACATCGATCAATCTAAACATATTGGAGTGTAGGAAACGTAGTCGTATTTTTCAGTGTAGGAAATGCAGTCGGATGTTTCCAAAAATAAATCAACGTAGTATAAGACTAGTTTGCAAATTAAAATAAAAAATGAACTTCAATGTTATTGAATTACATTTTCAACGAAAAATCGCTTTAAATGAAACTGAAAGCTTGCAAATATCAATGGAAATAAGTACACAACTAAATATTAATAATAATATTAAAATAACTTGTTGAACGTGGAAAATTCCTAGATATAAAACAAAAATGGATTCGTTACCAGTAAAGTTCAGAAACATAAATTTTTTGTCATTCGCTATACAAATCACATTTTTTCATAAAATGCCCTAATACCTTAACATCCCCTATTTTTCCAGGGATGAAACTTTTCTCATGTGATCCCTAAGAGTATTTTACACTAAAAGTAGTAAATTAAATAAGAATTTATTGTTAAATGGAGTTATTATGTGTAATTTAATGATGAAAATGTGAAATCGAGACTACATGTCAGAACATTTGATATTTGTTTTCCGGTAACGAATCTATTTTTATTGAATTCCTGAGGATTTTCCCCTTACAACAAGTTACAGTTTATTAAAATTGAGTGAAGAACAATAGAGAAATATGCACGAGAATATGAGAAAACTTAATATGTATGTCAAAAAGCCCTATAACCCCAACTACTCGTATTCGGACAAGGGTCAAAAAGATTCCGTTAGATTTCTGAGATTTTTTCACATTAGAAAAATTGCAAAGTATGTATGATATACATCACGGAGCAGAATTTTTTTTAAAAATAGGGGACAAACTGGCCCAGTACTTCACTTTCCCGTATTTTTTAGAAATATCTCCATTCCAATACTAAGGTTATTTCCTTTAAAATGAGGTATGAATTGTAATTTTCTGAGTACTACTTCAAAAGTTATAGCATTTAATATATTTTTCCGCCATATTTTACCATAGTACCAATTTCAAAATTTTTAAGCAAGGTGGGCGGGGGTCTAGAATTGTCCAAATGATGTGAAATTTAGCATCTGAGCTTACTTTAATATTATGAGAGAAGGGGTCTTCGAGCATAAAAAAATTGCGGTGCCCAAATGTTTATTGTACCAAATGTACAAAAATATGGATAAGAAACATATTTTCAAATAGGAAGCGAAGTTGGAATAGGCTGAAAGCCTATGAAATATAGAACCAGTGATAGAACTGATCACCCAAAAATTGCACAAATTTCAACATTTGCTGAACATGTTTTTTGTGAAGTTGAGACAAAGATGAGTTGAGACTAAAAATTAGTATGATTGATTACAAAATAACAATTTCGTAAAGTAGCAGGAAAATTATGAATTTTGGCGTTTTCCATTGGACTCTACCAGGTCAGGATCGATTTTTACGAGCATTTGATTGTTGTTGTATTATCAATGATATAAACAGCTAAAATAAATGTTTTATAAGGTCAATATTAGAAAAATTTTACAAAGTAACTCTTCAAACAAAGTTAGTTCGTGACTGAATGTCTATACAAAAGTTTTCGAGAGTGCTATTACAAGCAACTTTCTTGAAGATATGAACACTGCATGCGTACAGGGTATCGGAAAATATTAGGCTAATTGGGAAAGAAACTTTTTAAAGAATTTTTTTCCTGATATTACTGTTAATAAAAATCTCTTCCGTTATTGGTAAGATATTAAATTCACGTTTTGTTCAAAACATAAGTTTCTGAAGCTTAAAAGTTAAAAGTTATTTTGAAGAATACTTGATTTAGAAAAATATTGTGAATATTGTTATATATCGAGCTAATGCTGCATACATTTTCAACAGCTTCGCTAAAGACACGAAATCTCTTACTTTTTTCCTTCATAATTATTTCTAGGGGAATAAAATTACTAAAATTTTTATATCGAAATACGCGCTGTTTTATGTTGGAAAACTTTGATTTTTTTAAACCTCCAAAAATGACGGATCGGAATTATGTCATTTTAACCGTAAAGAAAGTTATCGAGCATTTATTCCACTTTAAACGTGTATATTCTTTAACTTTAAAACGTATTATAAAAGAAAGTTATCTGTGGGGGTTTGAAAGCTGTTCTATATTGAATCTTCATATTTACATATTTCATATTTTAGAATTTAATATTCTAGCATTTTCGAAAAATCGTCGGTTTTCACCAAAACCCCTACCAAACCGAATTTTTGGCTACGCCGTAAGTGTCGCAATAACTATCGATTCATTCTTTACTTGTGCAATCCAAAATGATAAAAATTTAAAAAATGCTTTTCCCCATGATTAAAATCATCAAAACCTTACTCCCTAAATCAGAGCAAATATCTGAATGAAGTATTTATGAGATTTACTTTTTCCACTTATCATTCCTTCGGTGCTAGTCGGAAGCAACAATTATTCAACCTATCATACATACGGGATAATCAATCTTATCGTGTCGAATTAAAAGATGTGTGAGGATTCATTGCTTGCCGATACCCACTTCTGCTATCTGATGTATGACATTAGGCTAGCTCTTCTAACGGAAATAAGTAAATTCGTCCCACCAGCATGGGGTACCAAGATCCCGGTGCGACCACTAACCATCCCGCAATGTGGCCAACTGTTGCGCGGTATAATGCGGGATATGGTCGTGTGGGGTGGAGCGAATTTGCCGCACACAACAAAGATTCGATAAATTTATTGTGCTCGATTAAATAGCACAGGGGAACGCCAGCCGTGCAGATATTGATATCGAACTATACCTACCTGACCACGACTAGCCAGCGACTAACAGACGGAAGTGCCATCGATGTGGTTTGTTTAAAAATACCGAACACTTTCCGCCGTCTACTATGACGATGTGATGTGATTTGATGTGGGAGTTGTTGTAGTTGTAGCACTGTGGTATCTCTATAATGGTTGATAATAATGCAATGATGCGATGGTCCATTAACCTATGGGGGGTGGGGCGCTTTCCTGGGTAGATTGCTTTCATTTGAGTTCTAAATACAGTTAGTTTGCATGAAAGTTGAATAGGTTTAGCATATGAGTGTTGAATGCCTTTGAAATTGGTAGCAATAATAAATATTAGAATAAATTAGTGGGGTCAGTGGGCCATTAAATATTCCAAGATATTTAACTTAGGAGAAAATCTATAAAAACCTTGGCATTGAAATTAATCTCCTGCCCATGTAACTCTTAGTCTCAAAGTTGCCCGGCGTTCAGAAGGAAGTGAAAAAACTGACAATAAAGATGTGGGAAATCCACATAGAAACAAAACTTCTTTGTATGATAATATCCCTCTAGGGCAAGTAATATTCACGAGCCTTTGATTACGGCGGTCACAACCATCAAGGAAGATTTCCAAATTGAATTACGCTACCAACTTACTGGTGTTTATCGCCATTCGTTGCTCTCCTTATGGTCGTCATGTGTTTTCCGTAGCCCTGACTGCCTCGTAAGTCAGCTAAATGACGTTGCTTCTTGAAAGAACGCTGGAGAAGTATGTGTAAGTGTGCATATGTGCAGGGGATAGTACAAGAGTACAGCTGAGTGATTATAAGTTATTTATAAGATCATCATGACGTTTGAAATGTTCCAAACCTTTGCCAAACTGGATATGATCATTTTGATTTCCAACTATGTTTTCAGTAATGTTAAATTTAACATATTTAATTTTACTTTTCCAAATGGGTTTTGAATCAGATCAATTCGTAAACGATCTGAGCTAAATATTTATATCGAAATTATTTTGTTTATTATTGACGCTCGCAAAGACATTCTGTTATTAATATAAATAATAACCAGTAATAGATGTGCTTTGTTCGCTTTGGAATCTTTGTTTTCATTAAAATAGCGGGTGGTTAGAATGAGTCGTCATATTTCATGTTCCAACACAACATTTTTTTCAGTTCCTTTTAGGGATCCGAATGGCTTTGCGAGTTTTGGGGGCGATGTTTTGCTTCCCGGATGCAAACACTGCGTTTTAAGATTGTATGGAAAGTATTATGGGAGAAACTACTTTCTTGCACCTCCGTTCATACAGACAGCTCTTTTATTGGGCTGACCGAGAATTAATTTCGGTTTTTATTGTCAAATAAAACACTTTATTAAAATACATATAAGAACCATTAATCAATTATATATTTTTTTATTTTATACGATGACCTTTTGTTACCTTTCTGGTAACTTTATGATTTTACGTTCACAGAATTGCTTAACTTAAAACTTAATCAAATGCGATTTACCAGTTTCATCATCAGTAAAAGTTTTACCATTCAAGCTGTTCTGAAATGATCGAAATAAATAATAATCTGATGCTGCAAGATCAGGACAATATAGTGGATGCAACATCACTTCCCAACCAAGCTCCAATATTTTTGGCGAGTAGCCAAACTTGAATGAGGTCGAGCGGAAAAGTCTCGCGTGTTTTTGAGAGGGGCCAATAAGCATGCTGTCAAAATTCACTTTGAGAGAAAAATCTGGATAAACCGTAACTCGCTGTGGTTTATATTCGGCAAAACAAACAAACCTGTCTATTGCTGTGGTTTATATTCGGCGATTAATGATTTGTCCAGAATTTCTGTTCAAAGTGAATTTTGACAGTATGCTTATTGGCCCTTCTAAACAAAAACACGCAAGAAGTACTCCTTTACGATTCGTCAATTCTGGTCGTTTTCCTTTTATTGTTGTATTTAATTTGTCCAGTTGTTGACAGGACACATTCGAATTGGTCGTTTGGTTCCTTGGAAGCAGCTAAGAAAATACCACACCTTTCCAATCCCACCAAATTGAAGGCATTATTTGGTGAATTTCAGTTTTGGGGGAGGTTTGTGGTGGTTAGACACTTAGACCATGAACGTTTTCGATTGACGTTATTGTAAACAATCCATTTTGCATCACCAGTAATTATTTGTTTCAAAAAAGGATCCGATTCATTGCGTCTAAGATGCAGATCGTGAGCATTTATGCGTTTTGTTAAATGAATTTCTTTCAATTCATGTGGATTCTACATATGAAATTATTTCACGAGACCAAGACGTTTTATATGATCGTTAATTATTGATTTGGATTCTTTTAATCTTTCTCCAATTTCTCTCATACTTACATGACGATCCAATTTAAACAATCTATCGGCAACTTTAATAGCGTTTTTCTGGAAACCACGTTTTTCAATTTGGCGAACACGATAATTCAAAAACTAATCAACGAATCAACTTGATTTTTTTCAAGAATGCACAATATGTGTAGCCTGTAAAACCGAATATTTTTTTTTCTCGCTATTATTTTTTTTTAAGTGAGCGAATTTCACAGTAAAATATGAGATTTTTCGGGTTTTCATGAATCCACTTTCCGAAAATCGAACCTATTTCTATTTTTTTGGTTCATCGAGTAACTACAAGTCTAAGCTTTACAAATCTTATTGAATTTCTTGTGCCATACAATTTTATTATGCGTTATCGTATTCGCCGCGGCGCCCCTCGACATAGAATTGGTTGGACGTCTACTCTTGGAACGCTCGTATGTGTGTGTCTGCGTTACTGAAAATATTGTTTTTCGTTCACAATGAATGTATAAATAAAGCTTAACATTACATAAAAGATCCATTGTTGCCTTGCCTTCAAAATCATAAAACAAAGTTACTTTCGTTTTGAGTACTTTACACCCAGACACCCCCTTAATTTGATGAACTTGAGACGATCGTCCTAAACGTTGTTCATTTTTGAGTGCAACATCTCCAGAACGGATTAAGCAAACCAATGCTGAAAAGTGCGTTCTGTTCTTGCTACAACTCCATGCACTTTGCTTATATATTTGTGAGCATCGACTGTTCCTTTTCTTTACGGAAATGCTCGTTTTAGCACGCCTTATTTTACAAATGTTAAACTAACAACTGTAAACAAAATTTGGCGCATTTATTTTCTGTAGCGAGCTAACAGCGAACATATGCCAAAAGAAAAAAATGACAATCGCAGAAGCCTTTCAAAGTATGTATCAATCCATCTAGCGCTGAGTAGCGGAATTAATTCTCGCACAAACCCAATGCTTAATTACGCCATTTTTACCTAACTGAAAATCCAGTCATAAAAAAGTTTGCCCAGAATGTGGTGCGCAACTTTGCTAAAAACAGTAACTTGATAGGATTTCCTCTAAAAATATTATTGTGATTTTACGATAAATCCCACGGCTTTATCATATTATATTATTTCTGTAACACTGCAGATGTACTAGCTTCCAACTAATTTTCAAGAGAGAATCAAGGCTAATAATTGTCATGCAAACTTTTAATTGAGTTCTTGTCGCCCGGTCTCACGAACACTTCTGCGGCTTCTTGGTTGAAAACAATCCCATTTGCTTTTGCCGTCTTTGTTTATTATTTTCCACCAACTAGTGATGTAGTGTTTGTGTCATGTGACGTGTACGTACATGAGCCGTAGAAAAGTCTATGCTTCTACTGACACTGAAAATTCTTTCTGATGGGGATTCGAACCATGGATGGCTTATTTATGCTATATTTCTCCTTAGTGAAAAAAAGGAAGATAAAAACTATTTTTTGTCCATTCTTGAGAAAAATTTTTAAAACTATATTTACGGTTGAAGGGTACAAAACCTATAACTAAATTGGTGCTGGATCATTAGATCGAAAGCCGTTAGGCCGAACGTGGTTCGACCAAAGGCCGTTGCGCCGAATACCATTAGGCCGAATGGGTCATTAGGCCGAATTGAATATTAGATCGAAGGGGTCATTAATCTAAAATTATGTTTGGCAGAGAACCTGGTAGAAGCCATCGACTTTGGGGAAGTTCTCGCATTCGCTGACTGTAGACGTCTAGAATAAAATTGCTTTGTGATTGGCGGCTCAGCATCAAGCAACCTAAAATACAGTTTGGGACAAATTCCGCATGAATATTTGTGTCAACATGTATCGGTGCATCAAATATTTAATTCTATTCATTAAGGCAGTTCTATTGAACAGGACAAGATTTTTATCTGCTTGACTCGACTGTATTGTCGAGCGATCGTTTCAATACCATAAGTTGTTCAAAATACAAAAAGAACAGCTACAGCTAATTCAGTTATACATCTTGAACCTTATAAAAATATATAGAATGGCTTATTTATGAAATAAAACAAAGGTTTACAAGTATAGACTAAATCTCTGAAGGGTAATGCAATGACCCGTTGTATCAATCGGGCTGACGTGAAGCTGTAAAGCTGAATGTCATTCGGTCGAAGGATACCGCTGAATTGTCATAACATCAAATAGTCATTTGGAGGAATGGCCATTAGGCCAAAGAAAACAAAGTCGATTGAACCAAAGAGTGATACATAGATTGGTTGAAACTGAAAACAAGATTTAAGCTGTACGCAAACGAGGCGACAAGACATAAGCCACAAAAAATAAATGAGCAGTTTTCAATTAAGCGTGCATCTTTGAGATTTTTTTAAAACAATTAATGTTTAACAAATTAACGTCATATTTTCGTAGCATTTTGACTGACGTAATGGAAAGGAAAATGCAGCAATCAAAGTTGAAAAATGAAAAGAACAACTCATGATTTAAGGAAGGAAAAAAACACAATTATTTTTTTTCAAAACTCCGATTCCTAATGTCCCATTCGGCTCATTGATCCATTCGGTCTAATGACCCATTAGGCCTAATGACCATTTGACCTAATGACCATTTGACCTAATGACTCATTCGGCCTAACGGTCCATTCAGCCTATTGACCCGTTCGGCCTAATGACCCATTCGACCTAATGACACATTTGGCCTATTGACCCAATTCAGCCTACTGGCTCGTTCAGCCTACTGACCCATTCGGCCTACTGACCCATTTGGCCTATTGACCCATTCGGCCTACTGACACATTCTGCCAACTTACACATTCGGCCTACTGACCCATTCGGCCTACTGACCCATTCAGCCTACTGACCCATTCGGCCTACTGACCCATTCGGTCTACTGTCCCATTCGGCCTACCCATTCGACTCAATGGTTTTCGGCCTAATGACCCATTCGGCATAATGGCGTTTGGCCTAGAGTATTCGGCCGAATGGCTTTCGGGCTAAAGGACCGACACCAACTAAATTAGTTATGGAATTTTTCTTTCGACTTCGTCTCATCAGAATCCGACACTGACCTAGTGCCAGGACTAAGCTAGTGCCGGATTGACGCTAGCTCCAAAAACGAAATCATTATTTGTGTTTCCGAGCAAATCCCTAGTCCTGCGTAATGTCCCACAAGAAAAAGGAGTTCTGGTTAAGCTGATGAGAATCAATGCAATCGAAGCTTGATTTGGCTTAGCAAGCCCATGCAATGTGCACTGTGCTATAATTCTCTATAGTGAAGAAAATTTTCGCACAACACCAGGCGCTAGCTTAGTCCTGGCACCAAGTTAGTGTCGGATTCTAATTGGATGAAGTCGAAATGCAAGCTCCATAACTAATTTACTAATTTATAGGTTTTGTACTCTTCCAGCGCAAATGTAGTTTTAAACAATTTTCTCCTTAGTGGAAAAACTTAGATTTTAGGGACCATCCATAAATGACGTAGCATTTTTTGAGCGATTTTTAACACCCCCCTCCCCCATCGTAGCATTTCGTCACAAACTTCTACATCCCCCTGGTAATTACGTAGCTTGACGGAAACTCTACCCCCCCCCCCCCCCTTGTCCCCGTAAAATTAAAAAAAGCAATAAAAAACCCGATAGTTATTACCCTTTAAAAAAGCTACGTGGCATGACAAGACCCCCTACCCCCCTGTCGTCACACATCATCACCAAATACAAAACTCCCCCCTCCACCATATAATGCTACGTCATTTATGGATGGTCCCTTACCTAAATCCTGCTAAATTTCAATCGGCTCTGTTGTATCCACTGAATTCATATAATCCCGCTAGATTCGATTATGCGATAAACCGCAAGATAAATGCAACAGAGTACAAAAATCAAGTTACAATTGGCGATCCTCGTAAAGAATTTTACAAAATGTGTGGCTTCTCCACACATTTTCAACGCGCTTAGGGGAGACTCACGATCCTCCGTAGTTATCGTGATTTGACCGTAGTTTGATTTCGATATTGGCATTTTATTGGCCCAACAGCAAAGTTTGTTTGATCAATTTCCAACCGTTACGATAAGCAAAAAGCAAACCAAGATTACTGGCATTGTTCTCATGCGGTTTTGTTTGAATAATAGCGAGGAACACGTGGCTCGCTCAGCGAAATAATAGTGATATCTCTCTCCTTATTAAATTCCATTCAGTGTACTCGAATTTTGATTTTAGTTAGAACGGTTTCGTTTGGTTAATTAATAATGGAAGAGGAAAAGAATAGTGCCATTGTGACGGCATATGATCTGCAGAAACGTTTCGCTGATCTACGGGTAGATTTTTTGAACGAGGATGAGCTTGATTATGAGTTGAATATTAGGGGAATAAGATATGAGGAGGGTGCGCCAACGGCCAGAAAACGCGGAAACTTAAGGGAAGCATTGAAACACGAAAGGGAGCAGGTTAACCTCTTTGCGATTAAATACGAGCTAGATCCACAGCTTGATTTTGATATTTGCGTTGAGAAGTTTCACAGAGTACAGGAAAGTTTGAGTGGAGATGGTCCGATACCGCCTCGTTGTTGTTCTATTTTATTGCATTTAGGCGTAAGGATGTATAGACTGATTGACCAGGTAGATGAAGAACAACAGGCTGACGTTAAACAATTGATTGAGAAGGTAGTGAAATCATTGAATGTGTACTACTACAACAAAAAGTCAACGTCGGTTCCCGGGGGCAGGACTCCTAGCGTAGGAAGCGTAGATTTAGATACCCTCTTCACCTTACCACCGACTAGTCAGATAGATATACCCAATCCTCCTCGACCAAGTTCCTGCGAGAACAATCCAGACGCAGTAGACCCGACTGATGTTGATATAGTGCAGTGTCTACAAAGGTTAGGTTGTTATGATGCTAGTGGCGCTGATCCCAAAGCGAATTTTCGAGATGCTATGTTAACCCTTGAGCACGAGTTGTATGGGTTACGCAAGTACAAAGATAAGACCCAAAGAACCCATAATAAGAACCCAGCAGTCCCTTCAAACCCCATACCTAGCTCAAGCTCGATAACGAGCAGTACAGTCTCAAATATTAATATAGGTTATCCAGTCACCACGGTAGTGAATACAGTAACCGCGCCGAGAATGGCTCCGTCGATTCAGTGTAGTTTACCTAACCTATATCCTGCGCCATATGGCGCGCCGTATTCGGTACCAAATGTATCTGTTGACTTTTCAAAACCCCAGTATGGTAGTGGTTATCCGGCAAACTCTTTAGGTTTTCATAATCCTGTAATGTATTCAAGTGCCTACGGCCCTTCGAATGTGGGCAACCCATTTCAGTATCCGGGGTGGTATCAAAATCCGCGCGGCCCAAATTTGTATGGCAATCTGGATCCGTACAACTTATTACAAACCAGTTCTCAGACCCGGATACCTTATTCATCTCATTCCTCGACCCCTCATGTATCAGCAGGGTGGCAAGCTCCGAATTCCTTTTACCCTTCGTATCCCGCAAATATCCCGGTTCCTATGCCTTACGGCCCTGCCGGAACAGTAAACATACAACCGCAGATGACTCTACCTAAAACTTCATACGCCCATAAATCCTTACCGGTTTCGAAGTGGAAATTAGACAAATATGCTGGAACCGACCAAGGGAGTAACTTGAATGAATTTTTAGTTCTAGTCCAACAACTTTCGCTCGCTGAGAGAATCTCGGCACAAGAATTATTCGACTCTGCCTTTCATTTGTTTACTGGACCTGCGCTTAACTGGTTCATGTCTATGAGTTCTAAAGGACTTTTCCGGGATTGGAACCACTTGATCGAAGAACTTAGAAAAGCCTTTGTACACCCTGAGTTAGACTCTTTAGTTCGCTCAAAAGTATACCAGCGTCGTCAGCAAAGGAGTGAAACTTTTCAAGATTACTATTACGACATGGAGAAACATTTTAGATCAATGACCGTTCAAATGAGTGAAACAGAAAAACTAGATATTATAAAACGAAATATGCGCGGAGATTACAAAAAATACCTCCTTTGGAAACCAACCGATAACCTTGAACAGTTAGTTGAGGCGGGACGTCAAATAGACGCGTCCAATTTTTCGCTTTACAACAAAATGTTTGGCTCGGAGAAATCAGCAAACGTTGTAACGCAATCCAAACCTGCCAAGCAGGACGGAAAAAGCTTGGGTACACGAGTCAACACCAATAATAATGATACAGATAAACCAGAGCCAAAGGAAAAAAAGTTAGAAAAAAATCCTCCCATCCAAACTTCATACTCAAAGAATTCATCCCAAAATTCCAATCCTAAGACGGGACAAGAAGACCCACACGAGGGCAACTCGCGACAGACACGCAGCTTGAGTGATTTAGTGGCAGCACACAAACCACCAGCTAATAATCAATGCCTGTTCTGTCGATTATCCAACCACTCAATCGAACAGTGTAGGGCTGCAAGAGGGCTAATCTGTCGACTATGCGGTTTCAAGGGCTTCGACACCCAACACTGTCCTTATTGCCAAAAAAATGGAGCGCAGATGACCGAAAATCGCCGGTCGTCTCTCCCATCAGCGTAGATTCATTTCAGGAGAACGTTGCTTTCGGTGGTTATTGGGAAACAGTTTCCAGCAACATGTATGAAAGTAACGAGCATCAGGTTCAGGTCATTCTAAAAGCTGAGCCGTACGATAACCGACCATATGCTGATGTGTATTTGTACGACGTACATACTAAAGGTTTGCTTGATTCAGGTAGCAATTTATCCTTGATTAACGATAAAATCTATGCGAAATTAAGGAAACCTAAATTACAATCCTTGAAATCTCCTATTGAAATCCGCACGGCTAGCGGAAAGCAACTAAGCGTTTTAGGAAGGCTTTTCATACCATACACCTTCGACAATAGAGTGCGTGTGATTCCCACTCTAGTGGTAGAAGATTTGGCCATAGGTTGCATTCTTGGGATGGATTTTTGGGAAAA
Source organism: Topomyia yanbarensis (assembly GCF_030247195.1). Classification (NCBI taxonomy): domain Eukaryota; kingdom Metazoa; phylum Arthropoda; class Insecta; order Diptera; family Culicidae; genus Topomyia; species Topomyia yanbarensis. The sequence continues at coordinate 330,401,236 of NC_080672.1, read as the reverse complement.
GTTCAGAATTATTCCATCCATCCAAGAATGCGCAACGATAGAAGAAATAGAACCCTGTACGGCAGAATCTGGCATTCTTCTGTCAGAAACTGACAGCAATCGACTAGATAAAATAAAACAAATGTTCAAGGTGGCGATTCCTACGGAACTATCAGTTACGCCATTAGTGGAACATCATATAGAAATTATGAATGAATGGAAAGGAAAAGCAGCAGTTCGCCAATACCCCTACCCACTTTCACCAAAAGTTCAACAAAAAGTTTCAGATGAACTAGATCGGATGTTATACCTCGGAATCATTGAAAGATGCCATTCAGAATGGTCATTGAATGTTGTGCCAGTCATTAAACCTTCAGGGAAAGTTCGGTTATGCCTGGATGCACGAAAAATAAATGAGCGTACTGTAAAAGATGCTTACCCTCTTCCCCATCCAGGTCGAATCTTAGGCCAATTACCGCCTGCCAAATATCTCAGCACAATTGACCTTTCCGAAGCATTCCTCCAAATCCCACTTGCAACGACGTCTCGTCGATTCACCGCTTTCAGTATACAGGGAAAGGGAATGTTTCATTTTACTCGATTGCCCTTTGGCTTGGTCAACAGCCCTGCGACTCTGTCTCGGTCGATGGATCAAGTCTTAGGCCACGGGGAACTTGAACCCAAAATTTTCGTTTATTTGGACGACATAGTGGTCGTCAGTGAAACGTTAGAAGAGCATTTGGAGTTGCTTGCCGAAGTAGCCCGTCGGTTAAGAACAGCAAACCTGGCTATAAATCTAGAAAAATCACGATTTTGTGTCAGTGAGCTGCCTTTTTTAGGCTATCTACTATCCACTAATGGACTACGACCAGATCCAGAAAAGGTAAAGCCGGTGGTGGATTATGAGCGACCTGCAACAATTACCAAGTTGCGCCGGTTTCTCGGTATGTGCAATTATTACCGGAGATTTATAGATGATTTCAGTGGAACAACAGCTCCACTCACGGATCTTCTAAAAACAAAAAGTAAGATCATTGGTTGGACAAAGGAGGCAGATGAAGCCTTTGATAAAATTAAAGAAAAACTTATTACAGCTCCTATCTTAGTTAGTCCTGATTTTTCTAAGGAATTCTGTATACAAACAGATGCTAGTGATGTAGCAGTCGCCGGAATCCTAACCCAAGAGCAGGAAGGATCCGAGCGAGTAATTGCCTACCATTCACACAAACTAACAACACCGCAACGCAATTACCATGCGTGTGAAAAAGAAACCTTAGCAGCTTTGCTCGCTATAGAAGCGTTCAGAGGGTACGTTGAAGGCACTCACTTTACGCTCATAACGGATTCGTCGGCCCTGTCGCACATTATGACAACGAAATGGAAGTCCGCTTCACGTTGTAGTCGATGGTGCATGACGCTTCAGCAATATGATATGACTATAATTCATAGAAAGGGGAAGGAGAATGTTGTTGCAGATGCCTTATCCCGGAGCATTGCACTGGTATCCGCTAAGGCCTGTGAATGGTACGAGGATACTGTGAAACAAATTCAAGAATCGCCCGACGATTTTGTCGATTATCGCGTGCAGGATAACAAACTTATGAAGTTTGTATCAACGCCTAATTTACCGTTCGATCATAGATACGAATGGAAAACCGTTCCCCCACCAGAAGATAGGGAGGCCATTATTCGGGATAACCATGATGGGGCAATGCATCTAGGTGTCGATAAAACAATAGATCGTATCAAACAGCGATATTTCTGGCCAAGATTGGCCACCGAAGTACGCGAATATGTCCAACATTGTACCACGTGTAAGGAAGTTAAGGGAGCCTCTGTCCCCACCGTGCCACGGATGGGTGAACAGAGAATAACTCGGCATCCGTGGCAGATCATAGCCATGGACTTTATAGGCCCGCTGCCCCGTAGCAAAAAGGGTCATCAATACATTTTAGTGATAGTTGATCTTTTCAGCAAATGGATTATGTTGACTCCAATGCGAAGAATCGAAAGTCACTTGCTTTGTATCACAATTAGGGACCAATGGTTTTTCAGAAACTCAACGCCAGAGGTGATAATTTCGGATAATGCAACATGTTTTTTGTCTAAAGAATTCAAAGCCCTACTTGACCAATTTAAAATACGCCATTGGCTAAATGCTAAATATCATTGTCAGGCTAACCCGGTTGAAAGGGTTAATCGTACTATAAATGCAGCAATACGTACTTATGTTAAAGTAGACCAAAAGTTGTGGGATACTAAATTGGCAGAGATTGAAACTATTATCAACTCCTCTGTTCACGCCGTTACCAAAATGACTCCGTTTTTCATAACTCACGGACACGAAATATTTCTAAAGGGTTCGGACCATAATGAATTGGGGCCAGATAAAACATTTGAACAGTTAGGGGGAAATCAGAGGGAATTGTTTGAGAGCATTTATGACACTGTTCAACAGCATCTCAAGGAGGGACATGAAACTGGGCAGAAACGATATAACCTCCGCCATCGACAGCATGCCAAATCCTTCGAGATAGGACAGCTAGTCTACCATCGTAATATGAAGCAGTCTAACGCGACACAGAACTATAACGCCAAATATGGATCACTTTATTTTTTTTTTTTTTATCTTAAAATACGTTTATTTAGGCCCAAATGCTGTAGCTTAACGAGGCCGATAATTCATTTTTTTTATATTACATGTCACATATTAGTGGGGGAAGGGAAAGCCGTATTTAGGGGCGGCTTGCTCCCCTCTTATGTAAGTAAAGGAAAAAGGTAGGAAGTGGGATACATATTGTGTAATTGACATCGTCGTTTGCTGATTGATCATTGTGGCGGATATGCACACTTTGTTGTAGTGTTGTAGTTTCCAGCCTGTAATCGCAGGGGCGAGGGGAGGGTCGATATTTCGGATAATTATTGGCACTCTATATCATCTGCATGTGCGGTATGTCATGATGTTCTGGATAGACGGTTATCAAGAAGAGTGTGCACCGAAGACTCGTGAAGCAATGCCATATTGTAGATACAGGGATAGGTTGGTGAGATTCTACTGTGAATGAGAGAGGGTAAAATGTATTAAACTTGGACATCAATGGTTTTCAAAAAGATATAGATAAGAAAAATATAGGGGTGGTCACGGCTTGCCAGGACGTCCCGGACTGGCACATAGGGTGATCTACCTCGGGCCCGAAGGGAATCTATTAGTTGGGACCTGGCAACACAGTACTCTGCGCACAGCCAAACAACATGCTCGATGTCGTGATAGCCGTTCTCACAAACACAATGATTATTTTCAGCAAGCCCTATACGACGGAGATGCGCGTCAAACGAGTAATGGTTGGACATGATCCTTGACATCGTACGAATAAAGTCCCGGTTCACATCCAACCCCTTAAACCAAGCATTCGTTGATACCTTCGGGATAATGGAATGTAGCCACCGTCCCAGATGCCCATTGCTCCATGAGGTTTGCCAACTATCGAGCGTCCTCTGACGAGAGATACTGAAAAATTCGTTGAAGCAAATTGGTCTTTCGTAAGTGTCGCCTTCTAATGCGCCCACCTTGGCTAAAGAGTCCGCCTTCTCATTGCCCGCAATAGAACAATGTGACGGGACCCAAACCAAGGTAATCTGGTAAGATTTTTCAGATAAAGCACTCAGATATTCCCGTATTTTCCCCAGGAAATACGGTGAGTGCTTTCCAGGCTTCGCCGCACGGATGGCCTCAATGGAGCTGAGACTATCCGAAACGATGAAGTAATGGTCTGAGGGCAGGGTGTCAATGATCCCGAGAGTATACTGAATGGCAGCTAATTCTGCGACGTAAATTGAAGCAGGATCATTGAGTTTGAATGAGGCAGCAAGATTTTCGTTGAAGATACCGAAGCCTGTGGACCCGTTGAGAATTGATCCGTCAGTGTAGAACATTTTGGCGCAGTCGACTTGATGGTATTTGTTATAGAAAATATTTGGGACCACTTGTGGGCGAATATGATCCGGAATTCCACAAATCTCTTCCTTCATGGATGTATCGAAAAATACAGTGTGATCAGAAGTATCTAAGAGATGAACACGGTTGACGTTATATGTAGATGAATTGATGTTCTGTGCCATGTAATCGAAGTACAAGGACATGAATCGGGTCTGAGAATTAAGCTCGACAAGCCTTTCGCAATTTGCAATCACCAATGGGTTCAGAATATCGCATCGAATGAGTAATCGATATGAGAGGTCCCAAAATCGATTTTTCAGAGGAAGAACGCCCGCCAGCACTTCGAGACTCATCGTATGGGGCAAACGATTTTTAGGTTGAGAGCTGTATCGGGTTACAATGAGAGAGGTAAGTCTTTCCTAAGCGCAAACGAGCCGACCCTGAGAGGTAAAGACACGCCGGGCAATAAAAAAAAAAGTTACAATTGGCGCCCAACGTGGGCGTTTGTTCGGCGTACACAAAACTTAAGTCAAACTAATCTCTTTCCGGAATCTTTTATTTACAGGTTATTTGCAAGAAAATCAAAATAAAACTAAATTTTGGCTTTTAACTCACTGCTCGATCGTTCCTCGATCCGATGCCGTCGTCCTTGTCGCGGTCGTAATCACCACGAGGTTCGTGGTCCGCTCTTCAATGGTCGGCTCACCCGCCGGGTCGAGGCGTTGTCTGTGCTATCGTTGCCGCCAAAGTTCACTTCACTTCCAAATTTTCCATAATCACTACACTTTGTCTAAATGGTTTTTTCCTTCACTTTACTATTCCAGTCGACTTGCTTGTCGATCTGGATTACACAACTTATTTCCAGATTACAACGTCTACTGTTCACTGTAGTCCAAAGTGTAAGAGACCGGAGCTACGATTGATCGGCTTTTTATACCTGTTACAAACCCGGCCTGGGTTCTTGCCCGAAACCGGACATCATCTTATGACCAATCAAAATGACCCACGATGCTTTGGTGCAGGTTTGCCAACTTTACCCATAGGTTTTAGTACTTTTAATTGTACTAAGCGAGGTTGAAGTCTTCGCTGCTCAGTGGTGGGAACAAGCAGTATAGCCACCTATCCACGCTACTCGGGTTCGAACACGCAAATGCCCTACTATGTAGTCTCTACACTGACGACTAAAGTTATTTAAATTAAATTTTATATAATGCAAAATTAAGTATTTGTGTAAAATTTACATTTACTTTCAAGGTTTGTATGGCCAAAACACCACCGAATTCTCAAAGTTCGGGTTGTGAACTTTTTCAAAGGTTACAACATCAACTTGCTATCTCTAATTATACTAGAAATTAATTTCGCACCTCACTTATAGTAGGATTAATTAACAAATTTTTAATTAAAAATAAAAATCGTCCCATGGTCAAAAATTCTTCTCAAGGTAGAACATTGCTTTAACTAATCATTTCGCATTTATTCGCAACTATGACGTTTTTTTGCGTTTTTAGCCACTGTTCAGTGCACAGGAAACGCCAGAAACGTGAACTTAATTCCCTAGAGGCCAAACCATCGAATATATTCATAGAGTGTCCTTGGAGGAATTATTCGTATGAAAATTCCCCACAATTTGATAAATATTAAAATTCGGCATAGTGTACTATGATCCAACGAAAAAATTAACTTTTTATACTGACGAGGTAGAAAGTTGGCGTCTTTGACAAAGTTTTAGAAATGCTTGTAGTGAAGAATTTTGTTGAATAATATGAACTTGTAGGACTAAAGGTTATCGATTTATAAAGCGTTTTCTATGACAACCCCTTTTAAATTAGTTTTTTATTATAGCTTTTTCCATTGTGACTTATCATGCAAACGATGTTCCAGACAAATGTGGAGGCATTAAAACCACATAATATTGTTGAAGACTGTATGTAAAAATACTTATTCAAAGTTATGAAAGATTTTAATATTTTTATACGCCAACATCAACTATGTATAAAAAAGAAAGGTGCAAACCAAATGCAAGAGTAGGCACTTTTTTAACTAGTCTAGACTACGCACAGTAAAGGTAAGAAGGTTTGATCTGTGGCACTCTATAACCCTATGAATAGGCGATGACTACATATTAGGTAGACTGATATCTCTTTCCTGCCCCCATACAAGAAGCGATAGAGGTTGCAACACCTCTATCGTATGAAGGTAGGAAGCTTAATGTAAAAGTGTATATGTGTGTGTGCATCACTGAGGGAAGTACCACCTTTACCCGCAAGTGGCATTGTTGTTACTGTCTCGAGATTCTGAACAGAGTTGCCAGTCTTCTTGATGTGCCGTCTTCGGAATAGAATAGGCTTACTTTATCATGTTTTTTAATTGTTTCGCTAATGTTTGTATGCATTAGCAAATTTTTTTACCGTTTTTTTTTCGCAAATATTAGTAATTCTTGGTTTGATATTCAATAACAAGTATTATTTTCACTTAAACGTATTTTTTCCGCTTTTATAAACGTGGAGGCAAAAATGTAACTTTTAATATTATTGGAGATCCCAAACCGATATGTACTCAAATACACAAATAAACTACTAAATTTTGCGAAAAAATTCGAAAATTTTTTTTGTGGATTTTTACATGGAAGAAGTGAAAAAACACGAAAAAATGAGCTTATCCTATTCGTAAAATTCTAGAGTGCCACGGATCAAATCTTCTTACCTTTATTATGCGTAGTCTAGGCATTAAAAAAGCGCCTGCCCGTATATTTTGGTTTGTACCTTTCTTTCTTATACATAGTTGAAGTTGGTGTAAAAAAATTAAGAAATCTTCAATAACTTTAAAACGAATTTCGGGGTTTCCGACAACTGTGCAGTGCTGAAACCCTGTAAGTCTCCTTGTACCTAAGCGCATGGCCTGCATCTTTACCTCTGCCGTTTTAATGTGTTGCTTAGCAAATTTCTGATTAGGCTACTGTCCATAAAGAATTCAAAGTATATGCGACATGTTTTAGCTTCCATTGTACTACAACTTTCCAGGGTTCCTTAGAACGAACCTCTATCAACTTTCGCACTGCACCTGTTTCCCATACTGAACATAAAAGTAGCCCTTATCATAATAGTTCTTCGATTTCTCTGACACCCTTTCTAAGGACACAGGAGTCACAGATCAAAATGAATTGCTTTTAACATCCCGAGCTAGCCTGCAAACGCTGGCTTGCATGCGGATAATAAAAGTTTAAATTAATTAACTCAAAGTCCACGATTAGTGTAATTAGCAGGAAACCATTGGTGAACGTGCTAATACCCTTACGGAAAAGCTTTCAGCGAACCCCGCTTCATTGTAGCAAAGCATCCACATCCCGTTCAGTTCCTGAACAATAAATTATATCAACTATTAGGAGAAGGTAGCTCTATGTGAATTAGGTGACGGTTATCATCTGCGTTTTATTTCTGTGGCGAAGGACGACACTTAAAATTATAATATATGTCCTAGTTTTGTGAACATAGCTGAGGCTTGTTGATGGGGTGCTCGTAGGATGCTAGTAGTGTGTAGGTTATTTAGCATACATTGCTGCCAACAATAGGATACGCGCTTTCCTGGGATTATGGGATACTCTACCATAAATGAGTAGAGGATGAGTGTTTTTTCTAAATGTATAATTTGCTGGCAGTAACAACATAATGTACATGATAAGAATAAAATACAATTTTTTGCTTAATCTGAAATCGAAGTTATCAAATAGAATTACTCTCTGGAAAACATGCACCAGTAATGCTTCCCCAGTTTCATCCGGATATGCATCTACGCAAAAGGTTTTAGGGTTTCATAATTATTTTTCATTGCCTCGTCATGGTCGAAGATCAAACGCCTTCTGTATAATAACTTTTTCATGTACAAATGCACATAATCTGATGCAATAACTCAAAAATGTATCATGAGTACATGTTATACTCATCATTTTTTTTTTATCTCACTACTCATTTGCTGCTAGTAGGAAAATAATTTGCTGCAGGGTGAGCGTGATTTTAAACAGTATTATATATAAACTTCAGTGTTGATGATGTTAATCAAGTCGGTTAACAGTTTAATCAGAAACTTTATTAAACTAATGACGTTTGTAGCGATACACACAATCACTATAAGATGCGGATGAGATACAAAGTAGGTGAAAATAAATTGGAAGAAACTGCATTCTGCTGTTGATTTAGACACACGTAGGAAAAAGATTTGCAAGTTTAATAAAATTGTGGATGTAATAAATATAATATATAAAATAAGAATAAATAAATTTATTGTTACAGTAAAAATAGCATGATTCCCCTTTTAAATAATTATTCTCGTAAAACTGAAATGATTTTATGGAACGAAAAGTAAGATGTTTTAATGAAAATATATTTTCAGACCAATACTTTTGTCGATTGAAGCAATAAGCAATAATTGACTGAATTTAATAACACATTCTTTCGATTCGAAAATACTTTTTTTTCAACGTGTATGATTGTTCCTCTGTCATCTTCGACAATTCTATTTATGGTGACGCATGGTGTTTTACATCTGTATTGACGAGCTGGAATTTTTTTTTTTTCTTCGTGAACACGTACCAAACGGACATCGAATCAAAATCCATCACATATTAAAATTGGCAATCCTATCGGTTGTACGAGTCGGTGAAAACCTGTATTACTTGGTAAATCCTCCGCTGCGTGTCACCAACTCAATTGCACGCAGCAGTGTCATAAATTAAAACGGAGCAATCAAACCATTGTATATTGATTGATGTTTTAGCGTAACCCGATGAATGCAAGTACGGTAGTGTGGTTGAAAACTAGGCGTGAATCCTTTCTTTATGTCGAGAATTATTCCAATCACCTACGACCACGCAACTTGTAGTAAACAACCTTTTCTTTTTATTTTCAATTATTTGATTAATAATAGCGCCTCATCATCCGGAATAATCTTCATCGGATCTCCACGGACACCGACCAGAATGAATCTAATTGCACGTAGTCAATCGGCCACCGTTTATACCGTCACACTAATCCTCTTCAGTATAGTGCTGCTGATGGGCGGCCACATGTGCAGCGCGGACCCATCACTCGAACCGAACAGCCTGTTTGGCGCCGACGAGAAACGTAAGTACCCACGCAGCTCCGGATCCTCAGTCGTTTCGTTTCGCAGTGAAATCAATTTATGAATAAATAATGACTAGATATACGATTAAAATAAAAAAAAAACTGTGGCCCAGAGGTTTGCTGCTAAATTAATTTTTTTTCTGATTTGAAATTATTTTAAACTTTAGAACGATGAATTATGTGTGAAAGTATCGTATGTCTCTACATTGAAAATTGACCGAGAAATATGCGATTAAAAGAAAACCGGCGTACCGTGGTCGGGAAATGACTAAACGTAGCATCAAGTATTATTTGTTTCAGAGTATTGGTAATCGAACGCCTTTGAGTATAGACGTGTTTTTACGGTCCGCAGTTAATTGTTATTTATTTATCTTTCTACCGTCGCGCGTGTGTTCAATCCTATTAAACAACGGTTATCATAATGAGCTGCAGTGTGACATCTTGTAATATCAGCGATGATCGTTTCTTGTGGCAGTGTGAATTCTGCAGAAAATGTTATCATGCAGCTTGTGTAGGAGTCCAGCGAAATCAAGAAGAATTTATCTCGCACTTCATGATTCCCCTGTGTGCAGATTGCCAGCATAATCTAAAGGTAGGCATAGACACACGAAAAGTGCTGTACCAACAGGAAAAATTATTTGAATCTATAACTACGCAAACGGACTGCAACTTACAAATAGCAGCCGACATAAAAAAGTTCAATTCAATTGTTGACTTATTCGAAAATGTTGAGCTGCAGCTTAAAGAATCAGTGGCGAATGTGAACATAAACACATCGTCGCAAGTGGCAAATGCTGTATCGGCACTATCGCAGGCCATTGACAGTAATTCTTTTAATAAGGCCGATGAGCTGGTCACGCTGAAAAACCATATCACATCACTATTCAACATATCTATGGGATCCACAAAAAAACACATTGAAGAGTATGTAAATGATCTCACTGCCGATTTGACCAGAGAATTGAAAAAAATCTGCAGCGAAGTTCAGAACTTGAGCACCCTTACCATAGATATGGCAGCTCATTGTAATGAACATTACCTGAGTGAATCGCGTCCTACACGTGAAGTTTTAGACGAAGTGAAAATTATAACAAATTCAGTTGGCAGTGACATTCTCAAAGAAGTACAATCTCTTGCCGGCTCAATTAACACTTTGGATAGCAGTATACGCGATGCTTGTTTGCCACCAGCGGGCCCCAGCTTGATGGACGAATTAAATGCCCAATCAACAAAATCGGGTGACTCAGGTCACCGTTCCACTGCCGAAGCCACTGAAGGGTGGCGCTTTTTGGGTTCGAAGAAAGTGTGGCGCTCTGACTGGACGGAGTACGACACACGTAATCAGCGTAGAATTCAACAGCAAAAGATGAAAGATAGGGCGATGGCACGAAGAAAAGCTAATAAAAAGCAGTTACATCGGGTAATAAATGATCGCAATAAAAACAGACACCAACGTAGCCGTAATACTAATGAGACAAATAAACATCAGATATCCAGAAGCAGTTATTATAACTATAACCTCAATGACAACAACAATAGCAACAACAATAGCAACAATAATCGTAACAACAATCGCAACAACAATAGCAGCAATAATCGCAACAACAATACGCAATGCGGTCGTCCAATAGCTGGCAACTCTCTTCCCCGGGATAAGGATCTACTTGCGGCGGCAAGGGTGCAATTCTCTAGGCCTCCGTTTGAAAATCAGCGTGGTATCAGGTTTCAACGTGGTGAAACACTGAATCCATACCCGGTTGTACATCAATTTAACTCAACTTTCGCACCAGATAGGTTTGTAACCCCCGTCCTGACGAATTCCTTTTCTCAGCGCTGTTCAGCTTGTTCCTGTGAGCATTCGTGTTTTCGTCCAACCTAACGCACTCTTCAGAGGCAGACCATGACGAACCGGTTACGGATGAAAACGGATCAATAGTTTTGCATGATATTTCTAAGTATGACAAATTGCCATTAACTTTATCAGAAACGCTTTCAGAAATTTTGATATATTGTCAAAATTTTAATCGTATGCAGAGCGCATCTAAAATGAGCAAAATCTATAGTAATGTATTGAGCTCCTCTTATTCTGTTATTTTAGGCACTGAAACAAGTTGGAACGATAGCATAAAAAGTGAGGAAATTTTTGGTAGTGGCTTTAACGTATTCAGAGACGACCGAAATCTTTTAGAATCTCAAAAGAAGTCTGGTGGAGGAGTTCTTATAGGCGTTTCGGCTCAATTTAATTCTGAAATTCTTCCCACAGTGAAGTTTAAAGAATTTGAACATGTGTGGGTTAAAGCGAACATTTCAGGTGAAATACATGTTTTTGCCTCTGTATATTTCCCACCAGAGCATGCTAATATATCATCGTATGAAGCCTTTTTCAAAATTGCTGAACAAATTTTATTTGAACTTCCGGTCGAGGTCAAAGTTCACATTTACGGAGACTTTAACCAGCGCAATGCCGATTTTATTCCGGATTCTGAAAATGAAAATATTCTAATCCCAGTCGTAGGAGAAAACGAAACATTGAATTTCATCTTTGACAAAACTGCTAGCATAGGATTAAATCAAATAAATCATGTAAAAAATCAACAGAATTGCTATCTTGACCTTTTATTTACAAACACTCAGGATGATTTCTGTGTATCTGAATCTTTGGCTCCTTTGTGGAAAAATGAAGCTTTTCATACTGCTATTGAATTTTCTTTGTTCATCCATAAAAATCAAGAACCCAACGTCTATGACTTTGAGGAAGTCTTTGAATACCATAAAGCTAATTATGACAATATCAGACGGAAGGTAGGTAATGTCGACTGGCAAAATACTCTTAGGAATGAAGCGAATATTGAAACCGCCCTGGACGTATTTTACAAAATAATTTTCGAAATTATTCATGAAGAGGTGCCCATTAAGAAGAAAAGACGACACGGTAGCTCGAAGCATCCTATTTGGTACAATAGGCAAATTAAAAATCTGAAAAATAGGAAACAAAAAGCCCACAAGCTATACAAGAAAAAAAAATCAAAATAACGAGCACTTGGAACAATATCTCGACATTTGCGATAAACTAAATATTGCCATAGATTCTGCACTTGCGGATTACAACTCCAAAACTGAACAGCAGATTAAATCCAGTCCAAAGAATTTTTTTAACTACGTCAAAACTAAATTAAAATCAGACAATTTCCCATCAACAATGCACTTGGATGACAACGTACATAATAGCCCGAAAGAAATCTGCAACCTATTTGCAACATTCTTCCAAGAAATATATACAACTTTTTCTGAACAAGACCGCGATCGCGATTATTTTGCTTTTATTCCAGATTTTCCTATGGATATTGGTGTCAGTCATGTCATAGTGGAGGACATTTTCAATGCTCTAAACCATTTGGATTCATCAAAAGGTGCTGGCCCTGATGGAATTCCACCATTATTTATGAAAAACCTAGCAACCGAGCTTACAACTCCATTGTTCTGGCTCTTTAATATGTCTTTACAATCTGGAGAGTTTCCCAAAACATGGAAGAGTTCTTTCTTAGTACCTATATATAAATCTGGGAAAAAATCTGACGTTCGCAATTATCGTGGAATAGCCATAATCTCCAGCATTCCGAAACTTTTTGAATCAATCATTAACGAAAAAATATTTCTTCAAATAAAAAACAGAATTACTAACCTCCAACATGGCTTCTTCAAAGGTCGTTCGACCTCAACAAATTTACTAGAATTTATTAACTATTCACTGATTGCAATGGACAATGGAAACTACGTCGAAGCACTTTACACAGACTTTAGTAAAGCATTTGATCGAATCGACATCCCAATGTTACTTTATAAATTAAAAAAGATGGGAATTGAGCCTGAGCTGCGTACGTGGTTAGAATCATATCTATCCAACCGCCAGCAAATAATCAAATTCAAAGGAAAGCAATCCAATCCAATTGAAGTCACCTCAGGAGTTCCACAAGGCTCTCATTTAGGACCTCTATTGTTTATTTTATATGTGAACGATATTTCCTTCCTTCTCAAAAAACTGAAAGTACTAATCTATGCCGATGACATGAAACTTTACTTGGAGATAAGAAATGCCGAGGATATTGATACATTCCAAAACGAAATTCTAGTTTTCCACACGTGGTGTCAAAAAAGCCTCCTACAGCTAAACGTGAAAAAATGCAATTCAATCACTTTTAGTAGAAAACGACAAACATCGAATGTTGTGATTACCTTAGGAAGACAGACTGTAGCAAAATGTGAAAGAATTAGGGATTTAGGCGTTATATTAGATTCCAAGTTAAATTTTATTGATCATTATAACACAATTATTCACAAAGCTAACAACATGCTCAGTTTTATAAAACGCTTTAGTTATCATTTTGTAGATCCGTATACAATCAAAACATTATATATTGCTTATGTTAGGTCGATATTGGAATATTGCAGCATCGTTTGGTGCCCTTTTTCAAGCACACATGAAGAAAGAATAGAATCTGTACAAAAACAATTCATATTATTTGCCCTTCGTAAACTAGGTTGGATAGCATTTCCTTTGCCATCTTATGAAGCACGCTGCATGCTTATCAATATACAAACATTGAAGGAACGTCGTGAATTTGCAATGCTTTCGTTCATTAATAATATCGTCTCGCATCGTATTGATTCAGCCGAAATTTTATCCAAATTGAACTTTTATGCACCTTCTCGACAGCTACGAAACCGAAGCATATTCTCAATAACTCCATATCGCACAAATTATGCAAAATATGGCCCTATAAATCGAATGATGGCTGTTTACAACCGCTATTGCGAATCAATTGATTTTACAATGTCCAAACTAAAACTCACACAATATTTTATACATAAAAGAAATTCTAACGCATAAGAAAATGATTCTGTAAAAGCTGAAATTGTTTTATTTATAATAAAATTACGTATATATATATATTTTAGTAAATAAGAAAAATGTAAACATTACTGTAACTATACCAGTCTACATCGATTGACGAAATAAATAAATAAATTAAATTAATAAATTAAAGTTATGGTGTCTTTGGCAAAGTTAACGTATGTGGAATAAAAGCCTATTTGAGAAGCTTCACGACAGTTTGCAGGAACTTTTTGCAAAGGTTTCGAAAAAATGTTGGCATATTCTTAATTTCATTCTTACTTTTGATTATCAAGTTTGTTAGTTTTGGGTCGAAAATTGTAGGCATATACTCTCTGCTTCAAATTATCCCAGAAAACCTCATTTGGACGCAGTTGTGGTACATTTGGAGGGTAATCAGCCTTTTGTACAAAAGGTATGCAAATGCTGGAAGCGTTGTCCAAATTTCATTCCGCATACGTTACTATATAACACCTAGCGCTTTGTTTGATCGTATTAAATTAGTTCGAAATTCAGTCGCAAGGACGATGTTGTTATCAACTTTTATTAATGCTAGAAAAAGATGGTGTCTTCGACAAAGTTTTAGGTCGTGTAATCATAAGTGTATATTCTGAAGATGCATACTTAATTGGTCTTATCTTATCTATTTCTCCTAATTTTTAGGACATCAAAGGTGTCCTATATCAGGTCGAATCTGAAATCTGATTTTCGGCTAAATGATGAGATTTTTCAAGCCTTCTAATTATTTTGAATTGTGCATTCAACTAAACCCAGCTATTTGGCAAATAAAATAAGTGTGTGAACATTGGTCTCCATACCAAATAGCCTCCTGTGAAACCATTTTAGACTTAACTTCCAAAAAACTATTTTTCAGGACTTACGGCACTAAAAAAATATGCACGCGTTCATTTTTCAATTAATTTTTAATTTTTTAACGTTATGAAAATAAGAAGAAATGACCTTTCCAGCGGTATGCTATGTTATGTCCTTTTGTTGAAAATACTATGCGGTTTTAGAACAACAACAGGAAATTTACCATTATTTTGCGATTTTTTCATTATAAATATGAAAATTCGTCCACATTTTTTATTAAGTGTCTTTCATTAAATGAATAATTGCAGAGAAATTTATTTCTGCATCTAACGGCCCATTTACCATGAAAGTCGCTTAAAAAATGGCAGTCATAAATATTTTCCAAATTAGAAACTTAAGTATGTAGTATGTGAACTTTGTAGATAAAATAAGAAAGAATCATGCGAGCAAGTTTCTAATTTGGATAAAAATTAACCCTAGAACGTTGCACTGGAGTACAAATGTATCCCACGCCTTCTTTGGAGCCGTGTGAAGACGAGAATTCGGCATTTACTGGCCTGGGAACCTAACCATAATTCAATTTAAAGTTCCTAGTAAGAGTAGGAAAAGGTAGTGTAGCCAGTTTTCTTATAGCCTTCGTGGAAGCAGGTGTCAAAGTTGGCATGGGGTACATTTGTACCCCAGTATACGGTTGCCGTTAGCATTTCGTCAGGTTTCGTGCTGTTAGTGGAAATGTGATTCGTGACAATACCAGTTTAAATACTGGTTGTTTTACTACGTAAGTAACAATTAGTATTATATAATTGTTTTTAATCAATTACTCAATTAATTTAATTTAATCTCGAACGTAGAGATGGTCGGGTTCGGGTTTTTGGACCCGGACCCGACGGGTTCGGGTTTTGTAAATTTAAACTTTTCGGGCTCGGGTCGGGTTTCGGGTTTTCAAATTTCAATTTCTCGGGTTCGGGTCCTGGTTTTTGAAATTTTAAATTTTCGGGTTCGGGTCGGGTTCGGGTTTTTCGAATTTGGACTTTTTGAATTCGGGTCGGGTTCGGGATTTTGAACAGATCACACCCGAGGTGTGTACAGGTGTACACATTTTTTTTTCTATGTGTGCATCAGCTGAGGGGTGGGCGTAGCGTAGTTGGTAAATCAATTGCCTTGTACGCAGCGCACCTGGGTTCGAGTCCCGACCCCGCATATAGGGTTAGAAAATTTTCATAAGAGATTTTTCTAACCCGAAGAGGTGAATGACCTTAAGGTTAAAACCTCTATAATCGAAATAAAAACTAAAAAAAAATATGTGTGCATCAGCTGTCACTTTTTTCGGGCAAACAAGAAGAATGAAGAAGAAAACAGAAGCACGTGGTCTCATACTTCATTCTGATTGGTTAGTGATGTAAACATTTGCTCTTTTGCGATCCCGGACGCCAAACTTATTTTTACCACGTGCTTACAAGCTTCGTTTCGATTGGTCGGTTTGTTGATTATGTGCTTCGCGGTCCTGGGCCGTCATGACTAATTTCAATAGCAACAAACAAACACACTCAAACTTGACGAATGTGAACACCTATATTATAATGCATCTCGGATCACACTCAACCATTTCTTGACGCTGTTTGCGTCTACACAAAACACCCAGTCTCTTTTTTAGTATTAACTTTGTTTACTTTACTTTACTTCGTGATACGAATGGATGACACATATAACCGTACTAAATTTTCCCACCCCTAAATCGCTAGAATTCGTTATATTTTCTGATGCTCCACTATTGTATTTTTTATTCATGTATAAAATTTCTTCTCTTCAGATTCGCTAACTGTCCGAATTATTTGCTTTTTCAAACGAGTACTCATGAGAGAGCATTCAACAATAAGTGTAAATCTCTATGCGATATACTTTTCATTATAGTCATGAATATAGCAAGTCAAAGTAAATTTTTCGGAAAATATATTGGTTCAAGCAAGAAGAGTCTACGGGAAGTAGAGACAATCTATCAACGATGGCACTCATATGGTAATGGCATACTAGCGCCACTATCAAATCAGTGGTACATATATGAAACAAGCACTTTCTGTCAAATTGTCCCCGGGCTAGGCCGTTGCATGATTCGAATTCCTTCATGAAAGTACATGAATTTCCACTATTTTAAGGAACTAATCTTAAAAATATTGTGTGCTCTGTTCAAGCCATGAGCGGATTTGTAGAAGTTTGAAGTCGTACCGAGAACTCCATTGGAGATGTCGAGGCATCTCTACTGGCGCGCATACTGTACTAGCTAATGATGTGACATCAAGAATGCGACAGAGAATCTTGATTGACACCCTTCGAAAAAAGTTTAAGTTTGACCGTACCAACCAGTAACGCGGGTGACGTCGTGTAAACTGTCGTCAGAAGCGTGCCTCATTGTGCCACACATTGTGGTAACGAATGAAATGAGCGTGTCTTACTGTGAATCGCAATCTTATATCGTGTTAGCGCAGGTGATACAGGGTGTATGGCACATTGTTATAAGCGACTCACCCCTTGTCATTATGCCTCTTGTTTCCCCATGCGTTAGCCGTTAGCCGATTTATCCTACTTTCCGATGAAGATATCGATGATTTATAAGTTTCTCAGAACATTACAAATGCGACGTTTAATAATAGTAAATATAAATGCCAATTTCTCTCCCCAGTAATTCGATTTGCCATAGGTAGATATAACTGATCGCGTATGGTGCTACTTCAGGTTCGAGTGATTCTATAACTATTTTGGATGAGCTTTGGATGATTCTTTTGGATGATCCTTGGATTCAGCTCGGATGCCTAAATTTAAAAATCTTCGGGATCTTTGGTGGATTCTTCGTATTAACGAGTCCGGTTCAGATCGGGTTTCTCGAATTATAAATTTTCTGGTTGGAGTCGGGTTCGGGTTTTTTAAATTTTGAAAATATCGGGTTCGGGTCGGGCTCGGGTTTTACAAAATTTTTATTTTCGGGTTCGGGTCGGGTTTGGGTTTTGCAATTTTCAAATGGGTTCGGGTTTTTAAAATTTTAATATTTCGGGTTCGGGTTTTTTTTTAATTTTCAAACCTTCGGGTTCGGGTCGGGTTCGGGATCGAAAAAATAGAAACCCGACCATCTCTATTTTGAAGTAGAAAAAAAATTGTTCTAATTTTTGCTGATTTTTATTGTTTTATTGTTTATTTTTTATAGTTTTTCAAAATAATAGCTCGCAAGTATAATTTGCGCACAGTAACTGCTGTAACAGTAGCGTTACGTGTTACCAACGTATTACTGGTCAGATATATTTTTTTCATTTCAATTTCCTCCCCATTTCGTGGTATTTTTCAAAACACGAGATTCAATCTTTCACTCTACCAAATAATTGCACATTTTCAAAAATATCAAAATTCCATTTTATACCGTTGCTAGACCATTCTTTCAACTTTTAGAATCATTTGATTTATTTCACTTATTTCAAATCGGTTGAAAATTCGCAAAGTTATAGTTATTTGTTAAAGTCAAAACCGCGATTTTTCCACTTTTTTGTCCAAACTCATTTATGTAACATTGATTCAATAAATTGCGTACTTTCACTTACACAGCTGTTTTCGCAATTAAAAAACAAAGAAAATACTGTACCCATAACACATTTATTTTGTTTGCATTTTTACCTGCGTAAATCGCGATCAAACGCGTGGGGTACGCTTGTACCCCAGTGCAACGTGCTAGGGTAGAAAACGCAAGTGCAACGTTCTAGGGTTAATAATTCTGCCATTTTCAACCGATTGTTATGATAAATACTTAAATAGGTCGCTAGATGCAGAACTAAATGCTCTCTAAATTTTTGTTGAAACAAAGACACTTCTTTAGAAGAATGCTGCGCACTTTTCATGTTTTTCATGAAAAAATCGCTAAATTATGTTGTTTTCCTGTTGTTGTCCTAAAACTGCATATTTTTGACAAAAGAACATAACATAGCATACCGTTGGAAAGGTCATTTCTTCTTCTTGAATTTGAAATTCAAAATCGGTTGAAAAGTGACCGCGTAGAAAAGTTTTTAGTGACGAAAGTTCTGGAAAGTAGTTTTTTGCTATAAACCAAGATTTTGAGGGTATACAAAATTTTTCATGCATTGTTCTGTGATGCATTTGATGAGATTTACAACCTATACAAGGTCACTTGAAAAGTATAAAATCACTGCAGCACCGTGTTCTTGTGATGTTGTTCGCAAATGATAGAGGAAAGTTCATTCTTTCATAACTTATAATTTTTATATTATATTTTGATTTTTTGCATAGAGTTGTTCTACCAAGCAAACAGTGTTGCAAGTGAAATACATTAAAAGAAAACGCTCTTAAATTTGACAATAATATGAATTAGAAACGAAGGGAAAAATTACTCCGTAATTCAATTGGAACAACAATTATTGCGAAATCGATCATCTCAACTTTACATCGGTAACTATCTACTGGATCTGAAGCGGTTCCATTTCTCACTTTCTAGATGATAAATAGAAACAACATATCAGTATCTCAATCGCAACAGATATGAGAACTTTTAATGGTTCCATCAAAGATAAACAACCGTGGCTGGCACAGTAAAGATAACAAGCTAAGTTACAGATAAACTGCATTGAAAGAAATGCGAAATGAATACATTTGAACGATGACTTCATCTTGTGAAGTGGATATGATTTTTATATGATTTCTAGAACTATAGGGTAAAAGCTTCCATATTCATCTCATTAGTAAAATGTTAAAGGAAAAGTGTGATTATTTTCACACTTTTCAATACTATACAAGAAGTAGTAACACCTGTATATTTTCAAGCAAATCGATTGGAGATACTAATGAATTAGGTTTTAAATAAAGTATGATTATGTTTTTTTTAACATTGAATCGCACTACAAATAATTGTGATTGAGACTACCAGTTTCTGCTATTCACTCCTAGAGGAGCTATTTTTGGTAGCATTTTGTTATGCAGAAAATTTAAACTCAGGGGTTTAAGAAGTTGTGTCTGATTTGTTTTTGGAATGTTTCGATAGAATATACTCTCGATACATTTCATAGAGATATTATAGAGATATTGAAATATTTCAAAACATATTGTTTACCCTTTTGAGATACCAATAATTCATTTGAAACATGTTGAAGCGTTTAAAGTGGGCTAAAACTATTGTCCTAATCAAAATTATTTTTAGTTCCATTCAAGATACACACTTTTCCACTCATGATAAATATTCTTCAATTAGTAAAACTGTTATTCTGGTCCCAATCACAGTAACATTTAAATTCCATTCCCCAAATTATCACAATTCGACGAGAACATTTCAAATGGGCCGATAAACAAAACGTAAACAATTCCGGTTAATACTTCCTTCAAATGGACACTAACAAAGCTTTATACATACCTTAAATAAGCCGATTCTGAAACCTGGCTGTTGGGGAAATAATGGATTATCGAAAAGGCACATAAGCAAAATAACTTGTTTTGCTTATGTTCCCTTTCACTTCCCCTCAAAAATTAACGGCTCATAAACACCAAACAACAAAACGGAAAAATTTGTTTATGGGCCCTTTTCTTAACGAAAAAGACTATACTTGAAAAGGGAACAAAAACATCGCAACACCAAGAAAGGGATCAAAATAAACGTCACATAATCATTTGCTGTAAACAAAAGGGCTCACCCGCACGCACTATAAGCTAACGTCTCGCCGAAAAGGGATTATGGGAGAGGGCACAAAACCAGTGCGATGTTTCAAAAGGGACCAAAACATTTATCTACAAAAAACGTTCAAAATACAATTTTTTTTAATAAATCTGTTATATTATTCGGAAAAAATGGGTAATTTAACACGGCATTGAGTTGTTTAGTCCTTAAATCAAGCTCCTGTTCATAAATGGGAATATAAAGTACGAGGTAATTTTTCAGACGCCATTTTCTCAACATGAGCATATTGTATATAATGCCTTATGAAATGTTGACGTCGAATTATTACTTTTACCTTTCATCTAATACGTGTTTTCTAAAATATTTTTCTAATTTTTTACCGAAATCGTGGTATGTATCGACGATACTGCAGAAAATACAACAAATAGTCCCGCTCAAGATCATTTACCCTACAAACCTGGGGTTATCGGTGGATGATGAAAATTTTAGAATCTATTGGAGAACAGTGAAGATATAGACACTTATAGATAGAGCTTGAGGAGCGTTGAAGTGAAGTCGTGTTGAAGTGAAATGGGATTTTTGTTCCTCGTCAATAGCGAACAACTGACTGGGCCACTAGCTAGACATTAGAATCAAACATTTCACGCAACTCGCGTGTACAGTTGCTTCAACTCTCGACAAACATATGATTACGGCTTAAAAGCCAACTGTCAAAATTCTCTTTGAAAGGGAATTCCGGGTGAACCGTTACTCGCCAATCATACATGTTGGTAGTAAACAAAAGAAAAAAGTTTTCTCTTTCATTAACTGCTATGAACTGTGTTTAGCCAGTAACGGTTTGTCCTGAATTTCCTTTCAAAGAGAGTTTTGACAGTTGGCTTTTAAGCCGTAATCATATGTTTGTTGAGAACTGTACACGAAATTTGCATCTTATAATTGGATTTTGTGTCTAACTGTCGTCTCAATCAGCTGTTAGCTACAGACGAGGAGAATTCTTAACATTAACAAATTTGACAGAATGTGTCATATAAAAAGTGTAAATAGTGCGGTCCATCGTATCCGTATGAAGAATGTTCATGATAATTATAGATTTCTATTTCGTACAAAAATTGATAAAGAAAGCATTATCGCTTGGATCATTTCAGGCAAATCAAACAACAAACAAACTTCTATGTGTTTTAAGTGTATGCAGATGAATTCGAGAGAATTGTAAAAATTTAGAAAAAAAATTATCTTGTGAATCAAGTGTTTTGAAATTCTGAAACAAATTTATTGTTTGATTTTCAATGAAAAATCGTTTAGTAGGAAAATACAAGAGATTGCAATTAGGACAAGTGCTGGTGCGTGTTGAGATGATTGTACTAGTAGTGATTAAGAAATTTGTCAACAAATTAAACAAATTCGTATTAGACCTACGTTGCGCGAGATGGAACAGTTGCTTTGGGTGAAAATAAAATTTAACCCCGCGAAAGTGTCCTATATACAGCTACATCACACACGTAATAGTGTACTGATAACGTTCAAAAGTTTAGGCGAGGCAGAATTGTAAAATCATTGCAACGAACAACATGCAACACGACGTCGAATATGGCATCGTTAAAATCACGATCATCGCATGTATGGAAGATAATAAAATTGAAGTACGTTTACACTAACGACGCTGAATCCCTCTGGATAAAGACTCGATACGTCAATCGTTTGTTTGCCATTTATCTGTCAGTGTCATTCCAATCGAGCACGAGACCTGTCAATGTCATTTTAATCGAGCAGAAGACTTGTTACAATCTGATGAATGAATTTTGGAAAGTATTGTGATAGTGAGTTAAAATATTTTGAAAAAAAAATCTGATTCGTATCTCTAAGGCAAGGTAAAACATATAACTTTTATCATTATGGTGCCTACTAAAAGTTGCTTCAAGCATTGCAGCTATCCGTAATGTTGTACTTTTCTGGTAAACCACAGAACCGGACCCATTTTGCACGAAGGTCGTAGTTGACTGGGAAGCGAAAAAAAACAATATTTTTAAAACCGGTGGACTTTTATTTGTACAAAACTTCACACAGCATATCATGATGAAAAAATTATCTTTTTTCCCTTTTTTTTATTTCGACTATGTTAGTCACATTTTCTTTTTTTTTACGTTTTAACGACATTCAATTAGCTAGAGATTACTGGGTAGGGAAAGTTATGAAACTTAGAGCCATAGTACTCAAGTGAGAGCAAGGATGTGAAGTAAACAGATCGGAAAACTAGAAGTGGCAGGGTCATTAGAACAGGCTTAATATCGTGCGGGCTTAATTTTTGCCTTCTGATAATGAGGGTCGAGCTTAGGCAGAATAACTACGAATCACTCGAGTTCACTATCATGTGTCCTTGATAAAGGTAGACGTATCTATCTTTACCGTGACAACCGGCCGGTTGTCACGGTAAAGATAGATACGTCTACCTTTATCAATATTCCTCACAATGAGTGTTTTTTGGACTAGCGTTAGTCTGGTGCTACGGTTCCTGACAGTGTGTCAGATTCTGAAATGATGAAGTCAAAACGGAAGCCCTTGGACGTATACTTTTTTCATAATTTCATAATTTGTATGCTATTTGATATTGTCAGTTTTGTGTTAAATATCATGGTGAATAGTTGGTACTAATAATATATCTGACTTTATTTCCAGATGTTGGCGATAAACGACCGTTTTTCGTCGGCAGTCGCTACGGTCGGTCACACGTGTATGGTGCGAAGGACCTTCGACAGGTCAATGTAGTTCCTCGGAATGACCGTTTTTTCCTAGGCTCAAGGTATGGTAAACGGTCCGACCCGCTGACGAAGGAAATCGAAACAGACAACAACAATGGCGCAGAATTGACCTACCTAGCTTGTCTGCACACCGGAGTGTCCAATCTATACAGGTGTTATGGGTAGGATGCGTCATATGAGAACGTATTATTTTTAAAATGCTGTATTGATTTGTTTTTAATTTTAGAAAAGAGCGAGAATTACCAGCGAGTGGCCAAACTTTTCAACCATTTAACGACAATCTGGATACTTCGGATCAGTAAGCTGAAAGCTCAGACGCCTCCAAATGCCAATGCTATCCATCACGCTGCTAACAACCGTCAACAACCATATGCTTCGAAGCTCATTTTTGTGATGCATGCGGAAATAATATAAGAAGGCTTGGTTCTGCTTGCTGAACAAAAATTCAATTGTTTGAAGTGTTAGTTTCAAGCATCATTTCTGTTTTGAAAACTTCAGACAAAAACAAGGCTGGGTGGTTTTTGTTCAGCGATTCAAAACCAAGCAATATTTTAAGTTCATAGCCCTATTTTAACAAAAAAAAATATATATGCCTAACAGATCAAACGAGCACAAGAATAACGTACTGATAGACCTATTTATTATTTAAATTATTTTGTGTATGATATTTTTGGGGATTGTTGCAAATAAATCCGTTCGAAAAGCAAATCGCAACCTGACTATGAGACTATATGACTACCGTCAACAAAATTTGTATGTGATTTGGCAGTCATATTGTCTGTTTGAATGATTCTCGTGCGAATAGTGAACTATTATATGTACCAATCGTAAAAACTTTAATTCAAACTCAATGCAGTTCCATACTTATCAGCACTGTTCTTAATAAGGTTTAAACTTTGTTGAAAACACAAACATGAAGATGCCCTGTAAATAAAATTTGCGCTTCTAAAATTGATCAGAAAGCCATAGTGGTATTGTTTTATTTTCTAATTCTCTTTGCAATCTATATGATCCCCATAGAAAATTTGACAGTTCATAAATTTCCCAGTCGACCGACGAAATCGAGGTCGACAGATTAATTAACCGACTAAGTTAGGTTCGTCGGTGAACAATTTTCGTCACCATATTAATTGCCAGATTTAATCTTTGTGAATCTGGTTCCAGTTTTAAACTACCAACTAATCGATCGATTTAACTGGTTGAAATAGACCGATTTCAACAGATTTCGTCGGACATATTTAATTGGTCGGTGTTAAGTCAGACCGGACTATGTGACAAAATATTGATTTCGAGAAAAACGAGTTTAAAGTTTGAATCGCAGCATCCTTTACATTATGATTGGAAATTAATGTTTGCCATAATTCTTGTTTATTGTTACATATTTCAAATCTGGCAAAAGTCGAATGTAGCTGACGAAATTCTTTATCCAGTGCTATTATTATCTCATTTTTTGATGTTAGTCCGGTCTGACTTAGTCCGGTCTGACTTAACACCGACCAATTGGTTGTCGCGTCGGCAGACGTCCATGTTAAATCCCCATAAGAGCCGGTGCAACAATCGACCAATTAATTGGTGGAATAGTCGGTCGATTGTGCCGACGCAAGCCGATTTACTTTACTTTAGTCGGGAAATTTTTAGTTGCCCCTGTGACCGCATAGAGGGCGCCAACACTAAGTTTTCAACGGAGATAGAAATTAGGTGCCTTCTACAAAGTTGTAGAGCAAGCATTTTGTAATAATTCTTCCGAACATCTTGATATTCTATCTCACTTCTATAAAAAGTAAATGTTGTCACCCTCTATGCGGTGATGTGGAACTAAAATTTTCCAACCAAACCATAACTCATATTATGTACTACAAATCTGAACATACTATTGAGCTAAATCTAACCATTATCTCACAAAAATATATAGTTCGTGGGAATCGAGTACTGATACACAACCATGCACTGCTAGGCCCCATGCAAAACTGGCTCAGACATCACTTCGCTAAAAGTTTAAACTTCTTTTAATAAAGTCGGATTGACTAGCTGTCTTCGGCAACGTTGTAGACAATTAAATTATCTATTTTATTTTCAATTACAGTGATAATACAGCTCTGAAGCAGAATGGTGAAGCATGTGAATGGGACACGCCGCTTCCGTCAACACTCCAAGAAGAATGGAAAAAGTTCCATAACACACTCCACCTGTTAAGTGAAGTTCTCCTATCCCGCGTCATTTCGATGCCTGACGCCGTCGAAATGAAGCGGGGAGTCGAATTAACAATTTTTTATGTACTGAAAAATGTTCCCTATAAGTTCTATGATTTTACTATTGAGAATACCTAGGAATTACAAGCAAAAATTGAAAATTTCAAATCAAAGTTTGTCACACAGGCTTTAAATGTATACATTTTATTATTGACATTCTATGATACATATGTATACACGGTTTTTGATAGTTTCTTATCGATGAGGAATCTTTTCAGCTTTGATAATAAAACAACGTGGTGAAAGTTTGTCATTGGCCAGCTTTACCACATTTAGACGTACTGTTATGTTCCGTTTGTCTGCTTCTTCTCGAATGTAGCAAATTCGATCCAGCAGAATGACATTTTCACATATGGGCTGAAAAAACGTTAAAGATTCGTTCAAATACAATAAACTATTTTATTAACAAGCTGAAAATGCACCTGTAAACATGTTTGAAGGCACGTTAAATACTCTGCTAGTTTGGCGCCATTGTTGTACTTATTCAAAAGCTGCTTATAGCGTTTTATATGTTCCTCTGTCCACGAGCAAACGTTTGCGGGGTTTGAATTGTTGTGCAGTAAATATTTTTTGTATGCATTAACAGGTAACTGATCTGGAGGTGTTTTTGCAGCAGTTACAAATTGTCCCTCGTCAAGAACCGCTTCGACAAGACTACGTTCAAACATTGTTTTTCCATGGGAGTCATGTTGTGCTTCTGTCTGCAGCTGCCATCTGGCACACGTTTGCTGACAACCCAAACGGAGAAAAGGTCTACCGAGGAAATTTTCGCCAAGCTTTAAAACATCACGGAGCTGATTGCTCAGGGGAATATGTTCGAACTTGGAACATCCTTCATCCGAGGGTTTTAGTTTATGGTAACAACATGGCATTATTGCTAGTTTGGTTACCGACTCATTCAATAAGAACATCTTTATGGCCGCCGGAGAAAGATCCGCACACGCATGAAGGCCAACTATGGTGAATTTACCGTGACGCATTTGTGGAAACAATGATGAGGCCGAAGCACTTAAATAACCAAAGGAGGTATCCGTTATAAAATGTTGAATGAACTTTACATTATTGGTTGATTTTGGGAATAGCTTCGATTGGCGCTGTTCACTTGCCGCAACACGGTAGGCGTCTCCCTCGATGGCGAGTACTGTAAAGTCGTGCTTTAGATTTAAATTTTGGCTCAAGTAACCCTGTTGAAGAAACGTATCAATGGAGGGTAGTTACAAGTAATCACTTTACTTACTAACCCTGATCCGAAATCTAGGAGAATCTCGTCTGGAGTACACATTGCTGCTATCACCATTGTCAAGTTTTCGATTTCGTACAACTTTTTCGGACTAACACCTTTCAAAAGGGGCGCTTTTGTGATGGAGTAATTAACACGTTCATACGACACCGCAAGAAATACCAGAGTACTAAGGAATTGTTTGAATTCATTGCTCCAACCTTCTTTAATGTATCCTAAAGGTATCTGATTCAATTCTTTCGTCGTGGTAGAGTTCAGATCACAAACCCACGAGTTTGGAAGTCGATCCAAAACGCCGGCTTGCACAAATTTTGTATTTGAATTCTCAAAGATCCACATGTATTGGATCAAAAAACCAGTACACTGCCTAAAATATTCTCTAAAATTGAACTGTTCACTAAATTTGAAGCTCATATTGATTAATTGAATATTCAAGCTGATCAAATTGATTTTCGGTGCACATTTAAGAATGTCTTACTTGTTTAAAATAAAAGTCTACAGCTGATTTACACGGTTGTGTAAATATTTAATAAATTTCGATAATAAATACACGTCAGAGATCTGGAACGGATATGAATAGTTTGACATCGCAAATCTTTTTTTGAAAAGGGCGATACTGGTAGTACTCCACCCATAGCAAATGTACACGCAAAAGAATTCGACGTCAACATTTCATAAGGCATTATATACAATATGCTCATGTTGAGAAAATGGCGTCTGAAAAATTACCTCGTACTTTATATTCCCATTTATGAACAGGAGCTTGATTTAAGGACTAAACAACTCAATGCCGTGTTAAATTACCCATTTTTTCCGAATAATATAACAGATTTATTAAAAAAAATTGTATTTTGAACGTTTTTTGTAGATAAATGTTTTGGTCCCTTTTGAAACATCGCACTGGTTTTGTGCCCTCTCCCATAATCCCTTTTCGGCGAGACGTTAGCTTATAGTGCGTGCGGGTGAGCCCTTTTGTTTACAGCAAATGATTATGTGACGTTTATTTTGATCCCTTTCTTGGTGTTGCGATGTTTTTGTTCCCTTTTCAAGTATAGTCTTTTTCGTTAAGAAAAGGGCCCATAAACAAATTTTTCCGTTTTGTTGTTTGGTGTTTATGAGCCGTTAATTTTTGAGGGGAAGTGAAAGGGAACATAAGCAAAACAAGTTATTTTGCTTATGTGCCTTTTCGATAATCCATTATTTCCCCAACAGCCAGGTTTCAGAATCGGCTTATTTAAGGTATGTATAAAGCTTTGTTAGTGTCCATTTGAAGGAAGTATTAACCGGAATTGTTTACGTTTTGTTTATCGGCCCATTTGAAATGTTCTCGTCGAATTCCTTGGTTCACAATAAAGAATTTTTATCGATTAAAAATGAAGAAATAATTTATAGAATCAAACATGCACAATTCGACGAGAACATTTCAAATGGGCCGATAAACAAAACGTAAACAATTCCGGTTAATACTTCCTTCAAATGGACACTAACAAAGCTTTATACATACCTTAAATAAGCCGATTCTGAAACCTGGCTGTTGGGGAAATAATGGATTATCGAAAAGGCACATAAGCAAAATAACTTGTTTTGCTTATGTTCCCTTTCACTTCCCCTCAAAAATTAACGGCTCATAAACACCAAACAACAAAACGGAAAAATTTGTTTATGGGCCCTTTTCTTAACGAAAAAGACTATACTTGAAAAGGGAACAAAAACATCGCAACACCAAGAAAGGGATCAAAATAAACGTCACATAATCATTTGCTGTAAACAAAAGGGCTCACCCGCACGCACTATAAGCTAACGTCTCGCCGAAAAGGGATTATGGGAGAGGGCACAAAACCAGTGCGATGTTTCAAAAGGGACCAAAACATTTATCTACAAAAAACGTTCAAAATACAATTTTTTTTAATAAATCTGTTATATTATTCGGAAAAAATGGGTAATTTAACACGGCATTGAGTTGTTTAGTCCTTAAATCAAGCTCCTGTTCATAAATGGGAATATAAAGTACGAGGTAATTTTTCAGACGCCATTTTCTCAACATGAGCATATTGTATATAATGCCTTATGAAATGTTGACGTCGAATTTATTAAACCAAACTATTTTTTTGGTTGGATCAACCAAAATATCTTTTGAATCAATCTTACAAGTTTTGTTATCTTTGCTTTTCGAAAATCGACAAAATTATTGTTTGTTCCAAACAAATCAGTGATTCTAAATGAAGCATGCAGCTAATTGATTCAAAATGACTGAATGCATTACATCAACAGTCCTTGTTGAATTGAAACAAATAAAAAATAAAAGTTGCTACGAAGAAGAAAACTTTCCACGTGCGTCAATGCTGGAAAAATTCGCTATTTTTAAATCAGGGAATTCAGATTTCGGTGAATTCGTATAGTGCTCAGATTTTCCGGACTCGAAGGGCGCAAGTGCAGCTTGAAAATAATCATGATGTCGCACAAAGGTTAGTGAATAAATTAAGTCGAATGCACACGGTGCGTTTTATGGTGCCTTCCTCTATTCCAGGACTCAACCAAAACACTCTTTGTGGCTTAAAAACGACAATCGCAGAACTGAAAACACGTCGCCGCACCAGAGATAAATAATACCCGTTCGAGAGGGCAGTTTCCTGTACTTCACCATCTCTGGTCCAACAGGAAGCCACAGCGTATTCGTGCGCCTTCTGCAATCTTTTTGGAAAAGCCGAGACTCTGAAGCACTACATTATAGCGCATATCTGGAATAAACCACGCGCACGGCCAAAGGTACTACATAAAGGGACGGTGATTGGAATCGTATGCGCTGCATGTAATAAAATTTCATTTCATTCCAAGCAAACCTACTCCGGAACAGGTTTAGAATCCCTTATGGATTCTCGCTCAAATGCAACAAACGATTGAGTCGGAATCGGTTGTTGCCTTTGAGCTGGAACTCATAATGAATCCATTCAGAATTCCTAACCAATCCCGGAATGGGTTTGACTGGGCCATACTGCATCCATTCAGGATTCCGAAGCGGTTCCAGAATGATTTGACCGCGTAAAATTAATGCGTTTGTAGCCTGTTTTTAGAGAAAGGCCAATAAGTCAATGGCAAGTATTTACTTTGTGAGGTTCATTTGTACTGATGTTATCTGTTGTCAGCGAGTAATGGTTTGTTCTAAATTTGTCACCATGACAGTTGGCCTTTGGTTCCTATTAAAGAATAGGCATATTTTATATACAATAAAATTGGTTGTGCTTCAATATTTGCTATGCATTGATTCAAATATTTGTTATGTTTAAACACAATAAAAGATATTATTTGATTTAACAAAAATGTTTTTTGTATTGAACATTTGACATGCATTGATCCAAATATTTTATTAGTTTTATTCAACAAAATGAGCTCATTGATTCAACAAAGTTGTTTGTTGTTTCGATTGTTGTTATGATAAAATCAATAAAAAATTTTGTTGGTCCAACTATTTTCCATGTTTGATCCAATAAATTCTTCAGAATTATTTCAACAATTGTTTTATTTGTATAAACATGTATTTTTTATTGAACACAGAACAACTTGGCAAATTTATTATTTCAACCCTCATATTATTTGACATTAAAAATTATTTTTCTGCGTGTAGATCTATAGAGTTCTAGGAAATCATTTCACTCAAAGGCCTTAGTAGAGAATTTCACTCAAAAGCCTTGTGCAATCATTTCTCTCAAAGGCCTTGTGCAGAGAGTGAAGCCAAAAAAGTCTTCCTATCGAGCAAAATTAGAATTCAGCTTTACTGCAAAGATATCAGAGATGGATTCCAATTGTGTTCGATAGGTAGACTTTTTTTGACTTCACTCTTTGCGCAACTGTTCTCTATAAACTGTGATTTCACTCACACTACTTGGGTGTTTGTTTTCCTCCAGCTGTCATATGTAAAACTGCCAGTTAATTCAAAAGTTTGAAATAACTTGCCTTAAGTATTTATGATGGTGTATAAATGCTCTGTGTCACTGTGAAACTTATTCCGGAGACGTACAATACCAGTTGATCGGGATCCACCATGAAAATAATCCGAAAACCTCTTTTCGATTGATTTTCCTCCACCTATCAGTACACTGTGACAGGAGTAGGAAAACAAATCGTGAACACACTAAAACAGAACCTGATTGTCCATAGAGTACGCTAATCCTCAGCTACTCATTGAGATATCTGACGTTTAAAATACGCAAACTCTTGCTTTTTTATACTACCGCCCTCCCCTTAAGACCACAAGCGGTTTGTTTTCCTCCCAATTGGCAATGCAAATGATTTCGACGAGAACATTTCAAATGGGCCGATAAACAAAACGTAAACAATTCCGGTTAATACTTCCTTCAAATGGACACTAACAAAGCTTTATACATACCTTAAATAAGCCGATTCTGAAACCTGGCTGTTGGGGAAATAATGGATTATCGAAAAGGCACATAAGCAAAATAACTTGTTTTGCTTATGTTCCCTTTCACTTCCCCTCAAAAATTAACGGCTCATAAACACCAAACAACAAAACGGAAAAATTTGTTTATGGGCCCTTTTCTTAACGAAAAAGACTATACCAACGACACGACCTGAAACTTCATTAAATCTTCTGAAGAAAAAGATGTCCGAGTAATTTACCGTCAGTTACCAGTACATTGAGTAACCCCTCGTTCCGCCAAAATAATAATTTCTCCAGCAACACTTCTTTGTTTATTGGATTTTTTCGGTTGTTGTTGTTGTATAGCAACCATTCGTAAGCAAAGAAAAAAAATTATGTTTGAATTGCATTGCTACGACATGGTGCCGAATATAATAAATTCGGAAAATAAATTCAACTGAATTTGGCAGACTCCTGTACAGTCCGGGTGAGTACAGAAAGGATGAACTGCTGAATGTGAACGGTCGTGCAAGTGACGGGCCCAAATCCGTCCACTTCATCTGGCTGCCGGTTACAATCGTATATGGGTCGCGCAGATTCTGCTGCAGCATGGTGCCGACGTTAATCCGAAGTTATGTCCTGTTCCGCTGCACAATGACTGTTCGTTTGGTACTTTGAAGTGTCCGAACTGAATCGGAACTGCAGGAAAAAAATCACATGTGAGTAGAAATTTTAATTATAAAATATAGCAATATTTTGAATCCTGAACGCAAATTTTCAGATGAATATAAGGAGCACTTTTGGCTGGATGCTAATCGGGCTGATATTCAGTGACTGAAAAAGAACCTCAACCGAAAATGTCAAAGTAGTACTTCCGTACAGTAGCCCACTCAGTGTATCCGAAGCGAAAAATTCTCGAAATTTTGATTCGTAATGGTGCACAGTTGAACGAGAAAAATATAGAGATTATGGATGTGCTTCTGCGTCATGATGTCAACGTGGATACGCTCGACGGACTTGGTCAAACAACGTCACATAGATGTGCTAGAGAAGATAAGATTCAAGCCTGTTACTGTTTTAAAACATAGATACCAGCATTGTATCCCTGCAAAGCCGCCCAGTTAGCTACAGAGAATGTGCTGAAAATTTTGAGAGATCCACTTTCACACACAGTCGGTTAGAGTACCTTTTGGAAGCGGCCAAAGCCGGTGATCTGGGTACGGTTCGACGGATTGTGCTCTCTAATCCTTTAACCGGTATATAAAATCAATTTTCGTTGGAGTAAATATTTTATTGTTTTATATTATAGACATTCTACTCATAATCGTATCTTTGGGATTCCCTTTCGACGTGGGTGGACATGCGATTATGAGCACTATATTCGGCTATTCGTGTTAAGTTGCAGTTTAACTAGTATATAACAGTAACATATTTCAAGAGTACCTATTCAAAACGTCCCAAGTGACATCCAGCTCGAACTTGTAACCGTCGGTTACCATTCCAAATTGTTGGCTCTGCCACAATGAAATGAGCCTTAGACTCGCTTGTGAGCTCCCACTCCCTAAGTCCGACCCTCACTTTGACTAGCAAATCCTCTCTCCATACCACCGAAGGTACTCACAGTCGCATTCTAGCAAGAGTGGTATTTGTTTACAGCGGGTTAGGGTATCGGTCGCCGAGGGCAATCCACGGGTGAAGCGACCAAATAACGGCTGCTGAGCGGAAACACAATCATTGTCAAAGTTCGGGTGATTTCGTTATTTCTCCGAATCAGACTCACTGATTTAAAATTTAATACGCTCAGCCAAAATACTGAACCTTCTTTCTGTCCGTGAATACCAACGAAGTTAGAAGTGCGCGACGGTTCTAAATTTTTCTGGTTAGGTTATTTGTCAAAAAAAAACGTGGTGTACAGTGTTAATAATTGTCTTACTATTTACAGCTTAAAATATTTTTGAGTCTAAGAATAAAATTGTTACGAATAAAAGGAGGTGACATATACATACGGTGTTAAAAGTAAAAATTTACGAGGTAGTTAAAGTGCTAAAATATGTACAGTTTCGGTAATTAAAATTAATATATATTAAAATTTTATATCTAATAGTGTAAAATTGGCTAAAGCTAAAGGCACGAAATTTGTTAAAAGCTAATTAATAAGTGTACAAACGATAAAAAGGTAATTTATATGAAACGTTATAAAATGCTGGTATAGGTTAGGGTCGATAAGGAATGTGGCCGATTTTCTAATATTGCTGGGTAGGTTCCCAGTGAACCTTTTTATCTCGGGCTTCGGATCTACGTCCGTAAGTCGCTCTATTCACAGAAATTATCATCAGAGACTGTATCTGAATGAGCCATCTATCACGGTGAAGAAGACTCAACGCATATAAGGACCAGCGGACAGATTGTACACGGCTCTCAGACGCTATTACGAGAGCAATATCGCACCTACTGATGGAATTCGGCCCTACACCACGTGGTCAATTCCGTCACGACAAGGCAGCTTTCACATCACATCCACGTGATTGCCCCCGTGAAACGACAACTACATCGGTTCCCGTAACGACACGCTAATATTCGGATCGACTTCAACTACTACAAGCAGTCGACAGCAGTCCCGGAAACCTAGCCCGAGATCACCCTAGCACACCAGCATAACTTAAAAGCCAAACCGCAAGTAGAACGTAGTGACGTCACGTAGGATACAGAGTTCATGTTAGCAATTAAGAATAAATCCATAATGTTACCGAAGTGCACCGTGAGTTAGTTCAAATAGTATTGGCCCTTATTAGCAAGTTACACCACTAGCTTTAATATTCGCTTGCGAACTCAAAAAGGAGTTATCAGCCCTCGTCATTGTTATTCCACCAGAGTTTTGTTTCAGTGTAGGGCTTGTGAGCAACCTGCAGTGAGCATTTCCACTTTGCCCGCCTTATGTTGGTTTGCAACATCGGTGCTTGCATGTGTGTTGGTTGATCCCCCCCGCTCAATGAATGAGTTCCCTCTAGCGCATATGCGACTGCTACCAATTCATCCACCCCAGCATTATTTCACCACCCTGAGCAAGTCTAGGGGCTACAAATTGGCGCCCAACTACAAAAACCCATAAAATTTCAAATTAAATTTCCTTACCCCACACGGGGAGGTACAAATCAGTACCCTGATTTAGTTTTCACTTCGTCCTCCAAACGAAGTCATTTTCTTTTGATAGGAATTACATTTACTATTCGTATTAAAATGGATGTAGAATTCGACATGCAATACAAAAGTCTCCTAGTCCATCACCTAGAGAGGGAAGAAATCGAACACGAGCTCGCGATTCGGGAAATTGAGTTTATCGAAACAGAAACACGCGCGGCAATAGCTAGACGACTAAGAGAACAAATCAAATCAGAGAAGGAATGTGGTAGCGCAGATTTAGATTTCAATCGATTAAATACAAACGTCGATGCGGAAATTTCGAAAATAGATGAAAAAGTTAAGGAGATCAAAGATTTTCTCGG
The DNA here is from genome assembly GCF_030247195.1 of Topomyia yanbarensis. Lineage (NCBI taxonomy): Eukaryota > Metazoa > Arthropoda > Insecta > Diptera > Culicidae > Topomyia > Topomyia yanbarensis. The sequence goes on along the minus strand of NC_080672.1, from coordinate 330,366,717 downwards.
AAACCGTAAACGATACGAAGGGACAAGGGAAAGCTTAAAAACGCGACTAGTCCATTATTTCGCGCGCGTGAAACGTGTAATGGAAAACACTGAAGAGGAGAACGATCTCGCGGATATTGATGCGCTAATCTCGTGCATTCGTCAAACTTATAATCAATACTTTTCCTTTTTCTCGCCTTTGGGTCAGCAAGAAATGGAGAAACAAATTAGTGAGACAATATCTAAGTTATCGATCGGGAATCAAAATCCAGGGAATATATCGGCAGGTTCATCTAGTAACGTCGATGAAAACGTTTTCGTAACGCCAGGTCGACACCTAAAAAGGAACTTACAATCGGTAGAAAATAACAATCCAATCCCCCTACAAAATAATTTATTTCCATTCTTCATGCAAGCAGGGGCATACCCTTGGAAGGGCCTCCACAAATGCAAATGTGGGCGCAGAAAATGCTTCAGTTTAGTTCAATTGAAAACGCACAGAGTAAAGTTGAGTCATTCGGTGAACCTGAAAATATAAATAAAGTAGATGAAAACAAGGAAAAAGATAGGGAACCCTCGCCAAAAGTAAAAAAGCAATCGCGTAATATCAGATTATGTTCAAACGTGTCTTCCGGTACGGAATCCGGGTGGTCATCGGATAGTTCGCGTCGTGAATCGAGAGGCAGAGAAAATTATCGTCGGTCCGGTAAACGAAGACCAGTCTCGGACTGGAAACTCAAGTACGATGGCTCCGATAACGGCCAAACGTTGATAAAATTTATAAAAGAAGTCGAGTTTTACGCGAAGTCGGAGAACATGTCCTACAAGGAATTGTTTCGGTCGGCTATTCATTTATTTAGCGGGTCGGCGAAAACGTGGTTCATGACAGGGGTTGAAAACGACGATTTCACCTCCTGGAATGAGCTAAAAGAAGAGCTCAAACGGGAATTCTTGAGTCCAGATCACGACCATACTAGTGAAATACGTGCGATATCGCGAAAACAGGGCCCTCGCGAAAAATTCCAAGATTATTTCATGGAATTGCAAAAAATTTTCAATTCGCTTACGAAACCGATGACTGAGCGAAAAAAATTTGAAATCGTGTTTCGAAATATGCGCGCGGATTACAAGGGCCACGCGGTATCTTCCGAAATCGATAATCTGGCGGATCTAAAAAAGTTCGGACGACGGTTAGACGCGACCTTTTGGTATAAATACCAACCGTCTGCAAACGAAACTAGCCCCCGGGGAAAAAACGTCATGGTAAACGAGCTGGATACAGGGGCGAAACCCAAATCCAGGCAAAAATTCGAAAACGAGCAATTCAAATCGCGAAATTTTTATAATTCAAAATCCCGCGCGAACTTGTCTGACGATGAAAATAAAAACGCGCGTAGAACTGAGAGAGATCAGGGTCAGGTTTCACAGCAAGGTCTCAATGTGCTTCTGGAAAACTACCAACCGCCAAAGGACGGTATTTGCTTTAATTGCCGGCTTAAGGGTCACCACGCACGTGAGTGTAACAGACCAAGGCACAAATACTGCCAAAGATGCGGATTCCACAATGTGGATACGCATGCTTGCCCTTTTTGCGAAAAAAACGCGTCGAAGACTGTCCCCGAGGGCCGACAAGTCGAGCGTTCGTAAAGTCCCTCTCAACTGTAGAACAACTTGCTGCTTTGCAAAACCTGGGGTTTGAAAAAGTATGCCAGACAGATTATATCCATTCTTCCAATTACGAAATCAATGAAACCATCATACACCTGGAGAACGATGAGAGACCGTTCGTCGAAATAACTATTTTTGGAAATCCTTTGGTGGGTTTATTAGATAGCGGAGCCCACTTGAGTATTCTAGGAATCGGTTCGCTGAAACTGATCAAGAAATGCAAATTACAACTTTTTCCCTCCGAAGTAAGTCTAAGAACTGCCAATGGAGAAGAATTAAACGTCAAGGGAACGGTATACCTTCCAGTTACGTTCAATGGCAAGACTAAGATCATAGAAACCCTTGTCGCACCATCGCTCAAAAGAAGAGTTCTTTTGGGGATGAACTTTTGGAAATCCTTTCACATCCAGCCAACGATAGTTGAAGCCAGAGTCGAGAATATGGAAATTAATGCAGACTCTGAAAGTTATGATGAAAAAGATGGGGACATCAGCAAGGAATGTTACTCTAGACTTACCGAAGAACAAAAAGCAGAACTAGAAAAAATTAAAACGCAATTTAAAGTGGCAGGGGAAGGTATCTTAGACACTACCACCTGGTTGAGTCACAGGATTGAGCTCACTGAGGAAGCGAAGAAACTTCCTGCGGTTCGAATGAATCCATTTCCAACGTCACCCAGAAGACAAGAGCAGATTAATGCCGAACTAGACAAAATGCTTCAGGCTAAAATCATAGAGCGCTCGTACAGCGACTGGGCCCTGCGTCTTGTCCCGGTGGACAAGCCAGATGGTACGGTGCGTCTATGCTTGGATGCCCGAAAATTAAATGACCGCACCGTCAGGGACTCGTATCCCCTCCCACATGCAGATAGAATTTTGAGTCGATTAGGAGCTGCGGAGTTCATTTCGACTATTGATTTATCAAAAGCCTTTCTACAGGTGCCACTGCACCCAAGATCGCGCAAACTAACCGCTTTTTCGGTGTTGGGACGCGGTTCGTTTCAGTTTACCCGTATGCCCTTTGGCTTGGTCAACAGTCCCGCTACACTGTCCAGACTGATGGACCGAGTTCTAGGAGCGGGTGAACTGGAACCAAACGTATTTGTCTATCTAGATGATATAATTATCATTAGCAATACGTTTGACGAGCATCTGAATCTATTAACGGAAGTAGCGAACCGTTTAAGATTAGCAAACTTGTCGATCAATTTGCAGAAATCACGATTTTGTGTACCAGAAGTTCCGTACTTGGGCTACATACTGGGGCACGGAGGTCTTAAACCGAACCCAGACCGGGTGGCAGCCATTGTTAACTACGAGCGACCTACATCTCTCCGAGCACTCAGAAGATTTCTAGGGATGTGTAACTACTATAGAAGATTCCTCATCAACTATAGCGAAGTTACACAGCACTTGACAAATCTTTTGAGAAATAAGCCGAAATCCGTGCATTGGAACGATCAGGCTGAAACAGCATTCATAACAATAAAAAATCTGTTAATTAGCGCACCCATTCTAACGAACCCCGATTTTTCGCGCCCCTTCGCTATTCATTGCGATGCGAGCGATGCTGCAATAGCGGGAATTCTCACACAATCTTACGATGATGTAGAGAAGCCAATTGCGTACTTCTCCCAAAAATTAACCACCACCCAACAAAAATACTTTGCAACTGAAAAGGAAGGACTAGCTGTTCTCAAGTCAATAGAAAAGTTTCGGTGCTATGTAGAAGGCACCCGATTCACGGTTTTCACCGACGCTTCTGCCTTGACTTACATCATGCGAAGTAGTTGGCGAACGTCCTCCCGTTTATGTCGATGGAGTATGGACCTACAACGTCATGACATGGTTATAGTTCACCGAAAAGGGGTTGATAATCTTGTAGCAGACGCCCTTTCACGCTCCGTAGAAGAGATCAAAGTAACGGAGGGGTGGTATGCTGATATGGTGAAAAAAGTCACAAAATCGCCTGAAAAATATAAAGATTTTAAGGTCGAAAAGGGAGTATTGATGAAACTGATTGCTGTCTCGGATGAGCTTCTAGATTACCGGTTCTCATGGAAAACTTGTGTTCCAGAACCACTGAGAAAAAAAATCCTTGTAGAGGAACATGATGATAGTCTACATTTTGGGTGCGATAAAACCTTAGCTAAGATAAGGAAGAAGCATTTTTGGCCGAAAATGGCGGAAGATGTTCGGGACCACGTCCGCAAATGCTCCCTCTGTAAGCAAAATAAACCTGCGAATCGCTCGCAGACCCCCGAACCAGGTAAACAGCGCCTCACTACGAAACCATTTCAGATAGTCGCCCTTGATTTCATTCAATCCCTTCCCCGCAGCAAATCCGGAAATGTTCACCTTCTAGTGATCATGGACCTCTTTTCGAAGTGGTGTCTGCTTGTCCCGATGAAAAGAATTTCAACGCCACAAGTGACAAAGATCTTAGAGGAGGCCTGGTTTCGGCGATACTCTGTACCAGAATATATGATCTCAGACAATGCCAGCTCCTTTTTGTCTAAGGAATTCAAAACCCTTTTAGCTAAATACGGCATACAACATTGGGCAAACTCCCGGCACCATTGCCAATCGAATCCGGTTGAACGACTAAATCGTACGATTAACGCTTGTATGCGGTCCTACACGAAACAGGATCAGAGACTTTGGGACACACGGGTGTCCGAGATAGAATTTTGTCTAAATAACACTCCTCACACTGCCACCGGATACTCACCATATCGTTTACTTTTCGGACATGAAATAATAGGGAAAGGGGAGGAACATCGGATGGATAGGGATCAGATAGATCTGTTGGAGGAAGAGAGGGTTGAAAGGAAGAAGGAAATCGATAAACATATTTATTCCATAGTGATGAAAAACCTGAAAAGCGCTCACGAAAAAAACATAAAAGTTTACAATCTGCGATCCAAGAATCCTGCTCCGGTGTACTCAATCGGTCAGCGGGTATTCAAAAGAAACTTTCGCCAGTCATCCGCAGCGGATGCTTACAATGCAAAATTGGACGCATTATATGTACCGTGCACTATTTTGGCCAGAATTGGCACCAGCTCGTATGAGTTGGCCGATGAAAACGGAAAATCTCTTGGTGTGTTCTCCACGGCAGATTTGAAACCCGAATCTTAAAAGAAAAAAAAAACACAATAATCTTCAAATGGAGGTCTTGAATAGGTTAGGGCAAGCGATGGATCCGGACATCAAAGGGTTTGCACCTGTTCATTCAGCTCAAGTAGTCCAAAACACGGTCAACAATATAGCTCGATCGATTGATTTACACCTTTCTCCGATTTGGGTAAAATTGTCTCCTACGACAGATCCTTTCCTCTCAGCGAGACACAACCAACCGTTCAATGAAACGCTAACCGACCAATGAAACAAAATATCTCGCCGAAACATCGCGCGCGCGGAAATTTTCTGTCGACAAGACACAATTAATAGCCACATCTTTGTAAAAACGCGAATTAATTCGTTAAAAAAGGAAATGCGACTACGTTTAACCTGAGTATTAACCACATGTAATGTTCTCGTGTCGAATGTAAACAGTCCGATTGATAATGGCCAGTTGACAGTTCTCAACACGTAAGAGTGTTGGTATGATGAGTTCTTTTCCCGTTTCATACGGAGAAGCGGAGAAAAGAACAGGAATCAGTGGTATTAAGTGTTCATCTGAAATGATTTTACAACCAGTTAAATTCGTTATTCAGATAGAAACCTCGTTATTGGCAAAAAAAAAACAAACAGATTCTTAATATAAACGATCATTACGTTGGAGAGGGACGACGGGGTATTGTAACCGTCGGTTACCATTCCAAATTGTTGGCTCTGCCACAATGAAATGAGCCTTAGACTCGCTTGTGAGCTCCCACTCCCTAAGTCCGACCCTCACTTTGACTAGCAAATCCTCTCTCCATACCACCGAAGGTACTCACAGTCGCATTCTAGCAAGAGTGGTATTTGTTTACAGCGGGTTAGGGTATCGGTCGCCGAGGGCAATCCACGGGTGAAGCGACCAAATAACGGCTGCTGAGCGGAAACACAATCATTGTCAAAGTTCGGGTGATTTCGTTATTTCTCCGAATCAGACTCACTGATTTAAAATTTAATACGCTCAGCCAAAATACTGAACCTTCTTTCTGTCCGTGAATACCAACGAAGTTAGAAGTGCGCGACGGTTCTAAATTTTTCTGGTTAGGTTATTTGTCAAAAAAAAACGTGGTGTACAGTGTTAATAATTGTCTTACTATTTACAGCTTAAAATATTTTTGAGTCTAAGAATAAAATTGTTACGAATAAAAGGAGGTGACATATACATACGGTGTTAAAAGTAAAAATTTACGAGGTAGTTAAAGTGCTAAAATATGTACAGTTTCGGTAATTAAAATTAATATATATTAAAATTTTATATCTAATAGTGTAAAATTGGCTAAAGCTAAAGGCACGAAATTTGTTAAAAGCTAATTAATAAGTGTACAAACGATAAAAAGGTAATTTATATGAAACGTTATAAAATGCTGGTATAGGTTAGGGTCGATAAGGAATGTGGCCGATTTTCTAATATTGCTGGGTAGGTTCCCAGTGAACCTTTTTATCTCGGGCTTCGGATCTACGTCCGTAAGTCGCTCTATTCACAGAAATTATCATCAGAGACTGTATCTGAATGAGCCATCTATCACGGTGAAGAAGACTCAACGCATATAAGGACCAGCGGACAGATTGTACACGGTTCTCAGACGCTATTACGAGAGCAATATCGCACCTACTGATGGAATTCGGCCCTACACCACGTGGTCAATTCCGTCACGACAAGGCAGCTTTCACATCACATCCACGTGATTGCCCCCGTGAAACGACAACTACATCGGTTCCCGTAACGACACGCTAATATTCGGATCGACTTCAACTACTACAAGCAGTCGACAGCAGTCCCGGAAACCTAGCCCGAGATCACCCTAGCACACCAGCATAACTTAAAAGCCAAACCGCAAGTAGAACGTAGTGACGTCACGTAGGATATAGAGTTCATGTTAGCAATTAAGAATAAATCCATAATGTTACCGAAGTGCACCGTGAGTTAGTTCAAATAGTATTGGCCCTTATTAGCAAGTTACACCACTAGCTTTAATATTCGCTTGCGAACTCAAAAAGGAGTTATCAGCCCTCGTCATTGTTATTCCACCAGAGTTTTGTTTCAGTGTAGGGCTTGTGAGCAACCTGCAGTGAGCATTTCCACTTTGCCCGCCTTATGTTGGTTTGCAACATCGGTGCTTGCATGTGTGTTGGTTGATCCCCCCCGCTCAATGAATAAGTTCCCTCTAGCGCATATGCGACTGCTACCAATTCATCCACCCCAGCATTATTTCACCACCCTGAGCAAGTCTAGGGGCTACAAACTGAAGAAAACAAGGTTAAAGCAACTACAAATTTCCTAATATAAATTGTAAAAGCATATACAATATACTTGTTATACTTCTGCATTGAACAAAAAGCGCGAAAAATGCTAATGAAATCCGCAAAATACTGAAAAACAGCATGCGTGATGTGCTCAATTTGCTGTTTTTTATTGTTTTTTTGTCATGATTTCATATATTTTATTTGATTGAATATTTTAATGCTGTTATTACATGTATTTGATTTTGATGATAAGCCTCCGAGGTCTGTTTATTAAGCCATACAAGTAAAAAGGAAGAAATGAAATAGTGGAAGTGAAAATATATGAAAAGTGTTTTTGGGAGGATTTAGATCTAGCAACTTCAACGATTCCGACTATACCCCTTTCCTGATTCTGCTACAGAAGATCAGCTAGATGGTACTCTAGGTAATGCTGGTACAGAAACCTCTCAGTTGATAAGCCTTCATTCTACCTATGAGTGACCATGTTCCATAAGCCTTCCTTTCAAAGTTTCAATGCATTTTAACCCGTCTTGACACTATGTTTGAAAATAAATTGCGTCTTCCGTCTCGGTCTCAGTTAATTTCACAACTCTTTCGTTCTCTTTAAAATTTTAAGTGATTTGCTGTTTACAAAAAAACGCAATTTTTATTCAACTTTATTTAGTATTCGGCCATAAATCAGAAAAATCCACGTGTCCGTCGTGGGAGGGAGATAAGGGTATTAGAATTGTCCACACATATCCGCAGAGGTTGAGGAGGGGTCCAAAATAACCGTTTTCTGTCCACGTGGTATATAAATTGTCCCCAACCCATGGTAAATTACTTAATACCACAGATAACGAAGGCTTTTCGTTTCGTAGTATCGTAACCGGAGATATAGATCAACCAAAGTGGTACGATTAACAACGAAGGAATCGTATCATTAGAAAAAGTTTTCTATTGGTTGTTTTGTCCATTCCCCGACGAATACTTGAGGTGTCAAATTAGGTTACTTTTATTAATCATGCACCATAGCTTGATCAAAAGCGAATCTGCAAATATAATAGCATTATTTGGAATACTAATAACTTTAGATAAATAATTTCAAATAGAAAAACTTCGTAGAAACTCACCAGTCAGTAAAATAAACGACCACCGGCGCATCTGGATATCTTTGAATACCATGGATTTTCAGCGAACAGTTTCGATGCTAAATTAATTAATTTAATTTTTAATTCGTACACAGCAAATAGCAAATGTTACGAAATTTTTTGTTGTCACATTATTTTCTCCTGCGTAACCAAGAGAAGCAACGGTAACTATAGAAGCATATCAACAGATTGTTAAAAAATAACAGATTCACAAGTGCTGCTAGTTTGATGCATTTTCCAACCAAAAGTCATATTTGACATTACCAGTTACCTCAGTCACTGAGGGGTAGTCAGATGTGCGATACAGTTTTGGAATGCCAGTGTCTAGTCGTGTCGTTGACTATACTTGAAAAGGGAACAAAAACATCGCAACACCAAGAAAGGGATCAAAATAAACGTCACATAATCATTTGCTGTAAACAAAAGGGCTCACCCGCACGCACTATAAGCTAACGTCTTGCCGAAAAGGGATTATGGGAGAGGGCACAAAACCAGTGCGATGTTTCAAAAGGGACCAAAACATTTATCTACAAAAAACGTTCAAAATACAATTTTTTTAATAAATCTGTTATATTATTCGGAAAAAATGGGTAATTTAACACGGCATTGAGTTGTTTAGTCCTTAAATCAAGCTCCTGTTCATAAATGGGAATATAAAGTACGAGGTAATTTTTCAGACGCCATTTTCTCAACATGAGCATATTGTATATAATGCCTTATGAAATGTTGACGTCGATTTGTTTTCCTCCCAATTTAAACGTCAAAACGGCACAATACTAACGCAGCTGGATAAGTCCATTGCAACTAAAACGCTTTTACTCAACAATGAGTAAAATTTGTTTGATAGTTCAATATGATGTCTGGTCGAAGTAGGTCATCTCCATCCGATATCGGTACTACATCATTCCGACTACTCTCACCTACTTTTACTCATTTTTGACAAGGTACGGTTTTTATCAGAAACGTGTAAAATCTAATCAAATCTAATCGTTGTGACAACCGTGTGCATTTCATGTGTTTATGGATTGAAATAATTCAATACTCGACAAACATTTACGGCGTAAAATCGAACTGTCAAAATTCATTTTGAATGAAAATTTCGGACAAACGGTAACTCGCCAATCACAGATGTTGTTAGTAGACAAAAGAGAAAAGTTTTCTCTTGCAGTTTTAACTGTGAACTGTGTTCGGCCAGTTACGGTTTGTCCGGAATTTCCCTTTAAAGAGAATTTTGACAGTTGGCTTTTACGCCGTATTCATATGTTTGTCTAGAATAGATTCCCGAATAGAAATGTACAGTAACAAAACCATGATTTTCACTGTGACAGTACAGTAATTTTGCAACAATTTACAGTAAGTTTCAGTGTTATGCTACAATACAAAAACAAATAAACTTTAACGTGTTTACAGTAAATTTCGAAGTAAAATAGTTATGTAAAATCAATTTTTCTCCATACATTTTTTTCTCGAAAACAGTAAAATTTAATGTGAATGCACTATATCAGTTTTTTGCTGAACAGTGAAATTTATTGTTACATGAAATTTTATTGTAAATCTACTGTGAGAACTTGGCATCAAACTATGTTGAAACTGTAATAACTATAATATTTATTGTTTTATGATTGTTTGTTGGGTAAATGCTATTGTAAAAGTCTATCCGGGTTTCTACATGATGCTAACGTTTTGGTTTTTCAGTGTAAAAATATTGCCAACTTTCCATTTTTGTTAGACTGGGAGGACAAGCGTTCTCTGTCTCTGCGACTGCTAGCACAAGCTATTCGGACAATCATTTACTAGCTTGTAAACAGTGTCCTCGGTAGGTAAATATTAATTATTATATTAAATTGGTAGATAATTGAGCACTTTTCTTATCAGATACTACGGATAGCCATGGACGAATGCGTAGAAATTGAATCATCCGACGAAGAGCCACAGCACGTCGAAAGAGGCAGTCGCGAGTCGGAACGCATTGGAATATCTTCGGCGTCCTCTTCTCCGCATCCTCAACCCCAGTCGGAGCGGTCCGACACACCAGTATCGGCCAACCTTCGAAATTCTAGTCAAGCGATGAACCGGGCTCGACGCAACGAGATCGGACAGCTGAAGAAACTGGAGACGGATCCTAAGTTTCTAGCAAATTTTAATCCGCAAACTTCTCGCCGTGAAAAGCGAAAGCTGAACAGGAAATCCACACCGCTTGTGGTGCCCAAAGTGGTGGGACTGTACACCGATCGGGGTGTGCATAGAGAAACTGGTCGTGATATGTGTGACTGTTTGGATCTAAGCTGCCCCGGTTGTCACTTCCCTTGCTTGTTATGTGGCACTACAAAGTGTGGTTCACATTGTCGCGTGAACCGCAAGTGGATGTATGAGTCGATTGAACATGATGCTAAGGATCTTGTAATCAGGAATAAGTTACTATTAAAGAAATAATTTTAGGATTGTATATTTAGTTTTGTCCCATTTTTGTGAATTCAGAATAAAACAATACGACTATCAACACGAAAATACTTTCTCTTGGATTTTTTTAAATTCGCAACAGGTCGACAGCATATACCGGGTAGCTTAAAACGGGGGAACATTGATTACTTTTCTAAAAGTATTGAATATCTTTCTTTAAAGCAAGTAATTGTTTGCATTTTTAGAGCAAGAACTAGTACTCATAGATTGAACAGGTTCTAATTGCTGGGTATTTTATTTCATTTTATTATGACAATAGAATGGTTTTGCTTGCAAATTTGTATTGGTTGATTTCGGGATAACATTGATCGGTAAAAAAGTGTATCGACGAGTAATATCGTTCGAAATATTATAAGAATGGCATATATTTAGGCAATTTAAAGCTCCAATATGACGTGTTGTAAGGAAACAAAATTGTCTGGAAGGATACAAATAACGTTAAAAGAACTTTTTCAGGAAAATAGTCAAAATTAAATAGTAGGACAAAAATTCGATATATCTGAATTTTATGACAAAAACATTTATGGTTTCTAAAAAACTCATCAGTTCAGTTATAATCACTTGATTTCATAAGTATACAAGTGTTGTAACCAGATCGCAAAAAGGAGCCGCTCAGCAGCAAGAAAAACGCGTGTATTCTCTTCGACTCATAACAATGTAATAACGGTTTATTTAGCGGTTTCAAAATATATAAGATCAATGACATTAGTAGTATGGGTAGACCGACACACTGCATTAATACACTCTAAATCATAACAACTCTTCCCCCCTTGAGAAAATGTCCGTTAATGTTTTATAAATCTAATCTATTTGGAGGTTTTCTGATTCTAGTGGATCGCCGAGATATGTCAGTGCTCCTGAAACTTGCTTCGTTTGCCTGTTCGGATTTGTTTTCCCTTGAAAGTTCTACAAAGTGATCAGTTGATGTTTGGAAGTGTGTTGGCATTTTCGTTTGGTCGTCTGTTGATCTCGTTTGTTGGTAACTGCCCTGGTTATTGTAGCCCTGTTCAGGCGGTAACTGAATTGGGGGAGGTAACAGCATATTTCTAGCTCGGCTACTGCAATAAACTTCATTAGCATCGATCAAAGCCTCCTTATCAGATGCTTCCTTCACTGGACCGGGTTGAAGTTGATCTACGTGTCGTTTCCAAATGCGACCATCATCCAATTTAACTATGTAATGAAGTTTGCCCACGCGTTCCATCACCGTTCCGAATTGCCACTTCGATGAACTCAAAAAGTCACGAGCCGAAACTCGATCGTCAACACCAAAATCTCTCACTGCAATATTCCTCTCGCGATTAGAACTTGTGTTTGTATCACTCGGAATAATTAAATCTAACCGCGACTTCAATTGCCTCCCGAATACTAGCATAGATGGAGATTCGCCGGTTGTGGGATGAATGGTACGTCGATACGCCATCAGAATTTTGTACAGTTCCAGCTGGACATCCTTGCGTTCACACTTCAAAGCCTTCAGCTTGTCTTTGAAGGTTTGGACGAATCTCTCAGCCTGCCCGTTTGTAGCTGGGTGGTATGGTGCTCCCATTTTGTGTACAACGTTGTTTTTCTTTAAAAATACCTGGAATTGCTCCGATGTGAACTGTACGCCTCTATCACTCACAATTACTGTTGGGACGCCATAGGTTGCGAAGTATTCTTGCAAACGATCAATAGTGGTTCCAGTTGTCAAATCTGGAATGATCTTAACTTCGGGCCATTTTGTGTATGCATCTACAATTACTAGAAAATTTAGTCCGAGAAAAGGTCCTGCGAAATCAATGTGAAGCCTTTGAAAAGGTTGCGAAGGACGTTCCCAGCAGTGAATAGGAACTTTAGTAGGGTTTTTACGTGTAGTCGCACAGTTACTACAGTTTCTTGACATCTCTTCTATATCTCGATCTATACACTCCCACCAGCAGTACGATCGCGCCAACGACTTCATCCGAGATACGCCAAAATGGCCAATGTGTAGTTCCTCCAACACTCGTCTACGCAATTTGGGAGGTATGTAAACGCGAATACCCTTTAGAATACAATTCTTCTGAACTGAAAACTCGCTTTAATCAATCCCAAATCTATCACGGCCGTCAACTATTCTTCCTACCTTCATCCCCTGCAACAAGTTTCGAACGTTCGGATCGTTTTTCGTGCAGTCCGCTAGCTCTTCGACAGTAACCGGCAACGCTTCAATTTGATTCAGCTCGATGACATCTACTTCTTCGATACAGTTATTGTTAGTCGGGTTCTCGATGGGCAATCGAGACATACCATCCGCATTGGCATTTTCCTTGGAGCATCGATACCTTATCTCATAATCGAACGATCCGAGGAACACTGCGTAGTGCTGCATTCTCAATGCTGAGAGCATGGGGAGTCCCTTATTTGGCGATAAAATCTGAGAAATCGGTTTATTATCTGTAAGTAGGGTAAACTTACGACCATAGAGATATTGGTAAAATTTCTTCACTCCGAAAATTATGGAGTAAGCTTCCTTGTCGACCTGCGTGTAGTTCTGCTGTGACTTATTTAATGTTTGTGAAGCATACTGGATCGGCCTTTCCATTCCATCGCGGTAAACATGACTCAAGACTGCGCCGACACCATATGGAGATGCATCAGTAGCCAAGACAAGCGGATGTTTTGGGTCGTAATGAGCGAGTACTCGATCTGACTGTATTTCCCTTTTCACCCAACGGAAAGCCTTTTCACACTCGATATTCCACTCGAAAACGACGTTGTCCTTCAACAGGTTGATAATTGGGTAAATGTTAGAGCTCAAGTTCTTTAAAAACCGACCGTAATAGTTTATGAGACCCACAAACGCACGAACTTGTTCTCGATTGCGCGGTCGTGGCATTTCCTGAATCGCATCGATTTTTTTCTTCATCTTCCGAATTCCTTCTTTATCGATAACGAATCCACAGTACTCAATTTGATCGACGAAAAACTCACACTTTGCAACATTAACGCGCATACCATACTCATTAAGTCTTCGTAACACCATTCCAAGTCGTTGCAAATGGGATTGGTCGTCCGGTCCCGTAATTTTGATGTCATCCAGAAATACTGACACGCCAGGAATATCTTGCAAAATTTGCGATATTTCGCGCTGAAATATTGCTGGGGCAGACGATACACCGTACATCAGTCGAGTTGGTTGATATAAGCCTAGATGAGTATTTAACGTTAAAATCTCCCGGTCTTTTTCACACACTTCCATTTGTAGATACGCTTGAGCCAAATCAATTTTTGAAAACTTCTGCCCACCAGCCATGTTTGCAAACAATTCGTCGATCGTTGGAAGAGGATGTTCATCAACTACAAGACATGTGTTCACTGTCACTTTGTAGTCCCCGCACAAGCGCACACGATCGTGAGACTTCATAACGGGAACAACTGGTGTGGCCCATGAACTATGTTTCACTTTAACAAGTATACCACTACTGACCATTTTTTCAATTTCGCGCTCAACGGTGTCGCGTATGGAGAACGGCAACGTACGAGCTTTCAAAAATATGGGTTTGCTATTTGCTTTTAATGTTAATGAGGCACGAATGTTCCGTATCGTACCAACGGAGTTATCGAAAACCGCGGGAAATTGTTTCAGCAAACGAGAAACCGCATCGGACACTTGAGTGCGAACTGCGATGCTACTTACAGTATTTGCATTACGAATAATTTGGTCCCAGTCAACCTGCAGCTCACGCATCCACTCGCGGCCTAACAATGCATGTCGTTTCGTGTCAATAACAAAAAGCCGTAGCATATTTGAATGTCCCTTGTAATGAACCTCTGCCTTCATGTAACCGTTCACCTTAATTTTATTTCCACAATAACTGATAAGTTCGACGTTTGTTTTTGTTAATGGAAAGTCATTGAAATATGTCATTTTGTCTGCCAAGCTTATTAGCGATACAGGCGATCCACAGTCTACCTCAAATTTTATAACTTTCTTGTTTACAGTCAAAGGCAACATAATTTTCGAGAGGGTTTTAGATTTGTCATCCAATTTACATATATCCAAAACACAAACATCCTCTAAATCCATCTCATCAGATCCACTCACATCAGAAATTTCTTCTGGTTCCGCTTCATCACTTTCTTCTTCTAGCATGTTGGTATGCAACTTCTTTTTTGTTTTTACAAATCTATCAATTTTCTCTTCCCCCACATCTTTGTTTTGCTTGGTGAATGTGAGGCACACCCGTTTGAGATGGCCTGTTTTCTTACAGAAACTGCAAACTGCTTCCTTGTATTTACATACACTCGCAAGATGGGTAACAGTACGGTAACAGTATTTGGTGCTATATTTTCGCCGGTTACTTTTTCTCTCCGTAAAATTAACTTCGTGTAACTTCTTCTCCAGGGCTTCCGCACCCTCTCCCGATGCCTCCATTGAGATGGCTATATCTTTTGCCTTTTCGTACGTCAAGTTTTTTTCCTCAATAAGCCGAGACCGAATCCGTTTCGATCGTAATCCAAATACCAGCTGGTTGCGGAGCTCCTTCGTGAGGTACTCACCGAATTTACAAAATTTCGCCTCACGCTGCAGTTCCGTAATAAATTGTGCCATCGTTTCACCATCGTTCTGCTTCCGACCTCGAAATTTCCAAATTTCCACCATTTCCAGTGGCTCGGGGTCAAAAAACGCGTTCAATATTGTCACTAACTCTTGATATGTACTATTTTCCGGTTCGGTAGGAGTAATGTGGTCACACAGCAAATCGTATGTTGTAGATCCCATATAAAACAATAAGTAATCCTTCCACCTTTCCTCTGCAACATTGAACATTCGGAAAGCACCTTCCAGACGTTTTATCCATCTAGCAAATTTAGTTTTTTCCCTGTCGAACGGATCGATTGCAAAATTCGGCGCGACAGTTGCAGCAGCAGGAACATTTCGTTCTTGACTCATTTTGTAATTTTCCTGAAGGAATCGAAACTTCCACTATTACATTCCAGCGTCACTATAAGCGGTACAGTGTCTTTAGTAGGTCCTTCCGGCTCGTCGCCAAATCTGTTGTAACCAGATCGCAAAAAGGAGCCGCTCAGCAGCAAGAAAAACGCGTGTATTCTCTTCGACTCATAACAATGTAATAACGGTTTATTTAGCGGTTTCAAAATATATAAGATCAATGACATTAGTAGTATGAGTAGACCGACACACTGCATTAATACACTCTAAATCATATCAACAAGTGAATGTGAACCGATCGAAAATTGGATGCAAGTTGTGTTATTTTAAATTTTAATTTGTGTTTATAAAAACATCAATAATTACCAAAAAATCGTTGCTGATAGATGCTGTACATGTCTGGAAGCGAGTTGGTTTTTCGCTTCGATTATTTGGGCATCATCTTATCGCACATTACCGAAAAAGTCTCGTCTGATCAAAGTTACCCCGGTGATCAAAGATACACCGTTTTACGGTACCCACAAAACTGGACGAGTTCCCGAATCACGCAATGTTGTAATGTCACAACGATTGAGCAGCCCAATTTTGAAGTAATAAAGAGTGTTACAATCAAAAATTGGTTGAAGAAAAATGTGTGTAAATCGGTCAAAATTTTTATTAAAAACCTGTTTTTTATCCATCTAGTGGTGCAATTGCCTTTTTCATTTATTCAAACTTCGATTTAATTGCTGGTTATAACATTGTGGAAATGTAGATTCTTATTACACTTGATAAGTATATTTAAGTGTACGATTGCCAAGAACCTGATTAGCAACATGTCGACGCTGACACATTTGAAACAAATAAAAATATAATTAATAGCGTGAGTTCAATGTTGTCTTCATGTTAACATATTTTGATATGCGTGGTGGTGAGAGAGGGGGTGGGGGGTATTTAGTGGGATGGGGTAGATATTTAGTGGGATGGAGGGGAGGGGGTTGTGTCGGAACTATCTATTTTGTTATATGGAGTGGATGAAGGGAACGCGGTTGTGAGGTTGGTCTGAGAGAGAATGAGATGAGAGATGACTGGTGTGGGGCAGAAGGGGGAGGAGTCAATGGGAGTGCAATACAGCTTTGTGTTTTATTGGTTTTTTGATGCACGATAGGATAAAAAATTGGTCAAGTTAAAGTTGACCAATTTTTATACTAACACCCTTTACTTTGACGTTCACATAGAAACTGTGATTCATCCCGGAGACATCTTCACAGTTTCCATATATTAAACTCAATTTTTGTGGTGATTTTGTGATATCATTTGGTGGTTCGAATGGAGCAACATTAAAAAAGGCTCATCTCCTTTATTATGTTCCATAGGTGAATTGTTGCCGCACAAACGAGATAATTATTCAATGTCAGGTCAGAGGAGGTTAACTGTGTCGATAAAGAACCTAATACCAGCATCTGCTTCTAGGTTACAAAGGCAGCGTTCGATTGGTACAGTCGTGATTCGCTGGTTGGGCCACACCTCTGTCCAACTAACGAATTTGATTCGTTAGTTGGACCGACTGACAGATGTGAAAAACTCTCCAAAGGAGATGTTAGTAGTGTAATTGCATCTATTCACATCTTTAATAATTGTCAGATTGATTATCAAAGTAAATTTGACATAAGATTTTGACATTCAGATGCTTTTTAGTTGGACAATGGTCCAACTAGCGGAGGTCCAACTAAAAAGCGGTCCAGTTAAAAAATGTCCAACCAGCGAATCACGACTGTATAACAGAACCAGGACGTGATCGCACTATGCGGGTAAAAAATTTGATCTAATACACTTGTACACTTTTTATTATTTACATATGTTCATTAGTTTTCACAAATTATTGATCATTGAGTTCTTGTCGCTCGGTCTCACGAACACTTCTGCAGCTTCCTGGTTGAAAACAATCCCATTTGATTTTGCTGTCTTTGTTTATTATTTTCCACCAGCTGGTGATGTAGTGTTTGTGTCATGTGACGTGTACGTACATGAGCCGTAGAAAAGTCTATACCTGTTATCAGTGTTATACATAATATATGCGTACTGAACATGGTTTTAATTAACATTTAAAATCACATATGTTCGTTTCACTTTCCTATTTATAAATGTAGCAAAAACAAAACAGATCTTGAGTTTCCTAATGTATGAGTACCCGATGTACTTGAGTAGAATGTTAAAGAATTATGCACATGATCATCAGCTACAGTAATCAGTTTATTTAGATTTCTTATTACGATTAATTTCTAATGATGCATAAAATTATTTTCTATTTATTATTTTATGTCGTTAGTTTTGCTTTAAATATAATTGTATAGCTGATGGACGAATATATTTGTTTCGGCTAGACTACAGCTACAGCTCTAGTTTGTGGTTATATTTCCAATGTAAATTCATTTAAAACTTTTTTCTCATAATACAGTTCCAGTAGTGGGCCAGTGTTTGTTTCAGAAAACTCTTCCGGCTATTAGTACATACATGCAAAAATTTGCCGTCTAGTGGAACACCATTTTGGAACATTCGTTGTGACCCTGATGAAAATAGTATAGAAAGTTATTTAAGTTAAACAATAATTATCTGAATAATAACATCGTCATTAGAATGTGCCGGATCTGCGGTTGTTCGAGATGAGCAGCATTGGATACAGAATTGGGATTGTCGCTAGTAGCACCACAGAGAACAGACATACAAGCTAGAACAAACTTTCCCGAAAAACTTGTGTAAACATTTAAATGAAAATACGTTGAAAATCACCATCGCATAAAGGTTCGCATGCGTGAGTCACCATTGTATCCCAGTTTGTATACAAGTCCCGTATAGCGATTGCTGGCCGATCGAAGCGCCGACTAGTGGCAAGCTGCTACTTGCTTTTGTCATTTCAAAGCGACTGTTTAATTTCTTACACAAGTTGAAAAATTTACTTGTATGTCAGTTCTCAGTGGTAGCACTGAGAACTGACATACAAGTAAAGTTTTCAATGTGTGTAAGAATTAAAACTGTCGTTTTGAAATGTCACCAGCAAGTAGCAACTTGCCACTAGCCTGCACTACGATCGGCTAGCAGAAGCTATACGGG
This sequence comes from Topomyia yanbarensis, assembly GCF_030247195.1. Lineage (NCBI taxonomy): Eukaryota > Metazoa > Arthropoda > Insecta > Diptera > Culicidae > Topomyia > Topomyia yanbarensis. Next base: position 330,348,067 of record NC_080672.1, on the reverse strand, counting down.
CGTTGCGTGCAACCTTGAATACAATGGTGATTCATGCACGCGAATCTGTATGCGAGGGTGGTTTCTAACTGATTTTCATTTAAATGTTAACACAGGTTTTTTCGGGAAAGTTTGTTCTAGTAGTAACGTTTTCTCTGCCTCATTCGCGTTCGTAGAGCGAATGAGATAGAGAAAACGGTAATACTAGCCACAATCCTAATCTAGTGTTCTGTATCTACTAGATGAACACACAGACGCGTTCTGTAATGTGGTTTTTGTTTGAGGCGAAACTGAGTCAGTTCCTAACCCCAACTGCTGTCAAAATGTATAAACTGACAGCGGTTGGGGTTAGAACCTGATTCAGTTTCAGGTTCAAGCGAAATCGCCATAAGTAAATGCACTATAGAAAAGATTTGTTTATTCGATGTACTATTATGTTTCAAGACATAGTATGGTGTCGTAAACCAAGAAAAAATATCGATAAACTGTCAGTTAAAGTGGGGTTAAAGAGCTTCATGAATAGAATTATTGTAGCGAAGCGTGCACACGACAGTCCCTATACGTCGACACTAGTAATTAAGCCGAGGTGGTGACTCCTGGAGTGGAACAACAGAAAAGAACGCAGGATTACCCAAATATGTTAACCGAACGGTTGCCCCAAAATGAACGGGATTAGTTGCGCACTGCTCGGGTGTCCCGAGAGTGAACCCTCACTCAAGTTTATCGTATTCGCGTAACTTCGCCTTGTGTCGATATGACAATGAAGTAATTAAAATATCTGGGTACGGAGTCTGGAAATAGGTAACAATATACGTAGAGCAATTAATCTCACAGACCTCTTGACTTCTTGGATGACATCGATAATCTTGTACTCGAATACTGAGCAGTTGAAGACGCTTTTTTGTTTGAATGGGACCCTGGAAAAATAAAGTTCATGCCAGCTTATAGAGAACAACGTAGCCTAAACGAGGTTGTCGACGGAATACTTGTTTCATAGTATGATCTACTGTGTACAAAGGAGTGTACGAACAGGACTTTCTGCAGTTTTGCGTAGACATCTAAAGCATCTACAAATGTTGTTTAGTATGACTATGAGGAATATAGATTATTTAGAGATCGATCTATTTGAGAGAAGAATCCTGTGGTCGATATGCGGTGGAAGAAGGGAAAAGTGTGAATAGCGCAGTATAAGGTTTACCACCATGATGATGTCGACTGGCTGATAACAAACGTCAAAAAGTGGCAAACCAAGGCCGAGCAACATGGAAATCTCCAATACATTCTGGTCCTGGCTCGGAGAAACTCTGTTTCCCTTCTATTTTACCTCTTTCGTATCCTCGTTTTGTTTCGATCAGTCGCAGTCGAAATCACACCGGGAGTTGTATGGTCGTCAAATGGTGAATACATCCCAGTATTCGCCCGCATCTCATGTCTCCCGTGCGTCTACTGATGACATTAAATCTGTAGGCCAGCGGCGATAGCCGTAGCGCTGCACAAAATGCAGGTTCCGGACTGTCTGTGCAAGGTTCTGAAAAGTTACTTCAAGAACCGAGTACTGGTCTACGAAACGAATATGGGGCAGATGTTGATTAGGGTCACGGCAGGAGAACCTCAGGGCTCCATACTCAGCCCAACGCTCTGGACCCAGATCGTGGTTGTTGGAAACCGTAAAAAATCCAGCGTGTCGTGATCAGCGTCGGGGGACAATCCATCCCATCGAGTCGTACGTTAAAGCACCTGGGTGTGATGGTCGACGATCGGCTAGCCATGTTAACTATGTATGTGAGAAGACTGCGAGAACAACTAACGCATTGGCATGGGTCATGCCGAATAACGGTGGAGCAAGAGGCAGCACGAGACGTCTCGTGGCCGGTGTCTCATCCTCAATACTGAGGTATGGCGTAACGGCCTGTGCTGCTGCGCTGAACTCAAAGCGAATCCGGATGAAGTTGAAAAGCACGTTTTACCTAATGGCTGTTCGTGTCACTAGTGCGTACAGAACGATATCGTCGGAGGCGGTATGCGTAATTGCCGGGATAATTCCCATCTGCATCACTCTGGCTGAGGAAGTGGAATGCTACCAGCGGAGAAATGCACGTATTGGGATAATGCGGAGACAGGAAGGTGGACCCATCGACTCATCCCACATGTGTCTGCTTGGGTACATAGGAAGCATGGAGAGGTGAATTTCCATTTGACGTAGTTTCTGTCCGAGCACGGATGCTTCCGGAGGTACATGCATCGGGTTGGACACTCTTCGTTACCCCTTTACCTAGAGTATGTGAACATGCAAGAGACACCGGAACATGTGGTCTTCGAATGCCCTAGGTTCGAAGAAGTTCGGAGGGGTATGCACGGTGTGACAGTGGATAATATCGTCGAAAAGATGTGTCACGACGAGCATATCTGGGACGCTGTCAACAGAGTGGTTACGAGTAGAAAAACTCATAGTAAGAGAACTGCGGAGAGAAAAACAGCATTTTTGGCAACGTATGCCCCGGCATTGTATGGCAACACGTCCAATGTTATAAGGATAGGCAATGTTCGATTGGATTCGTATTTTGACAGCTAAATGTGAATCCAATCGATCCAAAATGGAGTCTCCGCAGTTCTCTTTCTAGAGTTTTTCTAGTTACGAGTATACTCTCTGAGCTGCAGAGGAAGTGGCGAAGGAACCAACAAAGCGCCATTGGCTAGAACGCCGCCGTAAAACCACAAATCGGGGAACTCTCCGATGGTGTAGACTGGGTCCACCGCCGGGGACCAGTTGAGTAATACGCGACGTAGTACCGGGTTCGTGTCGCCGGGGTACCAGCGAACCGGACGTCAGGCTTCACCGAAATCGCCGGACCGACCTCGACAGCCTACTGGGTAGCTCGTGAGTAGGCTAGATTCACCACCGGAGATTAGACCGAGTAGACCGCGTCGAACAGCTAGCAGTGGGTCATTGGGGCGCCAGTGAAACGGAAGCTACGCTCCATCCGAAATCGCTGGATGGACCTCAGCACCTACTGGCTGGCCCGTTGTATAGGCTAGGTCCACCGCCGGGGACTAGATCGAGTAGATCGGGACGAAGCGGGAAGCTAAATGGCTCACAAAAACGTACATCGCTATCGGGGCAATCTTCTGCCGGGAAATTTACGGTAGGGTAGATTCGCCGTCGTGGACTATCCGACAGCATTGTGACGAAAGCTAATTGGCTCACGAAACAAACACCGGAATCGAGAGAAATTCCGTTGCCAAGGCACTCTCAGTCGGAGTAGGATAATATCCGAGTTGATCTCGATAAATCTGGAAGCTAAATGGCTTGAAGAAGCGGGTATCGGCGTCAGAGGAAATCCTTCCGTCGGGACTTCGGTCAGAGTAGAGTGAGTTCACTGTCGGGGACGCAGCCGACGACAGATTTCCAGCACTGGATCTACCTGAGATTCAGGAGGAGATTGGACAGATAAAGCCCCTGGCACTGATTACTTCCATGTGAACTGCTCAAACACGGAGGAGAAACATTGGCTAGAGCAATTCACTGTGTGATTTCGAAGATCTGGAAGGAGATTTTACCGGAGGAGGCAGCAGTATGTTCTAGCTATGAAAAGGGTAAGAGCCTGGATTGCTGCAACTACTGAGCATTCACATTGTTGAACGCTTTTACAGGATGGTCTCCCAAATTCATTATCGTTGCCTATTCATCATCTTTAGTAAGGAAGTTCGTATGGTTATATCGAGCTCAGTAAGTCCTACAGAAGTGTCGGGAATACAACTAGCCAATTCATCACCTGTTTATAGATTTCAAAGCCGCATGCGACACAATCGATCGAGATCAACTATGACATATATGCTCGAATAGGTGTTCCTGAACTAACAGACACGATTGAGCAAAACGACAGTGGATCCGAGTATCAGAGACACTCTCAAGACCTTCCGAATCTCCGAAAGGGCTACTGCAAGGTGATGAGATCTCTTGTCTAGTGTTCAATATCGATTTGGAAGACCGAGGGACGATCCTCCGGGAGTCTGTTCAGCTTTATCTACGACGCAGATATTGTAGTATGTTATTTTGAGACGGTTCAAAGATAAGTTATACTTCGCGCTGAGATTATTGTTGACGCCGATATCAATGTGGTCGATGAATTTATGTATTCGGGCTCACCAGTGATCGGCGATAATGGCACCAGGGGAGAAAGCTTTTTTCTCTCTTATTTGAGTTCATACATTAAGTAATGTCCAATGAATGGCAACGGTGATGCACGAAAATGGATCCTGGACGCAATTACTCTACATTATCATTATAGAAAAGTAAGACATCTTGTTAATAATTCCTATTCCATCTATTGTCGTTTCTGATTTTACTATTTCGAGTACACACAATGATGTACTGTGTTTTATTACAGTTAAACCAAAAGAATTTGAGAGGAATAATTTTTTTTATATATGTTCTGTATCGCTACTGAAAGTTCCCCGTTTGGTCCGAAAGTGTGATTTTGATATTCAAAGCTATTCCAGCTATTCTAGCAATAGGTGAGAGAATTAGACTAAAACAAAATAACCGAAAGAGATCTCAACTATACCTACATTCCAACAGCAAAGGAAAATAACAATTGTTCATGCTTCTACTAGTCAGAGGTGACCGATCGTAACAGCTATCCTTTCGTCCTACATTCTCCACCATTTCTACAACTGTCTCCTATGTTTTTATCGTTTGTAAGCAATACATTAGCGGTGCTTTGTTACATATTCTGTTTGATATAATATAAAAAACAGTATTTTAGGCCTGAAACTACTATTCCGAGGCAATCGGCTGCTTCCGACTGCTGCTCGTGTCATCTTCGAGTGTTGTAATAAAAACTCAACAATACATACTATAAAATAAACCGAGGAATACACAGGTTAGTTATTTGCTCAAACCTTTATATGTCCTACAACGAAATTATGCATAGCAAATACTTCTTTTCTGAATTGTACAATTTTTTGTTTTATTTTGTCCTTTATTTTTTAAATTGAAGGATGAAACGTTCGCTAACTAAAATAAATACTCTTAATCCAAATAGTAATACTTGTTTTCCTTACTAGACTATTTTAGAATATTATGTTCTTACATCGATCAGTATATTTTGCTGAAAAATACTGTTTCCTTATTCGATTCGCTATAGACGAAAATTTGTATTTTCAATAAGTAATATAGACATGCTGCTTAAATACATGTTCAGTTTCATACTGAAGCAATACAATACCTTTATTTGAACTCTACTATGTACAACATGTTCAATATCTTGTTTGTTAACTGCTACTGTGGTGTTTCCGAAGCAGAAATAATGCACAAATCGCTTTTTGATTGACCACACGAGCCTCTCGGAAATGCTTTCAACGGTCGATCGTGTTGTGTTGGTTTGTAGAAATTTTGAAACCTTATGTAGTTGAAAAAAATGTGTCTTATTTTTTAGTTTTGATTTTCCGTTTATTTAAAATTCTTTGATCAGCTTCCGACATATGGTATATTAAATAGGAATTTCCCGTGTGACAAAATTCCTATGATTCATTTAATTTTTTTCAGGATTTTTAAAATTTAAACTATATATTGTTTCGTCTGTACAAGAATGTTCTGCTTGTGTTAAGCATACTTCAATTGAAAATAAAACCTCAAAATACTAGAAAGATAATAAAAATATTTTTCGTGGTAAAAGCCGAAAAAAATACACGAATATAGGTCACCAAAAATCAGACGTTCTTAACATCCACAATGAGGGTAAAGGGACAGACAAACAGACGTAACAGCTCGAAAAAAAAATTAAAAAATTCATCGCACACGGTATATTGGCGACATCTGAACACATTGTACAAAATGTGATTCTGGCAACCATGAGAAATCTTTTATTTAACCCAAGTCCTAGCAACAATGCCCACACCGCTTGTCAACAGCAAGCAAGACGGATACAGGTGTTCACATTTTTTTTCTGTGTGTTAGTGCGGTTGTCATTTTTCTTTGAAAAAGTTGAAATAACAAGAGGATATGAAGAAGAAAAGCACAAACAGTTGACGTAATGGGCCCCTCTGTTGCCATAAGTTTTGTTTCAGTTCGGTCATAGTTAATTTAATCGGTTTTTTCGAGATAAAAAGTCTCCATAAATGTTCTAATCGATGTATCCGAAGTGAAGCTCGGCCTTTCCTCTTTTTTCATCGTACGCCAAAGAATCTGGATGTTCGTTCGGATGTTGATGTTTACTTCAAGGGCCCCGGCCGCCATGCCTAATTTTGCAAGTATAATACTAATACACTCAAAAGTGTCAAATGTTCCCACGTTTCTCTCCATCTCAGCCCCCTGTCAAGGACGACGTCTCTGTACAACCAGCATCACTGCCACGAAAATCAAAACATTAATTTTGAATCGAACGATTAAAGGCTTAATTAGTTACTAAACGTTGTTTTCTGAATAATATCGTGTCAAATCATCCCACAAGATGCAAAACGTCGTGTGTAATGCTTGAATATCGTGTATAGTGCCGAACATAATTCTTTGTTTGGGGCTTTATAGCTATAACCTGGGAGGGAGAAACAGACACTACGCACGAAGTGTAAATAATAGCACTTGTCAAGAAGCAAGAAAACTTTCGACAGCCAAAATCAATCAAGGTGGGCGACGCATAAATGAGCAAATTTCATTTTGCGTGTCATTGATGCAAGCGTGTTACCGGCACATGACTTCAATCGTGTGATGGAAAGGATCTTGGGACAGTATAAAATCAGTGAAAGTTTTTTTCCCGGGTGCTTTACATTGATTTGAAGATAAAGTCAGACGACAGTTTGCTTCCAGTACTCAAGTGAAATGGGACAAATTTCGGAACGATGTGTCTAATCTTATACTTTTAAAATAGGATTTTTGTGCCGTTCTTCTCCTTCATTCTACCACGGTTTCCTAAAAAATTGCTTAAACTGAATATTAAAAACCGATACAACATTAAATTCAATCTGAAAAATAGAATTTAATTTTATAAAAATTTAACTAACAGAATCCTTGAATAAGGAAACTCGCCGGTAGAGGCATGTTTATCTGATTTGTGAAATGTTGACCAATGCATAGGTATTTGATAGGTAGATATATATAGGTACGGCTGCAGCCTTGGAACGTAAATATCCATATAATGAAATAAACGAAAAAACGTTTGATATAACATGTTTTCGTTTTTATATTTCTCCTTTATTTACTACTGAAAAATATTGCCATCCTAAATAAAGTACAGAAAACTGTTTCCACCTTTCTTTTTACATCATCAAACAATTTTAACCGTCGAACTGTCAAATTTAGCCAAGGTTATTTTGCAAATAACTTTCGAAGTGTAAGATTTTAACTAATAGATAGAAATGGAATTTTTTCATGATTCTGATCATCAGATTAAGCTGCATGAGCACCCGAACATTAAAAATATTATGTCGATGTCAAACTTCACGTCGAAGTAACTTGCCAATTTTTTTTCGAAACTTTGTTTATATTTATTAGCATGCATCTAAGCCGTTGATGATTTTCATTTTCGCAGTATACTCTCAAAAGAAACTTTAAACTGGAGAACCATCAAATCTGACTAGCAAGGTGTCACTCATTCTAAAATTGTTAAATCAGTCACAAATTTTTAAAACTTTCTTCGCACGATTTACACCATTATTACTTGTCTTTACTATAGATATGAAAATAGCTTTTATGACATGTTTTAAATAGAAAGATGATATAAATTTTAAACCAAAAAGTATTTTTGAATTACCAAAAAACGTGCACGTCACAGCATATTTTTTGATTCCATATTCCCATTTCTTGGAGTAGAGAACATTTACAGCGTCGTCACATTTCCATAACTGGTTTTATAACAAGCATAAAATATATTTTAGGCGTAGTTCATTGAGCTTAAAATGTAAATATTATTTGAAATTTTCATATAAAATTAGCGTTTATTTTACATTATAGCAAGATCGCAATATTGTCTTAAAAAGATACTCGAAACTTTTGAACGCATCTAAATTCTTATTCATCATTGAATACATAGAAATACAATTTATTTGATTGTGGCAGCACGGATTACCGAAAAATCTATCTGGCTAATTTCAAAATGGCATTAAATTCACAAAAAAACTTTAATAATATTTACTGCTACACCCAATCTAGACAAAAAATCAAGGAAATTCATCGTTCGGAAACATTTTCAAGCAAGCATATGATAACAATACTCTCATTTCCTCGATGAACACTTTTTTGTGGCTCGGAGTGACAGTTTCGTTCTGGCTGGCTATGACATTCACATTTATTGAGTCTGTTTCTCCCTCCCAGGCTATAACGCCCCATATATGTAGGTCGCTGTCAAACTCCATATGATGGTATAGGGTTGCCAGGGGGCTGCTCCATCTTGAACTGCAAGATACCCCATAGAAAATTTGACAGTTGCGAAATTTCCCAGTCGACCGACTTAATCGGGTGCTTCGAGGTCGACCGATTAGTTAACCGACTAAGTTGAGTTTCGTCGGTAAACAACATCCGTCGGCATATTAATCACCAGATTTAATCTGTGTAAATCTGGTTCCAGTTTTAAACTACTAAGTAATCGCCAGATTTAGTAGGTTGAAATAGACCGATTTCAACAGATGTCGTCGGTCATATTTAATCGGTTGTCGCGTCGCAGACTTCCATGTTAAACTCCCATAAGAGTAGGTGCAACAATCGACCGATTAATTGGTGGCATAGTCGGCCGATTGTGCCGACGCAAGCCGATTTAGTCGGTGGGAAAATCGGGACGATTTTCTGTGGGGTAGTTGATGAAAAGTAGGAGCATTATTGCTGTTCCCCATAGAAAATCCTCCCGATTTTCCCACCGACTAAATCGGCTTGCGTCGGCACAATCGGCCGACGATGCCACCAATTAATCGGCCGATTGTTGCACCGACTCTTATGGGAGTTTAACACGGGAGTCTGGCGACGCGACAACCGATTAAATATGACCGACGATATCTGTTGAAATCGGTCTATTTCAACTTACTAAATCGGTCGATTACTTGGTAGTGAAAACTGATTATGTAGGTTATGCGAGAATTTCATTTTATAAAATTCTAAACTGATGTCTCGCCACGACATTTCTGCATACGAGTACACGGCACTACTTTCTCCGTCAGTTCCGGCGACCGACAAATTCCAATCTATTGCATACACTCGGTTAGATTCGTTACACCGAACCAGTCAAATTGGCAAGATCCTAAAATGTATCTGCTGATCGATCGGCATCGTACAGGAAACTACGAAATGATTTTGAACAATTCTTACTTTGGACGCTTCGACAGGAATACATTTCACATTTTTGTTTGTTTTGGTTTGCATAGAATGAAAATGGCGGTAATGTTTTCGGGCACGACGGTACAGGTGACCACATTGTTCTAAGTATACATAAGTACTGTTGTCATTTTTCTCCTATAAAACCGATAAAACAAACGGATATGAAGAAGAAAAACATGAACAAATAATGTAGTGGGCTTTTCTGTGGCTACATCATAGGTTTTAATTCGGTTTAATCATAATTATTATTATTGGTAGTTTCGAGATAAAAAAGTGTTCGAATCGAAAGATCCGTCGTGAAGTTCGGCCTTTTCTCTTTATATCGTGCGTCAAAGCATCAGGATGCTCGTTTAGATATTTATGTTTACTTATTTTATGGGCCGCGGACGCCATGTACAAATTCACATGTATAAAACTAATACACTCAAAAGTGGCAAATGTTCCCACCTTTCTTTCCCTTCATCTTGGTTTTCGAGTGCTTGCGGTAACGAAGTGACGCATTATGGCTATGTGTCAGAATAGCTTCACTAGTGCCACGCTCGGTGAGATGGCGCATTTTTTATAATAAAAATCGACCGTTTTTTCTGTGGGTGATGAAAATTCATCTCGTGTTACGTCTGTTTGTTTGTGGTAAAGGTAACGTCGATTTTTTCTTGATACTGTCAATCACACTTTCACAAGGGCATTTTGAAACATTTTTGGGTATTTTATGAACGTTTGTTATAGGGGCTTAATTTTTTTATAGAATGGAGTCTGGTGCAAAAACAACATTATTGGTTCTATGCCACTCTAAGACTGTCCCGGTAGAGTGAAAGATGCCAAATTCGACAAAAAATGTGTAGCTTTCATGGGAAAGAAATATAGAAGTTCAAGTCGTCGGAATAACTGAATATTTATCCACATCTGCAGATCACTTGCCAAACAATTTTCTCCTTATTGCAGAAAATAGTTTTTACCCAAATTTTTCTCCCCTAAGGAGAAATATAACATAGTAGAATTCAAATTCTTGTAAAAAAGTAATTAGAGATGACATTGAAAATAATTCGAATTTCGAAAAACTGTTCAAATTGTATATTTCATTTATTTTTAGAGAAAAAGCTCGACCTACGAAAAATTGTTTGCACACTTGGGAGATTTCAACTTCTAGTGTGTTAAAAGAAGATATCTTAACTGATAGTAACTAATATATTCAAGCGAGTTGAATAGAGTAGTTGTGATATAATCTCAGTTACTATATAATTTTTGAAAGGGTTTCGAAAATCAGACGTTAAAATCGTTGTTCAAACATAGCGAGAGCACATAAATGTCGGAAGCTTTTCAATTTTAGCATCAGAATCATTTTAGTCGTTAAAATGCTTACTCTATTTTTTATCGGAGAGTGTAGTGGTGATAGCACATAAAATGGATGCCCATCTCGAGCGTTACAGTTATGTAAAAAAATTCGGTCTGTTTAAAAAAAGTAACTGGGATTTCACCTTCGGATTCGCTATTGAGTTTGAGTTGATATTCGTTCAAATGTGTAACACAAGTTTTACAAAATTATTTGTTTAAATATTGATGTCTGTTCTCTGTGGTGATAAAGAAATCTAAAAAAGTAAATTCATAAAATGAAACGTAATTAAAGCGCAGCATGCCCAGCCTACCGCCATCATTATTTAGATCTAGCTTAAACCGTTCACTTAAATCTATATTAAAGCACATAAACCGAGCATATCCCCACTCTTTCGAGATGTGTTTCCTATTAGAATAATGCTATCAATTGTAGTTTATATCCGGATAAGCGTAACAGCATAATAACAATAATAATAATATCTTCCTCTGCATTTACTAATAACAGATACCATATACTCAAACACAGCCAACTAGTATTTTTAGTGTAAACACACAATCTCGCAAATGGATACTATCCATCTTTCACTCTATCTACGCATTTATCCCACTCATTACAGCAGCTCGGTATATTCAACATAGTTAGAACTATTCACTTACCATAACGACTATCCTGCCGCTGATTTGAGTCGAAAGTCAACGTAGCAGACATGCTTGAACCTACATTAGAACGGGTATGGATCTATGATACAAGCTTATAAAATGTGGTGACCTCCCTGGGGAGCCTTTGGTAGGATTCGTTTTCTATCTTCTTTGGTGGTGCACTTTGGTAGTCTAATTTCTACGTGCTAACATAGATATATGCAGTAGGAAAGGTAGATATTTTGTTTGGGTCTTAGATCAAAAAGCAATCCCTCCTCTCTAGATCCTTAAGGAATTTCGATACGAAACTCTGTCTTAGTAAATTCAGTTGTTGTCGCAATATATAATAGGTAGATGTAAGGTAAAGTGTCTCTCGCTAGACTGGTTAGTAAGTCCTTACGGGACTTAATTGAAAAATGTATATATGTATATATTTCGGGTAAAAAGTTTACTACTCTGATCTGGATTTTAGTTTGGTATTGGTTCCTGGTTAAAGCTATTGTTTGGTTGTCGATATTCTGCTTCTCTGTGTGGTGTTCTGGATACTAAAGGACGCCTTTACGCATCCGATAGGCTCTGCTAGGCGTCGATCCCCGGAATATCTGTGTCAGACTTCTTTGATAGTCATCTCTTCAGAAAATTGAAGAATCCACCGGTCTTCTCGGACCGGGGTGCCATTAGCATTGGGACCTGATTTTTGTGAGTTAATCGGATCTGATAGTGAGAGAAAATATCATCTGAATAGAACATTATCGAAAAGAAGCAAGTCATAAGTTACTGACCGTGCACGGCACCTGCATCCACGGTTCCCCGTCAATTTGCATCGGGAAAGTTTTCTTGGTCGTAATCACTACCTCGCTGCACTGTGCCAAACGTCTACCGGAAGCTCTGAGCCCCGTTCGAACTTGACCCATGTGCAGACAGTTCTCCAATCCAATCACTTCTATCCGGTGATCTCCAATATCTGTGAAATCAAGAAAAGGAATACTGTACCTAGCATTAAAATTAAAATTGGTAGTATTTTTCCTTACCTTGAATCGCAATCGACAGATCCACCGAGTTGAAACTATTGGCCGACAGTTCCTTATCCGAATTTTTCAGCTTCTTTCGGAATGGGCCTTTTCGCATGCGTTTCTGGGACAGGTGTTCTCCCCACAGATTCGAACCGCCGTGGGTGTACGGTATGTTGAGTAAAGCAATGCCTTGCAGTTGCGGTCCGTTGGCGAGTTCCAGCGAAACACCGTCGCACTGTGAAAATGTGTTTTTAGTCGGATACTGCGTCAACGGAGAGCGTAGCTCTAATTTTCACTTACCACTATTTCGAGATTCTCGTGAAGATTTTTGCACGATGCGGCAAATGTTTCCGAAGTGGCGTACTCGAAGTACCACAATTTGTTCTTCATGCGGCTGTTGAATTTATGCGGATTTTTTTCCCGTTCCAGATGGAACTTTACGCAGATCGCGGCGTCCTGGAAGGCAGAACAAATTGAAACTGTATTTGTAATGGATTCAATGACCAGTATTCGACAATACAGAATATAATTGTGGGGCTCAAAGGTAAGGCGCTGGTCTCATAAGCCACTCATCAGTAGGATCGTGGCACTAGCCCTGCAATTTCTCCTATACACTAAGAATCGGCAGCGAAGTCTATCGAAATAGAAGTTGAAGTCCCGCAATGGAATGTAGAGTACTAAGGCTTTGTTTTAAAGGGTGTCCCACATCAAATTGCATCACGGAAAAACGCTGTAGGAATTACTTAGTAGACCGATCCTTTTCAAACTTTCAGACAATAAAATATAACCCATTAGTAAGCTCTTGGCATATTTATTTCTTTCAACTTCAATACCGTAACCGTACGCTTGCACTTTACGCTTAACTCCACTCATTAAGTTCTGTGCAATATCTGGCTGCAGCTTCTTCTGTGCTGAAACCCACTTTTTCTTCATGTCATCCTCAGATTTGACCTCCTTGGGATGCTTCCGTAGTGCCTGCTTCATAATTTCCCAGTATTTCTTGATAGGTATTAGTTCCGCTACGCTGGGGGCGGGCATTCATGTACTTGGGTACGAAAGTGACCCCGTTGGCTTCGTGCCACTCTCCAGGACAACATTTGAATAGTGGCACGAAGCTAGATCCAGCCAGAAGATCATAGGGCTCCCTTGATACTTCAATAGAGGAAGCAGACGCTTCTGTAGACTTTCCTTGAGGTAGATCTCCTCGTTTACAGTTCCGTTAGTAACGAATGGCGCAATCCGTTGGCCACATGATCAGATTGCTTACCATATCATGTATTTATTGGCAAACTTTGAAAGTTTCTGCTTCCTTACTTCCTCTGAAACATCAAACTTGTGCTGGGCAGTGAAGAACAGTAGCCCCGGAAGTTGCCGAAAGTCCGCCTTGGCGTAAGTCCTACCGTCCGTGATGAGACAATGAGGCTTCATCAGCATCTGGGTGTATGGTTTCCGGGCCCGAAACTTTCCCACTCCATTTTGCCGTTTGACACGATTTGGAGCCTTCTGCACTTTACACGAATACAGTCCCTTCCGGTTCTGGGCTCTCTGAACGAAAGACTTGGACAGATTCAACTTTCTAGTCACATCCCTGACCGAAGCTTTGGGATTCCGCTTAAACGCTTTCACTAAATGCTTGTGATACTGCTCAGAGTTTGCTAATAACGTTTAATCGTCGTTGATGGTACGATTCCGAGTTATTTTCCGATGTCCCGGTGAGAGAGTTAAGGATTTTCCAGGTGCTTGCGCAAAATCAATTCGCGATGTTGCTCAATTTGCGAAAAAATGATAGCGATAAAAATACAGTGTAAACAACACACTCTAAACTACAGACACTTTATACACAGACCAGCGAAATGTCAAAAAATGCAGCAAAATGGACTGTCGAAAACTGCAGCCAAACGAGCATGATGGTATTGTGAGGTGAAGTAAAGAGGAAAGCCCATGCAAAGTTTGTGGGATCTTCCATGGTGCCAAGTTTTACTGTTTTGTCTCCGCAAGTCTGTGTATAAAGTGTCTGTACTCTAAACTACTTCTGCTCAAATTTTTAAGTTAAAAATCCCCGATGGGTTATTTTATTGGGTTGGGTTTTATTGGGTTAGCGTTTTTCCATGAAGGAAGTTGATGTGGGACACCCTTTAGCTGGGGCTAGGTGTAAAACTAAAATTTAAAATTCAGCCCGCGTCGCAAAAATGTGGCATAATTTTAAACGACGCTGTTAATTGTTTATAGATTTGAGTCGTCACCAAATCGTTTCAGAAAAGTCCAATTTTAAAATTGATTACAACTTTATTTTTTTGTATTTCAACTGTACACTATTGAAAAATTCCTAAATCTGCAAAAACCAAATACAATTTTCATAAATTTGCGCAAGACTACCCCTAATACAGACCTCATTTCACTACTCACAAGCGTCATACAAATTTCATCGCTTGATATAAAGAATATTTCTGACCGAATTCGTTCTGATGGCAGAATGATTACAATTTTTGCTGCTACTGGTAGAATCGTTGTTCCATCTCTCATTTGACATAAGCCACGGAAGGGGAACGTTCATACTGGAAGGATTTTGCTGTCTGTGGGTCCAAGCGATGATGGCGAAACAAAAGTGAGATTATGAGTTGTTGATTTATACTGAGCGTATGAGTCGTGCCGGCTAGGTTCGAACCCGAATCTTTTGGGAGGGACATAGCGTAGTTGGTAAATCAATTGCCTTGTACGCAGCTCACCTGAGTTCGATTCCAAACCCCGCGCATAGGGTTAGAGATTTTTCTAAATAGATTTCTCTAACCCGACAAAGAGGCGAATGATCCTGAGGTTAATATTGATGCTGGTAGGTCCAAGCGATGATGGTGAACAGAAGTTAGATGGCGAATTGCTGGTTTATACTGTACGTATGAGCCGTGTACTCAGGGGCGGATCCAGAAAAAAATTTCGGTGGGGGTCTGAAATTTTGATTTTAAAATAAACATTGCACAATTCGAAATACGTAATAACCTTATTTTATGAATATCAGTTATGTTGGACAAATTTGGTTTGGAATAATTTTGAAATAGCAACTTATATAAAATTGAAGCTATTTTGAAATGTCTCAAAAAGTGAAAACATTTCGGAGGGGGTTCGGACCCCCAAGACCCTCCCCCTGGATCCGCCACTGCGTGTACTACAAGAATTTCTACGAACCAAGTTCGTAAAAAACTTTAAACACGTACAGTACGGTATGAAGTTGTATACAATTTAACATTTTCTTAGCTAACTGTTACTAATAAAAGTTGGGTATTTTCGGAATGGGGTTGACGAATGCATGACGGAAATGCGGAGCGATTTTGTAATCCAAGATGGCGAATTCCGGTTTAGATAATAACTCAACAATATTTGTATTTTCGGAATGGGGCTGCCGAATGCATGACCGAAATCAATGTTTTGAACTATTTTGTAATCCAAGATAGCGACTTCCGGTTTAGATAAATTGCTAAACCTAACTTAAACAACATGGGAATTTCCGAAATTGCAAAAAATCGATGTAGTGATTAGTGATGTTAAGGTTATAGACAAGTTTGCACAGCCGGAAGCTGAATTTGACCATCAAAATCACGCCACTCATCGATTTCCGTCATTTTTTGTCAAGCCCGTTCCAAAAATAGCTATATTGTTAGGGTTCCCAACATCAATTTTCCCCATTTATTCGTTAAACCCGACCAAAATATACAAAAAAAATGTTAAGGTTACCGAGACTATTGATCAGTCGAAAGTCGCCTTATTGGATTTCCAAATGGCGGCAAGCAGCCTTTTTCAACATGAAGGGTGAAAACCCAATTTCATCAGTTCCTGATATAGTCTGCCCCCGATTTAGTCAGCCTTTTAACCTGATATTTTTTTTTTTTATTCATTTCGTTTATTTGATAGGCACAAATGCGTTAGCTTGGCGGTGCCAAATTAACCTGATATTGTCAGCCTCATAATGAAATATGTTCGATGAAAAAATAATTTTAATTTTTGAGGTTATAAGACTATGTCTAGAGACCAAAGAAGAAAATTTTAGCCGAATCAGTTTATCAAAAAGAAAGAAAAAATATCCCGATAATATCAATGTCCCCATTCTGTCAGGTAAAAATACACCGATGGGCTGATAAAAACGGGTCTTTGTCGTACTCACCCACTACGTTCCAAAAATTCCCGTATCGCTGGGTGATCGAGAATATTGCTCAACCGAAATTCACCATCTTGAATTTCAAAAAGGTTCCAATTGAGCATTTTCATGATCTACTTGTTAAGTTCGTTCCAAAAATATTCATTATTATTAGGATTATCGAGAATATTGCTCAACTGAAAGTCGCCATATTGGATTTCAAAAAGGTTCCTATTGTCCATTTTCATCATTTACTTGTCAATACTCATATTATTAGGATTATCGAGAATATTGCTAAACCAACGAAGAAAACTTTTTTTACGAACTAAACCCCAAATATCGAACACTTTTTTACATTTCTTATAAAAGAAATGTATAGAATTCGCTCAAACTTTCAAGATTTTTCCGAGGTCCGGAGGGCCGAGTCTTATATACTAATCGACTCAGCTCGACGATTTGGGACAATGTCTGTGTGTGTCTGTGTGTGTATGTAACGGACAAACTCTCATTCGTGTTTCTCAGCAATGGCTGAAACGATCTTATCCAAACTAATTGCTAATGAAAGGCCTTACACCAAGACAGAACGCTATTAATTTGTTTTTGATTATGATGTTTAGTTCCTAAGATATGGAAGTTTGAATGTCAAAAAAAGGCACTTTTCGAAGTTTTTTTGAAATTACTGTCGAAATTGCAAACATAGATAAACCCTTTTACAACTTCAGCCATACTAATACCGTTCGAACGAACTACAGTTTGTTGAAATCGGACTATTAGCGAAGGAGATATTTAATATTAAATACTAATGACAGATTCTTGCCGTTTCTCAATATCTAGAAATAAGACCAAAAACATGAAACATGACTATTACCGCCAAAACGGCTAAGTTGAGGTCAATAGCATCTTCGGAGATGTTATTGGATTTAATATGATCTTTCCTTTGACATTATGTTTTCACTGATTAATCCCCCTATAAGTGAGATATTTTCATTAATTTTCTTTTAACTGATTATATTGAGACGATGTCTTCTTCAAATTAATAGCTCTTTCTTTTGCGAACAACTTTGCTGAAGACACCAAGTGTCTGTCTTGTATGATTTAAAAGTTATAGCATGTTATTTGTTGTTCAATATAGTAATGATCCGTTTTAATATACCAGTCGAATTTTATTTCGATAAAACGGAAAAGGATGATATCAGGACATATTTTGTACTTCATTTTCTACATATCACTGCTTGGATTAAGCACCAAACAATTTCAAGTTGTCTGATTGTGTCTTGATCATTTAGCAATGTGCTATCTTTCATTTGTCAGTACCTTCTGACAGCTAATTTTCTAACTTATGACCATTTGATCGATCTAAAATATATCTCGGAAAAAAGAAGTGAAGTAAATGACTTCAACTAAAGTGGAAACAAAGTCGTTATTTTTGAGGATATCTTTTTTTTCTATTGCATCGAACTACACCAACTACAACATTTTTGGTAGTTTGTTTAAAGAATACTTTCACGGTTTCTTTCAAAATTTGACGAACCTTTTCCGATTCGCTAATTTGTTGTCCTAAATTAATAGTTACAATTGGACTGCTTTGGGAGACAAAAAAGATACTTGATTTCGTAATTTCTTGAAAGGGAAACAAACGTCATAGCTTTTTTAAAATTCATGTATACTCGTACACACATTTGGGAAGTCAAAATAAAAATTTTCCTTGGAAAAATTTACAATATGGCAGAGTAAAGGAATATTTCCTTACTGGAAAAGTGCAACTAGTACTTATGGTTGAAATCAATGAAACAACAAAATTTCCAATTTACATAAGTACACCTTCTATTTGATTTTCTGTATCCGCGGTCTTCTAGAAATTACATTTTTTGACATGAATTTTTGATACTAGCATGCCACAGAAATGGTTAAAATGTTTGTTAAAATCTTAAAAAATTTACATATATTGTTGTAATATATTCTTCGTGATTAGTAGGCGAGCTCTCGTCTGGAGTAGAAGTTTTTTTCGCTGTCAGTCTTCTGCTGTGCGTTTTAATTAAAAAAAAAACAGTTTGTTTTCACCCTCGGTGCCGTAGTTCTGATAGTGAATCATTAGTGAACCATTAGGCACAGCGTTTCCGGGAGGACAGTTACCCACGTGATGCCACCAAGAGAATGTTAGTTGCTGTGTTTGATCTGCCGGCTTTTCGGACTACTTCTGTGTGCTGGTGTGAAGCCCAGGCGGCAGTTCGGAAGTCTCTCGCCGATTTTTAGGAGACCCACGTGTACCGGTATTCCGCCGGAAGTAGTGAAGGCATCACGGAGTTCCCGGTGAGATTTTTCCATGTTATTTTGATTATATTGTTTTTAGGAAAGCTGTGTATGCATTGGTAATTTTATTAGTATTGATATAACTATATACGATTCGCCTTTTGTTATCTCCGTCATCTATGAAAACTGTTTCGGTTCCGAGCGTTTTCAATAAGTAGATGATCGGACTATTATCAAAATAAAAACGCTTGTAAGGACGTAGCCAGGTGTGTGGAAAGAGGCGGGTCTACGTCATTGCAGATCGTGGCGAAAACTGATATGACAATAGATATGCTCAATTCTGCAACTCCACCCTACGATTTGTGCAGGTGTTCATGCTATGCTATGCTATGCTATGCTATTGTTGTGATATATTCTTCGTGTATGTGTTATTAAAAACATCGCGAAATATCATGATGTAAATGTTTTCAATCGTTATAATGGCCGAAGAGAGTGTTAAGTGTTATAAGAAATGTCTCATCACACTGTTAGGTGGATTAAATTCGTTTTTACGAACTAATTCAATTTACGAACCGTAAATGGAGGTTCCAGTGTATCTGTTGAATATTAATTTTTTGATGAGACATGATTGAAAATCAGCTGAAGCGGGGAAGGCGGGGGGGGGGGGTTGTTCGTCTGGCTTCTCTAATCTTCCAGCCATCACATCACATGTTTTGGTATTCTTAGTATGAATAACAAACATAAAGATGACAAAAGCGCACTAAAATCCTGTCAATCCTACTTTTCATTGGATTACATGCTCTCAAGATATCAAATGGGGCCGTTCATAAATGATGCATATTGACAGATGGGGAAGAGGGTGACGTAACATAAATTACCAAGATAAAAATTAAAAGCGTATTTGAGTCGTACTGACGTACTAGTGCTTGGAGGGGAAGTGTATTTTAGAGATTTTTTCTGTGAGACATTATGTATGAATGGCCCTCAAACAAAGAATATTCCAAAACGAATATTATGTAATATCGTTGATAGAGCAGTGGGATTAAGGCCAAGTTCCCTCTGCTTCGCGCTAAACTGAGAAGCAACATTAATTTAGGCACAGAGAACAGACGTCCATCTAAAGCGTAAAAGTTAACTTATCGACAAAAACCTGCTTCAGTGATGGTTTGGGCAGGAATTACCCACAATGGTCGAACTCTATTGAATTTGGTTCCCGAGGGAGTGAAAATCAATCATCATACCGACCTACAATCGGTTTTGGAAGGTTTAGTGGAACCATGGGTCCATGCTAAGTGTTGCTGAACTCGTAAAAATAACTCTTGTATTTCTCATTCGCGTATTCTCATTGCGCCCAACACTCGTATCCGAGTGTTCTCCATGCATGCCTTTCTTTCGTTCACTCCCCAGCCGGGTAGAATTTCTGCGAAAGCCAGTCGACCAAAAGCGACTCAAATTGCACATATTGATACCCACTCTTTCGTTCACACCCACCCACTGGCGCTCACTCCTACTGCTGCTACCACTCGCCCATGCTCCCGCTCGCCCATGCTCCCACTCATCTGTACTCCCACTCGTAGCCACTCGCGCTCTTTAACCCACTCGTATCCTCTCGCACTCTTAAACGCGTTCGCCTTCACTCGCACTCTTGCAGTCGCTAGCGCTCTCGCTCCCCTTCGTTCTTCGTTGGTAGACCAAGAATGTAGGAAATTCGGATATTTTATGTACAAAGTCTAAGCCGCGGCTGTTTGAAGATCGATTTGCATAATACGTCTGGCTTTCGTCACCGGTACAGCACGTCATGGGAACGTCAAAATATGCAGTTAAATGGAGGTATTCACACACAACATCAACAGCACGGAATGCTTTGACGTACGGGAAGTGTGAACGAGAGACGCATTCAACTTATCTTGGTGGAACGACGACGTGGCGTTGACGGACATTTACGTTGATGGAAGCTAATGTATCGTATTCATTGAGGTTGATATGACGCTGGTATAACGGAAAAGGAAAATAAACGCACCCGAAAGTTGCGTTAAAACGTAAATTTAAAAAAAAAACTGCAAAATCGCTTGGATTGACACTTTTAAATATGTGGAACCTTAACATGTCAAATATATATAATTCCCCTCAATGCTGCACATATGCACTTCTTAAAATAATTAGTTTTTGGTCAAATATACTTATATTGAAGTTTGAGATTTTTTGTGGGATAATGAAATGATAGGAACAGTTTTTATTGTCAAATGTCACTGAAAAAATATATGCATAAATCGCTCAGATAATTTTCGTAAAATATCGAATTAAATAGTTACTACAAGAGTCAGTCCCCTAAAGATAGGAAATCCCAAAGAAAACCGTACAAATATGCGATCATGGGTAGTATACATCTATGACCATTCCTGGTACATTTTGCATTAAATGAATCGGATATTCGGATTAAATACATGGTTTCGAGATAAACGTATTTAATGCGGTTCACTACGAAAATTCAAACCCATTAACAAACATTGGCTTCTATAGAATATGTATGTAGGAGATCGACTAACGTCATAAAGCGAATTTCTAAATTTAAAATATTGAATCAGAGCAAATCTATCATCTGTAAGAAAAGTACTCTATGCGTTATATATTCTAAAACATTCGTTCACAGTCCTAAATTGATACATCCAGCGGACTATATTAGAAGAAATCTCTAGTGAATGATTTTGCGCACTTTCCACTAACCTGAACTCTGCACTTTAAAAGTGTGAGTAATCAAGCTGCTACTGAAAACTGCGAGCTGTCAAAACACATGTATTTGAAGTTATAGAGATGGTACTCTCATAGACAGGCCAGTCGAACTAACCAGTCTATGAGATAATTTTTTTTAGTAGAATGTTAAGTGCGTAATACGGTTCGAATCGAGTTTTTGTGCCACAAGCAATACTTGCATTGCACAGTGGTCCCCCCATAGGCCAATAATGCAAAAAAAACATTTCGGCGAAGGCGTGTTTTTATCTTGTGATTACATCGTTCTGTATGTATATTTTATAGTTTCATAATTAATTTTGTCAATACTGAACTGGTTTTCTTAGTATATAGAAGAATGCATAGGGTGGCTCGTTATTTACCGATAATGTAAATAATATCGATAATCGATTGCTCGCCAGAAAAATGTTTTCGTCGATCTGTAATTTTTAATATTCAATTTTTTTTCAGATAACACTACTATTAGCTTTGTATTAAATGATAATTTTCAGTTTTTGGAGTGTAAGGAGAGCAGAAATATGGGTTTATTTGTATAAGTAATAGAAAAAATTAACCTAAAAATTTTCAATATGACTTTAACTAACTTTGTCCCTCGATATCCTTCCCGAACTTCTTTTCAAAATGGTCGTCAGACGTTCCACTTCCACTTAAACTAGGCTTCAGCTGCGCATCTCTGCGCCCAGAATGCCTAGAAAATCTAAGATGTTGTACATTGTTAACGGGATAATGCAAGACGAAAAACTTTATATCAGACTGTTAAATTATATTACGATAATAATTACTACTGATCTCGAAACTATATAGCTTCTTTGTTATTTTCCCAAAATTTCTTATCGATCGAATTATTAGAACTTGAGTTATATCGATTTATTTGACGCTTCTCTTTGAAACACATGTCACTACGGAATCTTCGATGTACGAGGCAAATGTCTCACTCCACTTCGTATTACAACTACGTTCTCAAGTACAAGTAGTATTTCTCCATTTTAAAATAGCTGGTACTCGGAGTTTTTTTTATTATGGGATAATTTTTATTGTAGGAAAACACATTGTTTGTTCACGAAAACCATCATTTTAAAGGAAAAAAATACACGATTTATGTAAAATTCGAGATATTATGCTCACCGAAGCCGATATCATAATATTTGCGTTCAGGTGCAGAAGCTACAATTTAGAGAACTTTCAATGAATAACTATTTATTTTTTACCAGCGCAGCACAACTTGTACTATTCGATACTAAAAAAAATTCTGGCACAAAAAAAAGTAAATGTGAATCTTAATGTAATAAGAAAAGCCGTATTACACTGTTAGGTGGATATAACCGATTTTTTATTGCGAAATTTGAATTCTGCGACCCAAATTTACTATAAAAATGCAGTTTTGTATCAAAATTTGCATTAAATATATTTATGACCGCCTCTCTTAAGGAATGGAACCACTGTGCATTGAAATAGTAATTTTTACTTGCTCGTCAACTCCTCACGCTGGCTTTTCCCAGATAACGAATTAACTGGTTTATTTTGCCGATTGGTATTTTCCCGAATGGGTTGTTTTGCCGAATTAAGTATAAAAAGTTATTTTCAATGGCAATTAAATAGTATAAAGGATGATTCAATATTTAAATTTGACAAAAAGCATGGATGTGGGATGATAAATTATAGAATTAATAGTCAAAATGTAAAGAATAGTTAAGGTAATTATTAAAATCAAACTTTAAATGAAAATAGTTTCTCTTTGAGCGTTTTGGTGGAATGCTGACAATGAAAATTTTGAAAATGCTGAATTTAAATGAAAATTAAAATGCCTAAAAAAATGAAATATCTCTGAATTAATTCCTACTATCGTGATTCACTTGCTTCTCTTATTCATACACATAATCTTAGGTTTAGATCATTTCAACAAGTATATACCAAAGTTTTATAAATCTGTACTAATTGAGATTTGAACATGACTGAACAACATTGTTTTCGGTAATACTGATTCTTCTTGACGAAAAAAAACAGTTTGCACAATACTGTTCAAATAATTACTCACGATAATTTACTATATATTAGTGGGACAGAACTTTATTCCATTTACCATCTTAGTAAAATTGGTAGTAACAGATTAGTTTTTTTTTTACTTTTTTCAATAAATTATATCAAATTCGTGTTTCCAATTTTCATTGTTCAAAAAAGAAACTATCCTTAAAAAGCTTTAGATTTTATTGCTGGATATCACATACATGCTTCCCTTCTGCCCAGAAGTGCGTTATATACGCCCTTTACTTCTGCTCAGATGTGTATAATCGGTACAAAAATGCAAACCCATTAGCCAGCATGGATTTTTATAGAATATGTGATATTATTTCCTTAACCCTCCGGAAGTCGCATTTATGGCCCACAGAACGAGCAGCCGCTGTTGCTCTAAGACGATTTCGCTAGATTTTCAGAGCAGTGTGCACTCAGTGCACTAGCGCCTACCCATGGTTGCCTGGTGTAGTGGGTAAAAAAACATTAATGTTTTTTATTCGTTTAATTGTTAGTATTGAACCTCTAGAAAAGCCCAGTGCAAGCTCGGTGACCACACTGATCTTCTTTTGTTCTAAACAACCATGCGTTTCAACAATTTCAGCCTATCGGCAACTTTATTAGCATCTTTCTCGAAACCGCATTTTTCAAATTGCCGATAACTCAAAAACCATTCAACGAATTGACCTGATTTTTTATGAGAATGCATAACATGTGTAGTCGATGAACTAAGGGAAAATGGAATACAAAAATCTTCCTCGTTATTTTGAGGAAAAGTGAACGAATTTTATTTTTCGGTTTTTCTTATGCCATTTTCCGAAATTCCTACGGTTCCATTTTTTTTGGTTCATCGAGAAACTACAAGTCTATGTTTTAAAAATCTTATTGAATTTCCTATTTCATACAATTGTATCAAGAGTTATCATGTCCTCCGCGGCATTCCTCGACATGGAAATGGTTGAACGTCTTCTCTTCGAACGCTCGTATGTGTGGCTTCGCCTGACTGAAAATTTTTCATTCATAATGAATGTATACATAAACCTTAACGAGAGGTCCATTGTCACCTTGCCATCAAAATCGTATAACAAAATTACTTTCAGTTTGAGCACTTTATAGTAGACGCCCCTTAGAAGACAAGTTTTTTCTTAAGAATAATATGAAAAACAATATATTTAATTTGTTCTTTAAATACGACCGGTATAAACCTGTATAGACAGATAACGTATGTATGCAATTACAATTTAATGCGAACGCGCGCACTGTTAGTTTAGTTAGTTTTTGCTTGCATTGTTCTAGGATTTCATCAGAATGCCGCACCTGATCCCTTCGCTCCTTTACGAGCGCTCCCAGTTGCTAAAAGAGTGTATACGAGCTGTTCTAATAAACATCTTCAGAGCTGTAAAGAGTGCTTAGCACACGGGAGTGGGTGGCATGCAGTAAAAACTCGCAGCCGAGGAGTCCCATTATGGGAACCCACTCGCCGTTAGAGCTAAAATCTAGAGAGCCGACAAGAGTGCGAGTGACACACGAGCCTATAGCGAAGGCAGATAACTCACATGAATCAAGCATATTTGCCGCTCGTGCTGATCGTCACATATTTGCGAGTTCTTCGAAAACGTGTGTACAGCAGTAGGGAGCATACAGTGTGAGTCTCGCGCTCGCTGGCGAACGAGGAGGGTGTTTTGGCTTCTCGCTCTTTTAGCAACACTGAATTGCTAACTTCGGCTCAACACCTTGAGTTTTCCAATACGATTCAGCACCGGCGCATAAGGCAAAACGTAGTACGGAATGGCCAGCAAATTCACCAGATCTCAACCCGATGAATTATTATGAAGGAGTATATTGGAAACCAGGGTCTGTTCCAAAAAACGTAACAGCGTAGAAACTCTCAAAGAACATCTTGTGGCTGAATGGAATCAAATTACAGAAGAACAACTGCGGGCAGCGTACAATGTGTTCTTGGGTCAGTACACTCAAAGACGGACAACTTGAATTTAGTCGATGAAATATGAAAATTGGACTATTTTTTAGTAAAATGGATTGACTTTGAAATGAATAAACATTTATTTTGTTTGTTTTTGTATTGTTTTTTTATGAGTCACATTAATTGACGGACCCTCTATATGGCAGGTCGAAGAAAACTTTCCAATTTTTTCCCGCTGACACTTTTTGCAAATGAGATAAAAACTTAGAAATAGATGAGATAACAGCTGAGTCAGCCAAATCAAAATGAGCTTTTTGCAATAGTCGTTAAAATCAAATTTATAGGGAGATATGTCAAAGACTGGATCTATCACCAAACCTTATCTTTTTGAATCGGGGTAGAGAAATGATTGGGTTTGCGGCGACAATACGATTCCGCAATTGGGGGAAGTCTGAAAAGCGATTTTCGTCCATTCGACGATGTTTCATACCTCTAAAAATTCAGTTATTCTCAATCTGGGTTCCGTGGACCCCTAGGGTGCCGTGAAGTCGTTGCTGGGGGTCTGCGAAGGAAAATATATTTGCCGATTGCATATTGAAATTTCAGGTCTTGCTTCCTAACAAACTGAAAATAACACTTGGATAGCATACAAAATCGATGTTTATCCGTGGGGCCATAACAATTTCTTCGTCAAGCGGCACAATAGCAACAGAAACCTGCAGACCAATAGAATCCACCAGGTTATCATCAAAGATTTATGAATAATTCAAAATATTAATAAATTACTGAAACCTATCGAACCGATTCTTGAATACCTACGGTGATATCGAGTACAACTTGTTCTACCTTGAGCGCATCATCTGACTACCTTATGCATAAAACTGAAAACAGACATTCCACTTGTTTAACATACGTTGAAATAACTCATGCATATAATGCACACGCTCTTGGCTCTGTGCTGCAATCAAAGTGCGCTCACCGAACGGACGAAGGTTGCGCAGTTCGCGTACATTGTATGTATTATACAGTGTTTGATATTGGCATTGTGATTCGATGCTTTCCAGGAGCCAGCCACAGAACAGATGGCTTGCTTAGGAAGCCTCACATGGAAGAAGACCGGATAGCGTACCGAACTTGAACAGGGAAAATAGGTCACCATCACCTTTAGCATTTGATCCTTTCCGTTTGCAGTATTAGATCAGCATCAACAGTTCTAGTCTTATCGGGATGGCCGTTCTCAAACATTCAGTAGGCGGTGCAGGCGAGCAGGCGAAATGAATGCCTTTCTCGTGTCAGTATCATAAAATTCGAATTTTTTGCTTCCGTGACTGGAAATACCGGTAGGGTTTTCTTTTATCGGAGAGGATGGACCCACGCCGAAGAAGGTAGGTACGTTACTATTTGGAAAGTGAGTGAACTGCTGCATGGCATGTTAGGCGCTGTTCCAAACACCAGTACCGCCTTCGGTATCAAGAAAAGGAGTACATATAAAAATAGCTGTTATAAGCCGGCTCTTAAGTTCGAAATTGTCGCCGTTTCTTTACTTCTTTCATTCTAGTAGTGTAAAGAAAGTTTGCTTCGAGCATTCATGTCAGACAATCCAGCGTTGGGTGTGCTACAATAAGATACGAGAATAGGCTGCACAATAGCAAACTATTGCCATTAGCTGTGAAGATTGCTGTACCATTCGAAGAATGGTTTAATGAAGTTTAGTTAGTTGGAGTACTGGTACGTATGGCGTATGAGAACGTTTCGTGTGTTGCAGTTTCTGCCTAGATAATTCGAGAATAAACTCATTACAACTATGCGTCTCCATTAGACTGGTTCAATTTTTTACATTTAGCTCCACCAGGCTCTACTGATTCCTTTTATGGCCCTTAGTAATTGTGCAAATTTTGGTACCGATCGGTTGTGTCTACAGACCCTCCAAAAATTTCAAAGTTTATATGGAAGTTTGTATGGAAAATCGGTTAACATTGAAAATAAATTCTTAAAACATCACCTTATCAATCAATTAATCAGAACACTATATATTTCTAAAGGTATGCTTCTACTGAACACATTCGTGGAACATTAAAAGTTTATGAAAATTCGCTGAGAAAAGTTATTAACTAAAGAAGCAGCATGACTTCAAAACAAGTGGATTTTATTATTAATCATAGCAACCCAAAAATTGAACCAGTCTAGTCTCCATACAGCTAGGCTAGCATTATGGAAACGCGTGGTTTATGGTGATTCGATTCCGATGTTCTCTCACTTATTCCGTTGTACGCATTGGTATGTTTTCACTTGGAATTATTTCCATCGTATCGATGGATATAACGCTACTATAGAATGATAAATTATTATGTGCGGCGGCACTTAAAACAGAAAATCACATCGTCCTTCTGTAACAAACTATCTGCTGAACTCATCAGGGAAGACGTGTGAGGTTGGTTCGATCGGAATGTAACTGAAAACCACGTACAACACGATCATGGCAAATGTAATCAACTAGAAAGCGCCACTTTTCATTGTTTCCAGCGTTTTTCTTTTCATGCACGGATACGTTCACGGCAGACCGCAGGAGTAGGAACAATAAAAGGGAAATCTTTTTTCGATGGCTCCGATAACGCGGAAAATAGTTGTTCTCAAGTTTCTCTCGGAAGGCGCTTTTGCTGCATTAGGAGTCTGGGCACGCATTATGAACATTTGACACCAACTGTAAATTTCAGTTGAAAAGATGAATTGGACAGGACAACCAATTGAAAACTTAAGAGCAGTCACTGTGTTTGACCGAAACTCCGAATTCAGAATAAGGGGTGGTATGATCAAAATTTGGTTAAACAAGAATGTGTGTAAAATGTGTTTTTGTCATTTAGAAAGGTTATGAAATCGCTCCGAACACCGCATTTTTAAACGATGCCCGAAGAGCTGAGTCTCATATACCATTCGACTCAGTTCCACGAGATCTGCAAATGTGTGTGTAAGTGTGTATGTGGCAAAAAATGTCTCCTCTATTTCTCAGAGAAGGCTGGACCGATTTGTACAAACTTAGTCTCAAATGGAAGGTACAACCTTTCCATCGGCTGCCATTTATTTTTTTTATCGATTGGATTCCGATTCCGGAGTTACGGGTTGAACATTGGTGCGACCGCACTGTTCAACCCGTCACTCCGGAATCCAATCAATAAAAAATCAATGGCAAATTTCTACATAAGCCATGATGTTCAAATGATGAAATACATACTAAAATGTGTGCAACATTACTTGGTTGTACAGGTCTAGATCACTAATGATCAATCGAAGCCGCTTTGTCCACATTGGCCAGCTAAAACGGTTTTTGACGCCTCCTGGAGCTTGCCAAGCTCCAAGTTAATTGAAGCATTTGAATCGAGTTTGCGTTGCACTCAAACAGAAAAAAAAATTACCATTCTTAGGCTATTTTACATTTCACACAAAATAAATGTATAGGATTGAAAACTTTCTACGAGGCCTCGAGGGCTGAGTATCATGTACCAATAGACTCAGCTCGGCAAATCAGGACAATGTCTGCATGTATGTGTGTGAGTGTGTGCACTGGCAATGACCAAACCTATCTTAAGGAATCCAAGTTCAACCCGGAGACCTATCGTGGCAATTTTACGCTAATAATATTTTTAGGTTGTGTAGTATACTTTCTGAGATATGAGTGTTTTAGTCAATGAACGCATATAACTTTCCAACAAAACGACCACACTATATGCATATAGATATTAGTTTATAAAGCTTATAAAAATATACTTCTAGCAAGAACCCGATTTTGCATAAACATTTGGTGATTACTCAATAATGTTTGAGCTCTTTCTCAAAAAGTAATGTGTAAGTTCACTTCAAAGTGAACCTTTTTCCAGAGTTGATGTATTTACTCTTTGGATTAAACGGATCAGACGTGAGTTAGATGTTGGATGGTGTATCAACAGATCAGCAAGTAATCCACTTAGTAGTGAGATAATAGATTTCTGATATAATTTTTATTCATGTTATACTCGTGTGGCATCGACAAGAGAAACTGTATTATGGAATCTCAAACTTCTAGTGGGTGTAAATACCTCTGTCCCATTCCAAAGGACCAAAGGAGTGGCATTAACCTCCTTAGCCAAGTCACTCCCAGCGATTCATTATATCCCCTTTAAACTGAAACGGTCGGTACGGTTGTCCTCGTTTCTTCCTCCTTTAAGATTCAAAACAATACGTTAATTACATTATTCATTGAATGAATAATTTAATTGCCGTCTAATTTTGAAACATCTCCAAACCCAACTCTGCACAGTAGGCCTGGCCGTTTTAATATTTGCGACATATGAAAATATGCTTCAAATATTAATATTGATAAGAAAAACACTACAGAATAACTGCAGTGTTTTCCAGGATGCTTTTCAATACTGGCTGTGTAAGGGTTAGAATAGAATAGAATATGGAATCTCAAACTTCAAGTGCAAATTTGGCTTCTTTTACAAGATTTAAACTATACTAATCATGACGCAATAATTACCAGTTGCATCATTTATAATATTGTTCTTTGGAATCAAAATATCGCATACTGGCATCACTGTTTGCTACATTCCGGTCGTCAATTGAGCTGAAAGTTTTCTTTTCAATTTTTTAGTGTTTTGCAATCGTAATTCTTTTAATTTTTGTTTTATCTGTTTATCTTGTTAGTCGGTCGTACGAGTGTATTGAAATTTCATAACTTCAAGCACGATTATATCTGGTTGTGTTGATTCGTGAAAGTGATAGTTTTCTTTGTGATTTTTGTTTTCACTTGACGTTATCATTGCGCAGCTCATTTTTTTTCGCCAAGAGCGACATCATCTGGTGGATAACTGAGTTACCACACGTTGCGTGCAAGTTCGCTTCCATTGACGCACGTTACGCGTTAGAGTAGAGTTATGTGGAGGAAGTTCAAGAATCGGCTCTTGATGCAGACATGAATGGACAACTGACGATTTTTTACCCGAACGTTCGAGGCCTACGCACAAAAATCGATGAAGTTGTCCTAGCAATCGCTTCTTCCCATTACGACATAATTGTTCTCACCGAGACTTGGTTTGATGATAGAATTCATTCTTGTCAGCTTTTGGAACTTTTTTCAGTTTTGTGAACAGCCGGAAATCACGTGGAATGCGCGCTGTATCTACTGCATTGAGCAGTTTCGTCGATCCAACACCTGTTGACGTTTCGCTTGAACAGTTGTACGTTAAACTGAAGCTACTTGATCGTTTGGTCAGCATCGGTGTAATTTATTTACCACCAGATCATAAGAGTTATCTAGCCAGTGCAAACAACCATGTCTGATCGATTGATGCTGTTTTTTCTTGCCTTGGAAGTAATGATTGCGCACCTGTAGTCAATGTACTTCGCTCTTACATTTCTACGGCCTGCGATACGCTATTGGATGGATTCAACTTTAACTCCCACACAAATTAATAGTATTGAAAATAGTTACTTTGTCCTATTGGATGAGACAGCACTAGCCGACTGTCAGATCCACGAACCTGCTGAATCTATTTCTGTGATTGATGCAAATCATCCTCCCGTAGAAGTTATTATCTGTCTGCCGAAACCTGTTATTTTTGAGGATATTCCGAATCTTGGTCTTGACTTTCACCGAGCTGATTTTTTGGGACTTGCATCAGAACTCTTTCATACAGATTGGCATTCACTTGAGGATACGGAAGATATTGACTCTGCCGTTGAATATTTCACTACTGTGATTAATGCCCTCATGGCTGATTATGTTACTCTGCGTAGACCAGCTCGTAAGCCACCGTGGGGTAATGCACATGTATGACATCTAAAACGGCTCAGATCTAAAGCACTATGATTGTGTTGCCGTACACGCTGTCGTTTCGTTAAATATCGTCTTGCGCTAGCGAGTAATAATTATCGATCCTATAACCTTTTATTGTACAAACGCTACTCCATTCGAATTCAAGCAAACCTGCGCAATGATCCCCAGGAAATTCGTCGACTCCAAGCGGAAGGAGAAAGGATTATCTACTGACATGTTTTTGAAGGAGCAGAGTGCTAGTCTGGCTTCGGAGAAGTGTGACGTATTGGCCACCCACTCCACTCCATTGAATATTTGTCCTTTGAGAAGCTTCACTGTTATAGATCGTCAGGTTATAGCAGCAATCAGTAAGCTAAAATATTCGCAGTCACTCTTGGCTCGACGGCATAGGCATACCTTCATGTGTACTCAATAAATGCGCGGAGGCATTAATTTTGCCGTTGACAACTCTATTCAACAATTTCTTTAGGCAGTGTTGTTATCCTTCCAACTGGAAAAGGTTAATTATGTTTCCTGTATACAAAAAAGAAGATCGGCGAAATGTTGAAAACTACAAAGGAATTACATCGTTGTGTGCCTGCTGCTAAGTCTTTTGAGATCATAATGAACGATGTGCTCTCTGTATCATGCCAAAGCTACATTTCCCCTGATCAACATGGATCCTAAAAAGATCAATCTAGTAGGTCAGGATCAGTTTGTGTCAGCATTTGATTTTCTTTTATACTATCAATTATTTGAATAACTACTAAGTAGGATTGGAAAAGAAGAACATTAAAAAAAAGTTTGTGGTTATTTGTGATATACATTTGAGTACTGATTTAAATGACGTAATACAATTTCGTATACAAGGACTCGTTCTTTAATTATGAACTGTAATGGCGAAGAAAAGTAAAATAAATGCTCAGTTTTCACGGCCAATACGCATAGCTTCGAAACCGTCAGCTTTAGAGGTTTAGCTTTTTCGAAGAGCTTAAAACATCTTCTGATAAAATAATTTTGGTTAGTAATCCTCCCAGATGGATGCATTAATTCTTCAAACTGATTAAGTCTCGAAAAACTTGATGTCTTCAGTAAAGTTTTCGAGATTTTTTTGCAAATAGCGTGGCTAAAACAAATTATTCGGATATTACTGTTTACGATTAATCTCTTCTGCTGTTAATAAACAATAAAATAAACATTTATACCGTCAGTCGGATGTACGTCCCACATCGTCTCAAGATTGTGTGTCACAACAATATTGAAATTACCGGCGAAGCTAAAAAATTGAACAGACTTCCGGAAAACCGTACCGCTCGTGTCAATCCTCGCTGTTATTTTCACACCTTGCTGTAGCCCTTTCCAAGATTCAAAATGACTCGAAAGTATCCTTAATACTCATCACACATCACTCAATTTATTGTCGTTTGTCCGGAAATCCGTATTTGGCACTATATGTCAATTTTCTCAACGAACTTGGTTGCTTACGGTGATTGGCGGCGACAAAAAATTAGTAGGTAACTAGTTGTCGCAATTCCGCTTAACACCCTTTTTATAGATGGGACATACACGGAAAAAAAATTGTTCCGAAAATCGTGAATAAAGTGGCATGAATTCCGGAACACTCACGTTTTTTACATTATGAAAACAGGACCATGACCAAAAATCGTGTGTTTTATAATTATGTTACATTTCCCTTCAGTAACGCCCGCATAACGCTTCTATTAGTGCTATTTGCTTTTGTTTTGTGAACTTCAGTCACAGTTTCCGCTAAGTCATTTCTAATTCGATTTTTAGTACGCGAACTAGTTCAGAAAGCTCACATGGCTGTTGATCATTGCCAGGGGCTTTATCAGTCCTCAATTGTCCGATCTCCTCATGAATCTAAGGAAGATCCGGTGCTGGGAATCTGTCGTCGGCTGCGCATGTCCCCAGGCTGTTTCTTGCGATACTCTCGTCGTCTAATGCTATTTCCATGTTCGTTATAATACACTTATCGATCAGCTCACACTCGGTCGTGAGAAGATCTTCATTAGTATCTCTTCATATGTCGGCCTATGGCACGTAGCCTTTGCTCGAGCGATTTACCTACTCGTAGAATTTTCGTAACTCTGTATAGATGCTTCATCACCTCGGTATTCTGATCTTCCTGTATGCGATTCCGAATCTGTATTCGTACTGCGGAAGGTGTGAACATGTGTGATGTTGGAGAAGAAATTTCCCTTTATTAGAACGTGGTCGATTTGGTTCATAGTTTGTTAATCAGGTGATCTCAAGTGTGACGTTCATGTCGTTGATGAGGAGCTTAATTCATTCTGCTGCGGGTTCCAAATGCGTGTAAAATGCATCTTTCTCGTTCTCG
Source organism: Topomyia yanbarensis (assembly GCF_030247195.1). NCBI lineage: Eukaryota > Metazoa > Arthropoda > Insecta > Diptera > Culicidae > Topomyia > Topomyia yanbarensis. Next base: position 330,314,595 of record NC_080672.1, on the reverse strand, counting down.
GGACTCGCTTCGTGAAGGTAGTGCACGTTTAGGATGCAGTAGTTGTAGAAATGGCCTTTGATCCACACACATCCTTTCGCAGATCGTCTGCTACTTGATTACGCGTTGGCGCATCTTGCCAAATATTACTGAAGCTGATTCCCGACTCGTTTGTTGTACCGTCGCTCTAGTAGAATGTAACCGCTCGACGCTCGCTTTTCCACATATTTTATCCATATTCTATTTTCAGCGCATTGTGTAGGATTCGTTCGAACCCAGGGAAGCAAAGTGAGCAAAGCAGGTTTCTAAATTATGTAATGTTAAACGTAAAAAAAGTTGTTGAACATCTATTCCACTTTAAAAGTGTATATTCTTTGATTTTATAACATTTTACAAAAGAAAGGTTCTCTATGAAAAGAGGAAAGGTATTCTTCATTATTTTTTCTCATTTGTCGAAAGGAATTGTTACTGCTGAACGGTTTTTGTTTCTGAACTTTCAATAATTTATCAAATTTACATTATATTGAAGCATTTTCGAAAAATCAACCATATTCTTCAAAACCCTCCCAAATCAAATTTCTGGCTAGGCCACTACAATAGTTTTCTCGAGATTCCCGAACACCGGGAACTAGTAAACACAAATTCCCGAGAAATGCAAAGATCACAGGTAATGAGTTCCCGCGGGTTGGAAGTTCTAGTGAAAATCTCTGAGCGTGAACGAAATGGAGATATAAAGCACGGAAACACTACATATCTGATTTTCCTCGTGGGTATTTTCCAACATCCTGAAACTAATTATGTGATATGACTATAACCAAGATGAGCATTTGTTACTATGTTTTAATTGCCACCAAGCTCTACTGTATCGATTTTTATTGGCCATTTTCGGTAAGTTGAAGATTAAAAGAAATGCAAGATATGACTATTGGACGACGGATAGGTATTCTAGAGCGAATCAGTTATAAACTAGAGTTAGATAGGTTCATATTGGCATAACCGAAAGAAAATATGAACCCGGCGTCGCAAAACGTGATGATTAATTATGGTCTCTCATCGACCATGTGGTAGACTCGGGTAGAACGCCCGACTCTTACCAGCAGAAGGCGAAAGATTCTTCACATTTCATTTCCTTCATACCCATATGAGCGTGCCTTGCTCTAGTTTTCCGTTCTAAGTTTATGTTTGATACGTTCTAGAATACCTATCCGTGTTTGTCGTTTGTTCCTCTTACTGTTCAATTTCCCGAAAATAGCCAACGAAAATCGATACAGTAAAATGACCATTTATTAATCCCACATTCTAGCCTCAAAGCCGAAATTGGCACCATAATAGGGTTACTGTGCCCTAATTCATCTTAGCACCTCTATTCATCTCACCCATTTGAACACATTAGTTAGAGCAGTGTCAACTATCTCTATTCAACGCATTAGCTCATATGGTAGGATGAATAAGGGTGCGTCGTACTCAACTTTTCACTTCGCTCATACGCGAATATTTTACATTTTCCAAGCTAGATCTTTTATGGAACTGTTTCTTAGGAACGAAGCAAAGATGTTAATACATATATAAGCGTAATCCAATCACTGTAAGCCGAGTTATCAGCGAAATAGTATGACAACCTGACTAATGAGATGAATAAGGGCTCGTCTACCCTACAAACAATATCTGGCCATCCTTTTAATTAGTCCGCAATTCCAACGCAAATTCTCTACTTACCACGCCCACGGAGAAGTAATTGTTGATAATATTGTACGGCACAGTGAATTCCGATGCCGACTGTGGTTTGATCAACTTGGGTAGGTCAACAATTCTCTCCCTGGCAGTGAGCCCGGACAGCTGAGGCCGTCGGGGGTACTTTTCCGTTGCCCCATCAGCACGTGTCTTATCATCGGTCTGATCGATGTCATCTTCATTTGCGTGGCTGTCGCCGTTGACCGTGTTGCTGCTATCCGCTGCTGGCGGCGGTGGTTTGTGGCTACCGTTTGTGTCATCATTGTCATGGCTGATGATTTCCGTGCGGCACTCGAAGCTGCTGGAGCTGTTAACAAGCGGTGCTTCTTTGACAACATCCCCGTTGACGGTGGCGGTTGTTTGTTGAGTAATTTCTTCTTTCGACGATGACGACGTCACTGCCGTCGTGGTTGAGTGTTGGTGCACCTCGGTGTTGTTATTGTCACTTAGAATGACACGTTTTGTGTTTTCTATCGATATCTCGGTAGCTTTTGTACTATTTTTAACCTCATCGTACGATTGAATCACAGATTTTTCCACAATTATCCTTTGCGAAATTTCTATCACTTTTTGCACGTTCTCCGATAGTGTCACCTGTTTGAAATAGACAAGTGGACAGAAACAAATAAAATTAGATATTGATTCACACTTTCATCTGAGTATCCGACCTGTAGTACCTTCTGAGCAGGTATCACCGGTGTGTCCTCACCCGTCAACGGATGGTTCTTAACCTCTATGCTCCATCGGTCCAGCATTACAACCGAAGATCGCTGAATCTTGTCCAGAATCTTTGGAATACCCTCACCTTCGTATCCACCGCCCCACCGTAGGCATCTGGCTAGGTCGTTTCCCGTCCCCAGCGGGATGACTCCGATCGAGGGCTGACACTGCAGTTCGATGGAATCCATTGCTTCCAGTATCCAACCAACGGTTCCGTCACCCCCGCAACATATCACTTTGAAATTTGGCACATCTTTGAACATGCTAAGCCCCTCCAGCGGGCCTCCTTTCGACAGGTCATATACTTGCCGTGGGTTTAACAGGTACTGGAACTTTCTCAGGATGCGATCACCTTGCCGACCACCGCTTTTCGGGTTTATGAACACTAGAAGTGGGCAGGTATTTGAGGTGGCGGTAATTTGAAAATGTATCGTTGAAGATATGCTCTACGAAAGGAAAATTGCAATAATCATTCGATTCATCACACATCGGCATAGTGGTAGGCTGTGGCTCACCTTCCCCCGACTGGTGGCGAAATTGATGGACTTTTGTCGGTCCAACACAGCAGGACAAATCGCGGTTGGGGGCAGTACAAGGTTCGAGAATTCACCCAAACTGCACTCCGCTTTCACCAGAGAGGCACATTTGTTGTGGAGCTAAATAGGGAATGGAATAAAAAGTGTCACGTTAAAACCGACGCCATCAACGGAGCAATTTTTGTGAAGGGTTATTTTTGCGATCTTAATGACTATATAATTGAATTGATGAAAATTGATTAATAAGGGTGGTTTGTACACAATATACGAGGGCATAATTATGAGCAGATTTCTACACCATCAATAATAAAAATATATGCGATATTATCGGCTGGAATTGAATTACTGAACCTGCAAGTAAAACCCTCTTCGGTTCTCATCATTAAACATTCTGTGATGTACTGGTAGTAGAAACTTATCCCCTAATGCTACATCATTCTTCAACTGGCGTGAAGTCATGCATTAATTTATCAAACAACAACCGCTCCATCACTTGTTCTCATAAGCGCCGATGAGCATTAATAATTCAGCAAAGGTCAGTAACCGGTGGACATTCCATTATCGTTCTCTTGGTTGCCCACGGCAATGATAAACCACAAATCAGCTGACTAGGTGATGATTATGAACCATAATCCTGTTGCTGTATAGTGATATGTTTAGCAGCTCTAAGCTACTAACTCAATATGTTATGCGTTAATGAGAACAGTTCCAGTAATCTGTCTATGTATACAGTATATCATCACTTCGATGGAATAAATAATTATGTTTATAGTTGATTTACTCCAATTACAGACTACATAATAGTAGTTCTTGCTTTTGAAAAGAAATTTCTAGGGAATTTTCAAATGATCATTGTTGTGGCTAGACTTGAAGTGGTTTCTTAGTTTCATCAACAGAGTCAAACCACGTCAAGTGTGCCTCGAAATTTCTACAAAATCACCGATATTCATGAAAAATATTTTTTTTGGTGGAGGACATGGGGTGTAACTTTTGGTAATTTTTTTTCTAAATTGCTTTTTTGTTTAAATTATGGGCTTTTAAACTTTTGAAAACAATAAAATTATATTTTCTTCAATTTCTTATATCTCAAAAACTGCTCAAAATAATTGAATGAAATATTGCACACTTATAGAATGATGTTTAAACTGTCACATAAATACATATTTACGAAATATTTGTTTTAATAGCAGTATTTTGCATACATTTTTAATAAACAATTTAAAAGCGGTGGTCAGCTTTTTTCGTTCGCGTCCCTTATCACTTATTTTTATAAAGTGATTCATCAGCAGTGCTATTTTTGAAAATGATCCACCTCGATTATGCACATATTTTTTCCTATCTTCTTTCAATGCAAATAATTAAGCAATATATTCATTTCGTTACATTCTGAATTGTACATATTTTGTCGTATGTAATTTTAAATGTTCTTTGATTTGATGGCATTGTAAGAGAACACGTATTCACCGGTTAATGCCAATCGAGTTGACATTTCTGTAGACTGAGCAAACTAATTTCTTTGTTTGTTTAGTGTATATTTGGCCAACTAGGAAACTAATCCACTGTGTATTTTTCACGTGTGGGAATACGCATGGTCTTGTCTGAGTGAATTATTATTGACTTTTGAATTATGTATGAGGGTTGAGAATTGACAATTCGCAAGAACAATTTAAACAAATGTCAACAATTTAAATTTAGTCCATTAAATCGTCAATCAATTATATTGAGCTAAGAATAAGTACTTACTATTTGGAAATGTGGGGAGTTTGATTCGTGCATGATATTAATATCGTTTAGTAAAGCAGGGTCGATATTTTTTCTGCTTCGCGTCTTCATTGTAATATCGCAACGTTTACTCGAACGAGGTCGAAAATTTGAAGTTATGCGATCTCAATAAGCTTGTGATAATACCTATAAAGGACCATTTATAAATTCTTCCGCGCTATTGGAAGAAAGAGTTATGACAAATTGTGACATAAATGGGATGGGGAGCACGTCATGTGCTTTGACGCATTCGGCCGTTTTATGCACGATTGTGCCATGTATATATAAGGAATTCTATAGAACATGGACACTTTGGCATGTAGCGGCAGTAATGTGTATTAGACCAAAGAGATAAAGAACGTGGTAATATGAGAGAGAGTTAGCTAGTATGAGGCAATCTTCGCGTGACATAATTTATGAATGGTCCACAATACCAATTTTCCAATTCGCTGAGATTTATGCAGACTAACGCATCCTTTAAAACTCATTATTTATGGTCCTTTTTATATTGTCGACAACACTCCCGACAGCCGGCTGTCCGGAGTTCTAGTTGTTTTCAATGAAACAAACTCTCGATAAACGGTTACCCAGAGTTTAACCGCCTTAACATCTAGAACATTTACGTATAATAAACTCAAATATATTCTCAGTCGCATCGCTTGCTTGAGGCGAGTCCTGACTAAAAACCCACCCACTACCCAAGCCGTTCTTATGGGAGTGTCACTAAGTCGGAGCCTTCCGTTAAGTAAGTACCACATCAACATTTCCTTTCTAATATGCCAAGTTACGGTAAAGATGGCGTGGTCCGCAATGGTGGTTCTCAGGCGAAATTCTCGCTTGGACTGGATCAATTTTTATTCCCAAACAATGCTCCTCATGTCGTCTGGCTGGAAATGAGAGTCATCAGTCTGCAATCTACGAAATATACCTACGAACGCAACGCAACATTTTTAATGAACAGTTTAAAATATTTTCTTATTCTCTGCGCCACAAAAAATCAAAAATTATGTCAAATGACGAGGAAAAAGTTCACCTTTAATAATCTATAAAGATATTTTTGTCCTTTTGTTCCTATCCAGAGATATGAACTTTTTTGACACACGCCGCGCTCTTCCAATAGGCGGCGCATTTCGATGATGTCCACGATAACGCACTAGCCACAACCCACGCGCACTCGACCAACGGGCATGTTCAAACGTGTGTTTGCGTTGAGCATCTTGCGGTATCTATCGTTTAGCACGCGGCAACTTCTGTTTTATAGCGAATAGCAACCCTATTCTTTAGAACGTCATCAGTTCTATTTCTAAAATTTTGTTTAACATGTGTTAATTAAAATTGGTCTCATAAATGAGATTTTATAGTTGACTCAACAAATTAAAATAATAATAATGATTGATTTTTCGAAAATCCTTAAAGTTAATGGAAGTTTGATAAGTTAGTGAAAGTTCAGAAACAAAATTAATCTAACAGATGCCTTTTATAATGTATTTTTTAATATGCCAATGAAGTCAAAGAATGCAGATACAAAATGAGCTTTTAAAGTAGAGTAAAAATTTCTGAAGTCACCCCCTCCCATTTTTCACAAAGTGGTGAATTTTGCAAAAATATTTTAATTTTATTGTTTAGGTACCCGTGAACATCTTCTTGAAATATTTTGCCGTTATTCGAAATATTTATAATAGATTTTGTTAATTGAAAATTTATACATCTTTTTATTGTAATATTTTTTACAGCCAAAGTTAAATTTCAAATTGCACCAAACTTCGCTGGTGGTTTAACAAATGTTTAGTCTAGAAAATGTCGAAAAAATGTTTAACAAATGTTAACTATTTCTACTATTTTTTAAACAATTTTTCAAACAAATACAGTTTTAAGCGGGTTCTTCACTCGATATTTATACCGTTTAAATTGTAAAATGTTGCATATATTATCAGCTTTCAATTCCAAGAAAAAAATTTTTTTGAGCAAACATTAGCATTAACAAAAACTATTATAAATATTTCGAATAACGACAAAATATTTCACGAAGATGTTCACGGGTACCTAATTAATAAAATTAAAACATGTTTTGCAAATTTCACCGCTTCGTGAAAAATGGGGGGGGGGGCAATTCAGAAATTTTTACTCAGTGGAATAAATGTTCAAAAGCTTTTCTAACGGTCAAGATCATATACTGTCGAAACCATCAACTTTGAACGTTTAACAACCTCGAAGCATCTTTTAAACATAAAAAGCGCTTCTTTTGATATAATGTTGGTGATTGAATCTCCTTTAAGTAATTATGGAGAAATAATTCATCAAAAATGGTAAGAGACTTGGTGTCTTCAGCAAAGTTGTTGATAATGTCATTTTAAGGGGTTATATATGTTGAGGTCTACCATAAAAATCGAATTAATTTCACTTTTCTTCGCTGTAAAAGCTCACAACTCCAGAACGTGTCCCCTTAATACAAAATTATGTTACACAATTCAATTTATAACAAAGATATACATCATTAATAGCCACTAACTTAGAATATTTTGAATCCTTTATTATTCAATGCTGCCTAGAGGCTATTTATATAATTGATATTACAACAAAAATCAAAAGCTTATAATAACCTATCCTGACCTGCTAGAGACAAACGGAAAACGTAATTTTTCATCATTTTCTGTTTTCCAAATTGACATTAAGTTTTTGTCTCAACTCTTCGTATTCTCAAGAAAAAGCATTTTGGCAATTGAATGCAATTTTTCGATGAGTAAGTTTTTGTTTATACACACCTGGAAAAAATCGTGTAAATTTACGTTTCCCGACCATGACACCTATACGAGCATCAAAAATGACATAGTTTTACGTTTGATTTAGATTTTACATGTCGTTGAATTTTGCGAGTCACGTAATTTTACTTCAGACCGGACTAAGTGACAAAATATTGATTTCGAGAAAAACGGGTTTAAAGTTTGAATCGCAACACTCTCTACGTTATTATTGGAAATTATTTTTCGCCACAATTCTTGTTTATGGTTAAATATTTCAAATCTGGCAAAAGTCTAATGTAGCTGAAAAAATTCTTTATCCACTGTTATCATTATCTCATTTTTTGATATTTTGCGACTTAGTCAAGTCTGACTTAACACCGACCATATGGCGTTTGTTTAAAACGTTGAAGCGTGTAATTTTATGGCACTGCGCATGGAAAGTACATCTTCCATGTAAAATAAAATAGAGCACTGTTATATTTCGTCATTTTGTCAATTTCGGTTTGTTAGATTGTGGCAAGTTTGGAATTACGTCAACGATAAAATTCAGACTCTTAGAAAAAATGAAAATTACATTTGACGTAAACAACGCAGTGACGTATTTTTCTGTCCGATAATAGGATTTTACATACTATGAAATGTAAAATTGAATATTATGATGTAAAACTCAGACTCAATGATCTAGAAAAAGCCGAATATCTCACATTTTTACATGTAATAAAATGTAAATTTATGTGAATTGGAACGCTCGTTTCATGTGCATCTGGCAAGACGTAAAGTTACATGATTTTTTTGCTGTGTGTGTAGTCAATCAACTTAATCAAACTTCGCTTCCCGTTCGAAACATCCCTAATCTATATTTCGAAACATCTTTTCAAAAATGAGCTTATGACAACTATGGGACCTAGGTTTAGAGACCATTTCTAAGATCCAATTTCCACAATTTTCCAAAAGTCCTCATGATGTCTAAAACAAAAGGGTTCTCAATGTGATATACTTCCCAAATTATTATTATTGAATATTTAATTAACTGAATCCAATTAATTTTGGTTTGGGGCAGTTTTAACCCCAAACACCCCCTCCCTCCTGGCTACGCCCCTGGTTCAAACTTAAAAACGTTTCAAGAGAAACGGTTCCCAAAAGTATAATGCAGTTTATCTTGAAAGTGAATCTTTTTTTTCGAGGAAAATTGCGAAAAGTTTGAATTTGTTTACGGATGTGTAGCCATTAGGGTAGGACAAAAATTAGATTCCAGCTCCGAGCAACTTTTTAGGTACCATTTGGGTCCTAGAACAACTGAGCAAATTCTTAGCTCGATCGGTGAAACTATATTTTTGCGTCCACTGTTTAAAGTTTACATGGGATTTTGCATGGGAAAATTAACTTTTGCAAAATAATTCCTCCAGGAGTCGCCCATTACTTCCTAAAAATAAATCGTTATGTGACTTTTATAGGAAATTTAACAAAGAAACAAAGTCTCGAAAACCACAAAACGATCTAACGCTTGAGAAAAAAATTATTAAGCAGAAACCGATGGATGCTCTGACGATTGACAAAATATTCATTTTTTCTAGCACCACTGCCCAATTGTCCTATTGTTGTCCAATTATACGCAATTTTATTTCAATCCTCTCTCAATGTGTCTAAATCTTTTATCTACACTACTTGGCCGCTTCGCAAGGTTTTGAGGGATAAATTGAGGCTTCTTTTGTACATAAAAAGAGAAAGTTAAAAAATTTGTGTATAATTAGACCGTCAAAAGCAGTGATGCTAAGAAAAGTGAAATTTTCATCAATCTTCAGGGCATCAATCGGTTTTTGCTTAATAGCTTTTTCCACAAGCGTCAGATCGTTTTACAGTCTTCTAGACTTTGTTTCTTTGACGAATTTCCTATAAAAATCAGATATCTATTTATTTTAAGAGGTAACGGGCAACTCTTGGAAGAATTAATTTGCAAAAGACAATTTCCTCATACGAAATCCCATGTAAACTTTAAAATGCGGGCGCAAAAATATAGTTTCACCTACCGAGCTAAAAACTTGCAGAGTTGTGCTGGGAGCTAAATGGGACCCAAAAAGTAACTCGGAGCCAAATTTAATTTTTTTCATGTAACCATATCCCACTGTAGTAGCCATAATTTTATTACCTCAAGGTTATAGTTTTTAATGGCACATTTGTCAGTAAAAAATCAATTTAATCAACCTAGCAGTGAGATGAGACATTGCACATATCGCTTTTGGATCATTCATTCGTTCGCAGAACTCGTGCAAAGTAGGCACCCATCTAGAGAAGGGAAAAACCACGAATAAACTGAATAAATTATAGAAAATCAATAACACAAATGAAATTAAAAAATAATAAAGCAAAAGAACTGGACAAATATCAAATTCGTGAAATGAATAGAATGGTTGTTATAAATCAAATCAATAAAATACATAAATCAAATTAGGAAATGAAATGAATAAAATGGAAAAAATTAATAAAATGAATTACATGGATCAAATGAATCCGATAAATCACATGAATCTAATGAATAATTGCATGAAATGAATAAAATTAAAAATAATTGAAATGAATAAATAAAACAAACGAATGAAGTAAAAACGAATTGAATTTATAAAATGAATAGAAAGAGAAGAAAAGAATCAAAAGAAATTGAAAAGAAAAATAAACGACGTTAAAAAGTTACAAATCAATAGAAAAAAATATTGCGTAAAATTAATACTTTGGATGAATTTTCTAAAATGAATTACTGAAAAAATAGTCAGATTGTTAAAATGAAGAAATTGAATAAAATGTATGAACTGTAAAACATGAATAGAATGCATAAAATGAAAACAGTGAATAACATAAGCTAAATGAATGATATGCATAAAATGCACGAAAAGAATAAGCGAATCAGAGCGAGCGAAGAACTCAAATCGACATAATGAATGCTAAATGAATTGAATAATTTAAATACATATAAAATTTGTCATATATTCAAAATGAATAAAATAACAAGACGAATAAAATCCATGAAATGAAACTGGAAAAAGGCGTATAAGGAATGATATTAAAAACCTGTTTTAATCCACCCAATGGTACAATTTTGACTTTATCATTTCTCCAAATTATGATCAGGGTCGTAGCTTGGCCCCCGCCAAGCGCATCAACCTTGGGGCGGCACGGAAATCATGATCTGGTTCATTGAAAAAGTCAGGACTAATCATAAAATGAATTAAGATAACTAACGTATTGCTTTTAAATTTATAGGGAATAGAAAAATAAATAACGAAAGCTTTTATACAAATAAATCTGGATGGGACGGAGTAAATGGGACACAAAGTTGCCGGTATTAAATCTTTGCCCAATCAGTCCAGCTGAATCTCTGGGTGAAATGTTGAGCCATTTGAGATTTTTGATTGTTCCTGGAGGCGCTAGGATCTTCTCGTTTGGTCTCTAATTTCTAAGACAAGAGATTGTTTGCTTCGGTTTTGTGTCAGCACTTCCCCGAACTGTTATATTTGGTGGGCTCTCAAGAGAAAATGTTTAGCCCTTACAAGGAATCCCATCTGCGTTTAGGTTTTCGGAGCAGTATCAGGTGTCCCAACAAAGGGATCGTCAGAATCGCACTCTTTCAGTCATGTGAACTTTTCCCACAATACAAGCGCTTTTTTCATCATTCCCAATGCAAGAGTCATCCTAATAAATCTCTGCACACTTGTCATACCATGTCTTATTACTATAATGGTCCATATGCGCGGCTCAAATATGAGCTTGAAGATACATAATATTTTATCCCGTCCTGTGCAATTGCCATTCAAAATCTTAGCACACTGAAGCAAGGGGTTTTTAAAACAGCCAACCCCTATCTTCAGTAGATCCACGCATGACAAACTCGACTTGGTGATCACACCATCTATCCCAACTTTGTGGACGGGCATGTAGACGCGGTAGCCCTTCATTGAATATCTGTCGCTAGTAATGCAATTTGCATACTTTAGACAAGATATCACAGGAAATTCAAATCTATAGATTTGCAACGTAATTAACAATTCATCAATTTTGTTACTATGTTTTAATTGCCACAAGGTTCTACTGTATCGATTTTGTTGACTATGAGAAATGAAAACAATGGAATTGAAAGACGGATAGATATTCTAGAGCGAATCAGTTATAAACTTAGAACGGAAAACTAGAACTAGGCAGGCTCATATGGACATGATAGAAAGGAAATGTGGCAAAATAATCTTTTGCCTTCTGCTGGTAGGAGTTGGGCTTTCCACCCAAGTCTACCGCATGGTCGCTGATAGAACATAACTCATGATGAGTTCCTGTGCCAATGTCATATGCAGCTGTTCAAACAGGGCTGCCACGATTAATAATAAATTCCACTTGTTTAGAAGTCGTGCTGCTTCTTTAGTTTATAGCTTTTCTCAGCGAATTTGCACAAACTTATAATGTTCCACGAATATTTTTTACCTTTTAAAATATTAGTGTTCTCATTAATTGATTTAAGAGGCGATTTTTCGAAAATTTATTTTCAATGTTAACCGATTTTTTTATAGTTACTTTCATATCAATCAACAAGTTCTGATGATGAAATATGTAGTGCTGTAATCGAGTATGGTCATAGCAGCACAAATTATTCTTCAGCTTAAACGTACTGACAGTTCTCAACACTGTCGGCAATAGAGATTAGATCGAATGCAGTCAGTGCTGTCAGTTCACTTGCTATAAAATTAGCATGTAAGAAATTTTTTGAATTAATGTAAACGTAGTTTAAATAAGCGATAGCAGGAAAACAAAATTTATCTTTCCCAGTCAAACCGTCGAGTAGATCGGTATTAGAAAACGTTCTGTTTCTTTATTTCCGTCCTATAATTGCCTGTACGGTCCGTTAGTGCTTCCATTTGCTGCTTGTCTGTGGATCCGATAAATGAAATACATCGGAAACCACGATCCTGCCTCAACACGTACAGCAACTGTGAATCTATTCCGCCTTGTGCAGGAAGGAAAAGCTTCCATAGCTTTGATTCCAGAACCTTATTTCCATAAAGGAAGCTTCTATGTTGAAAAGCTACTTAACCCCGTCTTCGTCGCTTTCAACAAAAATGACATGACAAATGACACGTGAAATGCCTCGTGCATGTATACTTGCGAATAGTGCTATTGACGCATGTCTTATATCCTCACAACTCGCTATATTTGACAACATAAACAAGAAATACGTCTATTGTTCAGCATGTTTGCCGCATAATGAACCATCACCTTCTGATGATTTCAAAAGGGTTGTATTATACTGTGTCAGAAATGGGTTTCCTTTTATAATCGGCATAGTTGCATAGTTTAAGGTAGGCCATACATATGCACATACCCAATGTAGGAAATCGCCCTACATTTGCACGAACTGGCAGAGAACAGGTGTTAGATGTAACTCCAGGTTTGACGGTATTACACATGAATTGGCAAACTGGCTCGTACCAAACGAACCGTCGTTATCTAATAATAAGTGCATTGTCTTTGATCATTCAAACGTCTCGCTAGATATCGTCACATATCGTAATCCAAAATCTTCGAACCGGGACCTCTACGAAGAGGGCTTACCGACTAGGTTTCATGGGTATCTTCCGACGATTGAATCTCCAAATGATTTGGATGAGGTCGTGGATAAAACAAGCTCACTCATAGTAGCAGCATACCAAGAGACTTGTCCGCTTCGAGTTATGCGTGCTTCTAGATGAACACCTTGGCGGAATACCGAACTTGTTCGACTGAAAAAGTTATGTAGAAGAGCAGGGGCGGGTCGGAGGCATTTAAGTTGGCTCGCAAAGCATACAGAAATGCCCTTCGATCCTCTGAGCGAAGTGGTTGGAAAAGCCTCTGTACAAATGTCTCATGTCTCAACGAGACTAGTAGATTAAATAAGTTATTTTCGAAATTGAAAGACTTTCATGTCAGTTCAGTGATATCTGCTAATGGTGAGTACTCGTCTGACGAAGATGTAGTACTCCGCTGTCTTTTTGACACACACTTTCCAGGCTCTACGAAACCATCACCAACGACTGCTTCTGAGTTCTTTTCAGGTAGTTCTGATTCTTGGGCATTTGCTCGTAGAATTGTGACAACCGAATCGATCAAATGGGCGATTGAAAGTTTTGCTCCGTATAAGTCTCCGGAAAGGATGGAATCATTCCAGTTCTACTACAAAAAGGATATGAACACTTCAAGCATATTTTGAAAAAGGTTCTTACTTGTAGTCTTGCAACAGAATACATTCCATTAGCGTGGCGGGAAATAATTGTCAAATTCATTCCCAAAGGTAGCTGCGTCACTTATGAGGAGGCAAAGAGCTTTAGACCGATCAGTCTGACCTTCCTCCTTCTCAAATCAGTGGAACGTTTAATCGACCACTGCATTCAAGATGTTAGCTTGGGCGAGCATCCGCTGCATGCAATGCAACAAGCATATCGGCGGGGAAAGACTACTACCCAGAGACCCTGTTACACAATGTTGTCTACAACATTGAAAAAACTTTTACACAAAAGCAATCATGTTTAGGAGTTTTCCTCGATATTGCAGGTGCTTTTGATAACATGTCTTTCGAATCCATTTTGGAAGCAGTCGGAAGTCATGGGGTACCTTCATATATCACGAACTGGATACACGCAATGCTTAGCAACCGACATCTGTGCTCATCGTTAAGACAAGTAGATATAGTGAAACTTAGTGTCTGCGGATTTACTCAAGGTGGTGTGCTGTCACCATTTCTATGGAACCTTGTCGCCGATGGTTTGTTGAGGAAACTTAATGAGCTTGGGTTTCGGACGTATGGTTTCGCCGATGATTATCATATAATGATCACTGGTATTTGCACTTTTTGATTTGATACAAGAAGCCTTATGTGTTGTTGAGCAATGGTGTCTTCATGTTGTACTCAGTTAATCCAAATAAAACATCAATAGTGCTTTTCACGCAACGATGGATTACAACCGGAGCTCGTCCATTGCAGTTCTTTGACTCTGAAATTATTATCACAGATCAAGTTAAGTACCTTTGGGTAATTCTTGACTTAATTGGTCACCTCACATCGATTTAGGAATCAAGAGAGCTTGTCTTACCTTCAGCCAATGTAGATGGGCTTCCGGCAAATCTTGGGGACTCAAACCCCTTGTGTCTTGTTTGATGGGAGAAGTCATGTCAATCCAATCAAAATTAAGGTTGAACAGAGAACGTGACAAAAATCGAAAACGAAAAAAGCAGTTTTTTCCAAACCGTGTGTTGGATCTTCTTAAAAATCAATCAACAGTACTGTAACAATATTCTACATAAGCTGATTGATTTTTATGAGGATCTAACACACGATGTGGAAAAAACTGTTTTTTTCGTTTTCGATTTTTGCACCATTCTCTGTTCAACCTTAAACCTTCTTCAGGGGATGGTCTTGATCACGACAAAAATCACTGTTTCTGAAACAAGAAGCATTTTCTAGTGCAAGCCATCTTCATGTCACTGAGTTTCGGAACAGTAACCCAGTATATCGTGCAACTAGCCATACAAGACTGTGGCCTCAAATGGTTACTTGGGATGAGTATACATTTGCTCCCAGTGACCTTACACTCACACGTAGTTTTCATTTTAAAATTTTCAATGTAAAAATTCCTCCTCACCAGGAATGGTAGCCTGGCTGGATGGAGAGACAACTTGAAGAATACGTAGTTTGTTGTGCTGAAGGTACTTTGTTGGACGGCCGAGCTGGTGCTGGTGTCTATTGTCATGATATGAGATTAAACCAATCTTATTCGCTTGGTAGATACTGTACCTTATTCCAAGCACACCAGCAGGTAATTTGTGACAAACGAGTTTATTTTTACTCTGACAATCAGATTGACGTAAAAGTTCGGCTGATTCAAAATCAATCGAATAACTCAACATTTTCAATGCGATCTACCTTTTCAGGGTACTTGATCATTTCGGTATTGGGCGCTTGCAGAGCGCATATGTATTGGTGAGCCGTTGGGCAGGCGAAAATGACAGCTGCATGCAATCTATACGGAGCGGCGTGATTAACTTTTTTAAAATAATTAATTCACAATATTTAGAGCAAACATGATTGCATTATAGGAATCACAAATAAATATTCTTTGCAAAACATGATCATTTCTAGCGTTTGAATCAGATACGTGGACAAGTAAGTAAAACATTGCCAAAGCTATGCTTCATACCGATGGAAACAATGAATATTCAGAACGATTTTTACCCAGAAAATGATTCTTGTTTCAAATTTTTGAAATGTCTTGTACGTCGAGAGTTCGTGCATACAGGAAAGCTTCAAAATCTTGAAAGGTTTTAACGTCTATGCAATTTAATCCAAGGTTTAAAAAATGTTGCATTTGGCTTTCATATCAATAGATAGTAGTACTATTACAATACATAAATATTTGAAAAAGTAATTTGTAAAAGCTTTTTTATAGGTGAACGAATATTATATCTGAAGCCTGAGTGTCTGTAGATTCCACAGGAATACCTCAAGTGTTTCTTACGACTACGTAATTGGATTTGCGAAATTTGCTTTGATGCCAAGTCGGTCTACCTCAGAGCCTTTAGTATTTCGTAATACATTTCTGTATAATTGAACAGAGCTGTTCTGGACAATTATCTTCCTGCCAAAAGCAAAACCATTATTCCCCATCACGGTCGTCTTTTTTGCAACCATAAACTACACACGTTCTAAACACGGATTTATTATTATGTAAAATGTAAAAATGTTAAAATAATCTTTTTTCCTTTTTTTATTTCGACTAGGTTAATCACATTTTTTTACGTTTTAACGACATTCAATTAGCTAGAGATTACTGGGTAGGGAAAGTTATGAAACTTAGAGCCATAGTACTCAAGTGAGAGCAAGGATGTGAAGTAAACAGATCGGAAAACTAGAAGTGGCAGGGTCATTAGAACAGGCTTAATATCGTACGGGCTTAATCTTTGCCTTCTGTTAATGAGGGTCGAGCTTAGGCAGAATAACTACGAATCACCCGAGTTCACTAACATGTGTCCTGATAAAGGTAGACGTATCTATTTTTACCGTGACAACCGGCTTCTTCACATCCTTGCTCTCACTTGAGTACTATGGCTCTAAGTTTCATAACTTTCCCTACCCAGTAATCTCTAGCTAATTGAATGTCGTTAAAACGTAAAAAAGTTAAAATAATCCTTTCCATTTATTGGCATATATTCACAGATCATTAATATGAAACTGGGTGGATTTATTATTGAGAAGAATGTTATTATTCTCGAACTATAACCTTGAAGAACGTCTACATGCAATGTGTGCCCAACAGATGCTTTGACTGTGTGTGTAGCAAGAGCCCTATTATGAGAAATACATTCGAATGCGCCCACCATTGGCGTAGCTCTCAAATTTACATTCAAACACAATCATTTCTGCCGGATGTCAGTCTGAAAATATCACAGGATTAGTTATACGTCAGGATATATGCAATTAAATAGTCATAAAGTTACATCAGTAACCCTGATACCACACGTGTCTATTAAGCAAAACATCAAACCAGTCGATTTTTCCGGCCAATATCCCGATGTTTTAATTTCGAAGCGTATTTCGCATTCAAAAACCAATTTTCGAAATGCTTTAAGCAAAAACCAGAAGGGAATATTTCCTATAAGGTGAATTACACAAAAAAGGTTATCCTGCTTTGGACAAACAGACAGCACCACCTGTAATTGGATAAAAAAAAAGTTTTTGCCAACTCACTACCAACTATCCCCGGATTGCCTTGCTATGTAGTGGATCACTAGACCATCCTTTCCATCTACATTTCAACTCAATTTCGTCGGTCTGTAATCAGCATCAATGCATTATAAATGAGGATCTGTCATCGGAGAAGCAAAAATAACCCAAATCACCTGGTCAAACCTAAAACCCCATTCACACCGCAACAAGCTGCTCGGTCACTTACCATCATCCGGCACCAGCGGCAAGTTAATCCCGTAATGCCATTGTACGCTTTGATTCGTTTTCGACACTTGGAGCATCGGCCGTAGCAGTTCCCTTCGACCCAGTGATGCTGGAAGGTTGAAGTGGTTTTCGACTTTTTCGACTTGACGTAGGTGGCAATGCAGGATGCTGGCGCTCGCTGGACGCACCGCTCGTGGACCGTGTACTTACACACTGGGTTGTGTGTGTGTGTCCGATTGTCATCGTTTATCCCCGTGGGTCGTCAGCCGATATGTTGGTATATTGTCCATCGGGGGATGTCCAGTTATAGTTGATGGAATTGATTTGCAGAAGAAAAAAGTCAGATTACATGTTATTTGATAGGCGGAAAAATATGTCAGCTAGTCATACAATGCTGATTTTGAGTGTACTTTTTAATTTGAATGATAATGAATATTTGGGGAAATGGATTTAAAGTAACCAGATGATTAGAGTGCTAACACGGGCTCTAATTATTTTATATAGAAAGAAAAACATTTTAGTGAGTGGTGCTCATTTGCTATTGATGGATCCATAACAAAACCTATTTGTTTCAACTATATTTATCTGCACAGTGTACTTTAAGTTTCAGACATGCAACATAGCTAGAGATGATTTTCCTGAATTCTTCACGTTTCTTTTGAATTATATCTGAAACAATGCTTTTGATTTTCGTCGTCCCAACTTTCCTCGCAACTGAAAACAATCGTTTGGATACAGCGTAGTATCTGCAGAGCGCAATACGAGTTCTAGATCTTTCAATTTACCCATTGAAATGTAATTAACTCCCATCCAATTGAAATGTAATGGTTCCAAAGATCAAACCACCTTTCCTCGTTTTAAGAGTAGATTTCGTTCCATCAATCCAACCAATTTTTGCTTCATTGATTCGGTTTTTTTGGCATAGGATACTACATCTAATTGCATCGATTGGTTTGTTGGAGTTAGAGCTCGAAATGTCTACCAATCAATCGTAGTTGCAAGACTCACTGACTGAGCAATTCTAATCTATTAACTGTAGAACTCGTTTGAACAACTGTTGATGAATTTTATTTTCAACAATGACCTACTATCAAATAATGAATCGACACATTGATTTGATTTCAATTTTCATCTTGAACCATATTGAATATTACCTCCACGTGTAGCCATTATCAAGAGAAAATTAAAGATACCCGACATGGTTCGCTAGGATGATGCAGGGATGAATAAAGCATGGTATGAAAATAGCGCTCGGGTGTCCTACGGCTTTGTGCTGGCTACGACAGTAAGAATCATAAAAAAGGCCTGCGTATTCATACTGAGGCCAACGAGCAAAAAAAAATCAATGGATGTTCTTCGAAGCCATCATAAAATTGGTTCGGTCATACTGTTGGACCGATTTGAAAAGGATGGATCAGTGCGCGCAGGACTGACGGTGAATCAGTTTGACAAGCGAGATAATGTCAGTTGCCCATAAAAATGGCAAGTGACATTCATTGAAATGGCAACCGTTAGATGGTTTCTATAAATCGAAAATCGTCGAAACTGTTCATCGCAGAGAGGCATAACTACTACCTACCAAATCCTGGCCAAAATAGAAAAAAAATATTGTTTTGTTTTTTATCGACATTTTTCGACTAAATTATTTTTCAACTGACCAAAAAGTAAGCTAAATTTGGATTTTTATTGGTGGACCAATGAAAAAACATAAAAATATATAGTTTTAGGACTCAAAAGGCTTATATTTTCGTTTTCATTTACAAGTTTTTTAAGACGAAAAAAATTAAAAAGGTGCCCATGGTGACGTTCTGTCTAAGGTTAGGTGCGTATGGAATTCCAAAACTGTTGCCTGATTGATCTGGAACACCAGTGGCGTACCCAAGGGGGGGTTTTGGGGGTTAAAACCCCCTCCAAACCAAAATATTTGAATTGAAGAAAAAAAGTTTGATGCTGATGCTTATTTGAATATTCAAATAATAATTTTGGAAGTTTATTATCTGTTCATTACATTGAGAACCTAATGTTTTAAACGTTATGGGGACTTTTTGTAAATTGTGAGAATGGGATCTTGTAACTAATATTTTAGTGAGGATCCTATAGTTGATAAATCATGTGAATATCAAGCAAAATGGCTCAATGAAAACGCCTACATAGAAACTGATGCAAAATGGCGTTTTACGCTTGTCTCTAACAGGTCAGAATCGGTTTTTATGTGCATTTATGTAAAGTGCCACCAGCTAAGATCGGTATTGCACTACGAATTCCCTTACTAACGGTTATAGGCGGCAACAAAGAATTTGGGAGAATACCTTGTAGATGACTTTTACTATCCTAGTATGCAAAAGTGACTTCAACGCCACTTTGGTCAAATTTAACTTTTTCGTATTTTTATGTTCACTACGAAAATTCGCATCTTTCAGTGCAAACGACTTCAAATGAAAATAAAAAATTACCTGTTGAAATGCGAAAAGCAAAGTGGCGAAAGCATCCTTTTACCCGCACCATGCAAGATTTGAAAATTGATTTCCTGAAAAATATGCTGGATGGCGTTTATGTCACCTTTGCATACAAGGGCAGTTCAGTAATGTGATTAATCGGTAATTAGTTGCAAAAATCCCGCTTTTTTCGATGCACTATTTTCAAAAATACACCACTACGACATAACTGAACGGACAACGCTCTAATTAGTATAGAAAGATTCGTAATCGTCTAATTTAGGAGGTAAGCTATTCTGGTTGTGCAAAACGTTCGACTATTTTGAGAATTTTGAAGACATTTGAAAACCGCAATTTTTTCTAAGTCCCAATAAGGTGGTGCCTTAACACCATTTTTATAGATGGGACATACTACTCCCTACTTCCTATACTTCGGTGAAATCTCCTCCTTCCAGATTTTCAAAAGCACCCAGTGGAGTGCTCTAGCCAATTCCTCTACTCTGCGTTTGAGTAGTTCACATGACAGTTGATCATTACCAGCGGTTCAACCGTCCTATTTTTTCATGAATCTTAGGCAGATCCGGAATCCGTCGTCGACTGCGCTCGTCTCCAAGCTGATTCCTGCAATACTCTTGTCGTCTACTGCTTCGCTATTTAGGTATTCGTCATAATATACTTATCAATCGTGAGAATTTTTGCACATTATTTATAAAGTGTACAGACTATTCTGTGCGATAACCGGTTTATACAATGCCCCCGGCGGATGTGAGGTCAGTGCACATTGATATGGCTTTTGATCCACACTACACACATCCATTCGCTGATGGTCTGCCACTTGATCACGCGTTGGCGCATTTTGTCCAGCTCTTGTGCCGTCGCTCGATCCCCGCATTTCCACACCTTCTGCCCCGTTTATCAAAGCTCCTCAAATGCTACGGTTTCGAAGTTGCGAGTTTTCAGCTCATGTTTTTGTTAGTAAAGTGGTGTTTTTGGGTCACTCGTTGAACTTGACCTAACCTGTCTCGTAGTCCGCCACCCAACATAACTGACACATGCGACAGGTATTTAGTTCTGCCTACGGTATGGTCATAGCGCCCATGCCCGCTCACACCATCCCATTTCGCTGTTACTGCAGAACACGGTAGTACCCAGTCGATCGCGAAAAATCTAAGATTTTCGTCAAAACCCTCTCCAAACCAAATTTCTGGCTACGCCACTGTGGAACACAAAACTAATAATAAGGCTCCAAAGCAAACAAAATTTATTGGAGGAACGATCTAAGAACCGGTAAGAGTTTCAAATTTGATGAATTTCAAGCTTTGAGATCGAAAATATAGCATTTTAAGGCTTCAATAAAAATAGTGACGACAAATAATTTGTAGATTTTATGGGTCATCCCGATCAGAAACACATAACAGACATATTTCAAAACTATATCTCGCATTGTTACTTGTTATAAAATTTTGTTTTTTCTCCTTTTTTATTTCGACTATGTTAGTCACATGTCGGTTGTCACGGTAAAGATAGATACGTCTACCTTTATCAGGACACATGTTAGTGAACTCGGGTGATTCGTAGTTATTCTGCCTAAGCTCGACCCTCATTAACAGAAGGCAAAGATTAAGCCCGTACGATATTAAGCCTGTTCTAATGACCCTGCCACTTCTAGTTTTCCGATCTGTTTACTTCACATCCTTGCTCTCACTTGAGTACTATGGTTCTAAGTTTCATAACTTTCCCTACCCAGTAATCTCTAGCTAATTGAATGTCGTTAAAATGTATATAAATTTTTGTTATTTTAACTACTAACGAGACCTAATTTATAACACAATATGATACAAAAATTGTGTTCTGTTATAATCTTGTTATTTCATTTTGATCGGGATTCCTACAATGAAAGAAGCTTGCTTTCAAGAGGTCAAAGATGAAGTCTTTAAATTGAACCGTTTTCAAATGAGATTGCACGCAGTTTTGAAAAATCATGTTTTGAGATACATGCGTTTAAGGGGTTTCATACCTTTTTTATGTTTCAAAAACCGATTTAATCCACCTATCAGTGAGATGAGACATTTCTTACACATATCATTGTTGTATTATTCATTAGTTTGCCGAGCACGCGCAAAGTCAAAGAGTCCTGCACGAAGAACACTTCAAATATACTGAATAAATTGATGAAAATAATAAAACAAATAAAAATTTAAAATAATTATGAAGCAAAAAAAGTTTTTCATAAGATGTATAGAATGATTAATATAACTCAAATTGATACGAATAAGATGCATCAGATAATAAACTGATCGGAATCCAGACAAAGAATAAAATGAATACAATAGATAAAATGTCGAATAAACAAAATGAATCAAAAGAATGCAAAAAATCATTAAAATTAAATGATCATTTATTTAAAATAAGTCAAACATTTAAAATGAAAAAATAAACACATCGAATATAATCCATGAAATGAATGATCTGGAAAAAATGAGTATATAGAATAAAATTTAAAAATGTTAGTTAAATGAAGTAAACGAATAAAACGAATTTCACGAATTGCAAAACCATTGTTTCAGAATAGTCTGAAGTGTTTGTGAAAATCCTATTGCAAAGAGCACGTTTTCGTTCTTCTTTTCTTGAAGGCGTTTTAAGATTATCTGGTGTTTCTACTATATTGATGGGCTTTAATTAGTCATCAGGAAATCTAGAAACCAGAAATTTGTCTTGAAATTAAAAAATGTATTTTTGGTCACAGATATCTGAAAAATGATTTTTGTACAGAATTGTATTTTCAGGTCCAGTATTTTAATGCGTAATTGGAATTGATATACCGAGATAAGGCCACCTGTAAATAGTATTCATTTGCATTGAAGTACACTCAGGTTTTTTTTACGCGGGGGATACAGGCCGCGTAAATGAAAACCGCGTAAATTACAAAATCCGCGTAAATGAAAACCGCGTTAATTTCAAAATCCGCGTAAATGAAGACCACTTAAATTTAAGAATCCGCGATAAAGGGAACCTCGTTGATGGATACCACGTAAATTCCAAAATCCGCGTAAATGAAAACCGCGTAAATTTCAAAAACCGCGTAAATGAAAACCGCGTATTTTTCAAAATCCGCGTAAATGAAAGCCGCGTAAATTTCAAAATCCGCGTAAATGAAAACCGCGTAAATTTCAAAATCTGCGTAAAAAAGCCGCGTAAAAAATACCGCGCAAAAAAACCGCGTAAAAAAAATTGAGTGTATATAGAAAAGAGTGTCAAGTGTCTAGATTATGTTGGCAATTATATAATTGTCGATGGCACAGAAGCCGTAAATTCAGTCGATTACAATGCAGTCTCTTTCCACTCATCCTTATCACTTGCGAATTGTTTCGTTTGGAATTCTCGTTCTGGAGATATGGGAGTTTATGAGTCCTACACAAAACAATAACATGATAAAGGAATGGTTCAAACTACTAGAATAAGTATTTAAATTTATCGAGCCAGTGGCCATTGAAAGTGTCCCTGGACTGCTTTTGAGAGACTAATATACTTGAAATTACAAGTCGTAGGGTACAGCGCCTATTTTCACCATACTAAGCAGGGTGCCTCACTAATTCATTTTTCGGCCTACAATCAATGAAATGCCTAAAAATTGACATCAATAGCTTTGCTTCATTGTTAGGAACCAATATAATAACACAAATGCGCTGAAAACAGTGAAATTCTCGTGTTTGAGCGCAACAAAAACTCGAATCGAGTACCCCTATTGTTGCGCTATCATTTGACTCAATGCGTTGAACCAAGATGGCAAACACTGCTCTAACCAACGGCTTCAAATGGGTATGGTGACAATAGAAACATGGCAAAAAAGAACTCGTCACCCCTTTTTTCGAAAATAAATATGCTTTTAGTCACATTGATCATGAAAAATGTATATTGGGGCTTTCAGTACAACTCAGTATCAGTTGTAGTTACACTGGAATATGTATAACATAAATTCAGTGAGATCAACTATCTGTCCAATGCATAATCTGTGATTATTACAATCACTAATTTAATGAGTAGTAGCTCGCTAATTTATGAGTAGAATACGGACCACTCAAACGAAACGTCTATTGAATTGTCCAATGCCTGTACTAACTCTAGAATTGATGCTTCAATTGAAGCGTTCTCAGCACAAGGCACATTCAGGGGTTCGGGTGCCATTTTCCTCGGATCTAATTTGTGGATATTTTTGGAATTTGATCCGTTATTTTTCATAAAAGTGCATTCCAATACAATGAATCTGCATTCTCAATAATATCAACCCAAAACATGTGTTCTCAATTTTCAAATGACACATTTGAGCATATGTTTCATTTAAAATTCAGTAGAGATGCGGAAAGTTTAAAAAAGTGCACATGGGATGTCTCTTTTCAACATTTTTGTCTTTAAACAACCATATTATCCAATTTGAAATACCCAAGGATTTCCACAATTATAGTATATACAAACGCTCAGTATATAATTGAATTGAATTGAAGTTGATGTAGTTTTCGGTTTTTGATCATATGACTCTCCTTAGTGCAACGTTTTCATCTTCAGAGGAAGCAGGGTTTGAACATAAATTTGTTATAGTTTTCTCATAATACAAATATTTTGCAAATTTTTCCAGGACCACAAATATTTTCTTTTTCAAGTAGAATGTAATATTTAGTTTGTTTCCGCAAGTGGCTTCGTTCTACACTAAAATGGAAAACTGTTTATAGGGAAACAGAGCACAAAAGTAGGCTTATTTTTTTATCCTGAACAAATACATCGCAGGATTAAATTAGCTTAGATACTATATTTCAGATTAATTGAAGATCTTATAACACATCTTGGAAATGGATTTGGAAATATCTGGATAGATCTGAGTCATGACAGTTGCCACGAACACGATTGGTGAGAGATCGGGGGTGGGGAGGGGCGACAAGTGAGGAATGGTAAATGATGGTTAGTGCTGTGATATTATTTTTGTATATAGTGCGAAATTTTGATTCCTTACATCTTCATTATACATAAAGCAACTGAAAATTTTTATGCCATAATTAGTATAACATAAATCTTTCAAAAGAAGATACATTTTCACTACAATTTTGTTATTCAAAAATGCAGTTGCTCTCGGTGATGCTACGAGTACAATATAAATATGAATTATGTTAGAAAAGTATTTTCTCACTACGAGGTGGACTACTTGGTGATCTGTGCATTCATATAACATCAAACGTCTATCTCACGATTGAACGCAATGCTCAATCCAACGGATAAATTCATTAAATCTGGACAAATTTTCGCTTTGAAGGGTATTTACTCATTGGTTTGTCTTTGAAGTAAACTTGCTATTAATGTTGACAAAAAAGTTAATTATTTATTAAGTAAATTCACAAAATGTTTTCGGAATCGAATACCTTGAATCACGCAGATGTGTTTTCATTCCCCGATATTCAAAATCGGTTTAGTTTTGCCCTAAAACACCCGTAAAGCAATACTCTGTGTATAACTATTTCATTTTTAGTTAGTGGAAATTGGTAAGCGAGGAATATAAATACAAAATGTTTAATAACATCGCCGTTCGTGAATGGATTTAGACAATCTAAAAAATTGAAAATATTCTCCGAAATTTTTATAGAGATCCGAAAAATAGGTCGAAAGTTACAGCGCTTTCAAAGTCGCTTCTTCTACCAAGAGCAGTGGTAACTTGAAATTTTAAACTCGATTATTTTGAAATTTCGTTTTTCCAAAAATGGTTTTTCCGTGACACCATTGCTGAAAAACCACTCAACCGATTTTTTCAATGGATCGTAATTAATTTTTCTCGTACCTTAAAGATTCCTTTTTTTTGCATAAATTTTTGTTTTGTAGATGAGAATTTTTTGATATAATTTTTAGAGGAAAAACGTTCCCGAGCGCAAGAAAAAAATATTATTTATTCATCTAATGTACAGTTAACGTACGAGGAATACTTATATACTAATGGAATTATTTGAGTTGTGAGATTTTAGTTGATCTATTGGTATTCAATCGTTATCACTTAATAAAATAATCCTTAAATAAAAAAAGGGTTTCGGGGAAAAAGCCATAACTCCGCCAATTATCAATACATTTTTATAAACTTATGCTTATTTATTTCATTGAAAAATGTCCTACCAAAATACTATAAGTTTGATGCAACGAAATCATTGCTTTATGCCTTTACGAAAATTCAAATTTTCTTGGCATTTTTCTCCCAAAAAGGCATGTAACCCCTTGATAACGAATCAAAGGTCAGTTTTTCGAAATTCA
Organism: Topomyia yanbarensis; assembly: GCF_030247195.1. Classification (NCBI taxonomy): domain Eukaryota; kingdom Metazoa; phylum Arthropoda; class Insecta; order Diptera; family Culicidae; genus Topomyia; species Topomyia yanbarensis. The sequence goes on along the minus strand of NC_080672.1, from coordinate 330,288,452 downwards.
AAATTGCCGATCAAATATGGCGGACCCTATCAAAAATAAGTGATATGTCAGCCAAAATCGAGAAAAAAAGGTTTTGTGATCTATGAACACGAATTTGAGTTAATATATATTAAAATCAAAACAAATTAAAATGGCGCTTCCGATATGGCGGACTGAAATGTGACTTTATTAATTTTGACCAAAATTTTTCGTTTTCGCCGTTTTCTGTGGTTGTTTGATAACTCACGATTAGTCTGCGATATGCCTCTACAGATCAAGCCGTGGAATACGTTCTCGAGTCCTGTACACACATACAGGGCAACGCTCTTTATTTTCTGGGAATGTGCATAATATCATAAAAAGCACTATGCTATATTTCACCCTAAGGAGGAAAATTTGGTAAAAACCAAAATTTCTCACTAGGGTGAAAATTTGTTGGTAAAAACCAGTCTTTGTACAGGAGGGCACAAATCCTTATTTCATACTATGTTGCGTTTCGGCTTCGCCTCATCAGAAACCGACACTAACACATTGTCGGAATAGATTAGCGCCGGCTTGACGCAAATCCCTTAAAACTAAAACACACTATGTGTTTCAATCAAACGACTGATCAAACGTGATGTCCCGTTCGAGCAGAAGTTCTGTTTATGCCGATGAGACACAAGTGTAGCCGAAACTTGTCTTGGCTTAGCAGGCCTATGCGAAAGCACTATGCTATATTTCACCCTAAGGAGGAAAATTTGGTAAAAACCAAAATTTCTCACTAGGGTGAAAATTTGTTGGTAAAAACCAGTCTTTGTACAGGAGGGCACAAATCCTTATTTCATACTATGTTGCGTTTCGGCTTCGCCTCATCAGAAACCGACACTAACACATTGTCGGAATAGATTAGCGCCGGCTTGACGCAAATCCCTTAAAACTAAAACACACTATGTGTTTCAATCAAACGACTGATCAAACGTGATGTCCTGTTCGAGCAGAAGTTCTGTTTATGCCGATGAGACACAAGTGTAGCCGAAACTTGTCTTGGCTTAGCAGGCCTATGCGAAAGCACTATCTGATGAGGCGAAGCCGAAACGCAACATAGTATGAAATAAGGATTTGTGCCCTCCTGTACAAAGACTGGTTTTTACCAACAAATTTTCACCCTAGTGAGAAATTTTGGTTTTTACCAAATTTTCCTCCTTAGGGTGAAATATAGCATAGTGCTTTCGCATAGGCCTGCTAAGCCAAGACAAGTTTCGGCTACACTTGTGTCTCATCGGCATAAACAGAACTTCTGCTCGAACGGAACATCACGTTTGATCAGTCGTTTGATTGAAACACATAGTGTGTTTTAGTTTTAAGGGATTTGCGTCAAGCCGGCGCTAATCTATTCCGACAATGTGTTAGTGTCGGTTTCTGATGAGGCGAAGCCGAAACGCAACATAGTATGACCATAAAAAGGTTTCTACCTGAGGCGCGTGCATCGAGCCGAGAGCGTTTCATGGCGGCCAGGACGCCGCACAGTGGCGTAATTAGACCAAATTCCTGGTCAAAATTATTGTGCACGTTTTTTAAACCTTATTAAGGTGTTCAAAACTGATTTTTTGTTGTTTTGGACAATACGCGAGTAAATAATTATTGATATTATTATATTATTGTTATAAGTATTCTTTATTAATATTATTATAAGTATTAATTCTCCCAACAGCGCAGAGATAAAAAAAATCAGTTTAACTCTTAATTCCTCAAATCCAACGATGATACCTGAGGTGAGTGGTGTCAGTTAGAGGTCTTCGAACTTAGAGGTTTTGATTTCTTAAACGTTACACTACGTATTAGAACATGTTTTTCGCACTTGAAATTGGTCAATTTGCGATAAAATGTGCCTAGTTTTTCATTAAGGCGATTAAATTCTTCCGCTAGCTCCTCTTCCAAATAACCAAGCGTTTCTTCGATATTCCACCATTTGACAAAAATATGTCCTCGTATACCTTTTAATACTTATATCGGTATTCGGAAAATGTTGTGGATGGTTCAAAAATAACATACTTAAATAAAACGAAAATTTATAGTATACCAATAATGCACAGTTTTATCAAAAAAAGTTATACAACAAATTTTAAACAAAATTTTACCGTCAGTCAGATAATTGTAAGTGATGTACATGAAACCATGAATAAACGTTTTTTTAATATAGCATAATGAATAAACGTTCTAATTCATAGAATATGCATCAACAAAAGTATTCAAGTAGTCAGTATTCAATTTCACAACGGATAAAACCTACGCCTACGTTTAGATGGGAACTTGTGTGCGTGACTCTGTCGTATAGTAAGATTCGTGTTAGTTATATTTCACATTCTTCAATAAAACAAGGGACGAGCATAGCATGGATGGTACAAAGCGGTCCTGGGTTCGATTCCCAACCCCGCACATAGAGGTTACAGATTCTTCCAAAGAGATTCTCCTAACTCGAATAGACTAATATACAAAAGGTCTCAATTTTGAATTATCTTGATTGAATGATATCCACAACACAATAGAATAGAGAAAATACTTACGGAGACAATCCATTAACAATTTTATACATTAATACATCACCTAATCAAATTCTTCTTGAACTTGAAATGTTTGATATAGTCCCAACAAAGATTCGTTTCTTATTTTGCAAAAAACATACTATTTGCAAACTGCTTTAAAAACGGCAATGGAATTAATTGGGAATATTTTTTTTTGTAGAACGTGGAAAAGATAAATAATTAAAATACCTTGTCTTTTAAGGGAAAGTTCTCATCCAAAATTTTCAAAAAATTGATATTTTTTTTGCTGTATAGTGTTAAACGGATTTTTTGATCCGCGCATCAAAAAAGTTTCTACAGGCCATTGTTCGAAGCGGCGCGTGTAGCTATGGGGTACGATATTGTATTGCACAAGTATGAGGTTGGTTGAACACTAACGCATCATTTGGGAGTTTTTCGCTCACAGTTCGAGAGCGAAAAAACAGATGCATTCCCGCTCCCAATTATTCGTTTTGGGTGTAAAAAATTATTGCGCTCAGTTCGGTTTGGCTTAAATTAGGCCATTTAGATGTCGGTTTTTTAGTTGACATACTTTTTGCAAACCAGTGTGTCTCCAAAATATGAATAATAATCATAACAAAAAACTAAACATGTCCAGAGAACAAAATATTGAACTGTAACATCATGTACATTTTTGATGCGAACCAGTTTTTTGAAAACACAAATAGTTTTATAAATACGAGGTGTATTATCCATAATTTCAGGAACTTTGCTACGATTTTCGTAAATCGCTCAGCTCACGAAATCGTGATATATTGTTCATGAATTTATGAACAAATTTTTCCGTGTGAGAATCAGGAACCTGTTCACGGAGAAAAATTATATCTGTGGATCATACTCCGAATCGTGTGCAATGGTTCACGTCATATCATCAACACCATGGTCTGAGTTGATTGAACTATGAACAATACCATGATGGTGAAAATTACAAGGCATATCGTTCTACGTGATTAATATACTAAAAATCAAGAGCCATTTGACGAAGTTCTGTGAAGTTGTTCAACTGAGAATATTAGAACCACGCAGAAAATTGCATACTATATGATCTACTTCATGTAAGTGGAAATCAATTTCATGTATTTGTGAAATATTTCACGTGCATGAATAGTGAATCATGACTAAGCTGACCAACTCTGACGAAAAAATCCGGACACCTTTCGACAACGAAGCGTAATCGTTCACCACGCTCAGGTAGAAGGTTCGCATAGTGTACGGATTTTTTCAACAGAGTTGGTCTGCTTAATCATGACCAATATATTATGAACTAGAAATCAGTTCAGCGAGGTAAGAATGGATCTATGAACAATATTCTGATTTTGGTGAAATAGTTTACCAGCAAATTTCTACAATGTTTTGATTTTGTGAATTGATTTACAACCACAAAAACTATGTTCCGTCCAGGCACACAATGTTTCTAAGTCTATGAATAAAATCACTGGTCATTATTTGTATTATAATGTTCGTAAAGTTGTGAACTAGTTTATGGCCTGAAAAACGAAAAGAATAAAACAAATCTCTCCACAGATAAAAGCGTTTTATGAACGACACGGAATGATAATGTAGTACTACGATATGAATGTAAATAAAATCGAGCGGCCCCTCGAATAATTGGTCCGCTCAGCATGGGTAAAAGCTTCTGTAATTTCTCCCGAAATGTGAATGAGAGTGAGTGGTTGGTTGGAGTTCCTTCGAATGAACTGTCAGATGAGTGGTTGAGCACCCACCGGATCCAGCCGTGGTTGGAGCCGAGTCACTTTTGGCGGGTGGTCGCGACGCAGGCGTCGCCCCGCTTTTGAGATAACCCTTTCTGCGACCTTTAACCGCAGAATAAGCTATAGTGGAGGGGAAACTATTTGTCTCTGGGTTTTGAAAGCCATTCGGCAGCACCCGGGATTTGGTGGTAGAGGATCGAGGTCTGGGGATATTCAAAAGAAATTGAAGCCGTATACAAAAAAAGGCTTCGGGGAAACTTGCGTAATTTCGTGAACGATTGCGTAGTTCCGGTCACGAAGATATGACTCATGCTTTAAACTGAGGACTCCAAAGATCTGATTTTTCACTTTGTTCTGGATCGTGGAAGAGGCAGGAGTGGTTTAGTTTTTTTCTCGCGCCTCGGTGTGGTTTTATAGGTAAAAGATAAAAATCGTGAGATTCTCTATATCAGTTTTGCCAGTAATTAGTTTTCCCTTCCCAGTTCTAACTCGTACAAGTTAAGTGGCTTCCCGCATATCGAAGCAGTGGTTTAGAGTCGGTATTCCCGAATTAAGGTAAGGTGCAAATGGTGGCCAGTGCAGTGCGTGCCCTAATTCCAACTTGTCGTTGGATGCGTGTTTTTCGTGCAGGTTTGAAGCTGCAGCATCCCGTCACACCGATCATCATCCGTCATCAACCGCTTCTGACCCCGCCATCTAGCTACAAAGTTCCCGGTGAACCATCCGGAAGAGCGACGACCGTCAAATTCGCGCTAGCTAGGGAGCAGCGTCGTTGCCAGCATACGTCCAGTGGCTGGGCACCGACTATCGATCAACCCACGTGGGAAACATGTAATGCAGTGACCTCCATCAGGTCAGACTCTGCCAGCAAACGACCGGGCAAATCGTTTGTGGCAACCGGATCAGCATCTCCAGCGGACTGGATCTTCGAGCGACCCACGTAAAACCATGGTAGTGTGAGTACTCATTTCCTTTTTTTTGACATGCGCATGATCAATTTTGTTTAAAACCGCAAATGCCGGTTCAGTGAGCTAAGTGACAGTGTTTTCGTGACAAGCTCAAAAGGCCCGGGTTCGAAACCCGATTATCAGTTTTTTTTGTTCGGCGGTTTTATTTTTCCCACCTCGTGAAAATCCTAGGTCAGCGATGAAATCGCTGTATTACACGCAAACACGCCGACTGTATATGCACGCACCGTAAGTTGAGCCACTCATTTTCGGATGAACACCACGTTAGGTAGTTAGATTTTTGATATGCTTTGGGAAGGGCGAGAGACAGAATAGGCAGTGACCATGTTGGTTAGCGCGCTGCGAGGAAATTAGCTAGCAAGTTGAAAGGCCCTGGGTTCGAGACCCGAAATGTGAAATAAATATTTTTTGTAAGCGAATTATGAGTTGAAGTGATTAAACCGTTTATTTTGCAGTAAACTATTTTTTGGTATTTTCTGGTATAGGTAGTTTCATGATTTTCGGTCGTTTCCGTTTTTAGCGAGCAGAGTTGACTCCTTTTTCCTTCGACTCCACCTTTCCTAAATCGGCCATGATTGGGGACCTTTTGTTTGAGTAGATCTTTGCCCGTGATGATAAAAAGCGTTAGAGCTAATTAATTATACCGGTCTGAGGCCTTCTTTGTATACTGTTGTTGATTTCTAGCGAATGTTTTCAGACTGGTAATCAAGGTACCTGAGTCCAGTTGGACCATTCTGGAGCCAGAACTCAGAAACAAATGGTACCCGCCCGTAGGAGGGGTCTCAATAGCTGGGCAAACCGAACAAGGCGAATGGTCTCCTTCGGGAGTGGCGCTGAAGCCATCCGCTAAATATTGATTTAGGCTCCGGCTCCAACTGTCTCGGGTTACAATAATTAAACAAAAGTACAAAACACATGATTTTTGTTCACGGTCCTGTTTTCGTAACGTAATTGTGTAACGCGATTGTTCTAGAATTCACTAACGTGGAATAAAAGGTTTTCAGCGTAAGCCAATTTCTGAGCTACAGAATAATCATAAGCTAGTGCAACGATCCTACGAACCGTATCCTAACTATACTTTCTGGTTCGAGTTTGTCCTCTAGACCTTCCCAGCCTCCTTGCGCACACCAGTGTTTTTTTTTTCAATTTCAATTCCCGTAACAGCTACCTTGTTTGTATGTCCCCAAGTTAAAGTAAACCTACTCGACGCTTAGGACTAATTGAGCACAGTGAATCTGTATCAGCGTAATTTACGACACAAACATAAACACAATCTACTTACACACACAGCATAATCCCTTCTTGCCGAGACCGACGAGCATGTTGAGGCACATATTGCAGTACGCTGGCTTGCTAAAGTGTTTCAGCCTCCAAACGTGATAGCCGTCCTCCTTTAGCGTGTTGTCGACACCTGCACCGACACCGGTGGTCCGCAGGCAGAGGTGATGGTAATCCAGGATGGGTTGAGACAACGAATCCGATGAATTTCATTCCAGTTCCGTCCGGTTGATTCGAAGAGCGTGCAAAAGAACAAATCGAGAAACTTAATGCCTTCGGCATGTTGAATGGTGATGGATTTATGGGAATGTTTTAGGTTCTCAAACGTAAGACAGAACCTTCGTCAAGCTGGATACATTCAGGGTGAGGGTGTGGAAATATTTGTATGCGTTTTGTGTTGCAAATATAGCAACCAGAAGTGTCCAAACAGAGAAGAAGTCTTGACATACGACTGACAGAAGCGTAGGTGGGTTATTTGAAAAAGCAAGTGGATAGGGGTTTAGTCAGACCACTGTACTTTGCAGAAGTAAACATTTGAGCTACTATCAGCCAACCTGGTAGAGTAGAGCACTCCAGTGTGACCATTATGCAAATTTACACTGCTGACAATAATGAGACGAGCGAGAAAGTTTCTCTTCGGTAGCATTTCATTCGTCGCCCTGTTTGCCCAGAGATGACAATTTACAATTTTATGTATTGGATGGACGTGGCACAGATGCGGTTGACTTGTGCTGCCGTCGTACACAGGGCATTGGTTCGAGCTAAATTCCGACCAGATGGACAATCTAAACGTGACTTGTAATGCATTATTACTCATTTCACACCAAATTGGACTATCACAGTAGGTACTGTAAAAGATCACGTTTAGTTGGAGTCGTCAGACAGTTCTCGGAACGTTTATGCTTTATAATCCAAGGAACCAGTTTACCAAATACTCCGAAGCGATTCCACCTAAACGTGCACATCTATTACAGTTTGAAGGAGTGTGTTATAGTCTAATTTGGTGCAGAATATGCTACACATTTTGAGGCTTGATTAGTACTTCTTCGTGATTCAATTTAAGGACACATGAATAAAATCATCTTGAAACCACCATGATTCTTATTTTTGTTGCATCAGCATGCCGAATACAACGCTCAATCAATATTCATGGTGTGGTTGTTTCGTCAAAATGGATGTACTGATAGCGTTTGGTGTAAAAAATACAGAAATTTAATGCTCAAACACGTGATTGTTTTTCATCGCCTGTGAAATAAGTCAGATAGGGAGCAGTTGGAATAAAAGCATCGAAAGTGAAAATAAACAACACCCGCAGCCTCCTTACCAGAGTAACTTAATGCCATCCTATAGATTTATGTTCGTTCAGGATAGCTTTGACATGGGAAGAGTCTAAAAATATACTGACTCGCCACAATAATCCACCCGCTTGGATTCAGAGCCTCATTTGATGTGGCAAAATCACTCCAACAGCTTGATGGATGGTGGATTATCATCAGACATCTGTCAACAACCAGGGGGAGTGTTCATTTCATTTTCACTTTTCCACACTTGGTAATGCCTTGGTGGATGGATAGCAGATGAGTTCTACGCTATCGACTTCTGTAGTGGTTGGTGTTGATGATATACTAAATATGAAGCTAAATACTTCCGTTATCGGTGGAGTCCCGTTGTGTTTCACTTGGAAGTTGACGGATGATGAAGCAATAATATCTTGAATATGTAAAGCTAAATTTTGCACCTTGAGATATTTGTCACAGTGAAGCTTGACTCATAGCGAAGAGAGTACACGCCAAATAACGAATAATAAACTATTTTGGTTGATAGTTGAATCACAAGGTTCGGTACAATAGGGCAATTCCAAAGTAAATCTGTTATTAGAAATTAATTGCTCAATCAGCACGTTCCCCGTATTATTTGGAGATTTGTGCCTTGCCATGTCATCTAAATTATTTCTTAAAAAAAAAGAAACATGGAGGAATCGAAAATTACAATAGTAGTAGCATATCCTCCAATTTTAGTTCCTTGTGCATATGGAGAACAGAAAATCCGGATATGCGATTGCATTGCTGCAGGGCAGTTACATACCAAATGAAACGAAGTTCCGTAATCGGATTCATAAAGATCTTACGAATAATACTCAGCACACTAAATTATAGACTTGTGATAATTGAGTTTGCAAAGTCCAGTCAGTGCCTTGACTAGAATTCTACAGTTATGCTTCTTTGACATTTTCGGACACACATCCGGCAGAAAAGTATTTCATTATGCTATATTTCTCCTTAGTGGAGAAAATTTAGGTAAAAAACTATGTTTTCTCCACTAAGGAGAAAATTGTAGCGGGAAATCACGCAGGACAAGGGGATGGCACAGAAAGACAAATTGTGTTTTCATTTTTTGGAGCAAGCGTCAATCTGGCGATAGTTTTGTCCTGTCACTAAGTTAGTATCGGATTCTGATGAGTGGAACTCGAAACGCCTTTCCAATAACTGATTAAGAAAGGTTTTATTTGGACGCAAGTTTGCAGGCTACGCCAATGGTTGGCATTTTCGGATGCAGCCCACGAACAGTTGGTTGTGGACCAACGAAGTCAGTCACAGCACCTGCTTTAGCCCATTCGTCCGCCCATTCATTTCCAGTAATACCGAAATGACCCGGTAGATAACATTTGAAATGCTAAGTTCTTCGATTTGAGCGATGACTAATATCGACCTCGAATCTGCCGAACTAAGTGCTTTTAGAACAGCCTGACTGTCAGAGCAAAAATAGATTCTTCCACTGCAAGTTCCTTGTTGAACTGCCGATTGTACGTCACACAGAATTGTGAAGTATTCTGCTTGGAATGCAGTACGGTACATACCAAGCGAATGGGATTGGTCCAATCTCAATTCATGGCAATAGACACCAGCACCGGCCTGGCCAGCCATTCCTCACGAGGAGGAATTCTCACATTAAACGTTTTAAAAGGAAAACTACGTGTGAGTATACAGTCACTAGGAGCACGTGTATACTCACCCCAAGTAATCATTTGGGTCCAACGTCTTGTGTTGGAAGATCTATTGACTTACTGTTCCAGAGCCAAGTAACCTTAAGACGGTATGCACAAGAAGGTGCTTCTTGTTTCAGAAACACATATAGTGGTTTTATGTTCAAGAGCAGCAGTAGCTGAACACACCAGCCATCACCATCCAGACTATCCTCTGAAGATGGTTTAACTTTGATTGGATTATCATGAATTTTCTCCTTTGACACCAAACAAGGCACCCGATTGCAGTATTGGTCTAACAATTATTGTGTAGATCCACTGAATGTACTTGGGTTCCCCAAGCCATGCAAGCTTTCTTGATTCCGAAATCAATTTACGTTGACCAATTTAGCTTTGAATCAAGAATCGTACTTAACTTGATCTGCGATAATAATTTCAGAGTCAAAGAACTGCAACGGACGAGCTTCCATAGTAATCCTTCGTTGCATTAAAACACCATTGGTGTTTTATTTAAATTAACTGATAGTCCAACATGAAGACACCATTGTTCAACAACACATAAGGCGTGTTGCATCAAATCAAAAAGCGTGTTAATGCAAATACCGGCGATCATTATATGATAATCACCATCAAAATCATAGGTCGGAAACCCAAGCTCATTAAGTTTCTTCAACAAGCCATCGGCGACAAGGTTCCAAAGAAGTGATGACAGCACACCACCTTGACGGTATCCGCAGACCTTTACTTTCTTTTTCTCTACTAGTCTTAACGATGAGCACAGATGTTCGTTTCCAAGCATTGCGTGTGTCCAGTTCGTGATATATGAAGGTACTCCATGATCTCGTACTGCTTCCAAAAGGGGATTCGAAAGACACGTTGTCAAAAGCACCTTCAACATCATGAAAAACTCCTAAATTTGATTGAACCTTTTCAATGCTGTAGATAGCATTGTGTAACAGGGTGGTAGTAGGCTTCCCCCGCCGATATGCATGTTGCATTGCATGCAGTAGGTGCTAATTGATTTGACAAGGAAGCAGGTCAGACTCAAGGTGCTTAAAGTTCTAAGGTGATTCGTCTTTGGCAGTAACTAGGTGAGAAGTAATGTAAGCGTGCAGTAGACTGCAAAAATGACAGCGAACAACTTTGTTTACCCACTGAAATTCAAGCAAACATATGGAGAGAACTAGTAAACTATATTGTTAGCTGTCGTTTCTAAAACCAACATGGCTGATCGGCGTTTTTAAGGATCGTATCACCTGAGAATAAAAACTCCTTGGTCAGACTGATCGGTATAAAGCTCTTTGCCTCCTCATAAGTGACGCGGCCTTCTTTGGGAATGAATTTACCGTTATTTTCAGCCTCGCTAATGGAACCTAACCTATTGTAAAACTACAAATAAGAACGTTTTTTCAAAATATGATTGAAGTGTGTGTCTTTGAAGTTAAACTGGAATGATTTCGTCTTTTTCCGGAGACTTATACGGAGCAAAACTTTCAATCGCCCATTTGATACATTCGGTTGTCACAATTCTACGAGCAAATACCCACTACTTGAAAATAAATCAGGGGCAGTCGTCAGTGATGGCCTGGAAAGTGTGTGTGTCAAAATGATAGTTGAGTACAGTATCTTCGACAGACGACATTTGTGCAGAGGCTTTTCCAACCACTTCGCTCAGAGGATCGAGGGGCATTTCTGTATGCGTTGAGAGCCAACTTAAATACTTCCGACCCGCGATTCCAAACTCGTCTACATAGCTCATTCAGTTGAACAAGTTCGGTATTCCACCAAGGTGTTCTTCTAGAAGCACGCATAACTCGAAGCAGACAAGCCATTAGTTTGTTTTATCCACGACCAAGTCACTGGGAGATTCAATCATCGGAAGATACCCATGAACCCTAGTCCCCAAGCCCTCTTTGTAGAGTCCCCAGTTCGTAGATTTTGTATTAGGATATGTGACGATCAGAAAACGACGCTTCGAGCATCTAACACCTCTTCTCTGCCAGCTCGTGCAAATGTTGGGTGATTTTCTACATTAAGTATGTGCATATATGTACCACTTACGCATTCCATGAATTATATGGTACCGCCGATTGTGAGGTGAAACTCATTTCTGCCACAGTATGATACAACACCCGAGCAGAGTCTGACAACAAATTGAAAACTAAACTTGATGTTGTGATGTTCGGCAAATGATTACTCAGGTTGTTGTCATTTTGGTCGTTTTAACGGTTAAGAGATCAAAATGGAGAGCAGCAAAATTATCCTATGACATCAAACAGAAAACTAATTCTGCTATCAGTGAGAGTACATTGAAAGCTCATTGAGATGTTGAAATTTTTTTTGATAACAAAATATGTATTCACTTTGATGTTTCACCAAAGAAATATAAACATAGAAAATTCTTCTAAGAAACTAGGATAGCAAAACGAGATTTGATGTGATTTTGATGTTGATGTGATATTTAAAAAATCTACAACTGATAGCAAAATAAGATTTCAATTTGATGCTATTATCAAAATATGAATTTTACTTGTTGTAATTTTGATGTTCGACTTTGCTCGGGCACTGGAATTCATCAGAAGGTCGTCACTGCTATGCTATCTTATGACAAAGGCCATTTTGGGGTAAACTAAGTTAGATATTTCGCATTACTTTGTAACCGTTGGTTCCATTGCTTAGGTTCCTGTTGTAAATATTATTTGTTTGTCCTTTGAACCTTTACGTTTTTTGTACTAAATACACAATAACAGTAAGCAGGGTAGTGAAAGGGTGCGCACAGCTGTAAGCTGTCAGATCGTCTCAGTAGGTAGGTGAACCAACCAGTATGGAGACACGACATACTGGAAATTTAAAATGGTTATTGGATAATAATTTGGAGGGAAATTATATTGGGATTGTATAAAAGGACCTGTAGTGCATAACTTTGGGCTCTTTGAAAATCAGGCGTCCGTGTGCTTCAGTTCGCATCTCACTGGTGCAGTTTATTATTACCCCTTTGGGGCGGGAAGTCAGTTTTGTTAAGTGTTGCGATCTCTTAGCGCGACTTCAAATTGTCCAGCACACGGTTCGCCCCGCGAATCCGGGAGGATTCCGCGCCTAACCCGTAAAGATTACCGTACGTCATCCGGCGCTGCGCGCCATCGTTTCGTACCCTCGGGCAAAAACCCTAATCGCAAAGGAGAGTCCCCTCTCGGTGTTGGCCATTGCGGTTAGCCGCGTTCACGCCGATGCTCGCCAAGGAGGGAAGACGCCTGCTTGCATCCAAGCCAGCAACGCCCGCTGGTCCGTCCATCTGCCATCTAAATCACCATCGTACCGGGGCCTTCATCCGGCCAGTTTCGCCGACGTCCGAGAGGGGATTTCGCCCGTCGGCATCGTTAGCGTCGCGACGCCCACCAACGGAATCAGCAACAGTACGGTACGTAGAGTGCTAGAGTAGTGTACACGCCACATTATAAACAATTGTAAATATAAACCAAACACGACACAAATGCACCTGAATAAAAAAAAGTGTAAGAAAAGTGAAAGTTCGAGATTTTTGTTCTTGATCCGCGTAGCCCTTGATTACCCGGTAGCTAGCCGACCCTGCGATACCAGCAATAGAGTCGCTTCTATCGTTATAGCCTTGTTAAATCGCTAAGTTACAACTTGTCGAAAAAATCTCTACAAAGTGACGTTTTCAGAATTTTGATATTCTGCTTGGTTACTGAGATATAGCGAGAAACTTGCTGAGAAATTTTTAATTTTATCAGCTTCAAATGACTGTGTCTGAGGATTGGCTTAAATTATCGTGATGCATAAGATGTTTTTATGTGTAAAACTATCTGAGAAACACAATGGCATAATCATTTTCAAAACAAAAATGCACGAAGTGTGAGAAAAATGGAGTTTAAGTTTTACATTGGAAATATAGCATATTTGGCAACACTGTAACCAAAAATAACTATTTTTCTAGTTTCCCTGACTAATATCCTTCAAAATTCATCTCACCGATTGTTTATAGACCAAATAAAGCCAAAGATATAAATAAAAGTTAATAATTGATGCTTTTTTTCTATGGAAAATTTTCCATGCACGATTATGCCACGCCATAAAAATTTTGTCATCAATATATGACATGACATGACACGTGTGAGTGCGACTTTATAGTGAATACTCGCAACATAGTCAACCGATCTTCGTAATATTTGAGAGATCAATACAGAATAGATAGAAGCATCAATTGTCTTCATTGAATTGTTTTCTAACATTTATAAGTTTCAAGACAGTCAATGTCTAACTTTAAAAATCTCGAAATGTGCTAAATGGCGCTTGTCATAAGATAGCACAACAGCGACGAACTGTCAAATATGAGCTTTTTTCGAAAACTCTAATTCACTCACAAGAGTTTTCAATTTTGTATGTGAAAATATATGAAAAATAGACAACTGAAACAATAAATTCAGTACAAAATACCAGATTCATCTTGTACATCTCAAAATCTGCAGACATATAGCTTAAGGTGCATAGATCAACATTGCCGAAGACTGCAAATTGATCCGATTTTTCAGTAAAAAGATATTCTCATATAACGTTATGTGTTGCCTCTCTTTCTCGCACATGCTTAGAATAGGAAATTTCAAAAAAATTGGTTGGTCTTCAAAGTTAAATAACTTTTTAGGGAAACCTCCAATCAATATGCGATCTTCAGCATAGCTATTCGTTATAAAATAAACAACGCAACCATAGGGTTTGAGGTACGCCGAGTTACTGTCAAATTTTTTATTGGAATTATAGTTTTTATTTCCGAGTTTCCATATATATTACTATACAAACTTGAAACCTCTTGTGGGTGAATTAGACCTATCGGAAAAAGCTCATATTTTGCATATGATTATCATTACCAATTACAATTCGAATTAAAACAAAAAGTCAAAATTGTTGCCTAGTGGCCATAGTGCGTTCCAAAGCCGTATTTAGATAGACAAAACTGACGGCCCCAAATAGTTTGGTTTCACGGTGTTCCTAAAACCGTTATTAACAAAAAATGACCATAAATTTGCCATACGGCATTCGAAAGATACAGTATCCAAGCATCTTCTCAGTGAATTTCAAAATGATCCATCGAGAGATTCGAGAGAAATTGCAATTTGAAGTTTTATGACACGTTTCATAAGGCTACCAGCAAACACCCACGGGTTTGGTCCTATCTCTATAAACAAAAAATATTTGTCTACTTATTTAGTACATGTCTTTCGAAAGATATACTAATCAAGTATATCCCCTGCAAGTTTGAAAATATTTCATTGACGGAATCGAAATTTATAGCGACTTGGATGTGGTATGCGGTCGTAGATGGGTTTTCTACCAGACTTCAGGCGTGAATCAATGTTTGTTGTCATTGACAATCATTGACTATTTAGAACGTTTGTACGTGTCGCGGTTTTTAAAGGAAAACCTTATCATTTAATTACATAAATATAATGAACAAAAGGTGTTATTTATATGGTGCACTGAAAAAATATGCAAATAGGGTTGGCTACCAAACGTTAAATATAATGTGTAAATTTAAAAAAATGGATGAAAGTCGTAATGTTTACTTCAAAAGGCCATATCTCAATGGTTTGTTGACCGATTCTAATTATTTTTTCATTATTGAACAAGTAGACGTTTCTTCGTTAATTTTCGTTAAGAAGGTTTTCCTTTAAAAACCGCGACACGTATAAACGATTTAAGTAGTCAATGGACAAACATGGATTCACCAACGACACATGGATTCACACTTGAAGTCTGGTAGAAAACCCATCTATGACCGCATACCACATCCAAACCGCTATAAATTTCGATTCCGTCAATGAAATATTTTCAAACTTGCAGGGGATATACTTGATTAGTATATCTTTCGAATGACATGTACTAAATAAGTAGACAAATATTTTTTGTTTATAGAGATAGGACCAAACCCGTGGGTGTTTGCTGGTAGTCTTATGAAATGTGTCATAAAACTTCAAATTGCAATTTCTCTCGAATCTCTCGATGGATCATTTTGAAATTCACTGAGAAGATGCTTGGATACTGTATCTTTCGAATGCCGTATGACAAATTTATGGTCATTTTTTTGTTAATAACGGTTTTAGGAACACCGAAGTTTAGCTTCATGATGTCTTTGGCAAATTTGTTAGTTTTTTTGCAATTTTTTCCAATGGATTGAATTAGCGTGGTCCTTGTGGTTGAGGTGTTCAAAGTATCGACTGCTTAGATGTGTGAAGTTTACCTGCGCAATACCCTACAATATAATAATACAAATGAATTGAAGCAAGTTTGCTGAATAAACAAGGCTATATATAATGGTTAATTTGTTATGATTCTTTTAAAGATTTGGAGTAGGGTGGCTCTCGAGAAACAGGGTTGCTTATATTATCTTTTGATGTGTTAACTTCTCGCAAATGCATTGTTCTAGAGATTTTTGAAACTTTTATTGGAGCCCATTTTCACCGTAGCGCTGATGTTCCAATTCCTTTTGATTGGACAATTGCAAGTGATTTTTATAACAAAAATAGTTTTCTTCAAACCTAACTGTCTTCAAACATTGCAATTTAATTTTCAATCTATCAATTCCATCTGGAAGATCGACGATTGGTTAGTTATGGAGAACAAAATTTATTTATTTTTTAGAAGAGCTATTTTTTTTTTATCTTAAATACGTTTATTTAGGCTCAAATGCTTTAGCTTAACGAGGCCGATAATTCATTTTTTTTAAGTACATGTCACATGTTAGTGGGGGAATGGAAAGCCGTATTTAGGGGCGGCTTGCTCCCCTCTTATGTAAGTAAAGGAAAAAGGTAGGAAGTGGGATACATATTGTGTGATTGACATCGTCGTTTGCTGATTGATCATTGTGGCGGATATGCACACTTTGTTGTAGTGTTGTAGTTTCCAGCCCGTAATCGCAGGGGCGAGGGGAGGGTCGATATTTCGGATAATTATTGGCACTCTGATACTGTCATGATGTTCTCTATATCATCTGCATGTGAGGTATGTCATGATGTTCTGGGTAGACGGTTATCAAGAAGGGTATGCACCGAAGACTCGTGAAGCAATGCCATATTGTAGATACAGGGATAGGTTGGTGAGATTCTACTGTGAATGAGAGAGGGGAAAATGTATTAAACTTGGACATCAGCGGTTTTCAAAAAGATATAGATAAGATAAATATAGGGGTGGTCACGGCTTGCCAGAACGTCCCGGACTGGCACATAGGGTGATCTACCTCGGGCCCGAAGGGAATCTATTAGTTGGGACCTGGCAACACAGTACTCTGCGCACAGCCAAACAACATGCTCGATGTCGTGGTAGCCGTTCTCACAAACACAATGATTACTTTCAGCAAGCCCTATACGACGGAGATGCGCGTCAAACGAGTAATGGTTGGACATGATCCTTGACATCGTACGAATAAAGTCCCGGTTCACATCCAACCCCTTAAACCAAGCATTCGTTGATACCTTCGGGATAATGGAATGTAGCCACCGTCCCAGATGCCCATTGCTCCATGAGGTTTGCCAACTATCGAGCGTCCTCTGACGAGAGATACTGAAAAATTCGTTGAAGCAAATTGGTCTTTCGTAAGTGTCGCCTTCTAATGCGCCCACCTTGGCTAAAGAGTCCGCCTTCTCATTGCCCGCAATAGAACAATGTGACGGGACCCAAACCAAGGTAATCTGGTAAGATTTTTCAGATAAAGCACTCAGATATTCCCGTATTTTCCCCAGGAAATACGGTGAGTGCTTTCCAGGCTTCGCCGCACGGATGGCCTCAATGGAGCTGAGACTATCCGAAACGATGAAGTAATGGTCTGAGGGCAGGGTGTCAATGATCCCGAGAGTATACTGAATGGCAGCTAATTCTGCGACGTAAATTGAAGCAGGATCATTGAGTTTGAATGAGGCAGCAAGATTTTCGTTGAAGATACCGAAGCCTGTGGACCCGTTGAGAATTGATCCGTCAGTGTAGAACATTTTGGCGCAGTCGACTTGATGGTATTTGGTATAGAAAATATTTGGGACCACTTGTGGGCGAATATGATCCGGAATTCCACAAATCTCTTCCTTCATGGATGTATCGAAAAATACAGTGTGATCAGAAGTATCTAAGAGATGAGCACGGTTGACGTTATACGTAGATGAATTGATGTTCTGTGCCATGTAATCGAAGTACAAGGACATGAATCGGGTCTGAGAATTAAGCTCGACAAGCCTTTCGCAATTTGCAATCACCAATGGGTTCAGAATATCGCATCGAATGAGCAATCGATATGAGAGGTCCCAAAATCGATTTTTCAGCGGAAGAACGCCCGCCAGCACTTCGAGACTCATCGTATGGGTCGAGTGCATGCAACCCAAGGCAATACGCAAGCAACGATACTGGATTCGCTCCAGTTTGATGAAATGTATGTTCGCAGCGGAGCGAAAGCAGAAACATCCGTACTCCAACACTGATAATATCGTTGTTTGGTACAGCCTGATTAGGTCTCCTGGATGGGCACCCCACCATGTTCCAGTTATTGTACGGAAAAAGTTGATCCTTTGTTGGCACTTCTGTTTCAGATACCTAATGTGACATCCCCAGGTACCTTTAGAGTCGAACCATACCCCGAGATATTTGAATGTTGAAGCCTGAGCAATAGTTTGATCCATTAATTGAAGCTGTAGTTGCGCTGGTTCACGCTTTCTAGAAAATACGACTAGCTCAGTTTTCTCCGTGGAGAACTCGATACCCAGCTGGAGAGCCCAAGCAGACAAATTGTCCAAGGTATCTTGCAGTGGTCCTTGCATGTTGACGGCTTTAGGACCTGTAATAGAGACCACACCGTCATCTGCAAGCTGCCTTAGCGTGCAGGAGTTGACAAGACATTCGTCAATGTCATTCACGTAAAAATTGTAGAGGAGAGGGCTTAGACATGAGCCCTGGGGAAGGCCCATGTAGCTAAATCGTGATGTCGATAAATCGCCATGCGAGAAATGCATTTGTTTTTCAGACAACAGGTTTAGCAAAAAGTTATTTAAAATTGGCGAAAGACCATGCTGGTGCAACTTCTCATAAAGAATGTTGATCGAAACTGAATCGAAAGCCCCCTTAACATCCAAGAATACTGATGCCATCTGCTCTTTATTAGCATATGCCATTTGAATTTCTGTTGAGAGCAACGCAAGGCAATCGTTCGTCCCTTTGCCTTTGCGGAAGCCAAATTGTGTATCTGACAGTAAGCCATTTGTTTCGACCCAATTGTCGAGCCGAAACAGGATCATTTTCTCGAACAACTTCCGGATACAGGACAGCATTGCAATCGGACGATACGAATTGTGGTCGGAGGCTGGTTTTCCTGGTTTTTGGATGGCGATGACCCTCACCTGTCTCCAGTCATGTGGGACAATATTACCCTCAAGAAACCTATTAAATAAATTCAACAAGCGTCTTTTGGCAGAGTCTGGCAGATTCTTCAACAAGTTGAATTTGATTCTATCTGGCCCCGGGGCTTTATTGTTACATCATAAGAGAGCAAGTGAGAACTCCACCATCGTAAACGGTGTTTCGTTCGCGGTATTGTAAGGCGACGCGGCGCGGTAGATTTTCTGTGTCGGGGCGGAATCCGGACAAACCTTCTTGGCGAAATCGAATATCCAACGGTTTGAATATTCCACGCTCTCGTTAGTACTGTTTCGGTTTCGCATACGTCGGGCCGTGCCCCAAAGAGTGCTCATCGATGTTTCTCTTGTTAACCCGTCGACAAACCGGCGCCAGTAACTGCGTTTCTTAGCTTTCATTAAATTTTTCATTCGCTTTTCCAATATCGCGTACACTCGATAACTAGCAACTAACCCGTCGTTCCGGAAGGTTTTATACGCGGCAGCTTTCTCCGCGTACACGTTTGAGCACTCTTTGTCCCACCACGGGTTGGGAGAACGTTTTTGGGTGTTCACGTCGGGTACTCCTTTCGTCTGAGTTTGAATCGCGCTATCGAGAATCGAGTTGGACAAAAACTTATATTCTTCCTCCGGGGGAAGTACCTGTGTTGAATCGATAGTTTTGGATATCTCAGCAGCGTAGCTCTTCCAATCAATGTTTCGTGTGAGGTCATAGGGAACATTGATTGGTGCCGATGGTCTTGAACCAGTGGTGATTGCAATTACAATTGGTAAGTGGTCACTACCGTGGGGATCAGATATTACCTTCCACTTGCAATCTAACCGTAGTGATGTCGAGCAAAAAGATATGTCCAGTGCACTTGCTTGCGCAGGTGGTCTAGGGATCCGTGTCATTTCCCCTGTGTTCAGAATTGTCATATTGAAGTTGTCACAAAGGTCTTGAATTGTCGAAGATCGATTATCGTCGTATAGACAGCCCCACCCCGTACCGTGAGAGTTAAAGTCTCCAAGAAGCAGGCGGGGCGAGGGAAGGTGTTCAATCACGTTGGAGAATCTTCGATATCCCATCATGGCCCTAGGAGGAATGTAAATAGAAGCAATGCAAAGATCTTTGCCTTTGATTGTTGTTTGACAAGCGACAACTTCAATGCCTGGCGTCGAAGGGAGGTTGATTCGATTGAAGGAGTAGCACTTTTTGATCCCTAAAAGTACCCCCCCATATGAGTCTTCTCGATCCAAGCGGATAATGTTAAAATCGTGGAAGTTGAGGTTTATATTAGAAGTTAGCCATGTTTCACATAGGGAAAATGCATCACAATGATTGTAATTTAGCAAGTGTTTTAATGAATCGATTTTGGGGATAATACTTCTGCAGTTCCACTGTAAAACAGTGATCAGATCTCTGATTCCGTCTAATAAGTTAGCCATCGAAGGATACGATCGCTGTAAGGAGGGGCCATTGTTCAGTCAACTGTTTTAAAAATGTTCTTGCTGTTGGTAGAATAGCAACCAGCAAGCTTTTCATAGGATCGGTAATGTTGAAAGCTGTGAATATCCAGTCCACAATGTCAGAAAATTTAAGGAATCCCGTTTTAGGTTGAGTTTCTGACTGTAAAATTGGAGCACTTGGGATTTTTGGTGCCCCGGGGAGTGCTGGGAACTCCTGGTTGTATCTCAATTTCCCAAAACCAGGAGGTATTATCTTCGGATTTGTACCAGCACTTCCAGTTGATGAATTATTTTTATTTTGTACCCTTGTTTGGGACAACCTAGGACCCTTACGAGGAAGTTCAGGTGAGTTTTGATTAGGTCTTTTCCTAGAGTTTCCAAGCGGAGCCAAAGAATGCCCCTCGCAAGGGTCGTTAGAGGCGTTATCGTCAGTTGGCAAGAGAGCGAATGGGTTTTCGGAGATAAGTGGAACAGCTCTTTTAAGCATTTCTGCGTAAGAGCGTCTGGAGCGATCTTTGGCGGATCGCTTCAGTTTATCCGCGCGAAGTTTGTACGTTGGGCATGTCAAAAGTGCATGCGGATTCTCCCCACAGTAAACACACTTCTCAGCGGGCCTACTGCAAGTATCATCCGCATGGCGTTCCCCACATTTACCGCACCGTTGCTTGTTGCTACAGTAGGTGGCCGTGTGACCTAGCTGCTTGCAATTGGAACAATTCATGACCCGCGGTACAAACAGGCGTACAGGTAGACGTGCTCCTCCCACTTCAACGTAGCTCGGAAGTGCAGATCCGGCGAAGGTTACGCGAAACGAGTCTGATGGATAGTAATTACCATCTTCGATGGACTTTGAGTGCAATTGCTTGCACTCCAAAATCTTAACTGATTGAAGGTTAGGGTCCTTAAAGCGGCCAGCCCCATCATTCATCAGATCATCGACAGTTAGACCCGCATCACTTACCACACCGTCGATCTCCACATCACGAGAAGGGATGTAGACGCGATACTCCAGCGTAAAGAGGCTATTGCTAACGATATCATTGGCCTGTTTCAAGTCAGTAACGACTACGCGCAGTTTATCTGACTGAACCTTTTTAATCTCGGTTACGGCCGAGTAAGGTTTTGTCAGCTCCCGTGCAACAGTTATGCTGTTTAACGGTTTATTTTTGGGCCGAAAGTATACCACCCAAGGACCAGCGGATCCATCCTGGTAAACCTTGACTCGGGGGGGCTGTGAGACATTGGGGGGAAGTGGATCGACCATAACATTATCTGTCTCAGTATCAGATATACGTTCTTCTTCCTCATAATATTCGTCTTCGGAGGGTGATCCTTCTGTTTGTTCCATTTTGTTGCGGGAGCAACACGCTCGACCGCACTGTTTAACTTAAATCAAAATAAAAAATCAAAAGTAATAAAAAGAAAAAAAATCGATAAGAAAAGTAAAAAACAAAACACTTCACCAGTTGGTTCCTGACGAGCTGGTAGGTGAATTGATCCTTTGTTTGTTTTATCCGTCACCCGCGTGACCTTCACACAATAGAGCTGATATAGCTCGTCTAAACAAAGCCGTCTTTCAGGCAAGAAAACTGTTTAGTAACTTCACTGCACCGAATATCGCAGGTAATATTTATCACTCGCGGGACTGTTTATTACTAATGCTTTACTGCAGCCTCTACCACAGCAAGCACCTTCGTACTACCGAAAAAACTAAACCACACCGGAGAGAACAAAAAGCACTTGTTTCCCGGTACAAAGTTGGGTTACGAATGATTTAGAAGAGCTATGTTTTTTAAACAAAAATGTTCATTGATATTCACGAAACAAAAGATAACAATCCCAGTAGCGAATGTCATGATAACATTTATCACTCCTTTAAGCTTTTTTTATAAATGTATATTTTCGAAGATTTAGGAATAAAACATTTGTTTCTAGATATATTTTTCATAAAAAAATGTTGAAATTCATTTTCTCAAGTATTTTTTTCAATGTCATGTAGCGCCATCTACTTAAGTTATAAAGTATGAATATCTTTAGTACATGTGTTAAAAATATCAAACAAACAACTTTGCCGAAGAAAGTTTTGTAAAAAGATAGAACTGATCTAGATCAGTTTCTACTTATCTAGATCAAAACCAAAGTTGTCAAAATAATGATCATTTCAATCTAAGATACTTTGCTAAAGACATTAATCCTCCAGGATATATACCCAGGGCGCTAGAGGTTTTGAGCGTCGAAAGTAGCATTCTGCCCCACGCCGTCTGAATTTGATAAAAACATGAATAAAATTGAATTTGAATATTTTTTTCTTTCATCTCATCCCATTTCACATATGATTACAAATCCTTGGAACACTTTTGAAATCGTAAATCTATATTCTAAACTTTAAAAATAAGGTTCCATTTTTGGCGCTGTTCTGGTTTTGGCAACTGGAAAAAATATAATTGTTGCCAAAAACGGAATTCTACTGTAAATAATTTTGGTAACCCCTCTCTAGTAACTGCGCTACTGAATAGAACTATTTGATTGCACTAGCATGAGTTGGTGCATTCATTTGAACAAATTCAAAGTAGGTGAATAAACATGCCTTGAGCATACAAACTAATTGTGACAGCGACTTGGATGTTGATTGCAGATGAGCACAGTTATCTCGTCTGGTACATCAGAGATGGTGCCTGGAAATACCATCTCGATTGCGACAATTTAATCGATACTATTTGCCACGCTAAATTATATTAACAAAATGCCAGGGGGATCCTTGTGTGTTCGAAAAGATTGACAGATAACTGGTTTAATTTCGATTTTCCTGAAATGACACTTTCGATAAGGCACTTAAAGCTGAACTAATCAATGAAAAACACTAATCTTCAATAAATCCACGTAAACCTGTGATGCAACTTTCTGCAAATTCATGACAACTTGCATCAGCTTTCACTAAATATTTCTGAATATTCCATATATGTATGCCTCACACTCGCTCAAATAAAGCTGGCAATTCATTAGTTCCAGCCATTAACTCGTTTGAACTGTTTCAACCATGTGTCCTCGTGTGAATAAATCGACCAGCCCGGTTACATAAAAAGCACAAACCAATTTGTTCGTATTAGATACATACCGAGTAACACCAGCAGTGGAATGGTGGTTAGTCCTCCTCGCTGCCATTCCTCCAGCGACACGCACCCATCGCCATCGTAGTCGATTTCAGTCATCATGTCTTGCAGGATCTGAAACAAATAAAGATAAATAAACGGAAATAAATTTCAGGCGATGTCACCGAACATAAAAGCAGACCACGACCGACATCGGAGTCAGCAGCGATCAAGCAATCTAACTTAATTAGACCCAAGAAAAGTTCAGTGCTGGAAAAGTTTAGTCAAGTTTCTTGTTTGTTAGAGCATGCTTCGACCGAGCCGTTCGGTGGAGTATATACCTATCTAAGTTGTATATATTCATCGTTTCGTCGTGAGTAGGAGGAAGTTTAACTTACCGGGCGCAGCTCCGACACATCCCAGCCGAGATATTCAGCGACGGACATCATTTGATTTACGATCGCGTCCGTTTCGGTGGTATCCAGCACACCATTGCTATCGGTGTCGTACAGCCGGAACATGACTAGGGCCAGACGCGCGGGGATGGAAAGAGAGAAGAAGATGACACAGTTTAGCATCAGATAGCAGTCTAATTAACGTCCAAAAATGCCGCGAGGGTTTTCGTGGAATGCAGGGTCTTGAGTTTATGTGAGTTGTTGCGTAGCTATTTTTTGCGTAGCTCTCGCTGTTGACACGTTGGCAAGTTTTTCTATTAACCGGAAAAGGGGCTTGGTTTGTAAACTTCCTGTGCCAGCGAAAAAAGGACTGAATTCAAGCATAAGCACTTGCACATCAGTTGAGTAGACGTAAGGACGTTTTCACTAAATTTTGGTCTGTTACTCGTTTAGGAAGGCATTTTGATTAAAACTGAAAAAATATGGAGTGAATGAAAGCGTGCTTCACTATTCAAACGAAAAACAGTTGATTACATATCTTCGAGTAAAACTAGGAAAACAATAAATTCACTCACATTCTAGTTTATCCTCGGGTCGTCCTGCTTCCAGCAGCGACAAATAGCAGACGACATCCTTCAGTGGTACCTTCAGCAGCATCGGATCCAGATAGGATTGTTTCCGCGGGAGCAACCGGATATCTGCGTAACGGATGAGGAAAGGTAGAGAAACCGTATAAAGTAAACAGGAAATCAATTTTGCTCGTTTGTAGTAAATTTCCAAAACAATATATTTGACACAGCAACAGATTGCCTGTGACAACCGGGGGAAAGTTATTTCTAAGATCTGCGAACGAAACCGACACAAGATTGATATAAGTCCTTTGGGATTACGCATTCTGGGTGAGGTTGTTAGTGGTGAAATATCGCCACCGCCGTCGGTCACCACACAAGTTGGATACAAGCCAATATATTCTCCGCTCATGAGGAAGGATAGATTTTATGCATGTAAACTCTCGGATAAGCCAAGACTATTGATGTTATTACCACCTCAAATGGAAGTTGAGGTTTTGTTGAAAGGGTAATGAATTTCTGTGTAAGCAGGAAGTGTGAATGGTTGTCTGGTGTGAGGGCTTTCAGCAATACAGTTGCGAATTATTCTAAACCGAAAAATTTGATTTATTGTGTTAGTTTAAAAAATATTCAATTTTATTTAAAAAAGGATTTAATTTTATTTATTTTTTTTGAAGTATGAAGATCGTACAATAGAGATGTTTCGTTGAATTTGCTATAACATCGGTCTATCGGATTACATAGATTTCTGTCGAAAAACACGCCCAAATCATGGATAGAACCAACCCTCTCGATGACATATGCTTGAAGAGTGTATTCGAAACGTCTTAGAGCTGTCGAGCGTCCAAAACTTATTATTTATCGACGTTGATCTGCATGCCGTTCAGCGAGCACCACTCCTTAATATTAACTATCCTCTTGGAGCAAAGCTGGAATCAGGAATCAGAATATATTGACTTTAATGGCACGTTTCCCGTATGTAGTCGGGGATTTGTGCCTTGCCGTGTGTTTTCATCACTTCCTGAGCGGAAGGAAAGGACAAGGAGGTGTGGAGAAGTAGAATTGGAAGGGTGGGAAAAATAACAGCGCAAAAACAAAAATAAACAACAGGTAAGTTAAACTCACAAGTAGTTCAACTTGCCTGCGAATAAGCCAAAAGCTCTTTACCACATTGGATAAGAAACTTTAGTATGTCTCTGAGTTTCAGTCGTCCAAACATGGTTTCGTCTATATAAGGACGGCCGAAGACTCGAAATTGCAATTGCGCTACCGCTGGACAGTAGCATATCAGATGATGTGAGGTTCCGTAGTCGGATTCACAAAGATCACATGAAAAAGACGGGAACGTATTTTTTTCCCTTATCCAACTTGTCGAAATTGGCAGCGCGGGCTTAGGACCAACGAAGTCAATCGCTGAACCTACCCTGGTCAATTCGTCAGCCCATTCATTTCCAGTAATACTGGCATGTTCGGGCACCCAGACAAGGTAAATAGTGTTGACAATGCTTAGTTATTCGATTTGGGTTCGGCAGGCGATCACTAGCTTGGACGGTGATTTGTCTGAGCTAAGGGCTCTGATAGCAGCCTGACTATCGGAACAGAAGCTTATAACTCTGCCGGACAAACTCAGTTGAAGGGCCGATTGTACCCGGCACATAATCGCAAAGATTTCTGCTTGGAATACAGTACAGTATCTACCTAGTGAGTGAGATTGTTCAAATCTCATTTCACGACAGTAGACACCAGCACCAGCACGTCGCGACAATCAGAGAACCGTCAGTGTAACAGACCACTTGCGTTTGTTGTTGTCTTTCCATATAGCCGGACAATCACTCTTCTCGAGAGGGAAACTTCACATGGAATGTCCTGTAAGGAAAATTACATGTGAGTGTAATATCGGTGGGAGCAAGAATATCTTCACCCCATGTAAGCATTTGTGACCACAATCGTGTATTACTGGTAGCAAGATCAACATGGTTACTGTTCCAAAGCCCAGTAACCTGCAGTCTGTATGCACGTGATAGTGCTTCTTGTTTGAGGTGTATGTGTAATGGTTTGATATTTAGAAGTGCCTCTAGAGCAGCAGTCGGAGTCGTGGTGAAAGCATCAGTCAACGCCATGAGCGCCATTCACTGCAGATGGTTTAGCTTTGACTGGACTGTCATCACCTCTCCCCTCTGCCACCATACAAGGCATTCGTATGACAGTATTGGCCGTATAATTGTCGTGTGAATCCAATAGATGTATTTAGGTTTGAGACCCCAGGTCTTTCCAAAAGTTCGTCTGCACTGCCCGAAGGCCATGCACGCTTTCTTGACTCTGAACTCGATGTGAGCAGACTAATTCAGTTTGGAATCCAATTAAACTCTAACGTATTTGACTTGATCTGCACACAGTAGCTCAGAAACAAAGAACTGCAAGGGACGAACCCCGGTTGTTATTCGCTTCTTCGTGAAAAGAATCATTGAAGTTTTGTTTGGGTTAACTGATACTTTAACTTGCGAAACACCAATGTTCGACAGCTCTTGATGCCTGTTGCATTAAGTAAAAGATTGTTCCGATGGAAAATCCAGTAATTAGTATTGGGTATTCGTCAGCAAACCCGTAGTTTGCAAATCCAAGCTCATTGAGTTTGTTCAACAAGCCGTCGGCTACCAAGTTCCATAACAAAGGCGGCAGAACGCCGCCCTGAGGACAACAGCAAATACTCAACTTCTGTATCTCAGCCTGTCGCAGTGACGAGCAAAGTATGCGGTTACTAAGCATTGCGTTTATCCAACCAGAGATACATGACCACGCGTCGCGTCTAGAATAGGATGGAAGGACACATTGTCAAAAGCACCCTGAATATCTAGGAATACACCCAAGTTATATTGCTTGAGCGAGAAGGCTTTCTCAATGCTGTAAACAACATCGTAAAGCAGAGTGATCGTGGATTTACCACACTGATATGCATGTAGAATTTTGTGCAGTTGATATTCACTAAACTAACGTTCCTGATGTGATGATCGATTATCCGTTCCAAAGCTTTCAGAAGAAAAGAACTTAAGCTGATAGGTTTAAAACTCTTGGCTTTTTCATAGCTTGAGCGCCCCCTTTGAGAATAAATCTAACAGTTATTTCTCGCCATGCTTTCGGGATATACCCGTTAGCAAGACTGGAAAGCATAATCTTTTACTTTAAATCCCTTTTGCAGTAGCACGGGAAGTATTCTATCTTTTCTGGGTGATTTGTATTGAGCAAAGCTGGCAACTGCCCACTTGACCGATTCAGTGGAAACCAATGTGCGTGCTAACGCCCACGAGTCCGAATCACCAGAATGAGATATGTGAATATTGTTCAGCTCCGGATTGATACAACCTGGAAAGTGTGTGTCGAAGAAACAATTAAGAACATCTTTTTCGTCCGTCACAAAAACATCATCTCCGGTTTTTAAGGAGTTCATCTGAAAATCATTCAATTTCGAGAGAATTTTATTTAACCTGCTAGCCTCGTTCAGACAAGACACATTAGTGGTGTTGGTAGGTGTTGCCAGCCAGCCCGCTCTGCAGATCTAAGACATTTCTTATATACACTACGAGCTGACCTGAAAGCCGTGGAATCATCACGCTCACTATGCTATATTTCACCCTAAGGAGGAAAATTTGGTAAAAACCAAAATTTCTCGCTAGGGTGAAAATTTGTTGGTAAAAACCAGTCTTTGTACAGGAGGGCACAAATCCTTGTTTCATACTGTGTTGCGTTTCGGCTTCGCCTCATCAGAAACCAACACTAACTTATTGTCGGAATAGATTAGCGCCGGCTTCACGCAAATCCCTTAAAACTAAAACACACTTTGTGTTTCAATCGAACGACTGATCAAACGTGATGTCCCGTTCGAGCAGAAGTTCTGTTTATGCCGATGAGACACAGTGAAACCGAAACTTGTCTTGGCTTAGCAGGCCTATACGAAAGCATTATGCTATAGGATCACGCTCACGCCGGTTCCAAGCTCTTCTCATATCCTTCTTCATTCTTTCAAGCTCAGCCCTCCACCAAGGGGTTCCCCTAGTTGATTTAACAGTACGAAGTGGACAAGCTTCTTCGTAGGATGCTAATATGAATGAGTTTGTCGTATCCACGACATCATCTAAGTCGTCTAGTTGACTAATTGTTGGAAAATATCCATGAAATTTAGTCGCTAAGTTTTCCAAAAAGAGGTCCCAGTTTGTAGATTTAGGATTACGATATGTTACCACATTGAAGGTGACATCTAAATGATCGAAAAATATACATTTATGATCGGATAGAGACGGTTCAGTTTCATTTGGAATCTGCCAATTTCCCAGCTCATGCAAAATTCTATCAGAGCAAAGCGTTATGTCTGCAACCTCCTCCCTCCCAGACCTCGCAAAAGTTGGTCGATTTCCCACATTCAGAATATGAGGATTTGTACTACTTATGTACTCCATCAGTTTAGAGCCTCTCAGATTGATGGCTGAGCTGCCCCAAATGATGTGTTGAGCATTCGCATCACTGCCGATAATGAGCGGAAGACCATTTCTGCTACAATATGATACAACGCTTTTGAAATCATCAGAAGGAGATGACTTGTTATGCGGTAGATATGCAGAGCATGTTTACGTTTCCGACAGTCAGTGTAACTGTGACAACACAGATATCGCGAGTTATGAGCACCGATACGAGACACGCGTTAATAGCCTTATTTGCAAGAATGCAAGCACGAGGCATTTCACGTGGGTTAGTCATGCCTGTCTTGTTGTAAGCAATGAAGGCAGTGTCAAGTAACTTTCCAAAATAGAAGTTTCCTTTATGGAAATGGGGTTTTTGGACCAATGCTATGGAAGCTTTACATTCCTGGATGAGTCGAGATAAATTCATAGTTGCTTTACGTTTATGATGGAGATTTGTGCTATTCTAACTATTGTTGATTAGAGAACTGTACATTTCATTTCCAACATAAATTGCACAAAAACTAGAGGACACCAAACAAGTTGGGATGTTATGTATATAGCGAGCCATATCAGGTTTAAATGCGACACGATTATTTGATTCCCACGATTGCGATTTGATTCCCACGATTTGCGAAGAATTATTGGTCCACTTTGTCAGAGATTCGCATAACACAGTAAGAGCAAAACCCAAAATGCTCCGTGCACGACTGGCATATTTTAGACCCTCCAGTCATTAAGTCCTCGACACTGAACTACACCTTGACTTAGGAACTCCTACTTTCAGTCGCCTTCTACGACATGGGAGCAGGAACCTAGTGGCTCAAGTTTTGGCCGGACACCACATGGCCTCTGGGCAGGTTCGTCTGTACGCATTGAAATTTGATAATCGAAATCCAGCAAAACTTCACCGAGCTACCATCAGCCGAGAGTCTCAGCAAACTCCCAGCCAACTAAAATTCGGCAAAATTAAGCGGATAATCAGCGAAAAAACTTCGGTGCGTAGAGTGAACGTTCCGCTGCGTAATGCAGCATACTGGGGAGTTCGCCCAGCTCTTCCCAGGCTCCGTTCGCCATTGAGAATATTTTAAACCCCCTCAACAATTTTACCCATAGCACGGGTCCCATGACACTATGGAATTGGGGTTCCCTGTTTGGTGGGTGTTTACCACTGGAACAGGTAGTCCGTAGTGTAAGTCTTAGCCGGTTGAAACAACCACTACCGACACTACACGGCTTATCTAGGCTGTTCGGAGAAAGTAGATGACATTAGAGGACAGCTTCCATGGATGACCGAACAGCCGACTGTTTACTGGTACAGGGCACAATGTTTTATGAACAAAGGAGGTAAGTAATCCGGACCTGGCCCTTTCAACGGGTCAACGCTGGTCAAAGCACTCAACACATCGTCAGCGTTTACGTTTTGGCGAGGGAGGCTGATATCAAATGTTGACAATGTTTCAGGGTAGACTTGCGACTAGTTGACAGGAGAGCTGGTAAATATACCTCACAAGTGATCTGCAAAAAGATCCAACGACTCGGCTGCGAGCTGTGAGCAAACATTTTCTAGGATACCCCCGGAATGTCTTTTGCTATTTATAAACTTCCAGAATGTCGGCGAATTACTTCGTAGTCTGTATTGGACTTGATTAAGATTCTCACCGAATGCACTGTTACGGGCCGTTTTGTATTGCAGTTCAATTTGTCGAATAATAGTTTTGTTGCAGTCCTGTGACGTAAGCATCGCTTTTCTTTGTTTTCGGAATTCGTCGTGTAGGCGACCAAGCTCGGCGTTCCATCACGGATACTTTAATCTGCTTTTTTACTGACCCTTTTTGCTTTTCTCATATAGAAAGGTTATGCAATCACTCTGAAAAACGTCAACCTAATCCCGGCCCGGAGGGCCGAGTGTCATATCCCATTCGACTCAGTTCGTCGAGATCGGAAAAAGTCTGTATGTGTGTGTATATGTGTGTGTATGTGTGTGTATGTATGTGCGTATGTGTCAAATAATGTCACTCATTTTTCTCAGAGATGGCTGGACAGATTTGCCCAAACTTAGTCTCAAATGAAAGGTGCAACCTTCTCATCGGCTGCTATTGAATTTTGGATCGATCGGAATTCTGGTTCCGGAATTACGGGTTTAAGAGTGCAGCCACACAGAAATTTCTCATATAAACTATAGGAAAAATTAAAAATAGAATTTTTATTTTTGATGCTAAATGTCTTCAAGGAGCATGAAACGTCGAGATTTGATGCAAACTCGAAAAAAATTGGCACTTTTTTGCCTTTCTCATATAGAAAGGTTATGCAATCACACTGAAAAACGTCAACCTAATCCCGACCCCGGAGGGCCAAATTTTTTTTTTGACTCGCATAAGGTTTCTGGATTTTAACAGGGGCGTAGTTGATGGTTTAAGGAGAGGGGTTACACCCCCCCCCTCTACTGTTCACTCCCCTACCTTAAAAATCTTCTTAAATCACCCCTCAGACCACCACCCCATCCAGCCCTCATACCCCTCCCCTTCAACCCCACCATCTTTTAACCACCACTATATCACAAAGCATACCAATTTAAGCTGGGGAGTCGTTCGTTCATGGGACTTTCGCCCTCCTCACATACCCACCCCCGCATGACAAAATGAGTTAGCAGGCAGATAACATTGATCTAATGCTGATTAGGCTAATGAAGTACGATATTTTTTTGTTTCAAGTGTTTCACCGTCGACACGTAGCTCATCAAGTTCGTGGCTGGCAAGCCATTGGGTATAAGTGCAAAGTGTACTAAGAATGTAATAGACATTTCCACAATTATGTTGAACATAAAAAGCCTCCGTGCCATAGTTTAGAGAAATGAGAAAGGCACAATTGCACCGCTAGGTGGATTAAAACAGGTTTTTTAAGAACATTACGGCAAAGATATATGGCCTCGTAGAACGCTGCCACTGCCTGATTTAAATCGTTTTCATCCAGCATACCATGCTAATTGCCTGCAATGGGTGCTGAGATTTCATCGAGGTTGCATCGAGTTAAATCAAAGTCAAAGGTCGTCATTATTTGTATCAGAAATGTCCCCATCGCCCTTCTTAAAAAGAAGGGCTTATGGTGTGTGTGTCTAGCTTGAACCTAGAGGTCGGAGGCTCAATCAGTGTCATTGACGATGATGGTCGTCTTTTGCTCCGACGTCGCATTTTCAGGGATGTAGCACTTAAGATCGTCATCGAAAGACCACCGGAGATGAAAGAGATTGTAATCACCAACAATAAGTACATTATCTCGCCTACTGCAGCAAACATATAAAGATCGATCTGGCAGTGAAACGCGCAACATCTTGTTCCAAACATTGACATGCAGTCATTTTTAGTACAGTCCCGGTTAGATGTTTATTTGTAGCAATAAGAACACTACCTCTGGGCCCTAGATCACTGACAGAAGAGTTGCGATTGCATTTATAAATTGCGTAGATCTTCGGAGTTTATTATATCATCGCGTAGCCAAGTTTCGGTGAGAACAATAATGTCGTCGTCGCAGGAGGTGAGGGCAAGCAAGAAGGTCTGAGTTTTCGTTCTCATACCATGAACGTTCTGGTGGTAGTAGACGGGCAAGAAATCATGTGTTTTTGCCCCAACCCGTGTTCTTCGCCCTCGGACATTACTACACATCGAAATGCGAAACGCCAACTACGCTGCTAATAGTCCGATTTTAGCGATGGTTCGTCGCTTCATCGAGCTTGCGGAGCACTTTGACCTCAATTATAATTCATCACAATTTTGTCACCGTTTGCTGTTACATTAGGTTAATTATTTTTAGTTTAGTTCATTAAGACTTAGTGTCAGATGAACACAAATTTTAAATCCAAATAAAAAATACAAATCTGTTTTCATCGATGGGTCACGCGCTCGGAAAACAGCACGTAGATTTGTACGAAGAGGTCCGAAAATGGCTTGACGAGCGGTTTTTTTTTCAAAAGGTCAAACATTGTTTTGTTTTGTTTACATAAATTATCCGAGAGATGGGAAAAATGTATAGCTAGCGAGGACAAATACTTTGAATGAATGAACAGTCGGGTCTTCTACTACTCGGATTCCTACTACGTGGATTCCTATTGCGCGGTGCCCGCGTAATAGGAATCCCATAGCTTATGGGATTTTGACTAATTGGGGCTGTGGCTGAGTATTTCGTCCGCGTTAATATTAAGCGCCATACTTTCTTTGGAAAAGTTGTTGTGCTTACTTTGACCTACAATTTAGTGTAATTTGGTATCCAATTAGTTGAGGACTGTACCGACATGGGGTGTTTTAAAAGAGAGCAAATAAATTGAACCTCTTATCGTGAATGTGACTAACGTTGAATGGGTATAACATGAAATATATCGAAACACTGATTATTTTAAAAGGTGGTGTCTTAAGAAGATTTGTCCAGAAAGTCAAGAGCTTCTGGATGGTGGAAATATTAACTCGGAATTGTCCCGCCAGGCGGCGCTAGTGCGAATGTTCAATTAGTGTCAAAATCATTCCTTATCTCAACAACGAGAATATTTAGCGGGGTACTGTTTTCAGTAAAGTTGCTCGAGAAATCAAAGACTACCAGAGGGTGACATGTTAGTTTGAGATACTCTCATTATGTGAGGCTAGTGAGCGTACCACCTTTCAGCACATTAGGGATCATCCATAAATGACGTAGCATTTTTTGAGTGATTTTTAACACCCCCTCCCCCATCGTAGCATTTCGTCACAACCCTCTAAATACCCCCCCTGGTAATTACGTAGCTTGACGGTAACACTGCCCCCCCCCTTGCCACCGCAATTTTTTTTTTAAATTCTATTCTATTCCCCTTTAAAAAAGCTACGTAGCATGACATGACCCCCTGCCCCCCTGTCGTCACACATCATCACAAAATGCAAAACTCCCCCCTCCCCCATATAATGCTACGTCATTTATGGATGATCCCTTATAGAATGTGATACATCTCAAAAGTTCTAATTAATTAAAGATGGTGTTTTCGGCAAAGTTCTAGATCAGGTCAAGGGCTACGCGATTATGGACAAATCAAATTGAAATAGATCTGCCAAGTGGCGCTAGTGAGCATGTACTATATTTCAAAGTGTGTATCTCGAGATCATGCTAATTTAGAAGTGTGGTATCTTCGGCAATATTCATCAGCGGGTCGAGTGCTGCCCGAAAGCGAATAGATAATTTCGGAATTGAACGACTAGGCCATGCTAGGGAAAATACAATTTCCAGTACATGTTAGGTGATGTTTTGTCACGAAAGTTTTATAATTAAGGAAAATTATGTTTTCTGTAAAGTTTCTGAAGACGACAAGGGCTGTTAAATAGTGTAATGACTAAATTGGATATCACCCGGTAGGCGGCGCTAGAGAGCATACATCTTTTTATTTTAGTATCTCCAAATGGCGGTAATTTAGAAGGGTGATGTCATCAGCAAAGTTGGTCGAGATGTGAAGGACTGCTCGATGGTAACAGATTAGTTTGGGATACTCTCACTATGCGGTGCTAGTAAGCATACAAGCTTTCAATACAAGGTAGATTGTAATATATCCCAAAAAATTGATAACTTAGAAACATGTTTTTAACAAAATTCTTGAGGCGCCTATGAGCTAGAAAAAAAATGATATTCAATATGGCAAAGAGTTTTATTTTGCGGGGCAATTTGTTGACACATGAAAACCAATTGTTTTGGATATTTTCAATGCACAGGGGGTCTGCCAATGATACTCTTAAATTGGTTTTGGATCCTTGTCCATTTGGCAATGTTCCAAAACCAATTTAATCGTTCGTGCGATTTGTGTAACTAAGCCATAAAAAGTACAAAATAATTTTGAGTACGGCTGTCGCCCAAGTACGTCACTGTGCAGCGTTTGAATATTGTATGTAGCGGATATGCTACCTACCTTCGATCCGGCAGTTGACGGAATTGTTGCTTTTGCGGGACGAGTTTCGGGAAATCTGCGAGTGACTGTGGCTGTGGCTGTGGGACGGGCTCGAGTCGGCCGAACGCCGGAACGGGGCCTGCAGGATTGATGTGCTGCAGCCCATCGGGCTCGGTGTCACTGTCAGCATCGGATGTACCGTGCCTGAAAGGTGTTTTTCGATTGAATTATGAATTATCCCTTCACGGTACACGTGTGACGGGCGAGGTTTTGTGTAGAGCTGGGACTTACCGCTTTTGCCCTGCCGGTCGCTGCTTTCGTGGCCCAGGTGACCGAAAGATTGAAGCTTGTCCGTGATGCCGTGTATCCGTTCCACGAAACTGTTGCGCTGTGATTCCTGGGAAGGAAGTGGCGTTGGCAGGTCGATGACGTTGTTCAGGTTGGGGATGGACCCTGCAGGGAGGAAAATTGAACCGAGTCACAATTTCGACCTTCTAAATGGCTTTTTTCCCTTCCACGAAATTTGATTACTGAATTCGTTTGTTTTGTACTAGTATTACTCACCCCGATTGTGTGACGTCACCGGGGCACAAGCTGCGTTGCTGCTGATAGCAGCCATTTGGCTGAGCGCCTTTCCATGGCTGTGCTGAGATTGGTACAAGGCAGGCTTTAGGAATGATATGAACAGGTGCTTGGAGAGCTCCGCTGGCGTTTCGCAGTCGAGAAACGCATCCAGAAAGCGGCGAAACCCTTCGTAGTCAATGTCCTGAAATAGAGCAAGAAATGTACGTTTGATAGGGCACGTGTGGAATGCCAAAATACTGAAGGGAGCGTACGTGAGGCCGTTGTGTCGAATTTCTATAATAAACATAGCATCAGGCAAATCACAGGAATTGGGACATGTGGCTGTTTCCTTAAATAGATGTACGGTTTGTGTTTATGATGCTTTCAGTACTACTTAGGGGTGGGAACGGTATATCGTTTTACGAAAATATAATTTCTTCTATTACGGTCATGGAGTGGGAGCATGAAGCAGCAGATAAATGATATCACTGGGATACTAAATCGACCATAGCATCAACGTGATCGAACAATTCGGGTGTTCCGAATCATGACCGCTCGTTTGATACTATTTTTGTATGAAGCGAAATTCTCGCAATCTTTCGTCATATAAAGTTATATCCCTCGACCAAGTCTCTGTACCAGAATTCTCTCGTGGTTACTCAACTAACGGGGGAAATTTCCATAAATTTAAAAAAAAACAAAGAGAAAGTTTTCCCTTATTTTATTACAGCGAGCACGTTGTCAGATGAACAGCCGAAAATAAATGCATCACAGTTATTATCCAGATTTGTTTTCCGGTGAGTAATCGCCCTTCCCATCTCTGACGTCACTTCGAGTTTTTCGGTGATGGATTGGAAACCATCAGAATAACCTTATCCGCTTGATGGAGGGTTGGCCAGGGTAGGACAAAAAAGTTCATAATCTCCACGCCGCAGTGTGCTAGAAAAATGATGCCATTGATTAGGTGGACGTTGGAGTTTACTGGGTGTTTTGCGACTGATGATAGATGAATTGGTAGTTAGTGCACAGTGGGCTAGAGCGGTAATCTAGTGAGATAAATTAGTTTTGAGCACTCGTCCAAAAATTTGGAGTTGTATGCTGAGTTTGTCGGGAATATTTAATTCTTTGTTCGTGAAAAATAATCAGTACCCAACGTAATCTAACCCGTCTAAATTCAACGCTTCTTTCTACATTGATCGCACCGACAGAGCCAAAATAGAAACAACGAACCCCCCGCAAATATGGAAGAATGCTTCTGTATATAAAATGTTTATGCATATAAAAATCTGCATCTTTTAGCAATATTCCTTGTTGCGGAAGAGCGCAATTTCTAAACGTCCCCTTGGAACTACTTCATGCCATACAATTGAAATTGAATCTTTGTTACATGTAGCTAAATAAAATCGGTTCCGTGCAGTTTAGACACCGTCAACAACTTTTGTTTCATTTCAATGGTATCAATATCGTATCACTGTCGGTCTTTGTGTCGCTGTTTCGTATTACCTTTAAATCAGCTGGAGTTTTGTGCCTCGAAAGATGGATGACACGAAATGTGTCCTACTGCTGAGAACGAACATTGGTGCCATGAACAAGATTTCAAAATGCCACAGGCTCCAGTGAAAATCCTTGTGAGGACAATAGGTGTGGGCAAGCATGCAGCCGCTTAGCAATATCAACCCCCTGCGGTGCTAAGTCGGTTGCCAGATTTGAGGTCGATCAACCGATCGAAGCCTACTGCTCAACTGGAGAGCAGAGGTTCCAACCTATTCGGGTCGGATTCGCTAAGTCATATAAGCCTACATCTGTTGCATCCGCAACATTCGACAATCGATTGTCGCCGGCGGCCGGATTTCCTTCCAGTGGATAAACTAAGGGTTGAAGTGCGCACATTGAAGTGCAATAAAAAATAGTTCCACAAATCAGTGAATGAAACGAACATAAATTACAAGTGAAAATGTCGCTTCTACACACTCCGCTGCTTGCGAAGGCTTTGGAAGCTCATCAAAAGAAACAAGAAAACGAGGAAAAAGAATCGGTAGTAGACAATCAAAATTGTGATTTTGACAGTGACGATAACGATAAAGAAATCGAAAGTAATCCGTTAAGCTTACTGGTTTACAAGCGAGGGCAAGTGAAAGCGAAATTGACCCGCATCCGAAGTACACTGCGTGCGGATCGTAGCCACCTGATGCTATCACATTTACAGGTGATGCAACAAAGTTTACAGACGTATTACGACGTATATTCAAGGTACCACAACGAGATTCTCGATCACGTCAATAAAGAGGGTAGGAAAGCGCAAGAAATTGAATACCAGGAGTTTGCGGATCTTTTCATGGAGATATTAGCAACCATTCAAACACTTGAGAGCTCTTTGTACGCCGTACGTGTGCCGTCATTCTCGCTTGTCGGTACCAACTAGTTCTGATCGAGTAATTATACAACAGCAATTCTTGGATCTTAAGAAACACTCCGCCGCTTCAGATGCAATGAAACTGTATCATTTAGAAAAATTGCTTGGATCTGATATTGTTGTTATAGATATAAGAACCATCAACGACAACAATTACCAGAGAGCGTAAAAATTACTTGAAGTCCGGTTTGAGAATAAGAGAAGTATCATCGACACGCATATTCGAGGACTCTTCCAACTTCAGAAAATGACAAAGGAGTCCGACGATACCAGATTCTCAAAATTTGCGAATCATCCGACAGAACAGCTCCATCGCAACAAAAATCCAAATCTGCCATCAAACCAGTGTTCGGGAAGAGCAAAGGGTCAGGTAGCAACAACTCAACCAGACAACGAAGGTTTTTCGTACCACCTATGTGATAAAATACATACAACCTTTAATTGCGAAGAATTTCGAGAATTGAATAGATCTTACCGTCTTAAGAAGGCGAAGGAGATAAGAGTTTGTTTTAATTGCCTTCACAAAGGTCACTGTATCGTAGAGTGCAAATCACAGAAGAATATGTAAGTCAAGGCATAACACATTGCACAGTGGAAGAAATCCAACCAAAAAGGAAATTAATTGGAAGCCGCTGAAAAAGTATCACAAAATACACACCAAAAGGTGCGTGCGGTAAATAGATTTGATTGCATCTTGATCGCTAGAGTTTTCCGCATTCCGGGTATATTTCTTTGAACTTTTTCAGCGGCTTCTGTATTAGGCCTTAGATTTGATGAATACCGGTAATGTTCCGGACTTCAAAGCCCCATATCACCGGTCACAGGTGCGTGCGGTGAACATATTTGATTGCATTTTATTACATAAAATATTCCGCAACTTTTGGTGTGTATATTGTAATACTTTTACAGCGGCTTCCAATTAATTGCCTTCTTGGTTGAATTTCTTCCACTGTGCATTGCTTCATATTGAAGATAAGCCTGATCAGCAGAAGAGCAATGGTGCGAGAAGGCAGAAAGAAGAGGTTTCTAAAGAGAAAAGAGTCTTCAGAGTGGCAATCAACGAATCGATGACATTACTTGCTTCAAGTGAATCCATATCAAAGGATTCAACTATTTGTTCATGTAGCACTCATTCGACCCAAGTCCTATTAATGACTGCAGTAGTCTGGTCGATATAAAACAGAAAACACATCAGTGTCGATCCTGGATCTATGTCAAACATGAACCCAAAACGGCGCGCTCAGATTTTCTGTTTTTGAGCTCACAATCTCATTCCCAAAAGCAATCCGTTTTTGAACATTTAGCTGTTCGCGCACAGTTCGAGGTGAGCGCAATGCTCACGAAAATAATATCGATGACACACACTCACACACAAAGAAACTTTATTAGTATTTGGTTTCGTATTCCCCCTCCCCCCCCAACCCGGCCACCACAAGCAATATCATCATTGCTGCTGCACTGCATTTTGTTTTGTTACCACCTTTTATCCACTGCTATAAATAGCCCTGACCTGAAACTTCTAATAAAAAATTCTGCTATCAGACCTATAGATTAGAGCCGACAAATTTCTATTCGCTAAAAACACCTCTTTATTACCCGTGCCATGACGACACCCTTTAAGTAGTAAAATGATATATATATAAGCTCATGATGAGTGAGATAATATTGTTTGGCTCCCCGCCGCAGGTATTGCAGCATCATCATTGACGCATTTTGCTTTGTACCATTTTCTCGCTGTTTATTAATAATCCGTTTGTATGTGTGTGTGTTGAGAACTAAGCTTACTAGAAAAAATTAACGGGTAGCGTCAAGACTGGAACCGACAAACATCTACTCGTTAAAACGCCTATTTACACCCTAGGCCATAGAGACACATGATGAGTAGTTGTTCGAATGAGCAATATAAACTTCTCATCATTGCAGCAACAATTGTAAATAGGACAGCATGGAAACGTTGGTATGTGTTATTGAGGTTATCTCTGCACATTGTAGCCAACAGAGCTACTATAGGAAACGACATTGCATTGCACAAGTATGGGTTTGGTTGAACACTAACGCATCATTTGGGAGCATTTCGCTCACAGTTCGAGAGTGAAAAAAACATATGCATTTCCGCTCCCAAAGGTTTGTTTTGGCTGTGGTGTCGAAAAGGTTAGCGTAGTTATTGGACCTTCCTACAACTCCAAGCTTTGTTACTGTTACCGGAATCAATGGAATAAGATCAACAGCGAACAAACGCATGTCTGTAGAAATTGAATCTATTACTACCGATTTCAGTGTCACACTAAACTGTCTATTGCTTCCACTGTCTGATAACAACACGTCTTCTTGGAGGATTCCCTCTAGCTTGGAACTGGCGGGTCCACAGTTCAATCGCGTAGATGAAATCGATTTGTTCATTGGCGGCGGTTTATTCTGGCAGTTTCTTATATTAGGAAATTTTAAACTTGCAGATGAGCTACTGGAACTGCATAACACAAAGTTGGGTTGGATAGTAACTGGTGAATACAACTTAGAAAGAAATGATGCATCAGATGTAATTGTTCATTCAAATGCAGTAGTCGTTTCGAATCTTGATATTCCGGCTCGAAATTTTTGGGAAGTAGAGGAGGTCACTGATAAAGAATCTGCCACAAATAAAGAGGAATTTTGTGAGGAACATTTCCGGACCACCCATATTCGAGACGATGGTGGCCGGTTCATTGTATCACTTCCGTTCAAGGAGAACATCAATGAATTAGGAAATTCGAAGGCCATAGCTGTAAAACGATCCTTCATTTTGGAGAAACGCTTGAGTCGTCATTAGGTTATCACGGAACAGTATGTAGAATTTATGGACGAGTATTTGAGACTGGGACATTGCAGGGAAGTCGACGAATCTAAGGACACACCGAATCAACGAAATTATTATTTGCCGCATCATGATGTTCTAAAACCAACGAGCTCCAGCGAGAGTGGTCTTTGATGCATCCGCCAAATCGTCATCAGGAAAATAACTCAATGATGTACTCCATGTCAGTGCTGTAGTACAGAGTGATTTGATTAGCATCATAATGAGGTTTGGCAGTACGTTTTTACTGCCGACATCATAAAGATGTACCGCCAAGTGCAAGTTCGTCAGAATGACATCAGATATCAACGAATTCTTTGGAGAAGAAGCCCGATGGAGCCGATTAAAACATTCGAGTTAACCACTGTAATCTACGGAACTGCATCTGCTCCATTCCTGGCAACTAGGGCATTGAAGTAGCTTGCCATCGATGAAAGGGAGCGGCTTTCAGAAGCATCTGAAGTAGTAGAAAATGATTTTTATGTCGATGGCATATTATCCGGTGACGATACTATACTCGACCCCATTCATTGTCAGAAACAGTTGAAGGAGCTCTTGAACACAGGTGGATTCCCAATACACAAATGGTAAACTAATTCCCAGGAGGTATTTGAAAATATTCCAGAGGAAGAGAGAAAATCGATATTCAGAGTCTAACAGCAAACGAGGTCATCAAATCACCACCATCGAAATATATGGGTTCACAGATGCTTCAGAATTAGCATATTGTGCTTGCATTTATATACGCTGTATAAAACCAATGGAGATGTCAGTAGTCAGCTTTTGTGCAGTAAGTTAAAGATAGCACCATTGCGAGAATTGACTATCCTAACAAAGGAGCTGTGCGCTACATTGCTGTTTTACGCGTTTCACAGACAGTTATTCAAGCAATGAATTTAACCCTTTCATGGCCAACTTTTTTCTAGTGAAGGTAGGGTTTCAAAACTATTTTTCCTTTAAAACGGTGGGGTCAAGAAACTCGAAAAATCTTTTTTCATAAAGGTAGGGCCTTTCCTTGCAGTGCTAGAAGCTGCTCAATTTTTACCTTCCAATGCTCACTACAATTCTCCTAGAATATTTACAATAGTCCAACTGCGTGGAAAGCGTAGCCAGAAATAGTCTAAATTGGTAAGTTTTATCAGTTTTCACTAATATTGCAACATAACGAAGTTATATGAAAAATTAATTTTCCGTCGTCAACGTAAACGGTCCCTGGCAGCACTGCTCCATCGGAGTTCAATCAGACTAACTACAATAACTTCAGTTCTAGAGCTGATCCTTGTAAACGTTAATACTCAAATGAAAGCCAATAGTCACATTTATTAGCCTTACTTGTTTTTGTGAGCAAATCTTGCCTTAATCAAAAGTTATAGCTGTTTAAAAACGTTGTTGTCCACAAACAACATGGGCATGAATGGGTTAAGTAAATCGTTTTGTGGAGTGATAGTCACATCACCCTAGCGCCTTGCTTTCGGTATTCGTCCGCAACCGGGTTCTAGAAATAAACAAATGCTGCAAATTATGGAACGCTACATGGAATTACGTACACACTTCAAATAACCCAGTAGACATTGTATCGAGGGGACAGCTAGCATGTGCGTTGCAGCTAAATAGCCTGTGATGTGTTTACCAAATATAGTTCGTTCCGTAAATTGCAACGAGTAATCGCCTTTGGGATTCTAATGTAAAATGTGTCAAATCACACCTGAAAAGGATTTTGAGTTTCAATTCAGACAGAAGCCATACTTAACACCCGTCCGCTCTTTGGATATTCATGTGATCCCAACGATCCGAAGTTATTTTGCCAGGACATTTTCTGATCGGCCGAGAACTGACATCAATTCCTGAATTCCATCATATGTGTCTAATATGAGTCTAAAGTCCAACAGACTGTTACGGTGGAAGTACATTCAGTCCCTTCGGTAGCATTTTTGGAAGAAATAGTCCTCTGAATATTTGCATGCAGCCCAACCTGCGATCAGGCATGATAGTTGTTCTAAACACTTGGAGTTTCCCTGGAAGTGGTGGATACTCCTTATTTGAATTAAAATTTTCAAATCCTGTAACAACTTGCTTCGGCGTTAGGGCATCAGTTCCTTTAGGTTTATTAAATGTAGTTGGCGCACTTTCAGGGGAGGACACCTAGGTACCCTTACGAGGTAGATTAGGGGATGTTAGATTTCTACTCTTTCTGGAGTCTTTCGGGTTAACAAAATATGTTCCCTCTTGTGGATCGTCAGATTCTGGCTCAACACGAGCCATTAGAGCATATAGGGGAAGATGGGGTAAAACGCAAGGAAATATGATCATAATTCAGCTATAGAACATCATTTGGGAGAGTTTAATTAATGATATCGTTTAGCCAACATTTTTCTCTGTAATCGCAATCATAACGCTTTGCAAAATATTCAAAAACGTGAAAATAATACAATTCTTCAATTTGAAAAATAAGTGGGGCAAAACGCACCTGTGCGGGAGTAAAATGCACCACAACAACGGGGCATAATGCACTACAACAATGGGGAAGAATGCACCGCAACAACGGGGCAGAATGCTCGGCGAACAAGTAAGTAGTTTTGTTTTCTGGCGGAATTTCACAAAAGTGTGCCATTAAATAGCCTTAGGTTATGCTCAGAACGATTTTTCTGTTCTCGATTAAAAACCAGTAAAATCAAAGAAGAGGGAATTTTGCCCCCGATGGAGCGGCGATATAAATTTAGCAAAAAGTGAATTATTTAGCACATTTTTCATATGTAGTGCGACAGAATAATGAACAACGGTATAAATAGAACTGGAATGCCCTGGTATAATAGTAAAACATCATTTATAAGAGCTTAAAATCCTTGTTGCACGAGCTACAATAAATACATGAGAAGAACAAGTTATTGTTTTTTTGTTTTTTTTTCTCAAGCTGCTATTGATCAGCGGTAGTCCACAGTTATCAAAGTTCGAGAAAGGCACAGTTTTTAGCCGAAAAGTTGTTAAAATGCACATTTCTTGCGTGCGCGAGTTAATTGTTTCTAGGTTAAGACCAACTCGTGGTTAGTGGTCAGATGAGTTTTCCCTATCGCGGTTGCCGACCCTGTGAATCTTTAGTTAGTCTTGTTACTAGCTGGCCATTAGTTGCACATTTTATGTTCTTTTTTCCGCAGTCCCGAATACTGTTGCTACTTCGCAATTCATATCAAATTTCATTGTAAATAGCAAATTTCCAAGTGTAATATGCCTCTCACACAAACATAGAAATTGTACATGTTTTCGTTTGTAAAGTTTAATTCAAAATAAATATTTTTTGTATTGTGTACAATTTCCAAACTCCCGGCCCGCGAAGGACTCTAGGTTAATTCGGTGTCTTCATGACCCCTATCCCCACCCAGTTAAATTCGAGCACCAACTGTGTGGCAAAGTTGGTTACTAACTTTGCCACACAGTTCAATTGAAAGTAGATATTTTGCCAAACTTTACCGAAGATCCCATACCTCTAGAATAAAAACTTAACTAGCTTATATTTATTCCCTGTTAGATAGCATCTTTGGCCTACTGTGCCTTGTAGGACAGCGAATGTTGCTATAAGAGAGCTCTACGTTTAAAGCAGGGGAACGAAACATTAATTTACCAAAGACGATGAAGTTAGAGGATGGAGCTCGTAATTAATGGAACCACTGTCAGGATGACTAATTTGAACGTGATCTTCCCCCATCGGAGTTAATTTCGTTGATTTGATGCCGAGGATTGTTTCGCGATAAGGACTTTAATTTTAGCTTTATAAGTGGCATCAACTGAAGTGTAACCACTTGAGTAAAGCAAATCATTCTTCATTCCTACTGTCTTCTTTTGTAGACTAATTAGCCAGCAGGCTTCATTAGATTCAGAGTGATGACTAGAATCGTTGAACACATATGCTTTATGATAATAACATGAGGTGAACAATATAGTCGTAGTTTTGGTCAGTTTCGTCGATACGGATTTTCGGATTCTTATTCATTAATTCATGAGCAAAATAAAATTATTATTATCCTTAATAGATAATTTATCCTACTAACTTAGGTATGAGTGAATCGAAGGGACAAGAACGTCTGCCTCCCTGTACAGAATATTAACGAAAATTAAAAAAAAAAATGTTTTGAAATTAAATTTTTAATTTATCATTTAATTTATCATCGAAAAATTACAAGCTGTACCGACAAATAAATTTTCGCGCATTTGGGATATTTTGATTTTAATATAATGACCAGACTATTTATTCAGAAGGTTGGAAGACAACCCAGTCAAAGCGGAATTTTAGAAAACTAACGTAAAACAATCGTTCTGGATCCGAATATCATTTCAGACATGTTT
Source organism: Topomyia yanbarensis (assembly GCF_030247195.1). Lineage (NCBI taxonomy): Eukaryota > Metazoa > Arthropoda > Insecta > Diptera > Culicidae > Topomyia > Topomyia yanbarensis. Next base: position 330,243,573 of record NC_080672.1, on the reverse strand, counting down.
TATGTAGAGTAGAGTGGGGTCAAGTGGGTCAGTTTTCGTTGACGATTTTGACAAAAAAAAAACACTCGTTAGAAAGGTTGTACATTAGAGTGGCTCGAAAATGACATTTTTTAGCACAGCACTTTTTGAGTTCCTTTTGTGGTCCCAAATGCCTGTGAAAAGTTTGGGAGCGGTCGGTTGCTTCCCGGGTTTGCGCATTGCGTTTAAAGTTTGTATGGGATTTTATGTGGGGAAATCAATTATTTTGCATTTACGTTAATAAAGATCGCTATTTCACTCAATATGAAAAACCAGGTTTATAAAACGATAATTCAAACCTTGGTTAACAACTTTGTCGAAACCGGTAACTAGCTACGAGTTTTCAAAAAATAGTTATAACGATTTTAAAACTGATGGTTCAATCCAAATGCAGAAATTAATTATTTCTTCCAACACTGTCAGTACACCACGACACCGATACTTTAAACTTGAACAAATGAGAATATATTCATCGCAAAGACTTGGTACCTTTGAATGAAATGTTCAGAATGAATTGCTGAATAACACAGACGTAGTCAGAAAATGAAAAGAAGAGGGAGGGGGAGGCTTGTGTACTCCCCAGTTCCCTTTTTAGATAGTTTAGTATAACATAAGGAGCACATCTTCAACGCAGGTTTGTACCGTCGAATTAAAAATTAATTTTACGTGTTTGAGTGCTACTATTTAAGGGCTCTACTGTTATCTCATTTAAAATGGTACAACGGTTTATAAGTTTTACATATTTTAAAACCCTATTTCTTAGCCGTTCAGAGTCAGAATTTTAAAAAAAATGCATATCCTTAGATTCCTTGAAGTCTCGGAATTGTTTTTATTGAAGTTTTCGTTTGAGAATCTAGGAACGAAACCAGGATAGTTACTTCAAACAAGGGTTTTTAGATGAAATTGAGTTAGGTTCACGCAAAACAGAGGTGATCTTGGTGGACCAGCAATATACTTCAGGTTAGAACCCAACGCGATTTCCAGACCTGAGTTAGTTTTTGCATCAAGAAAAAATAACATAAATTTGTAGGTGTAAATCCTAAATATTGTAAATGTTTTTTCCCACAACAAAGATTGTAGTATGATTCATATTTGGGTCTATCAAAATATTAAGAAAGTTCAGTCGTTGACTTTTACAAGGACGTAATGATTCTTTGTCTTATACAAAACAATTTAAAAAGGGACTGGGGAGTACACAAGCCCCCCCCCCCCCACATCCGCTTCTTTTCATTTTCTAACTACGTCTATTTCATTTAACAATTTATTCTGAACATTTCATTCAAAGATACCAAGTCTCTGCGATGAATATATTCTCATTTATCTAAGTTTTTAATGTCGATGTCGGTGGTTCACCGGCAGTGTTGGAAAAACTAATCAATTTATGCATTTGGATTTTACCATAAGTTTTAAAATCGTTATAACTATTTTTTGAAAACTCGTAGCTAGTTACGGTCTTCGGCAAAGTTGTTAACCAAGGTTTGAACTATAGTTTTATGTAGCTGGTTTTTCATTATCAGGGAAATAGGGATCTTTATTAATTAAAATGCAAAATAATTGATTTCCCCATATAAAATCCCATGCAAACTTTGAACGCAATGCGCAAACCCGGGAAGCAACCGACCGCTACCAAATTTTGCACAGGCATTTGGGACCACAAAAGGAACTCAAAAAGTGCTGTGCCCGCTAGTTTAAATCATTTTGAAGTTTTCCCATACAACCGCGAGCCACTCTATTGTACATCTGGCAACGTTTTAACGACAATAGTTTTATGTTTGGCTAAATATTTTGCAAGCTAGACCTAATAAGGCGAAAGTACTATTTTTCGATCCTTTTGAAATCTGGGGATACGATAGGTCACTACATTCATACGGGTAAGAAAACGAGAAGTGGCAAATGATGTGAAAAATCTTGAAACTGCGAAAGGGAATGTTGAAGAAACATGTTGTTTCGGTAGCTGCGCGTGGTTTTGTACTTGCGAATGACGAAGTGTCCTTGTCGTCGCCAGAGTGTGGAATTGAAGTTGTTCATTCCGGCTCACGTGGTTGCTTAACTATGAGACGATCAATGTAGACCTATAGTACCCCCAAACGCAAGAAAAAATCCAGTTGACATATTTTTACATTGATTAAACGTAATGTAATGAGGACGAAAGACAATGCGTTTTTGTGGAACAACACTAGAAAAATGGAAAATAAATAAAAGACGACGTAACTAACACAGCTGATCCACGGTAACAGGCGAAATGACAGTCGTCAACGATGTTCTCTACCGTGTATCTAATTCACATAAGATGAACGACCTCTGCAATAACATAGCAAAGATAATGATCTATACCTATCGTACCCCCATACCTATTTGACCCCATTCTACTCTACACATAAAGTAGCTCCAACCACACCAAAGCACATGAAACTGTCGGTATTGCGAACATAATAATATAGCGATTTTTATGATCACAAATTACTATCCGTGGGTTTTATTACACTCTTCTATTATGCAGGCTACACAAATAATTACTTAACCTCTAATAAGTTTGCAGTCTCAAAAACGTTTTACACCCATGTTTTACCGGTTAAAACGACGCTTACGGCATTTACCGTCGCTATAATCAACACACGAGAGCCAGTGAAGCATGACACGGATATTGTTCTCAGCAATCCTGGGGCTATTTCTGGGTTTCTCAGGTATCGGAATGATGTACAAACTACCAATTTTAGTTTCCGTGGAATCGTGCTGCATCGCATACTCACTGCGATAAAACTTCAGTAATTTGATACGAAACATTCCACTTTCGAGTCCCCACCTTTCGCACATTTGCATAACTTCGCCCGGCGGATGATGGTGCAATGCAGAGCTGTTTGTAATTGCAGTCTTGTTTTCCGGCCTGAAAGTATGTTATTCACGTTCGTGTCCTTTTTTTTCTCTCTCTCTCTCACGAGATATGCGGCATGTAGTAATTTGTGCTGCCAGGTTTCGGGTACTTGTCATAATAATCTGCACTTCACAGAAGATATCTCACGAGGTACGGAATTCATGTTTGGTGTTGTTTCTATATGTAGTAGACTGACTTGTTACAACAGCTTTATAAAATGGCATGTTAAAAACTGTGCGATTCCATTGGAATTGCGTTAATGGAGAAGACGTGTGTTTTATATGATTGTTTTATGGAGCCCAACTAAACAACGTCCTAGCAAGCGTGAAAATTGTCTGTTACGTTTGCGACAAACAGAGAACATTCCAACATAGGACGTCTGGTTTACGAGTCTAGTCGGTACTGTACACCCAGCCAAATCATATAGCGAAATTCATAAGAATCATCTTATGATTTATAGAAAAATAACAAAACTATGTTTTCATAAGATGTTTATGAAAAAATAAGACTTTATTGGGTATTGTGTACGTTACTCGCTTGAGTTTCATATGAGCATCTTATGATTCACATAAACATAAGAGAAATATATAATTTTGTCTTATGAAAAATCGAAGATGCGTTATGGAAAATTAAATCATAGCAAACCGATTTGACGAAATAAATGCCGCTTCATAATATAGTCTTTTGATTTACATACGTTCTGCTTGTGGCTAAAAAATATACGATATACTTATAAAGTTCACTGTATTTTTTGGCTGAGTGTATGATAGAATTTTTCGCTTTGGCGCGGTGCTACATCGGTTGTGTGTAGAAAAAAAGAGATAGACTGATAACATCCAAGTTTGAATCAGTGTAGCTTCGACTACACCGGCTTTTGGTGAACAGGTAGAAAGGACGTATACCCTAAAGTTGAAGTCATAGTTTCTAGGTGCAATCTGGAAAGTAACTTGTGTACGTTCAGACACGTAACCCCGAGACTATGTCCATTCTGACGAGTGCCAGATTTTTGCTATATCAGGATTTAGGTATCAAAAATAAAATCAATTCACTCCTGCCGGTAAAACGTGAATCCTTCTCGCGTCGTTTGATGTTGCGAGTATGCTCTAAATCATGCCGATAAGAGGCAGCTCCCTGGAGAGGACCGAAGCCCATAAATATTTATGAGCAACCTATTTCAAAGAGTAAGGCAAATTAAGCGTTTTATGACAATGGGGGATAGGAACGGAATCTTCGGTGTTGTGCTGTATTAAAAAGACGGAATCCCAAATGAATAAGCAAAAAATGACGTCAGGTTCGATGCTTGCTAAAAAGAAATACCTTTTACATTTCTTATAAAAGAAATGTATAGAATTCGCTCAAACTTTCAAGATTTTTTCCGAGGCCCGGAGGGCCGAGTCTTATATACCAATCGACTCAGCTCGACGATTTGGGACAATGTCTGTGTGTGTGTGTGTGTGTGTGTGTGTGTGTGTGTCTGTGTGTGTGTGTATGTAACGGACAAATTCTCATTCGTGTTTCTCAGCAATGGCTGAACCGATCTTATCCAAACCAATTTTAAATGAAAGAACTAAAAAACAGTATGAACGCTATTAATTTGTTTTTGATTCTGATGTTTAGTTTCCAAGATATGAATGTTTGAATGTGTAAAAATGGCGTTTTTTGCAGTTTCTTGGAATTATTTGCCGAAGTTGACAATATAGATTAACAATTTATATGTTTTTCGATAGCATTAACGAATACCTTTCGAACAAGCTATAGATTGTTGAAATCGGACTATTATCAAAAGAGATATTTAACATTAAATGCGGACGAAAGATTTTTATCATTTCCCTTTGCCAGAAATATGACCAAAAACATGTAATCTATTTTTAACGCCAAAACGACTTATTTTAGGTCAATAGTATCTTCGGAGAATTTAATGGAGGCAATATGCCCTTTCTTTTGGTATTGTGCTTTTGCTGATTAGTCCCCCTATGAGTGAGATACTTTCACAAATTTTCTTGAAAGTGATTATATCGAAATGATGCCTTCAGCAAATTTGTAGCTCTTACTTTTGCGAATAACTTTACTGAAGACTTCAAATATCTATTTTGAATACTTTAAAAGTTATGGCTTGTTGTTTGTGGATTACTCTTTGTCGCCTATTTATTGTTCAATATAGTAATAATCCATTGAAATAAGCTAAACATTATTTCGATAAAACGAATTTTGTATTTCATTTTACTATCTACAACCGCTAGAAATAATCACCGAACACTTCCAAGTTATCTGGAAGGAACTTGATAACTTATCAGTGCAAAAATGTTCATTTGTGCGAACCTTCTGACTGCAATTTTTCTAACTTATAACCATCGGATCGATCTGAAACATATCGGAAAATGGAAAGCGAAATAAATAACTCCAAGCAACGGCGTAGCCAAGAGAAGGTTTTGGGGTTTAACACCATACAACCACCCCCCCCCCCCCACCAAACCAAAAAAATAAATTGGATTGAAGTTGAAAATTTATTGATGCAGACTAATTTAATTCAATATTACAATAACAATTATCTGATCCGTAGATTGATAACCTGTTGTTGTAAACATCATGAGGACTTTTGATAAATTGTCGGAATGGGGTCCTTCCTGATATGTAACTGATCTATTGGTCTTGATTTCACAGTTGTCTAATAGCATCAATATCAAATTCCTGCCTGAAAACATTCCAATAGAAAATTCCAGAGTTCTGTAATCAATAATAATCCTCAGATTTCTTTTCAAATTGAGCTCGCTTTTGTAGAGATGTACTGTAATAAGGGTCTTTATTTAATAGGAAGTGAAGTTGAAATTGATTTAATGTCTATGAAACATAGAACAGCTCACCAAAAAATGCATAACTTTCAACATTTGCTAAAATGTTTTTGCCTTTCTCATTCACTCTAAAATTCGTCAATCTAATCCCGACCGGGAGGGCCAAGTGTCATATGCCAATCGACTCAGTTCGTCGAGATCGGAAAATGTCTGTGTGTGTATGTATGTGTGTGTGTATGTGGAAAAAAATGTGACCTCTGTTAATCAGAGATGGCTGGATCGATTTGCACAAAGTTTGTCTCAAATGAAAGGTACAACCTTCCCATCGGCTGCAGTTGATTTTTTTATTGATTGGACTTCCGGTTCCGGAGTTACGAGTTGAAGAGTGCAATCACACAGCAAATTCCCATATAAACTGAAATGAAAAATTTTCAAAATCAAATTTGTATTTTTGATGCCAAATGACTTTATAATGTATGAAACATTGAGATTTGATGTAAACTCGAAAAAAATAATGTTTGACAAAAATTGATTTTTTTGGGACATTTTTGCCTTTCTCATATAGAAAGGTTTTCCAATCACTCTAAAAATCGTCAATCATACCGGCCCGGAGGGAGTATGCAGTAAGTGGTTGCTACTTTAAAATTAAAACTAGTTTAAAATTTCTTAACAAGTTGAAAATTTTCGGCAGGACCCGAACCTCCCGGATCTTACTATGTGATACTGAAACATCGCTTGAAACCAGCGGCGGTCAGTATCTCAAGATCGTGGCTGTCGATCCATTGTACGTATGTGCAAATCGAACTGAACATGTAATATTTAATTCAGTGGCGTAGCCAAGGGGGGGTTTTGGGGGTTAAAACTCCCTCCAAACCAAAATATTTGAATTGAAGAAAAAAAGTTGGATGCTGACTAGTTTATTAAATATTGAAATAATAATTTTGAAGTTTATTATCTGTTCATTACATTGAGAACCTAATGTTTTAAACGTTATGGGGACTTTTTGTAAATTGTGCCCATTCTCACAAACTTGTAACTAATATTTTAGTGAGGATCCTATAGTTGATAAATCATGTAAATATCAAACAAAATAGCTCAATGAAAACGCCTACATAGAAACTGATGAAAAATGGCGTTTTACGCTTGTCTTTAACATGTCAGAATCGGTTTTATGTGCATTTTATTTTTTTGGTTATCACTTATATAATGTGACTAGCTAAGATTGGTAATAAAAAATATTGAAAATTTTTCACGTTTTTCGCTATTTATGATGTACATTTGGATATAGAATTGAATGGCGCCAAGATTCCATAATTTGGAAACCATCAGCTTTTGGAGGTTTAGTATTTAGCAGCATAATTTAGTTGATTAATTTTTCCAGTTGGATGCATTACTAATTCCAATCAAATTTTGTCGAGACTTAGTGTCTTCAGCAAAGTTTTCAAGAATGTTATTGCAAATAGCCTTGTTGAAGATATGGATGCAACCCGTATTTGTGCATTATAGGTCATATTGCGCTACGAATTCCCCTACTAACGGTTATAGGCGGCAACAAAAAATTTTACTATCCTAGTATGCAAAAGTGACTTCAACGCCACTTTGGTCAAATTTAACTTGTTCGCATTTTAAAGTTCACTGCGAAAATTCGCATCTTTCAGTGCAAACGACTTCAAATAAAAATAAAAAATAACCTGTTGAAATGCGAAAAGCAAAGTGGCGAAAGCATGCTTTTACCCGCACCATGCAAGATTTGAAAATTGATTTCCTGAAAAATATGCTCGATGGCATTTACGTCACCTTTGTATACAAGGGCAGTTCAGTAATGTGATTAATTGGTAATTAGTTGCAAAAATCGTGCTTAACACCATTTTTATAGATGTGACATACTACTCCCTACGTCCTATACTTCGGTAAAATCTCCTCCTTCCAGATCTTCAAAAGCACTCAGTGGAGTAATCTAGCCAATTCCTCTACTCTGTGTTTGAGTAGCTCACATGACAGTTGGTCATTGCCAGCGGTTCAACCGTCCTATTTTTCATGAATCTTAGGTAGATCCGGAATCTGTCGTCGACTGCGCGCGTCTCCAAGCTGATTCTTGCAATACTCTTGTCGTCTACTGCTCCGCTATTTAGGTGTTTACTTACACTTATCAATCGTGAGAATTTCTGCACATTATTTATAAGGTGTATCCTGTGCGATAACCGGTTTACACAATGCCCCCGGCATATCAGGATGTTTATGTCACCGATGACGAGCTTACTGCCACTTGCTCACGCGTTGGCGCATTTCGCCCAGCTCTTGTGCCGTCGCTCGATCCCCGCATTTCCACACCTTCTGCCCCGTCTAGCAAAGCTCCTCCAATGCTACGGTTTCGAAGTTGCGAGTTTTCAGCTCATCCTTTTCTCCTTGATTGTTAGTAAAGTGGTGTTTTTGGCCCACTCGTTAAACTTGACCTAACCTGTCTCGTAGTTCTCCACCCAACATAACTGACACCTGCAACAGGTATTTAGTTCTGTCTACGGTAGGGTTATAGCGCCCATGCCCGCTCACACCATCCCATTTCGCTATTACTGTAGAACACGGTAGTACCCAGTCGATCGCGGCCTACAGATTAAATGTCATCAATAGACCCGCCAACATTTTTGAACAATCTAAGATTTTCGTCAAAACCCCCTCCAAACCAAATTTCTGGCTACGCCACTGATTTAATTCCACCATTGTATTGAACATAACCAGCCATGGAATCGTAGTCTGGACAAATGAGAAAAGCACAATTGCACCACTAGGTGGATTAAAACAGTTTTTCATTTTGGGAATGCGTCGAGTTGAGACGAAAACGTAATATGATTAATATCGAGGATAACACTTTCCGAATGTAGAGAGAAATTTATGAAAAATTACGATTTCCATTCGACTCTAGCAGGTTCTGATCGATTTTGATGAGAATTTGATTTTTGTTGTATGACCAATTATATGTATAGGTCAAATGTTCAAAAACAGTAATTTAAGGTCAAGATAACATCATTTTGAAACCGCCAATTTCGGAGGGTTAGTATCTTCGATGAGTTTTACAAACGTTAAACAGTGCATCATTTGATAAAATAATTTTGACGGTATATCGTCCAAGAAGTATTTATGGTGAATTTTCTCAGGTTAATATTCATGACTACAATAAAGTCTCAACAAATTCGCTAAAAACACGAACTCTGTTACTATTTTTTGAAAAATTAATTCTGCATAATTTTAAAACTTCAAAAATTACGGTTACGGAATTATGCCGTTTGGACAATAAGATCGATTTTCACCAAACCCCCACCAATTGTAAAATTGGTATTGTAAACAAAATGTAAGCGTGATACTTCAATGCTGATAGGTGGGACCGAAAAAGTAAACAATCGTCAAAGGGGCGATACTATCATTTTGTCAATTTCAATAGCAAACACAAATTTTAATTTAATAATTTCAAATACTTCATGAAGTTTTGGGTTTCGATCACTGAATCATGCAATCTAGGATGTAAAAAACACAATATTTCTTAAATAGGAAATAAAACCAAGTCTGGAAATATTCACTGTTGATTTTCTTTGAATGGTGTCACTGCTAGTATCGCTTTTTTCCAGAAAAAGCGTTGAAAATTTGAGTAAAGTATAAACATCATTCCGATTCAAAAAAAAATTCGATTTTTTGGCTCAGTACAATATACATAACCCCTTTAGGAAAATTCAGTTTTCCCACCACAATGCATTGATTGAGGAATTTAGATATTTTATTAACAGAGCATTAGCAATAATTCGTTTGTATGTCTATTTTATGGGCCATTTTTTCGCTCTCCCATTGATTTGGTTTGAGATTTCTAGCACTTATGTTGTCCTATGCTGATTTGAGCAATTCTCTGAGTCCTGCCACAATCCCATGTAGTATGTGTTATCAAAAACATCGCGAAGCATCAAGTTCTAAATGTTCTCAAACGATATAATATCCGAAGAGAGTGATAAGAGTTATAAGAAATGTCTCATCACACTGTTAGGTGGATTAAAAGCGTTTTTTTTGTAAATCGTGCTTCAGGTTACAAAGCCTTCTTGATCTTCATCAAAATTTGTTATGCGTATAGCTTGATTGGGATAAGGTCGTCCAATTGATCCCAAGAATAACACTTGAGGGATATTACTTAAAGTTATTCTGCTCTTCTGTCCGACAGAGCAACATATCCTCGATAAGTCAAGGATAATTTCGGAGAGACCTTTAGAGGATTGCTGAATAGAATTGGATTCCTTGGAATGAAACTATTCATTAACGATTAGTGTAATTAGATTTGTGCCATATAAGAAGACTCAAGTGGAAGCGAGCGATATATTAATCCTCAAATGCGCAACGTTGTTTTAAAGAAACATTGCAAAAACATCTCAAAATTAGTAACGTATTGAAGCTGTGACATAATGATCAGAAAATAAATTATGTTTAGTAGTATGATATCCCATATGTGTAACTGTAAAGATACTTATATTTGACATTCAATTTGATGATGTTAACTTTTATGTTTTATTGAACTTTGTTAGATTTTTGTATGACTACTTTTTTATATAGTAACGACATTTAATTAGCAAGGGACTGGAAGGTGTGAAATATTTTTCAATATTAAGAGCCATAGTACTCAAGGAAGAGCAAGGATTTAAAGTAAGAAAGTTTAGAAAAACGTGCAGTAGTGTGATATGAGCAAGCTTAGAGTTTCCCGACTACTTAACTCTTTGTCTTCCGCTACGCAGGAGTCAGGATGTTTTGGCATTAAAAGCAAATCACCTGAGTGTGCGGCATGTCCGACTTTCTTACTTTAAATCCTTGCTCTTCCTTTAGTACTATGGCTCTTAATATTGAACAATATTTCACACCTTCCAGTTCCTTGCAAATTAAATGTCGTTACAATATAAAAAGGAAGAAGATTGACTCACTCTAAATCCTTAATAAAAAAGGGAAAAAAATGTATGACTACTGGACAAATAAGGATCCACTATTGTTGTTTTTATGCTAGTGTTTCATTAAATGAATTTAGTATAATCGATTACTTGATAAATCTAATATATAAATGCATTTAAAATAACAGTAAAACTTCATTAAGCAGATATAAGGTTAAAAGCTGAGATACCCAATAAATTTATTTATTAAACAAAAGTACATATAATTATATGATACACTAAACACGCGTTAATTTGTTGCACACGCATTCGCGGCAAGGAATCGAAAGTTTGATTAGAATACTGGTATAAACATGGTATATGTATTATAACTGAGAGGCGCTTGCCGACGGGAAAATGACCTCGGAATACTCCGCTCCGCTCTCTGTCATTTTGAAATAGGTCATTGGAAAATCGGTCGAGCTAACACCTACGACATACCGAGATTAAGTTGTTTGCATGAGGTGATAGGATCGTACACAGAAAACATTTTTTCATAATATCACTGCCGGCCAGTTGGATTTAGAAGGTCAGCACATACTCACTGGAGTAGCAAGAGCAAGAAGGACAGGAGTTCAGGGGCTCAACGACTTACCCCTCCCCTCCCTGACTTATTGCGATTCGGGGGCTCTTGCTAGTTGGTGGGGTTTGGATTGGGTTCTGCTAAACCTCTAAAGAAAAACCATAATTCCGAAAGTAGCTCCGACGAAGCGAGTCTGCGCCGGATCTGCTAAGATCATAGGATTTCAGCAATCTAAGATCTTAGCAATGAAAGTACCTTAGCCCAACCGGAGTGTCAACCGGCTCATCGGGATCGACGCCAGTAACATCCTGATTACGTAATACTGACCATGGGGAACGTCAACGGACAGGACACGGATCCCAAATTGGACGGCGACTTTGGGCTGATAGGTGTGCTGTTCTACTCCCTCCCGACTTGAAATGGCGAGTGGGCTAACAGCACAGTTGCCCCCGTCCCGACAAAACCTTGGCAGGTCTTCCGGTACGTTTAAAATTCGTCCCCATTTAGTTTGTGGTACTAGGTTCGGGTGAGTCATTCCCGATTTTACGCCGATTCGGCTCTGAACACTACTCCCTATGAAGGATAGTGTCAACCCTAATATGACCTCACTACTCGCATAGATAACCATGGAACCACAAAAGGCGACTATGTACAACGAGTTAAGATAGCGGCCGGGAGTTGGGACCCACCAACATGGAGACATCCAAAAAAACAAATGAGATTGGAAAGACAAGCGAAGCAAAGGAGAACGCGATTGCGTTTGCAAGGAGCGGTAAGCAGCAGAGATTACCGGTATCCACAGCGAGTACCAACAGCGATTTGCTACAGAGTGAGCCCGAGGAAACTAACGTCAGATGGGGTTACTGTATCGAGTGGTCAACCCGAGCGACACCACCCAGAATGACTCACATCTTGGGAAGTCATACTAGACTGAGGTGCCAAAAAAACTCTGATGGAAGCCGTAGAACAAGCGACGGCAGAAACTGAGGTGACACCGAATAGTAATCACAATACTCACTCGGAGAAAAGAGTGAGGGACATGCCGGGAGAGCAAGATGACCTAAAAAGGAGGAGGGCAGCAGCGATCAGAGAAACGTTGGGAAAGACCGTGGTTGGTGCATCGTGGGAAGTCAGCAGGCGAAGCGGATGGAACGGAAACAAAAAGAAGGAAAGAAGAAAAAAACAAAAGAAGAAAGAGAAACGTAAACCTTCTCGGAAGAGGTACAATTGTACCTCTTAAGGGCGATGCACTGATCATCGAATAAAACGTTATGACGTGCAAAGGCGCTTTCCTCAAGAAAGTGAGAGAGCTGAAGTAGCTGGGAGAGAACGTTGTTAAAACGAGATGCACTCAGAAAGACGAGAAGATCTTCGAGCTGAAGAATGATCCTTCCGTCAAGAGCTCTACCTACCGCTAGCTCGTTGCTAAATCATTGGGCTGCGATGTGAACGTGAGAGCTCTGTCGCAGGAAGCAGTAGTCGAATGCAAGGGTCTACACGAGTTAACGACCGTAGAAGAACTGAAGGGTACACTGATTGAGCAATGCAAACCAGATGTACCGGCGACAATCCGGATATGGAAATCGTATGGAGGCATTCAAACGGCGGAGATTCGACTACCGGTGGTCGTTGCCACCAAGCTGTCGGAGACCGGCAAGCAAAAAGTCGGATGATCGGTGTGCTCATAGAGAGTCGTTTCGCGAGTTACTAAGAAGATGGAGAGATGCTTCAGGTACCTAGGACATCAGGATAGGAACTGCAAGACAGGTCTGCAATGTGTAGAAAATGCGGAGGAAACGAACAAGTTGCTAGAGACTGCACGAAGCAACCAAGTTGTATGATCTGCAAATGGAAAGGACAACACGACGGGCGGCTTCGAATGCCCTGCGTACAAAAACAACAATTATGGAGATATCCTAGTGTATTCTCAATAATTGCTACATTGGAAAATAACTGTTGTGGCAGTCAACAACAGAAACGAAGTGCGACGTTGCCATTATTGCAGAACCGTATCATGTTCCTCCAGACAACGGTAACTGGGTGGTAAGTAATGGTCAGTTTTCCTGTCCAAGAGGTGGTGGATAACACACACGAAGGTTTCGTGATCGCCAAGATCAACGGCGTGTTCGTCTGTAGCTGTTATGCTCTCCCGATGGACACCAGAGCAGTACAATCGGATGCTGGATGCACTAACTGACACGTTAGTCAGACGATCGCCGGTTGTTATAGAAGGAGACTTCAAGGCTTGGGCAGTGGAGTGGAGTGAGGCTGACCAACGTACGAGGTTACAGCTTGTTGGAAGTCCTGGCGAAGCTGGATGTAAGAATGTGCAAAGAAGGTTCCGCTGGCACATTTCGTAAAAACAATCGGAGATCCATCTTCGACATAACATTCTGCAGTCCTTCGCTTACGAAGAACAAGAATTGGCGAGTTAGTGAACAGTATACACATAGCGACTACCAAGCGATCCACTACACCATTGGTTGGCGGAATTACATTGTAACGCGGTGAGTGGAAAATAAAAGACTTCGACAAGGACCTTTTTGTGGAAGCACTTCGTGCTGACAGCCTCACTCCGATTCCGAGTGCCGATGAGCTGTCGGAAAGAGTAGCGAGGACATATAACAATGCCGAGGAAAATGGAGCCGAGGAACTACCGGCCTCCGGCGTACTGGTGGAACGAAAGACTCAGTATCATCCCGGCTGCCTGCTTAAAAGCCAGAAGACGCAGCTTTTAAACGAGAGATAGTGCTAAGCAAGTCCATCTGCTACAAGGAGCTGTGCAGACAAATAGACTCTAGCCAATTCTGACCGTGTCGTTATGGCCGGGATAAAGGGTGGAATGACGCCAGTCGAAATGTACGCTGACCAGCTGATCGTAGAGGGTCTCTTCCCGAAGCACGACCCAACCGTATGGTCGCTAACACTGTACGTCGATGCAGAAATAGTGGTGACAATTGAATCTCCAACGCCGAGCTCTTTATAGTGGAAAAAGGGTTGAAAGCGAAGAAAGCTCTCAGACCAGACGGTATCCCCAACCAGAGCTTAAAAAAATTGACATCATTGCCTGAACTTGAAAGATAACAAAATTCATTTCACGCCCGCAGCGATGAATGAACTTTTTGGTTCGTTTCAATCGTCACTCGTTCGGCCGACGCAGCGCTTTCAGGTACGGACATGTTCGATTTCAGAAGCAAAGTGAATTTTATTTCTATTCTAGCTCTGAGAGGGATTATTGATCAAAAGTGCACCAAATATAGATTACGCAGTTCCCTTATGCTCGAAAATGTAGAAGATGCTAACTTCTGCCTTGAAACTGTCCACATAATAACAAATGAATGCTTTGGTTGGTGAATGAATTTATATTTCCTCTGCACTCAAGCATTCGATTCTGCATGAAATTCTGGTGTTACTGTCAAAACTAGGGAAGCCACCAGGAGATTCAGCTTCGTATCGGCCAATATGCCTGCTGGATACTCTTAGTAAATTTCTGGAAAAGATCATCCTGAGCAGGATGACGACAACCGCTGTAAGTGAGAACGGACTATTACAGAGGCAGGTCGAGTTCCGGAAAGGGATATCGACGGTGGTTGCCATCCGCACCGTCATAGCGAGTGCGGAGAAAGCAGCGAAGCAAAAGAGAAGGGGTAATCGCTTCTATACCGTGGTGACGATCGACGTGAAGAACGCGTTCAACAGTGCCAATGGGGTGGCGGTCGCCGTAGCGCTACACAGAAAGCGGGTTCCGGACTATCTGAAAAGTTACTTTCAAATCCGAGTACTGGTATACGAGAAGAACATGTGGCAGAGGTCGATTAGGGTCATGGCGGGAGTACCTCAGAGCTCCATACTTGGCCCAACGCTCTGGAATATACTGTACAACGGAGTGTTAACACTGGAACTGCCCAGGGGAGTTGAGATCGTCGGCTTTATAGATGATGTTGTCCTGACGATAACAGGCGAGACCCTTGAGGAAGTGGAGATATTGACGGCAGAGACAATAGATATCGTGGAAACCAGGATGGTTGACGTCCAGTTGCAGCTGGCTCACCACAAGACGGAGGAACCATAAAAAATTCCAGCGTGTCGTGATCAGCATTGGGGCATAATCCATCACATCGATGCGTGCCCTGGGTGTAATAGTCGACTATCGGTCAAATTACAACAGCCGTGTCCACTATGGTGAGAGGGCTGCGAGGACAACTAGCGAATTGGCAAGGATCATGCTGAATAACGGAGGAGCAAGGTGCAGCATGAGACGTCTCCTGGCGGGTGTTTCATCCTCAATACTAAGGTATGCCGTACCAGCCTGGGCTGCTGCGCTGAACTCAAGGTGGAACCAGACGAAGTTGACAAGCACGTTTCGCCTAATGGCTGTTTGTGTCGCGAGTGCGTACAGAACGATATCGTTGGAGGTGGTATGCGTAATTGCCGGAATGATCACCATCTGCATCACCTTGGCTGAGGACGTAGAATGCTACCAGCGGAAAAATGCGCGAAATGCAAGGAGACTGGTCTGAGCGGACTCGTTGACTAAGTGGCAGCAAGAGTAGGGCAACTTGGAGAAAGGAAGGTGAACCCACCGACTCATCCCAAATGCAGCGGCTTTGGTGCATAGGAAGCATGGAGAGGTGAACTTCCATTTGACGCAGTTTTTGTACGGACATGCTTCGTAGCCTTTTTGCCCGGAATGTGAGAAAGTGTAAGAGACACCGGAACACGCGGTCTTCGAATGCCCTAGCTTCGAAGAAGTTCGTAAGGGTATGTCTGGTGAGACAGTTGACAATATCGTCGAAGAGATGTGCCACGATGAGCATATCTGGGATGCTGTCAACGAGTATACTCTCCGAGCTGCAGATGTAGCGGTGAAGGACCAACAAAGTAGCGCCATCGGCTAGAAAGCCGCCATGAAACCACAAATGGGGTTTCGAAAGAATTTCCGCCGCCGGGAAACTCTCCGTCGGTGTAGACTAGGTTCATCGCCGGGGACCAGTTGAGTAGTACATGACCTAGCACCGGGAACCGACCACGAAACCCTACCGGGGAGCTCGTGAGTAGGCTACGCTCCACCCAGAATTGCTGGATGGACCTCAGCATCTACTGGCTGGCCGGTTGAGTTGACTAGGTCTACCGCACGAGGATTAGATCGAGTAGATCGGCACGAAGCAGGGAGCTAAATAGCTCACGGAAACGAATATAGGCTTTGGGAAACTGGGGCATCGGGAGAATTATCTCATGGCTCCGGTTCCGCTGCCGAGGAACTCTTAGTCGGAGTAGGGTCGTTCACCGCCGGATAATATCCGAATACATGTCCGTAAAGCTGGGAGCTAAATGGCTCAAGGAAACGGGAATCCGTGTTGGGAGAAATTCCTCCTTCGGGGAACGATCGATCGGAGTAGGGTGAGTTCACTGTCGGAGAATATCCGACTAGATGGTGACTAGGGCCAGGAATGGCTCACGGAAATAGGAGCTAAATGGCTCGTGGAATCAGCATCTAAACGGCTCACGGGGATGAGTGCTTAAATGGTGACGTAATAGATGGAGGCACGAAGCAAGAGAGGAGCTCATAGGTTGAGCCATTTAATGAACAAAGTGAGGCTCCGAGATAGAGCAGAAGAAAGAGGTGCGACGAAAGCACAACCAGCCGCCCACGAAGTAATACCTCGAGGCAGTTCTGTGGGGGAAAGAGCGAAACTTACTCTAAGTGTTTTAGTGGTCCGGCTCGAACGAAAGCCGTGAGTCCTACACACTGCCAATACACCAATACACTACAGACTTGGACTTTGGAAGGTTTTTAAACCTTACTATAAAAAGAAAAAAACACACGCAGACATTGTACTAATTTGTCGAGCTGAGTCGATTGGTATATGGGACTCGGCCCTCCGGGTTTTGGAAAAAGTTTTCAAAGTTTGAACGAATCCTATACATTTCTTTGGTAAGAAATGTAAAAAGTTTGTCCCTCATGGTGGAAATAGATATAAAATCGAGTAGCTCAGAGTTCGTGCAAACCTTTTTTTTCCTCTTTTGGTAACTTTTTATCCTCCAAGTATTCCGAATATTAATTTCATGAAAGAAATACACCGACAATCATCTCGAACGATGGAAGTCGACTGTAATACAACTATCGAGCAATTACGTTCGACTCGAGTCGTTTTTGAGCTCGATTGTGTTGATTCTATAACGCCAACACTTCTCGATAATCTAGTATTTCTTCGAGCGAACTCGAACGAATTTTCAATCGAATGTGGAAAAGATGCTGCAAATAAAATCCTTCCCATTTCATCAACTGTCTGTTCTATATACATATTATGGCCTACGAATTCAACGCCTCATAATCCCACAAACATCCTCCAATAAAGCCGTGAATAAAGCCATTAAATAACTTACGAGCACCGCCCACACATACATGCAAACACTAAATCGCACGGTACGCAGTGAATGTTTGATGAGGTCTGGCGATCGACACATGTAGGTAGGTATGTATAAAGAATCCTTTCGCCGAAAATACCGACTGCATGTTTATGGTTTGTTTGACTTTGCCTCTGCCGAGGACATTTTTGCGACACTTTTCGACGGGTTACATCGTCCCCCTCTGCTGCCGTGGACGGGTAGAGAGCGTTTGCTTTTATTGCATAATTCAAGTTGAATATTTCGAGAGAAGGATATCCCACGAGAGCTAGTGCTGTCGAGATGTCAGCGGGTTGTTTTAAGGCACACTGTAGCATTTATAAATTTTATTTTATGAAAGGAAAAACATTATTGATCCCAGAATAAAATATTTGATCGCCGTTATATATTTGGGTAGATCGCCTTCTGTCATTTGTTCAAGCGCAAGATAAATGTCCCAAATAGTACTGGCTGCGAAAAACGTGCCACCATCATTGACTGTTTGTGCTAACCCTTTTCGTCATTCCGATCTAAAGCATGTGGGACGCGCCTGAAGAAAGAAAAAAATCACCCAGAATTCTGGCGTGTGGGGGAATTTTGGGATCCTCGGCACCATTCCCTGTAAAAGCTTATCTTCACTTCAGCTCAACCGCTACCGCCTTAAATCCCAACGGTCGACAGTCAGCAGCCCAGTACAGAAGGCGACGGAATCCGAAACAAAGTATCCTTAGCATCGAGCTGCCATGGGAGACCACTTCTCAAGAAGGAAATCTTGTCTCTTTGTTGCTACCTACTAACATTCATTGCTACACGACCGAAACCAGAAGAGCTTTGTGCGTGGCAGTATTGCCGAGTTGCTTGAATAATTTATCATAAATTTTTGCAATTCTGTGCCTGGCAAACATTGCTTTTTCTTACCATATCCTGAGCAGAGCAAAGGCCGAGATTGAGTTCGTGCGAAGTTGCGATTCTGGCGTAACGATTTTTGGAGCGTGCCATAATGGTGCGAACAGGAAAGAAATGTGCGAGAAAGTAATCACCCTGTTCTGATATTTTGTAGGGTATTGAGCCTATTTTCGACCTGTTTCTATTATTACCCTACCAATTTGAACCCGTTGTTTAGGGCAGTGTCTATAATATTTGTTCAACACATTTGCTCAAGTCGTAGTGTGATAATTGCTATCAAACAGAAGTATTTCACAACTTCCAGGCCATTTTGGTCTTATATTGGCTCTTAGTAACGAAGCAAACAAGCCGATGCAAAATTTGTACGCAATGCATCAATTGTAGGCCGCGTAATTAATAAAATAATGCGGCACCCTATCTAATGGGACCAAAATAGGCTCTTTTCCCTATATTCGATAAACTTATGTATACATGAAAGAATATAGGAGTCGACGATGTAGACGGCGGTTGCTTATGGGTGTGTGCTTAAACATTGAATATAGATTGGAGAACGTCACAGTTGCTATGGGCTTATAATTGAATAAAATATTTGCGACATCAAAGAAACACAGAGAACCATTTTATGAATACTATCGGTATTTGGTATTGAATTACATTTTCTATCTTATAAGTTCACAGGATACATTTTTATAAAGCCAGTGAAATGTAGGCGAGCTAGATTTGGCAATAGGAACAGTTATTGTTATTCAGATTTTTAATAGACTATTGGACAATTAACACATGTAGATTTCTCATCAACTCAGTAAATCAATTTTCAACGGATATTAAATCTGACGCATCATTCCATGTTTCTCAGGAAGGAGTTTGACGTGAAAAATGTGATTTAGTTCAATTTAGTGCCATATGCTATTATTTATTTTTTCCGATGCAGCTGACGTTAAATCTACGTAGTCGAACATTTTTTTCACTTTCACTCGAATAAAAATTATTTTATAAATTTGAATTATTACCATGATCCCTATCCTTTTGCTGGGATAACTGTCAAAAATGCTAGCCCATGTGGCTTAATTCACTGTCAAGGAAGACTGATAGTGTCAAACTAATTGGCATCAGAGTCGAAAAATGTTTTTTTCGTTTACCAAAATCTGACGAAAATGACGAGCGAGCGATGCTACTTTCTAAACCACTAGAACATTACGAAACCGAAAATGAGACAACGGCCTACGACAAAGCATGCGGGTAAATTCAATTTCATTATTTCCTTCACACATTCGTTTTCGCTTCGAAATTGAGAACGACATTAGTCTCTTCGTGTTGTAGCCCTGTGCGCGGGCAGGTCAGGAGTCTTGTTGATCAAATAAAAGACACTCGCGTACAGACTACATAAAATACTTTTAATAACGAAAGGTTAAAATAAAGAGCATGTGCTCAACGGACTGACTGATGACTGACTGGTTGATAAGTGGTTTCCGCTTATGGCGGCATCTCGGAATGACAGCAAGACTGTCACTAGAGAGCCTAGCGCAGAGAGTGGCGGATGGCAGGGCAGAGTTGCCATCCCTCCAGTTTAGTTGTCTCCAACATCTCCCCTCTTAATAAAGGTGGAACGGGTCAAACCACTGCGGCGCTCTTCGAACTCTCGAAGATCGGCGTGGTAGTGCTGCCACCGGATCTGCTTCAACTGCTGACTCAAATTCGGAAGATGTTGCATGTGATGACGAAGACAGTGGAGAAAGTGATGGACTAACCACCGATTCAGGCGGCTGATCACAACGAGGTGTCGACGATGCACATTGTGAGGTGGTTGGCTGCAGCGTCGATGATGACTGTGATGTTGTATCAGTTGGTAAGTTCGGCAGCTTCCACACGTCCAACAGAATATCCGAAGGTAACTGAGCATATCTGGTTTGCTGTCCTACTGTGTTGGTGGTTGATCCGGTTACAGTTCGACTACGGAGTTGATTAATATGCGAACGTAGCATTCGGCGGTCCTCCACCCAGATGTTGTACATCACGTCACCAATTCTTTCGACGATCACACCTGGAGACCATTTCCAACTGTTTCTTGCATATACTTTGGCAAATACTGGATCATTCCGACTGAAAAATCTCAACTGGCTGTGCTGCTTCTCGATTGGCTTCGGTTCAGTCGCAGGGGGCGGCCGAAGTAGTTCGAGACAGGTTCGGATCTTGCGACCAAACAAAAGTTCAGATGGAGATTTGCCTTCAGGAGCCGAACGGTTAGGTGAGCTTCTATAAGCGAGCAAGAAGGTATCCAACGCATCAGTAATTGATCCTCTACCCTCTCGGATTTTCTTGACGGCCCTTTTGAAAGTGTCTACAAAACGCTCAGCTTGGCCGTTGGATTGTGGATGAAAGGGGGGTGTCGTGATGTGCTCGATACCGTTGATTGCGCAAAACTCAGCAAATTCCACGCTCGTAAATTGGGTACCGTTGTCGGACACTAGAGTCACTGGCATACCAAGTCGAGCAAAAAGGCCACACAGGATGCTGATTGTAGCTGTAGAGGTGATTCTTCTGGTTTGCACAATCTCTGGCCACTTGGAGTACGAATCCACTGCAATGAGGTAATATTCGCCTTCGATGGGACCGGCAAAATCTACGTGAACACACTGCCATGGGCCGGATGTTTTCGGCCACGGTACAGGAGCAGCGCAAGGAGGGGACCTGGAAACGGATGCGCAATGCTGACACGCCTTTACATAACCAATTATATCATCATCTATGGAGGGCCAGTAGACGTAGCTTCTGGCGATTGCTTTCATCCGCTGCATGCCCGGATGTCCACGATGAAGCTGGTCCAAGCATCGTTTTCGATACTGTGATGGAATGACGAGTCGTTCAGGAAACAGAATACACCCATCAACCACAGTAAGTGACTCCTGCCTGGAGTGAAACCGCTTAAGCTCCGGATCGACGGTTTTTGATGAAGGCCAACCGTCTTGTATGTACCGGAAGACTTTGCGAAGCAGTGGATCAGCTTGGGTACTCTGTGCTACGACTCTGAAACTGAGAGGAAACATATTAACGGTATCTGCGGCTACTGACCTTACATCTTCTTCGAGGATAATGCTCGCAATGACGTAATCCTCCTCTGGCTTAACGTGTTGGTTGATTAGCCGAGACAACACGTCAGCGTTGCCAAATTTGTCGGTTGGCACGTATTCAATGTCAAAATCGTACAATAGCAGATTGAGGGCGAAACGTTGTAACCGGTTTGCCGTATACATCGGTATACCCTTCTTAGAACCAAAAATTCGAAGCAGAGGAGCGTGGTCGGTTTGTAGGCGGAATTTCCTACCGAAAATCATTTTGTGGAACTTGGTGACTGCAAAGATGATTGCTAAACCTTCGCGATCGGGCTGGCTGTAGTTTTGTTCCGCTTTCGTGAGCGCTCTGGAAGCATGCTGAACAACCTTGATGGACCCATCGGGGAATTTGTGACTGATGGTTGCTCCGAGGCCAACGGATGATGCGTCAGCCGATACTATAATCTCCTGCTTCGGATCGTAGTGTGTCAGCAGAAGTCCCGAGGAGAGAATCTGCTTGAATCGCTCGAACGCTTGCTGGCACTCCGAATTCCAGACGAACTTTGTCTCCGACTTCAGCAAGTTGTCGATCGGATAACGCAACTGTCGCATGTTGGGCACAAACTTGCCGTAATAATTGATCGCCCCAAGGAAAGAGCGAACACCTGAAATGTCAGTGGGAGGAGGTAGCTTGGTTATTGCCTCAACTTTTACTGGATCAGGTTGCAATCCACGTCGGTCGAATAGATGGCCCAAATAGCGTATCTGTTGCTTACTGAAGCTGCACTTTTCGGCTCTGATGGTAAAACCAAAATCCTGAATCCGCTGAAGAACTGCTTCCAAATTACGGTCGTGCTCCTCTTGTGTTTCACCGCCAACGATGACGTCATCGAGATAACCAGAAGTGCCCTTAAGGCCGGCTAGCATGGTATCGATGAGCTGCTGAAAAGCACCAGGTGCTACCTTTACACCAGGTGGAAGGCGGTTGTAGTGGTAAAGACCACGGTGTGTGTTAATTGTCAGCAAATGACGGTACTGTTCCACCTGTAGAAAAGCGTCCGAAAGATCAATCTGGCTGAATATTTTGCAGTTAGCCAGCTTGGCAAAGATGTCTTCCGGGAGTGGCAGTGGATACAGATGAGGCTGCAAAGCGGAGTTTAGACCTGTTGAATAGTCTCCGCAAATTCGGATGTTGCCATTTGCTTTGCGCACTACGACGATCGGCGCTGCCCATTCCGAATAGTCGACCAGTGTGATGATATTGAGTTTTTCTAACCTGTCCAATTCCTGGTCGACTGCGCTGTACATTGCATACGCCACCGGACGCTTGGCACAAAAAACAGGCTTGCACTGTTCTTTTACCTCAAATTTAACTTTGGTCCGGTTGCACAACCCGAGCTTTTCGCTGAACACTTTTGGGTAAGTAGCTTTGAGAGTTCCACTGGTGGACGGGGTACTAGTAACTTGGCAGCAAAAAGTATCCATTGGTATGGACCACAAATGAAAACTATCGACTAAATCAGATCCAAGCAGGTGTAGTGGTTTCTCGGTGACACGAATTATCTGCGTGCGTGTGTTTTCGCCGATAGTGATGTCACAGTTAAATTCACCATCAAGTGGCAAAATGTTTCCAGATGCTGCCTTGGCTTTTACTGTTGCTGGTGACAACCTTGGGCTGCCAATTTTCTTCCAGATCTGCTGGCTGATGACGGTAATATCGGAAGCCGTATCCAACTGAAGACGAACCTGTGTTCCATCAAGGGTAACGGAAACGAATCTCCTTCGCTTCTGCACGTTGCACACATTAACGACGACCATTTTGCTTGCCACCGAATGATTACCCTTTCTCGATGAACGTTGTGACTTTTTTGAACTGTTGCAGTAGCCTTCACGATGTTCAAACTGCTTACATTCAGAGCATTTGTGGTTTTTGAAGGTACAGTCCCGTACGTAGTGAAATGCACCGCAAAACCAACACGGTGTATCAGGTTTTTTCCTCGTGTCATTTGCAGCAGGCTTCGAAGATGGCTGATCCCGTTTGTTGAACCGTTTATCAGAAGATCGCTGCTTAATGACATTCACTTGACCGAAACATGTGGCTGACTCGATCATAGCATTGTCATGTTTGAGGTTAAGAAGACGCTGGCATTCTTCCGCTAGCTGCTCCAACGTGACGCCATTGTTTTCCTCAATCCTGGAAAGCAGCCGTGTACGGGTTTCTGCATCGCTTTCTGCTTTCAATCCGCAAACGTATGTCAAGCATTTAAACTGCTCTTCCGATAGCTTTCCCAGCTCAAACTCAACGCAGGCTTTATTAACACGGCAAGCGAAAGCAATATGGTCTTCAGTCGGGTGCTTGGCGATTTGCAACGTTCTATACCGCCTGCTTATTACCGACTCTTTCGACCCAAATAAATTTTTCAGCTTCGCTACTGATTGGGCAAAGGTGTGTTCTTTCGGAAGTTTCGGAAGAATAAAGGAAACATACCTTTCATGTTCAACTGCGCCCAGCTTTCGCAGCAGTAACCTGACTTTCGCTTCGTCGTCCAAACGAGCGGCATCTTTCTCGAACAAATCTTCATACCTGCTGTACCAAGCCGCAAACGTGACGCTATTGTCAGCGTCGTAGCGAAATTCCTTCACGTTGCCTGCCAAAGAGTCAAGAATTTGCTCTGGGTTGGGTGGTACTTGTACGTGGATAGATGAAACTGCACTCCGGAAAAATGCTTGCTGCTGCTCGTCGTTTTGCTGCTGCCGCTGGAGAAACTGTGTCATTAGCTGCTGGTGCTGAAGCTGCTGTTGCTGCATCAGGTGCATGAACTGCACGATTAGCGGATCTGCTGCTGGTGGGACCTGCTCCCGGTCATTATCATGTGGAATTTGACCATTCTCCATGCTTCTTCTCCGTTTTTTACGCGGGGGTGACGGAATTTTGAGGTTACTTTTCGTGAATCGAAATTTCACCAAATATCCGCCAATATACTCGTCGCCACTGTTGTAGCCCTGTGCGCGGGCAGGTCAGGAGTCTTGTTGATCAAATAAAAGACACTCGCGTACAGACTACATAAAATACTTTTAATAACGAAAGGTTAAAATAAAGAGCATGTGCTCAACGGACTGACTGATGACTGACTGGTTGATAAGTGGTTTCCGCTTATGGCGGCATCTCGGAATGACAGCAAGACTGTCACTAGAGAGCCTAGCGCAGAGAGTGGCGGATGGCAGGGCAGAGTTGCCATCCCTCCAGTTTAGTTGTCTCCAACACTTCGATATTGCACATAGCGCTGGCCAACGAAAAGAAACTAGTAACGATATTTATTTGTCGTTGTTCGATTTGGGAGAATTTGAAGCTAGCGATGATATTGGACGACTGAAGCACTATTGGTGTGCACAAGGATGCAAAATGCCTACCTTTTCTGCGGCTGTAATTTTTCTGCCTACATTCTCATTTCTCTCTCGATACTGCTGTCATTCGCTAGTGCAGGACGCCCAGCGCTGTACGGTTGCCTGTGTGCAAAGCAGTAACATGACAAAAAAACTACTGTCCCCAGTACAGCCACCAGACGCGAGCGGTACAGCTTCTCTTTCCTTATTTTACATTTTTTAATATTTTCAATCTTTTTAATATTTTTATTCAAAAATTAAGACAATGAATGCGGCTCATTTACGCCACTGCCGGCATCAACGCTTTCGTGTGCGGGCCTCTCCCTTTGACTATGCAGAGAAAAATTACAAAGCGAGAGAACAAACTTTACTACGCCACCCTCTCACCGAGCAGTCGGAGTACAGCAGCAAAGCAAAAATGTATTCTACTGCTGTACGGGAAAATGTACTCGGTTTGGCTACTGTTCTGGCAAGAGCTGTAGTGATGCGTCGCTGTAGCGGGCTGTACTGCTTGTACAAATGTAAATATACGGAACAAAATGTAGTTTATCGGTACCGTTGGCATCCCTGGGTGTGCATATTTCCTGTGTTTGCAGCGTTCTAGTTGCATTTTATGATGCACATTGCTATAATTTCATTTAATGAAAATTATGAAAATCAAAATTACTGATTTGAAATTAAAACGAGATTGAATTTTCGTATTGTCATAGGAAAACGAAAGTCACTACTTCTGCTACTCGCTTCCATAGAATCTAAAGAAGAAGGGGCGTTGTCTTTCTTGTTTTGCTTTGTGTGAATTTAGTAACGAAGGAGGCAGCGAAAAGACGAAGGTGAATTTAGTGAATTTCATCGTTCATTGAATGGGTATGAGAATTTTAGGCCCTGATTGGCATTTTCGTAGATAATCAATTAAAAATTATACTGATGTTAAAGGGTTGAACTTATACATTTATTTTCTTTGGAAAGAAAAGCGGGACCAACGATTCTACTTCCCACGCGAATAAAGCCGTGATACAGAGTTTTCATCTCAAAATATCCCAACGATCTCGGCCGGGATTAAAAACCAGACTCACTGGACTTAGCGGCGGTCACGCTGACCACTCAAGCACAAGCGTCGTTTATGATCGAAATTTGTTCAAAAGACAGTAATTTTTTTTTATATTTTTTGGTTCATAAGTTCAAATAGCATAAAATACAGAAAATATTCAATTAAGCTTTCAGGTGAGCGTCTTTTAATTACTGCCAGCAAATTTTGTTCAGCCATCTGCTCCACTTTGTTCGCCACAGACAGTTTACTTTAACACTTTTGGGTCTTCTTCGGGTTCTGCTTGACGATGGACCAATATTCCAAATGTCGCTTTTCAAACCATGGGTACAGAAAGCCTGCCAAACTAGATATTTCTGTGTGAACTTCGATACCTTCATATGCTTGGAAATATCGGCCACTGTTCCTTGAAATCTGTGCAGTTTTTGAAATCTGTGCAGCATGTTGAAAATCTGTGAAACACAGATAAATTTGTGCACCTGGCATCCCTACATCCGGTTGCCATTACGTTGGTGACAGTTGATTTGGTCACTTTGAACGGTTGCACTATCTTAGCGTGCAAGTAATTCGAATTCAGGCTATACGCGAGCAAAATTTCTCCATGCTGCTCGTCTTGCTTGGACGACACTTTTAAAATTGAAGAGCAAATGTCAAATATAAACGGCATCTTCCTGCATGCAGGCAAAAGAGGGTACCTTTTAAATTTCTCACCGATATCTTTAGTGGCTTTGAAAGTAACCGATTTACCAATATTTTCATATTTGTTCAAAAGTCGGTATTGCATGAATTTTTTCGAATCATTGTCTGGTTTCATCTAGAAATCGTTAAAGAAGCAAAACATTCGGCCAAGTCGGTGCGTTACAACATTGCCAGTCTCTGAAAGTACAACTTCTCATTTGTTCGGAGGTGTTGCTGACTATTTTTTGGTTTCAGGGAAAACTGGTTCAGGTGATTTTTGCGAGCTCTTCATTTATATATTGGGTACAATATTATTGAAGAACTCTTAATTGAAATTTTGCACAAATAGCAAAACTAGTATCAAAATGGAAATGTAAAAAAAATAAATAAAAATATAAAGAACATTTAATGAAAGCAGCATTTAAAGAGCGAAAAACAAAAAAAGGAAGAAACGAGGAAAAACTATTACATAGATAAAATAGAACAAAAGAAAAAGCTACAAAATGACATTTAATATAATGGAAAAATATTAGTAATATGCATATACAGTAATGTTTCGATTATATCACGCTTATATATCCATATATGTATGCATGTATCTGTGTATAAACATATGTATATGGACGAATCTTAGTATGCATATGTAAGTCAGTATGTATATATAGAAATGACTATATATGTATGTACTTAAATATTGTTTTATACATGTATACCTCCATCGCTATGTATATAACTAGGCGTGATATAATCGAAACATTACTGTAGTCAAAATCCTAAAATAGTAAAATCCAAAATGGAGAAACAATATATAACAATATATGAACAAACTTAAGACAATGGAAAAAACCTGTTTTAATCCACCTAGCGGTGCAATTGTGCCTTTCTCAATCATGAACACGAGAATGTTTGCGTTGTTTATATTCAGTAAAAGCTTTCAAATGCATATATTTCATTTTATTATTGTACATGACATCACAAATAGACAAGAAAAGAAATCATTATTCGAATTCTCAAATTTTGTAAAAGAAAAAACAGCCACGGTAATATTTAACTGAAAAAAGGTGCAAAATCGGCAAAGTCCCAAAATGTCGATTTTTATGAAAAAAAAATCGAGATAACTTAAAATCTTGACGTTTCATGCATTTTAAAGATGTTTGGCATCAAAAATACGAATTCGATTTCTGAAATTTCATGTGGTCCCCCCGTTGAAAAAAAATTTGAGTTCCGGCTTATATGGGAATTTCATATGTGACCGGACGGTTCAGTCTATATTTTCGGAACCGTATAAGCGATCCGTGCGAAATTTTATAGACATCTGTGTGGATAATATAGCTATCATTTGGGACTAAGTTTGTGAAAATCGGCCCAACCATTTCCGAGAAACTGATATGGGTTTGCTAGTTTTAAAAGATGGCCGCTTTTCCCGGGCACTTCCGGAACCGTCTATGGTGGTCAATGTAGTCAACGAAAGTTTGTTTGGCCGTCGGTGACCTAGAACTGAAAATGTAAGTTGTTTGAGAGACATTTTAGCGAAATTTTTACCTTTTTTGCTTTCATCGGAGTATCGGTTTGAATCACAATTTGCTATGTGGTCGCACGCCACAACCTCCCCACAAAATGAGTGACATTTTTGGTCACATACACACACAGACGCACATACACACATACATACACACGCACATACATTTGCCGAACTCGACGAACTGAATCGAATGGTATATGTCACTCGGCCCTCCGGATCTCCGTTAAAAAGTCGGTTTTCAGAGCAATTGCTATACCTTTCTATTGAGAAAGGCAAAAAGGGAAAAAATTCAATGTATATAAACAATTTGAATAAATAGCAAAAAAGACCGATTGCATGATTAAAACAATCAAATCAAAGGAAATTAAAAAGGAAACCAGACAAACATTGAAGCTGTAGAAAAATGCGGGTAAATAACGAAATGAAAAATAAAACATCATGAACATGGAATGCGGTAAAAAAAGTAAAAGAAAGAAAAATGAATACAACAAAAAATATAAAAACATGACTACAATAAACAAATACAGAAAAGAACTTAATGGCTCCACTGAGATAGACGTAAAAATAGCAATTATACAAAATGTTTGAAATATAAGAAATAGTAACATATTAACAAATGGAAAGCATGGAAACAAGAAAGAAGAAAAATGTTAAAAATGTATCAAAATAGAAGAAATGATAAAATACAGGAATGGAATAAAAAGATAAAAATATAATAATTATGAAAAAAAATTGGAATCAATTGGAGGGAATAGACTGAAGAAAAAATAGACAACAAGAATAAGTAAAAATAATCACAAACAGACGATAGTGGAATCAAAGAAAGTATGTAAAAGCAAAATGATTTAAATAAGTAATAATGAAAATGTAAAAAACAGGAATATTGTCATAAAGAAAAATAAGAGAAAATTTGAAAAATAAATAAATAAATCTATATAAAGTAGCAGTGGAAGAAATTAAAGTAATTAAATGGAAAATCGAAAACATTCACAAATCGCAAAAAGGTCAAATTAAAATAATAGGAAAAATATACAAATGAAAATGGTAACAAAATAGAAATTATGTAATTGAAACTTGTTTAAATGGGTAAAAATGGAAAATACTAAAAGTAATGAAATATAGCAATAAACCAAAGAGGATATTGAAAAAAATACATACACAAGAAGAGCATAAATTTCATAACTGGAGAGCAGAAAATTTCGCTACGAGAAAAAAAAATAGTTGAAAATATGTTTTAGGCAAATAAGAGAAACCGAAAATGAAAAATATCGTAAAAAGTGGATTCCAAAATACTAAAATATTGGAAGATATTAAAAAATACAAAGAAAAAATTGAAAATACAAGTTGAGTTTATTAATATAAATAAATTTAATGAAATCAATTAATCAAACGAATACAAAAGAAACGAATAAAACGATATATAAAATGCAAAAATGAAAAAACATGAATAGATAAAACTAATTGAAAAAATGGGACAAATAAAAAAAATAGAATATTTTTTTAAAAATGAGCCAAAAATGGTAAAAATAGAAAAGGGAGAATATGGGGCAAAATATACAAAAAAGCAAAATAAGATTGAATGAAGAAAATATACAAACTCATACAAGAAAGAATACAAACTCTGGATGAAATGAGAAAAGGAACAAAAAAGCAAATATGGAACAAGAGAAAAAAATTGAAAAATTAATTTAAATTGGGAAAGTTAATTAAAGATGACAAAAACTTTCAAGTTCGGGTTACTTAAAAAAATAATTTCAGGTGAATTCGGAAAAATACTGTGGATCTGAATTCAAAAAATCAGTCGCGATTGGACTAATGAACCCATCCACATATTGAAAGTTTCGAATAAATTAGTGAAATATGAAAACCAATTGTGAGAGCCCAGAACTTTCAACTTTAACTAACTCAATTTTTTAAATAGTTGGTCGAAATCCATGAGATAATTCTGGTAAAGTATGATGATAAATTTCAGTTCTACACAACTTACAAAAAAATCTTTATGCCCACTGCGCGTTAAACTCGTTTTTGAGTTCTAAGTTTCAAAGTTTTCTTTTGATTAGTCTTTCATGCTGTCAACTTATGTAATGTACGAACTAACTAATTGAAATTCTAATATTCTATTGAAATTACATTTGACAAAATCATTTCTTCTGTTCAAAGACAAGGCCCCCTCTACAACTCCGGGCCCGGGGGAAATACCCCGTCCCCCCTCCCCTCTCGGCGGCCCTGCTTGCCACTATGGAAAATGGCTCGGGATGGTATACTTCCAACAGTGTGCAAATCGTGCCCAAGGATAAAAATTTTCCAAATTCGCCAGAGTTGCGTTCAATTGAAAATAATAGGCAGTTATTAAGCAGAAAAAATTTAGGATATTTTTAAAATGGTGAACAATAATTAGCCTATAAGGAGCAATCAAGGCTACACTATTCGAAAATTAATCGAAAGATAAGAATCAACCTTGAAGAGCTCTCAAGAGATCCCTTTTCCCAACAATACCTGTACCACGACTTCGTTCTACGAACACAAGTTTTGTCCAACAAGGCAACAGTTTCTATTTATATGTTCAAGCCATGGCAATGCTATCATTGCACATAAATTGTGTTATCATTGTTACCCCACGCGACTCCCTAAAGCTTGATTGCCTGTATGGGAAAGCATAATTTTTGGCGCTAAAGATTACAATGCAGTACAACTGTTTACGTATTATCGTCAGCTTCAAGAGGCACATGATATTTTATGTCCACCCATTAATCCTCAGAGTGCAATTCAATATCAGTTTGTGTGCATAAACAGATAATTCCTTGCATCAACAGTAGGCTTTATTGACGGTTGTTCCAACCATGTGTCTCCCAAGTTAAAAAAAAGTTATATACAGTTACATAGTATGTACCTACATAGAATAGATCACTCACTTAGTCTGTATCTCGCTGGGTCTGCTTAAGCGGGGTGGGGATGCATCATTCACTGAATAATGATTCCATGCAAGGGCGAAATAGTTATAGCGCTAACGCCAACGCCAGCTCTGCTCTGGAAGACCGATGGGCACCCGTCAACGCTCATCGCACACACAAACTCCCTCGAGGGAGGAAGAGTGACATCTAATGGCCCATCATCGTGAATACCGGTCGTGTCGAAGCGTTCCATATACGATACAGTATGCGTCAATAGAGAAAATGGCTGGATTCGAGTACAATGCGGTGATGAAAAGTTAATGGTACGGGTAACGAATCGATATAATTGAAGTTTTCTTTCTTGGTTGAGGTTTTACAGGCATTTTGTACATAGCTTTACTGTGGAAAAATAGCATAACTAGCTATCAAAATAATAACAATGACTATATCGAACCTATCGTATGATTGAATGGTGCTACGATCACCAATTAGTCAACTTCTACTTGACGTATGTTTTATCGTTCGTTAAAAAATTCACCGATTTTAAAAATGCATATGGGTAGCGTCATGCTTACGCAAAAACGACGAAAGGAGTGGTTTTAACTGGAATACCAACCTCTCCGTTCGATATGCCGCAAGCAAGGTGGGAGTGTGCAGCGACCTAAAAAATCAACGAGCCACATTGTTGACTTAGAGGAAGGGGGATTATTCCAAATCGGCGGTGACGACGGATGGCGAAACGTACGTCAAAACTGAATTTAAACAGCCTCCTGGACAGGAATATTATAAGTCTACTGGAAGAGGAAAGGTGGCAGAGCTCTTCAAACACATTGAGCTGTTGAAGTTCGCAAATAAATATCAAGTGTGGCAGGCCATCTGTTGCTGTAGCTAAAAGAGCGACATTTATATTGCAGCCGGGATCATCAACCAGAGAATTTTTGTGCAGGATTGTCTGGAAAAACTTCTTTTGCCTTTCCTCAAGCAATACAATTGATCCGTTCTGTTTTGTGGAAAAAAGGCCATGGAGTGTTATGCTGCGTACATCGTCAAAGTGATGCCCAAATACATGCACCCTCGCAACACGCCAGAGATCAATAGAAAAATATACCACCATCGTCAAGTGGAACCTCAACAAGACGCGAAAGACAGTTGTCAGTGAGTAGTTCAAAGCAAACTGGCGTTATGCGACGAGGAAATTGACCAAGAAGGCTGTGCAAAACTAGATGGAAGGATGCAATTTTTTGCCTTTCTTCTATAGAAAGGAGCCCTGGCCTGGAGGGATAAGTTTCTTCTGTGTGTTTTATCGAGTGGGAATCTTCCAGTAAGCCCACTACCGACTTGATCGAGGTACTGTCGGATTCTTACTGCAGCTCTATCTCCAGCAAGCCTACCGACTAAACCTCAAACTTTTGTATCTCTGTATCCTTTTCCTGCCGGGACCACCGTTTGGTATTACTTCGGGAGGGTACAGGAGTAATGTTTGTGTGTGTATGTATGTGACCAACTATCTGTTACTCGGAGATGGGTGAACCGATTTTATCAAACCTAGCCTCCAAAAGAAGGTACAACGTTCTCATAGGCTGCTATTTGTATTAATTGAATTTCGACTTACAGTTCCCGAGTTACGGGTTGAAGAGTGCGCGGTCACACAAAAAAAAATCTTATAATCGGAATCAGTATGCTATCTAAAAGATTCAAAACTTCATAAAATGTGTTCTCAATTGTTTATATGCTGTATAAATTCACTGATGCCCACTCAAGCACACATTCACCACTTTGGATACCTTCGGCAGAACCGAAAAGCTTAGAGAAAGTGGTTAAATTCCTGAATTGAATTCACATCTTCTTCTCAGAAATATCTTATTCGATTTTCACAAATTTAATTTTTGAAAGCTACAGTATCCCCTTATAAATATCGTATGATTTAGGAGCCTAACGATCTGTTCAAGGTATCGTCCAAACAATATGTGGAATCGTTGCACTATATTGGGTAAAGTTCATGTATAATTTATTTTATTAGGGTGCCTATTGGCTGCTACCCAATTTCATGTGAATCGTAGTACTGGTTCCGGAATTACGAGTAAATGAATCCGATCATCGTGAATTTTCTATGTAAACCTTGCCGGTCTCCTATATAAAGGTTGTGCAATCATTCTTAAAATCAACTTTTTAACAGAGTCCCGGAAGGTTGAGTTTCTTATACTATTTGAATCAGTTCGTCGAGTTCGGCAAATGTCTGTGTATGCGTTTCATAGTAAAGTTTTAAAAGCTTCAAAAGCCTGGCCTGTAGTGTTTATGCACTGTGTGGTACTTACAACTCACATTCGGGCCAAACCACTAAAACACTCCTTACTTTTTTAGCGTCTTCCCACGGAACTACATCAACGTATTTCGTGAGGGGTTCGTTGTGCTTTCTTCGCCTCCGTTTTTCTTTTGCTTACGAGTTTTCCGAAGCTATCTCGGAGCCTCACTTGATCCATGAATCTCTTGTTTTTCGTTACCTTCTACAACGCGTTACAACATCGCCATTTTGTTTTCATCTCAGTGAGTCATTTAGCAGCTGATTTCCTGAGCTTTTAGCTTTAGCTTCTGTTTCCGTCAGTCATTCAGCTATCAGCCTTAACCCGATCTACCTGGATATTCCCCGGTCGTGAACTCACCCTACTCCGACTGAGAGTGCCCCGACGGAGGAATTTCTCCCAACACAGATATCTACTCTTTTGAGACATTTAGCTTACAGCTTTATCAAGATCTAGTTAGATATTATCCGTCGGTGAAACCACTTTACTCCGACTGGGTGTCCTCCGGCAGCGGAATCTCTCTCGGTACCTATGTCTGTTTCGTGAGCAAATTAGCTCCCAGCCAATTAGAATCTACCCTACTGTGAGCTTCACGGCGATGGAACGGAACGCCATAGCTCAGTATTGAGGATTAGACACTCACCAGGAGACGTCCCTTGCTGCATCTTGCTCCTCAAATGTTCGGCATGTTCCTTCCCACTGTGTTCCTTCTTCACCTCGATCTGCCGTTGAAATCCCTTTTCGGAATCACAACTGCCTCTGCGATAGCCCGTACTCACTTTCAGTGTAGTTCACCAGTCTATTGATTCTTTCCAGGAATTTAGCAAGAGTATCCAACAGGCATATAGGCCTGGTGGCTTCCCTGGTTTTGACAGTACAACCATCTTCTGGATCTTCCATCCACCTGGTAGGTAGCCTTCGTCCAGACATTTCTATAGCACTGCCCTGAACATGTCAGAAAACGCCAGGATCGCGATCGACAGTGCCACGCTGGGGATACTGTGCTAACCGGGAGCTTGCATTGATTTAAGTCATTTTTCCACTGTAACGAACTGTCCGTTGGAGACCCGATTATAACCAAAACTTTCAACGCTTGCATCAACGTACGGTGTAGGCGGTCATGCGGTTGGGTTGTGCTTCGGTAAGAGACGCTCCACGATAATCTTCAATTTGTCAGCGCCCCTTTCAGCTGGCGTCGATATACCCTTGATTTTAGCCAACACGACACGGTAGGCTTTGGGTAGGTTGGCGTCTACTTCTCCGCACAGCTTCTTACAGCCAGTGGACTTTCTCAGCACTGTCTCATGCAAGGAGTTTTTATTCTCAGGTGATACAATCCTCAAGAACGCCGATCAGCCATGTTGGTTTTAGAAACGATAGCTAACAACATTTTTACTATTTCTCTCCATATGTTTGCTTAGATTTTCAGGCTCTCCATATGTTTGCTTAGATTTCAGTTGTTCGCTGTCATTTTTCTTCCCCACAGTATGCTGCACGCTTACCTCACTCCTCACCTAGTTACTGCTAAAGACGAATCACCTTATAACTCAAAGCACCTTGGTCTCATGTTTAAAAGTGGCCGTCTTCTGGTTTTAGACGCCGGCTTCAATTATCTCGGCATTAGTACGTCAAATGCCCTCACTAGTGTTTCCGACATTTTATCGGCGTTCGGAATTGAAGTGCTTCTGTCTGCACGAAGTGCTTCGGTCCTTGCCGAAGTCCTCCGCGTTACAGTACAGTTCCACCGACCCACGGTATAGTGGATTGCCTGATGGTCATTATGTGTGTACTAGTGAGCGATTCATGTTCTCCATCAGCGACGAACTGCAGAATGTTACGTCTTTACGGAGTGTGCTAGCGGAACTTCCAGCAAGCTGTAACCACTTTCGTTGGTCAGCCTGCTACCTTACTCCAAACCTTAAAGTCCCCTCCCGGCTGTGCTTTCATATCACCTCATTCTTTTTTCCTCTATTCTATCCATCTATTACTCGTTTCAATCCGCTGCGTACATGGACAATTAAATCACTTCATTTGGTTATTCTCCAAAGGTAAATTACCGCAAGCCATTTAGCTCCTGATTTCATGAGCCCCTTATTTCCGTGAGACATTTAGATCCCAGCTTTGTCGCGATCTACTCGGATAGACCCTGGAGGTGAATCATGTTACTCCGACTGAGAGTTCTCCGACGGCGGAATTTCTCCCAATACCGATACCCGATTACTTGAGCAGTGGTGGGATTTCTTACGGCACCGATGTCCTTTTAGTGAGCCAATTAGCCCCGGCGATGGACCAAGCCTACTCAGGGGGCAAACCGGTAGGTTCCGAGGTTTGTTGCCAATTTTCACTCCAAGTTACTTATTCTTAGCTGCACCACTCACGCAACTTTTTAATTTGTCACTTCAGCAGCAAATGTTTCCAATGCACCGGGAGTGTCCGAAACTGTTCCCAGTTTTAAAAATGGTGACAAGCGTAACGTTGAAAATTACCGTGGAATCACTTCGCTTGGGGTTGAATCAAAACTTATTGAGGCATTGGGTAACGAAACACTATTTGCTTCCTGCCTAAAACTATATTGGCACCTGTCAGCATGGTTTATATTCTGGCCGTTCGGTGTAAACCAATCTAGTGAGGTTTACGCCTTTTTATATAGATAACAGGTGCAAAAACTTAAAGTGGTTACGATATATACAGATTTGAAATCCGCATTTGATAAAATGAATCACGATATCCTGATTGTCACACTAAAAAAAAACTTGACCGCACGACTAGGTTCTGAGAGTGGCTTCGATCGTGTCTCGTTCATGGTCAAGTTGCTGTTTGTATTGGTACTGCTCAGTCTGATTGCTTTTCAAACAGCTCAGGAGTTCCTCAAGGTAGTACACTTGGACCACAGCTATTTTCGCTGT
This sequence comes from Topomyia yanbarensis, assembly GCF_030247195.1. NCBI lineage: Eukaryota > Metazoa > Arthropoda > Insecta > Diptera > Culicidae > Topomyia > Topomyia yanbarensis. The sequence continues at coordinate 330,207,353 of NC_080672.1, read as the reverse complement.
TTATTAATTAACGTTGATGGCATTTTAAATCCTGGTGGCAAACTATTTTTCGCTGACGACCTCAAACTATATTACGTAATTCGTTATCATTTTGACTGCCTGGTATTTCAAGCCATTCTGGAAACTCTCAACAACTTGTGTGTGCCGAATATGATGATTTTATGTATTCCCAAATGCAGTGTTATCAGAGCTCGTCGCATTAGGAACATCATCACTCTTGATATTTCTGAAATTCAGCTATATCGTGTTGACTAAATTAAAGATCTCGGAGTAATACTGGATTACAAGCTAACTTACCATCGTCACTTCTCTGCTACAATCGACAAGGCCTGGGATTCACAAAACCAGCCGTCGTATGAAGACCGTTGTCATTTGATAAGACTGCTGAGTGAATGCGATGTTCCTAAGCTGCTAGCATAAATGCACTTTTATGCACCATCTCGTACTATTCGCCAAAGAGTTATAATTTTTCCTAAAATGAGACCAGCTATACTACCAACATTCATGTCATCTCAATGGTTCGAAGGTTCAACGAGTCCTCCGAACTACTTGATTTTAGCCTCTCCGCATCTGGATTATAGTTTTATAAAATTCCATTAAGACATTGATTATTAGAGGAATACTTTTTACAAAAACAAATGCAAATGCAAAATATTCTCAGAAAGTAACCTTTTTAAAAGGAACTTAAAGAATTTCATTTAAATCATATATGTTCAATTACGCAATGTGCTGACCATTTTCAGGAGTCTATTTGGGGCTGCCGGAGGAGAAACAAAATTTGTAACACTCTATAACTTAAATCATGAAATTAAAAATTAATATATAAAATTATTCTATTAATATTAATTAGATTTAAGCTGCCAACTGGAAAAGGCAGCTGTAAGGGTTTTGAATCCTAAAATTCAAACAAAAGTAAAAAAAAACAATTAATTGTGGATCACTTGCAAACCTACCAAAAGTAGATCAACAAACTTATAACACAAGGGATTCTAGAATTTTTTCTACAGCATGGTTTTTCAGTGTTTCGGATTCACCTCGTCAATAACTAACACCAACATAATAATGGTTGGATTAGTCCATACCTTGTGTCTTGTGTCATCATGCACAATAATTTGGTTTGTTCAAAAATTGTCCCGTTTGGGAATTTTGCATGTTTTACTGCTTCTGTGTTGTATTTTTTGTTTAGAACTCCCGAATAAATTATTCAACTAGTCACTCATCGGAAACTAAGATTTTGAACGTTAGTGCACCAATTTCTATTTCTATCGAAATTATGCAAAGTATCCAAACAGTTTTATGACACATACTGTACTCCGACACTGCAATAAATTCGATGCATCGATCGACTTTGTAGCAGGCTAACAAGAGGCAGACCTGCTCATCACCAGCTCCGATATGAGCTGGTCGCCTGTTCCGTAATAAAATGCAAATTGAGTGAAATATGTGCTGCGATAAACTATAACCAGTGTGATAGTTGCGCGAGAGACGGTGAGCTTCGCTTTCTGCAACGATCGTTATTTTTTCCTACTTCTATTTGTGTACTTAATTTTATATTCAATTTATGCAGCGTTCTTTTTATTTCTGCCGAAGCGATGGAGCATACCATACCACGAGTCAGATGTATGAAAAAGTGGTGAATCACAGGAATAGATTGTGCCAGCGAAAGCTTGTTAACTCTTTTTCATCGAATAGACCGGATGGGAATCAATGGTTACACATGATACTGGAACAGGGCACGTTCATCGGTGTTTTAGGATATACATTCCTAGCATAACGTTTTTGTGGTGCTACACAATCACAGAAAAAAATGCAATAACTTAGCTGCTCCCTGGATGAATATACATTGGACCGGTAACAATTTTGACCTTTTATCGGAACACTGGTCATTCAAATGGTAATTGGCTCCACAAACCATATGCCAAATATGAACTTTTCTAGTAGCTCTAGCTCACTCGCAAAGGCTTTCAAGTTTATTTAGTAACATAGGCAGTGTTTGGTTCATGGTTTCAAGCCTCTCGAGGGGTGATAGAGGATCATTTTTCGGGAAAGAATTCGTTCTAAACCGTTACAGAGTTATTGTACCTTTTCTGTAATTGATTTGTTTGTCTTTAAATACTCCTAACTCAAAATGTGTACTTTATGTTTCAAATATTTTAGTTCCATTGGAAAGGTGAGAAAATTAAGCATAAGCATAAGCATAAGAGATCGCCCGTAGTTGCTACTCCGTTATTGACCAGAACCAAATTAGGTTGCAAAATGTTCATTGGAACAACATGCTTGGGAATAACATGATGAGCCACATTGTACAATCTATTCTGATCCCTGCATGCTGATCAATACCGACGCCGGTTAGGTCCGAATGCAGATCTTCTGGGAAAGGAAGGAATGTTAGTCCGATACATGTTGCTACTAGAGACCGGGTAATCCTCTGCATCTCCACATGTATCACAGGAAGGGGAGATTTGTTAGTAAATGTGCCAATAGCGTTATCATGTAATAATTGCTCTGGGCAGCCGGCTGCCGAGAATTTGGGAAAATTTATCCTTTGTTGTATTAATACGATTAGCAAAATAAGCAACTTCAACTCCGGATAGCCGGCTATAAGGAGAACTGCTTATATTTTTTAATAACATTCAATCACGCGACGAATTTGTTCGTGGTTTCTATCGTGTCGGTGCTGATTGTTACCAAGAACGGAGCTTGAAATTAGATTCATTAAAACAGACGCGGCGAATTTTCAGTACGTATTGACCCGCGATCATCGATACCAGTCGAATCATAGTACGAGCCAACCTCCGAACAACTATTCATTTTTACGGTATTGTCTTCTCGGCTAGATCCATTCGCACCCTCTCATTCTGCCACTATCGGCAGAAGGCCGACAGCACACGTCGCCGGTCTAAGGACCAACGAACACCTAAAATTTACATGCGACAAAATATCTGCAATCCTGAATATAAAAGAATTAAAACCTCTACTCATTAGCAATAAAATAAGAAAGCAAAAAAAAACAGTTGAATATCCATGGCGGCTCATTTTTAAAGATAGCACCGCCGATGAAACACCCAATACAAAATAGGTGACAAGGAAGAAATTAGCTGAGCACCGACCGGCTGGTTTGCCACCTATTTTTCGGGCGAAGACTTTTGGAGCGACACCTGGTTGTCGCTAGTCGCTGGTGAAACGCCAATTATTTGAATATGCCAATTTTTCTTATTGCTGTATTTTTTCATTTTTCGGATCGAATTTTTTCTCTGAAAAACCATTTTTCACTATTTTTAGAATGTACACTGTGTTTCTAGATGTTTTCTATGCACTTTTATTGTCTTTGCATTGGGAATCGAAGGCCCTTAATGCGAGGAAAAAACTTTTTTTCATTTGCCGGAATTCGATTTTCACAAACTGTCACCACTCGCGTCAGTCGAAAATATGTCGAAAAATGCTTTTATAAGACACTTTGTATAATCGTTAAATTGCACCGTTATTCGAACTTTCGATAACCGGGAGGCAGTAAACTGTGCCGATGAAAATTAACCGACTCGAAGGTGAACCGCTCGCGACGAAGATACACACTCCCACCTCCATTGGAAAGATGAGAAAATTTTTTATTAAGTAGTGTTCACATATAATTCAGTTAATTTGTTGAAGTCTCGACAAACATATGGGTACGGCTCAAAAGCCAACTGTCAAAATTCTCTTTGAAAGGAAATTCCGGATAAACCGCTACTGTTCGTACACAGTTCACAGCAGTTAAGGACATGCTGAATAGAGTCACAAGGTGACTTCTAAAATGGCTGCCGTCGTTTCTGCTTCTTCTTTTTATTTCATCGTCAAAATCAAAACATTGCATTAGCGCGCAAGACAAAATCGTTTGTAACTTAAAAGTCTTATCTCAGATTGCTTAGAAATTGTATCACTGTATGTAAGCATGTTAGCACATGCAGATGAATAGATTCTCTTCACGGAAGTTTTATTCGTTAGGGAAATTTGTACCTTTTTATTTTTCAATACAAATGAAACACGTGGTACAAAAATCAGTCAGCTGATTGCTGAACGATACGCTTATGTGCGTGCCATCTCCTATCGGTATAGTATGTTCTAGCCGCACAGAGATGCTGAGCGTAACCCGAACATAGCCGAAGATAACCGAAACTTTGTTGTGATTTTGGCATCGTTTCACCTTAATAAAAGAGAAAACTTTTCTCTTTTGTTTACTACCAACATCTGTGATTGGCGAGTAACGGTTTGTCCGGAATTTCCATTCAAAGAGAATTTTGACAGTTCTTGAGCGTTTTTTCAAAACGTCATATCTGCAATGAGTTACTCTCTTTGTTTACTTTCTCTTTCGATTTTTACGGCGTCAATATAAAACTTTCCGCTTATTTTACAGTACAGATCGAAAGACGGTGGTTTTAACTAGCATATTATGCAAAGAGTTGAGGGATAAATGTTAAAGTGACCGAATTATTAACAAAAGAGAAAGTAAACAAAGAGAGTAACTCATTGCAGATATGACGTTTTGAAAAAACGCTCAAGAGTTGGATTTTAAGCCGTAAACATATGTTTGTCGAGAAGTAAAGTATTTACAGGTTAGCGTTTTTATCGAATTTTCATTCATTTCTCGAAAAGTTTGATAGTTATTGTCATCATTTTAATGATTAAAATTATTCGTTTGAAAAAACTGCGAAATTGGTTGTTTGACGTCATACACATATGTTTCGATGTGTTTGGGTTATTGAACTTGGATATTTTTGTCTTATTTTCTCTTTTACTAGGTCTAGTTTAAAAAGTATGCCACCTATTATATGTCATTCAGTTGAGTGAATTTAGTATTCTTTTAAAAGTAAATTAGTTGAAAGCTTTTATTATTATTAGCGTTTTGGTTATTTCTTAAAATAAATTTGGTAAATTACAAACATCATCATTGTTATTATCGAAATGGTGCACCTCAGCAAGTTCTCAAATTCCATTTTTGAGTTCATATCATTCTTTTTATTCGTTTTGGCGCAAAATTATTTTAATCGCATGCAATTTTATGCAAAAACGACCAATTGAATCTGATTGTATTTATGGTGACGTCATGTTGTGTCTGCTATTGTTAAGCGAAATAAAAAGAGAGGATAAAGTGTCAACGAACTAGTCCTCAAAAGAACAATTGCAATGATGAATTTTGTAAATTAATACATTGAAAAATTACAAAACTCCTCGAAAAACACTAGTTTTGAACTCTTACTATGAACACGTGACATAGTACAATTAACTAGAAAATATTTGTACATAATTTGCTATGAAATTTTCTCAGCTTTCCAACGAAAGCTTAGGAATAAGGTTATAAAGCATATTTTGTAGGCTAGAGTCTTTTAGATACTCACAAATCGAATAAAGAAAAAACCACTGGAGTTTCAATAAAATGGAGGAGATATGAAAAAATGCTTAAGATCAAAATATGGAATTTTAAAGTTATATTATTATTTGTTTATAATTCATTATTTTGAAAAAATTAACAAAAACCTCTTCAACAACACCAACTTTTGACTATTTCCCCACAAAGACTTGTTTAAACCCATTAACTGAACTAAAAGATTCAAAATACAATGTACACATCTAGCGTTAAAGGCATTTAACGATATACAAGTCAAATACAGACAAAGTTCCACAACTCTGTAACGGTTGAGATTTGATGGTATGTGTAGAACATGTTTTTTCCTCAAATACTATCAATATCTCTGCTATCACCCTGGAGAGGTTCTTAACTCAACCATGAACCAAACACCCAGCAATTCCATCAAAAAAGTTATACGATCTCTCAGAATTTCGTAATATTTCGTAGATTGTTCCTTATAGCAAAATATTAGTATTTTTTTTATTTCATCATTAGGGTGCCGCTTTTAACGTTAGATTAAGCCAACAAATCGTGATTTTTCATAAGTTTAATTTTTATTGTTAATAGTTTAAATCAAACTGATCGTTAACAGCTTAAATAAATTTTTTTTAATTTTTTTGAAAAAATAGGAGAATATTTGATGTAGCATGAAAAATTGCGTATTAAATGCATTTTCTTGATTTTCACTGTGGTGGATATTAGAAACTTAGACCGGTCTAACGTGGAAAGCGGAACCCTACTGGCATTCACACGAGCTGGCAGAGAAGAGGTGTTAGATGTAACTCTCTGCTCTGACAGCATTATGCATGAGCTGGCAAACTGGCTCGTACCAAACTTGGCTCGAACCGTCGTATTTTGATCATAAATACATCATTTTTGATAATTTAACCGTCTCGCTAGATATCGTCACATATCGTAATCCGAAATCTACAAACTGGGACCACTACGAAGAGCGCTTGGCGACTAGGTTTCATGGGTCTCTTCCGGCGATTGAATCTCCAAGTGACTTAGATGAGCTCGTGGATAAAACAAACTCACTGATAGTAGCAGCATACCAAGGGGCTTGCCCGCTTAGGGTTAGGCGTGCTTCTAGTTATGTAGTTATGTAGACGAGCTTGGAATCGCAGACGAAGGGACGGGTCGGAGGCATTTAAGTTGGCTCGCAAAGCATACAGAAGTGCCCTTCGATCTGCTGAGCGAAGTGGTTGGAAAAACCTCTGCACGAATGTCTCAAGTCTCAACGAGACTAAGTAATTGAATAAATTACTTTCGAACTTGAAAGACTTTCATGTCAGCTCCATTAGAACTGTTAAGGGTGAATATTCATCTGACAAAGATGTAGAACTTAACACTTTCCAGGCTGTACGAGGCCATCACTGACGACCGCCCCTGAGTTCTTTTCTAGGTAAAATCGTGACAACCGAATCAATCAAATGGGCGCTTGCAAGTTTTGCTCCGTATACGTCTTCGAGAAAAGATGAAATTATTCCATATTCTTTATTCCTATTACTACATGTTTATATATATATATATATATATATATATATATATATATATATATATATATATATATATATATATATATATATATATATATATATATATATATATATATATATATATATATATATATATATATATATATATATATATATATATATATATATATATATATATATATATATATATATATATATATATATATATATATATATATATATATATATTTCTATATATACAAAGTTGGCGTACGTAAGACCGCGCATCACCTAAGAACGGCATGATGGATTTGCGTAATTCGTTCTTAATTTTGTTGATGTCGTGAATGCTCGAAATAATATCAATGATGAATTCTGTTTTGGGCAGGACGAAGTTTGCCGGGTCAGCTAGTTTTCTTTAACCCTTTCACGCCCAACTTTTTACTTATGCATACAGGTGTCCAAAACTATTTTGCCTTGAAAATGGTGGGGTCAAGGAACACGAAAAATCTTTTTCCATAGAAATAGGTGCTTCCATCGCAGTGCTAGAAGCTGCGAAAGTTTTACCTTCCAATGCTTAATACAATTTTCCTAGATTTTTTACAATAGTCCAATTACGTGTAAAATGTAGTCGAAGACAGTCTAAATTGATAGGTATTATCAGTTTTCAATAATATTGCAAAATAACGAAGATATATCAAAATTTCATTTTACGTCGTCAACCTAAACTGTCCCTGGCAGCACTGCTCCATCGGTAACCAATCAGACTAAATGTAATAACTTCAGTTTTAGAGCTAATACTTCTAACTTTTAGTGCTCAAATGAAAGATATTAGTCACATTTATTAGACTTACTTGTTTATGGGAGCAATTCTTGCCTAAACCAAAAGTTATAAAAACATTGTTGTCTACAAACAACATGGGCATGAATGGGTTAAGAGTTCTTACTTGTAGTCTAGCAACATGATACATTCCATTAGTGTGGTGGGAAATGATTGTAAAATTCATTCCCAAAAGTGACCGCGTTACCTATGAGGAGGCAAAGAGCTTTTTTTTTGTTGGAGACAAACCACTGCGACCAGTATTTAGATCTATTGTGGTACCTATGAGGAGGCAAAGAACTTTAGGCCGATCCGAATGACCTCTTTCTTTTTCAAATCAGTGGCACATTTAATCGACCACTGCATTCGGGATGTTAGCTTGGGCGAGTACCCGTTTCATGAAATGCAACATGCATATCAGCGGGGGAAGCATACTACTGTCCTGTTGCACAATGTTGTCCACAACAAGCAAGTTTAGGAGTTCAGGGTACCTTTAAATATAGCGAACTTGATACACGCAATGCTTAGTAACCGATGTATGTGTTAATTGTTGAGACAAGTAGAGATAAGGAAACTGAGTGTCTGCGGATGTCCTCAAGGTGGTGTGCTGTCACCACTTCTATAGAACTTTGTCGCCGATGGCTTGTTGAGGAAACTTAATGAGCTTGAGTTTCCGATATAATAGTTTCGCCGATGATTATTACATAATGATCTCCAGTATTTGCATTAACACGCTTTTTGATTTGATGCAGCATGCATGTGTTGTTGAGAAATGGTATCTTCAGTGGTTGGACTATCAGTTAATCCAAATAAAACATCAATGGTGCTTTTTAGTTAACAAAAGATTACAACCGGAGCAGTTATTGTTACAGATCAAGTTAAGTACGTTTGGGTAATTCTTAACTCAAAACTCGATTTAAGAATCAAGAGAGCTTGTATGATATTCGTCCAATGCATACGTGGTCTCAGAAAATCATGAGAACTCAAATCTAAGTACATTAAAAGCCGTAAGCACAAAGCCGTACTAACTGTTTTTAAACCGGACTAACTTTTAAACCGACCTAAAATATTTGGTAAGCTTTAATCAAACATTGCTGTCATTTATATGGCGTTCTGATCTGCGTTACACGTCAATGTTAAAAAACAACAAATTCAAGTTAAAGAAAATGAGTAAATTCATTCCGATATTTTCTTGCAGTAAAATAGCTTTTCTTCGTCAAATATCTCGTTCCATAGGGTTTGAGAACAATTTTGTCAACTTGTTGCCGATATGTTTCTGAACTTTAACGTGTTGGATAGTTGAAAGTTGGCCGATGATGTGCAGTACTTTGTAATGACATAATATGCACAAAAGAAAATAAATTGATATACATATGCATGTTTTTATTCAGCTTGAATAGGCGCTCGTCGAGTTAGAGGTGGCTAAACCATCGGTTGTAATTGGTGCCATGATAGTTATTTCTCGACAAAAATATGATTACTGGTTAAAACCCAACTGTCAAAATTCTCTTTGAAAGGAAATTCCGGACAAACCGTCGCTGGATAAACACAGTTCATAGCAGTTAATGGAAGAGAAAATTTTTCTCTTTTGTTTACTGCCAACATCTGTGATTGGCGAGTAACGGTTTGTCTGGAATTTCCTTTCAAAGAGAATTTTCACAGTTGGCTTTTAAGCCGGAATTATATGTTTGTCGAGATTTCATACTTTGATTAAAAAAATGGTTAAAATATTTCAATTTGAATTTAAAATGAACTGTGAGTGTCATTCTAACTGAACATGATACCTATCGACGTGGGGGAGAACATTTATTTTCGTTTCAAGTGAATTTTCACAAGTTTGGAATAAAGATCAATTATCAATGAAGGTCTGCGAATTAAAATTATACACGTTTTTCAGCGAGGTTTAAATAAAAAGCAAACAAAGATCAAACAGAAAATTAAACTTTGACAGAATGATCATTTATATTCACGAGCGTTATATTATTTTTTTTTGCGCTGTGGCAGACAGAATATAGATATATTTCTATAATGCATCAATGCAAATTGGAACGATTTATGCCAAAAACAAAATAAATATATTGATCACAATAAATTTCAAAACATTTTGTATTCAGAAGTTTTATGTGATTTTATTCTTATTGGAACATTGCACATATTTAAAATCAATTATTTTCTCTTAGCTTAGGGTATTTGTGGAGCTAATCTCTAAGCTGTTAACATTCTGATTCAATTTGCTAACGACCAGTGTAAGTAAATTTATAAAATATTGCATTTCATGATCTATATCCAATTGTCATTTGTTTGGATCTTTCCCCTAAAAACAATAATTTTCTTCCGTTATTTACTTTCTTTGATGTGTGATACAATAGATATATGGGCAATCATTCGTGAAAATATGTTATTGATTTATATTAACAAATTAAATGGTCCCGCTTATTCTCTTAGCGATAAGCAAAAAGAAAAGAATCAAAACAATTCTTATTGTAGTTCTGTTTCTAATTCACAAAAACAACTTTGATCTGAATTGATTGAATAGATCTCAATTTATCCAAACGTGCTCTACTGTAACCCTTTGATGTGCAATTGGAATCAAGCGTGTAGAAAGAAGGAAAGAACGAGGAAATAAAAAAATGCGGGTAGATATTGCCCATCCTATGAATTTTAAGACCCTAGCGCGTGAAATTTTTGACAGCTAGTTTTCCGCGCTCACTAATACTCATGCAGCATTTTGACAAAAACATAAATATGTCGTGTCATTTTTTATCGACGAGCGTTGCAAATTTCAATAAAGATTTAAGTGAATATTTAAAAAAGATATCCATAGAATGGCTGATATACTTTCAGAAGTCTCTAAGCGGCGCGCATCGGTTAACACTGTTTATTATGTGCTGTACGGCTACTATTTTTTAGGACTTTCAAAAGCGAAACTTGCCATCATGTACCGGAAACACAAGTCAACAATAACTAACTGGATCCAAACTTACCAAAGAAACGGGTTTTTTCGAGGAAAGAATATTATCGGGATGTAAAAAAATTTGGAGCAGATAAACGAGAGTGGTTGGTGGAATTATTTCTTGCTAAACCAACGTTATACTTAGATGAATCAAAAGAACTGTTTGCTCGCCAATTTAACATCACAATTTCGGCGTCCTCGATTTGTCGTATACTGCACAACGAAGGATTAACCTGGAAAGCGCTGGAACGAAGAGCTATACAGATCAGAACGGAAGATATCGTAAGGTTTTGTGAGGAATTGCATCAAATCAAGTGGGATTACCATAACTTAGTTTTTTTGGATGAGGTAAGCTTCGATTCCAGATCTATCCCACTGAGAAGTCCAAAAAATTGTTTCAAAATCGTTCAACACGGGTCCAGCGATGGACGTTCGTTGAACGGTTATTTGGACGATGTCCAAATTGGTCCAACGAACGTCCTTCATTGGACGATTTTGAAACCAACCGTTCTTAGAGGGATGCTACGCACAAGAGGATACGCTGTGCGGGGGAAACGGTTGATATGTAGAGGCGAATTTGTAAGACGACCAAGAGCTTCATTGCTATGCTTCATAAGCCAGGAAGGCATGCAGGAGGTTTTCTGTACCGAAGGGACGTTTAATAGGACAAAATTTTTCGCTTGTTGCAGACAGTTTGCTCTCAATTCAGATAATGTACAATGTTACCTGGGTCATTGCTCCGTATGGATTCTTGATGGAGCTCGCATTCATTGTGATTCTGCAATAATTTCCTATTTGCGCGCATTGGGTATTTATGTAATTTTTCTACCTGCATACTGTCCTTTCTTCAATCCAATAGAGATCGTATTCGGATTAACCAAAAGGCACTTGAAAAAAATCTACCAAGAGACTCGCGAGAAGGACATTCAATTAGTGGTTGCAAAGGCGTTGGATACGTTTTCTAATCACCCAATGAACAATCTGTTTCGCAAATGCGGTTATGTAAGAGGTGGAAGATTTGACCCAACAATTGCCCTAGAAGAAAATCTCACTGGCCTTGGGTTTGAAGATAATTCAGAGAAGCGAAAGTAAAAAGTTTATTTTTTTAAATATAAACATCGTTTTTTAAAAATTATACATGTTTTCTTATTAAATAGAACATTGGTAATTAAAAAGAAACATTTTAAAAGGAAAATTGTTTTTTTGTTATGAGCAAAATCATCATTGATGATCGACATCATCCATCTCCTCTACGCGACTGGCTAAAAATGCTCCGAAGTCTGTTTCCTCCACTTGCACTGCTTCTTCCGCTGCTGAAATGAACGTGTCGCCGATTCGGTCTCGTTGCTCAAGGGCCTCTAGGTGCCGTTTCACTGATTGCATTTTGACAATCATGTTTTGAGCAGTTAGTTGCATGTCCTCAAAGGCTTCACGAAGTTATTCTACATCGTCATGATACCCAGCATTTACACTATGGGCAACAGCAAAACCTCGACGAATTGCTTTCAAACGAGGCTGTTCTTTAACCGAAAATAATTTCACCAAATGTGCGGGGGGAGCATCGTGTAGCAACCTTTCTTGGCAGTGAAACTCTGAAGTATAAATGGCATTAGCCCACATCATCCACGCAATGTCCTTTGCTTCCCATTTATCACCATGGATATCTCGCAATTTTTGCGCAAGAACCGCAACTGATTGGTTCGAAGCAGCCCCAGCCTTGTCACGTTCCTCCTGCTCCAACAAAACTTCGCGCACTGTCTTGAAAACGCTCTTGTTGTTGACAGAAAGTGAATAAACATGCAGTAATAGATGGATTTCTTTGTTTCTCCAATTCTGTAAAAGTGTAGGGGTGACTTTATCTACCGTGTAACATCTATGGTTGGTTTTATCATTAAACAACGCAAAACGGATAAAATCGCCCTCTTCCGGAATCGGCTTGGAGCTCCAAACAGGCATTGCCACTCCTCTTTCATCGCACGTAAAAATCACTTCTCGTTTCAAAAATTTTTTCGCCAGCAGCCAACAACTATGAGTGAATTGCTCGGCAGTATTTCCGGAGACTCCCCATTTACCAACTTCCTTGCCGGAACTATGACCCTTAAAATCCCGTACCGTAATCAGCAACCAGCAACCAAGCAATCCTTCTGGCAATTTGTTCTGAGAAAATCTGCTTTCACTTTGTTGATGATCAACGTTTTCTGCTTTGCTGATATCCATCCCGGTGTCGGACAAGCTTAAACTGTATTCAATCATTTCAGTTGACAATACAGCACCAAGAGAGTCATCGTCAACCAAAAGATCCTCCCGAGAATAGTTGATTCGATTTAAACACTCTTCAACTTCCGGATCCGAATCCGGGGGTAGTGAATCGTCCGTATTCATAGTTGTTTTAATCCGTATTTGCCGAGACTGAAAACGGTTCTGTAAAAACATAATATCACATATTTTAGTCTCTTGTTATGAAATTTTGAAAAATATCTACCTAATCTAGCAGCAGCAAATTGCAAACACAAAACAAAAAGAACTGTCAGATAGGGTACGAGAAAACGGAACGCATATGTGTATGTGTTGTGAGGGGAATGCACTGTGCAAATATTTTCAACGCAGGAGTCTTGTTAGGTGCAAAATGCGCAATAAACACGGTAAAAAAACTTTACCTATTTTATGAGCTGTCAAAAAATGGGTATTTTATTGCTTATAACAATTGGTGCTTTTTATTCATTTCACAACTACTCGATGAGATAATGTCAATAGATATACTGATCTTAATAATGAGTGAAAAGTCATTAAAAATTATTTTAAGCGAGTTAACCTGCAAACTAAGGTTCGTAGCGGAAGCTACAAATTACCGGCCTGCATCTGAGTACGTGGCGGAAACGGAACATTTCGGCAATGCTCATAAAAACGGCTGTTTAAACTACTGAGGATGTTGCAAATATGCGTTTGGCATTTTTAGAGCAGCCAAAAGATCTAGCCATTAAAAATATATCCAGTTGGCGGTTTTATTTTGTTAAGTAGTTAAGGAGACAATAATGTGAAATGAATGTTATTTTATGTTTTTTAATTCGGAAATAATTCTATTGAAAGTATTTTTCATTCTGGCGCGATTTTCATGAATGGATATTTTTCACGCGTTTTGTTGTAACAGTTCTGCGAAAAATAAAGGGTAAAAAATACCCAGGTTGACGTACAAGAGCTGTATTCATTTATGGATACGAACGCTTTACCCACTTAATGGGTTATTCCACTTTCATTAAAAATGCGTAGTTTTCTACGCATTAATTGGTATTTTATTAGTGTAGTTCGACAGTGCTTGTCTTTCCTACCTGAAAAACTGGCTTATTTATTGCCATCTTTATTGCGAGCAAAAAGAGCCATATTTATCCAGAAGAAAGCCGAAGAAGAAGAGAAGCATGGCAAATTTTTGCATATTTTTGTCTTCTTCCGGTAACATGATGCTGCCATTTGCATTGCTGCGTTCTGATCAGCAATAAACGGCTATGTTAAAAAACTGTACAATAAAATTAATTTAAAATTCACTGTTTATGCCATTTAATAGTCTGATTATTTCGAGAATTTTTGTATTGCTCAATAAAATGCTGAATCGACATCTTGTTGAATGGGAATTATAACATAAGTATTGTATCAAATGAAATAATATTTTTTTCGAGCAATTTCATCACAAGATGGCGGCTCTGCAGCATTTTCACCTCATGCGCGTTTTTTGGAAGGGGTCCACGGTCGGAAATCAATCTCCCGTGATTTTTGACCTAGCGCCAAAAACTAAAGTTTTTCTCCATTCGTAACCCAACTTTGTACCGGGAAACAAGTGCTTTTTGTTCTCTCCGGTGTGGTTTAATTTTTTCGGTGGTACGAAGGTGCTTGCTGTGGCAGAGGCTGCAGTAAAGCATTACTAATAAACAGTCCCGCGAGTGATAATTGTTACCTGCGATATCAGTTAAAGTAGTGCAGTGAAGTGCGTTACTAAACATTTTTCTTGCCTGAAAGACGGCTTTGTTTAGACGAGCTATATCAGCTCTACTGTGTGAAGGTCACGCGGGTGACGGATAAAACAAACGAAGGATCAATTCACCTACCAGCTCGTCAGGAACCAACTGGTGAAGTGTTTCGTTTTTTACTTTTCTTATCGATTTTTTTCTTTTTATTGCTTTTGATTTTTTATTTTGATTTAAGTTAAACAGTGCGGTCGAGCGTGTTGCTCCCGCAACAAAATGGAACAAACAGAAGGATCACCCTCCGAAGAGGAATATTATGAAGAAGAAGAACGTATATCTGATACTGAGACAGATAATGTTATGGTCGATCCACTTCCCCCACTTTCCCCCAATGTCTCACAGCCCCCCCGAGTCAAGGTTTACCAGGATGGATCCGCTGGTCCTTGGGTGGTATACTTTCGGCCCAAAAATAAACCGTTAAACAGCATAACTGTTGCACGGGAGCTGACAAAACGTTACTCGGCCGTAACCGAGATTAAAAAGGTTCAGTCAGATAAACTGCGCGTAGTCGTTACTGACTTGAAACAGGTCAATGATATCGTTAGCAATAGCCTCTTTACGCTGGAGTATCGCGTCTACATCCCTTCTCGTGATGTGGAGATCGACGGTGTGGTAAGTGATGCGGGTCTAACTGTCGATGATCTGATGAATGATGGGGCTGGCCGCTTTAAGGACCCTAACCTTCAATCAGTTAAGATTTTGGAGTGCAAGCAATTGCACTCAAAGTCCTTCGAAGATGGTAATTACTATCCATCTGACTCGTTTCGCGTAACCTTCGCCGGATCTGCACTTTCGAGCTACGTTGAAGTGGGAGGAGCTCGTCTACCTGTACGCCTGTTTGTACCGCGGGTCATGAATTGTTCCAATTGCAAGCAGCTAGGTCACACGGCCACCTACTGTAGCAACAAGCAACGGTGCGGTAAATGTGGGGAACGCCATGCGGATGATACTTGCAGTAGCCCCGCTGAGAAGTGTGTTTACTGTGGGAGAATCCGCATGCACTTTTGACATGCCCAACGTACAAACTTCGCGCGGATAAACTGAAGCGATCCGCCAAAGATCGCTCCAGACGCTCTTACGCAGAAATGCTTAAAAGAGCTGTTCCACTTATCTCCGAAAACCCATTCGCTCTCTTGCCAACTGACGATAACGCCTCTAACGACCCTTGCGAGGGGCATTCTTTGGCTCCGCTTGGAAACTCTAGGAAAAGACCTAATCAAAACTCACCTGAACTTCCTCGTAAGGGTCCTAGGTTGTCCCAAACAAGGGTACAAAATAAAAATAATTCATCAACTGGAAGTGCTGGTACAAATCCGAAGATAATACCTCCTGGTTTTGGGAAATTGAGATACAACCAGGAGTTTCCAGCACTCCCCGGGGCACCAAAAATCCCAAGTGCTCCAATTTTACAGTCAGAAACTCAACCTAAAACGGGATTCCTTAAATTCTCTGACATTGTGGACTGGATATTCACAGCTTTCAACATTACCGATCCTATGAAAAGCTTGCTGGTTGCTATTCTACCAACAGTAAGAACATTTTTAAAACAGTTGACTGAACAATGGCCCCTCCTTACAGCGATCGCATCCTTCGATGGCTAACTTATTAGACGGAATCAGGGATCTGATCACTGTTTTACAGTGGAACTGCAGAAGTATTATCCCCAAAATTGATTCATTAAAACACGTGCTAAATTACAATCATTGTGATGCATTTTCCCTATGTGAAACATGGCTAACTTCTAATATAAACCTCAACTTCCACGATTTTAACATTATCCGCTTGGATCGAGAAGACTCATATGGGGGGGGGGGGGGGGGGGTACTTTTAGGGATCAAAAAGTGCTACTCCTTCAATCGAATCAACCTCCCTTCGACGCCAGGCATTGAAGTTGTCGCTTGTCAAACAACAATCAAAGGCAAAGATCTTTGCATTGCTTCTATTTACATTCCTCCTAGGGCCATGATGGGATATCGAAGATTCTCCAACGTGATTGAACACCTTCCCTCGGCCCGCCTGCTTCTTGGAGACTTTAACTCTCACGGTACGGGGTGGGGCTGTCTATACGACGATAATCGATCTTCGACAATTCAAGACCTTTGTGACAACTTCAATATGACAATTCTGAACACAGGGGAAATGACACGAATTCCTAGACCACCTGCGCAAGCAAGTGCACTGGACATATCTTTATGCTCGACATCACTACGGTTAGATTGCAAGTGGAAGGTAATATCTGATCCCCACGGTAGTGACCACTTACCAATTGTAATTGCAATCACCACTGGTTCAAGACCATCGACACCAATCAATGTGCCCTATGACCTCACACGAAACATTGATTGGAAGAGCTACGCTGCTGAGATATCCAAAACTATCGATTCAACACAGATACTTCCCCCGGAGGAAGAATATAAGTTTTTGTCCAACTCGATTCTCGATAGCGCGATTCAAACTCAGACGAAACGAGTACCCGACGTGAACACCCAAAAACGTTCTCCCAACCCGTGGTGGGACAAAGAGTGCTCAGACGTGTACGCGGAGAAAGCTGCCGCGTATAAAACCTTCCGGAACGACGGGTTAGTTGCTAGTTATCGAGTGTACGCGATATTAGAAAAGCGAATGAAAAATTTAATGAAAGCTAAGAAACGCAGTTACTGGCGCCGGTTTGTCGACGGGTTAACAAGAGAAACATCGATGAGCACTCTTTGGGGCACGGCCCGACGTATGCGAAACCGAAACAGTACTAACGAGAGCGTGGAATATTCAAACCGTTGGATATTCGATTTCGCCAAGAAGGTTTGTCCGGATTCCGCCCCGGCACAGAAAATCTACCGCGCCGCGTCGCCTTACAATACCGCGAACGAAACACCGTTTACGATGGTGGAGTTCTCACTTGCTCTCTTATCATGTAACAATAAAGCCCCGGGGCCAGATAGAATTAAATTCAACTTATTGAAGAATCTGCCAGACTCTGCCAAAAGACGCTTGTTGAATTTATTGAATAGGTTTCTTGAGGGTAACATTGTCCCACATGACTGGAGACAGGTGAGGGTCATCGCCATCCAAAAACCAGGAAAACCAGCCTCCGACCACAATTCGTATCGTCCGATTGCAATGCTGTCCTGTATCCGGAAGTTGTTCGAGAAAATGATCCTGTTTCGGCTCGACAATTGGGTCGAAACAAATGGCTTACTGTCAGATACACAATTTGGCTTCTGCAAAGGCAAAGGGACGAACGATTGCCTTGCGTTGCTCTCAACAGAAATTCAAATGGCATATGCTAACAAAGAGCAGATGGCATCAGTATTCTTGGATATTAAGGGGGCTTTCGATTCAGTTTCGATCAACATTCTTTATGAGAAGTTGCACCAGCATGGTCTTTCGCCAATTTTAAATAACTTTTTGCTAAACCTGTTGTCTGAAAAACAAATGCATTTCTCGCATGGCGATTTATCGACATCACGATTTAGCTACATGGGCCTTCCCCAAGTCTAAGCCCTCTCCTCTACAATTTTTACGTGAATGACATTGACGAATGTCTTGACAATTCCTGCACGCTAAGGCAGCTTGCAGATGACGGTGTGGTCTCTATTACAGGTCCTAAAGCCGTCGACTTGCAAGGACCACTGCAAGATACCTTGGACAATTTGTCTGCATGGGCTCTCCAACTGGGTATCGAGTTCTCCACGGAGAAAACTGAGCTAGTCGTATTTTCTAGAAAGCGTGAACCAGCGCAACTACAGCTTCAATTAATGGATCAAACTATTGCTCAGGCTTCAACATTCAAATATCTCGGGGTATGGTTCGACTCTAAAGGTACCTGGGGATGTCACATTAGGTATCTGAAACAGAAGTGCCAACAAAGGATCAACTTTTTCCGTACAATAACTGGAACATGGTGGGGTGCCCATCCAGGAGACCTAATCAGGTTGTACCAAACAACGATATTATCAGTGTTGAAGTACGGATGTTTCTGCTTTCGCTCCGCTGCGAACATACACTTCATCAAACTGGAGCGAATCCAGTATCGTTGCTTGCGTATTGCCTTGGGTTGCATGCACTCGACCCATACGATGAGTCTCGAAGTGCTGGCGGGCGTTCTTCCGCTGAAAAATCGATTCTGGGACCTCTCATATCGATTGCTCATTCGATGCGATATTCTGAACCCATTGGTGATTGCAAATTGCGAAAGGCTTGTCGAGCTTAATTCTCAGACCCGGTTCATGTCCTTGTACTTCGATTACATGGCACAGAACATCAATTCATCTACGTATAACGTCAACCGTGCTCATCTCTTAGATACTTCTGATCCAACTGTATTTTTCGATACATTCATGAAGGAAGAGATTTGTGGAATTCCGGATCATATTCGCCCACAAGTGGTCCCAAATATTTTCTATAACAAATACCATCAAGTCGACTGCGCCAAAATGTTCTACACTGACGGATCAATTCTCGACGGGTCCACAGGCTTCGGTATCTTCAACGAAAATCTTGCTGCCTCATTCAAACTCAATGATCCTGCTTCAATTTACGTCGCAGAATTAGCTGCCATTCAGTATACTCTCGGGATCATTGACACCCTGCCCTCAGACCATTACTTCATCGTTTCGGATAGTCTCAGCTCCATTGAGGCCATCCGTGCGGCGAAGCCTGGAAAGCACTCAACGTATTTCCTGGGGAAAATACGGGAATATCTGAGTGCTTTATCTGAAAAATCTTACCAGATTACCTTGGTTTGGGTCCCGTCACATTGTTCTATTGCGGGCAATGAGAAGGCGGACTCTTTAGCCAAGGTGGGCGCATTAGAAGGCGACACTTACGAAAGACCAATTTGCTTCAACGAATTTTTCAGTATCTCTCGTCAGAGGACGCTCGATAGTTGGCAAACCTCATGGAGCAATGGGCATCTGGGACGGTGGCTACATTCCATTATCCCGAAGGTATCAACGAAAGTTTGGTTTAAGGGGTTGGATGTGAACCGGGACTTTATTCGTACGATGTCAAGGATCATGTCCAACCATTACTCGTTTGACGCGCATCTCCGTCGTATAGGGCTTGCTGAAAATAATCATTGTGTTTGTGAGAACGGCTATCACGACATCGAGCAAGTTGTTTGGCTGTGCGCAGAGTACTGTGTTGCCAGGTCCCAACTAATAGATTCCCTTCGGGCCCGAGGTAGATCACCCTATGTGCCAGTCCGGGACGTCCTGGCAAGCCGTGACCACCCCTATATTTATCTTATCTATATCTTTTTGAAAACCGCTGATGTCCAAGTTTAATACATTTTACCCTCTCTCATTCACAGTAGAATCTCACCAACCTATCCCTGTATCTACAATATGGCATTGCTTCGCGAGTCTTCGGTGCACACTCTTCTTGATAACCGTCTATCCAGAACATCATGACATACCGCACATGCAGATGATATAGAGTGCCAATAATTATCCGAAATATTGACCTTCCCCTCGCCCCTGCGATTACAGGCTGGAAACTACAACACTACAACAAAGTGTGCATATCCGCCACAATGATCAATCAGCAAACGACGATGTCAATTACACAATATGTATCCCACTTCCTACCTTTTTCCTTTACTTACATAAGAGGGGAGCAAGCCGCCCCTAAATACGGCTTTCCCTTCCCCCACTAACATATGACATGTAATATAAAAAAAAAATGAATTATCGGCCTCGTTAAGCTACAGCATTTGGGCCTAAATAAACGTATTTTAAGATAAGATAAAGTTTTTCTGATTCCTTATGTCAATAGCGATGTACATAGGATTTTTCCTATATTTTAATTTTAAGCGAAATGGCGCAGTTTTGAGTGAAAAACGTAGAGAATGTCATAAAAATCTACACAAAATCGTTAATCAAAGGCAAGCAATAAAAAATTAATGACAGGTACTAACGTCTTAGGCCGGACTAAACTCAGGCCTAAAATCAAGGATAGTACCGTATGGCGGTACCAACTAGATTCAAGCTTGCCGCTATAAGTGAATCTAGACAGCATCTGTTAGACCAATACTGGAACACAGTGGGGCAGAATGCTACTTTCGACGCTTAAAACCTCTAACGCACTAGGTATGTATTCTGGAGGATTAGTGTCTGCAGCAAAGTGTCTTGGATGGAAATGAACATTATTTTGACAACTTTGGTTTTTATCTAGATAAGTAGAAAATGATCTAGATCAGTTCTATTAAAAAACTGTCTTCGGTAAAGTTGTTTTGATGTTATATTCTATAACCAATGTAGATGGCGCTATACGACATATAAAAAATACTCCAGAAAATGAATTTTAGCATATTTTTATGAAAAAATCTCTCATTTTATTCCTATCTGGCTATTTTTATAATCGACAATACAAAAAAAAAATCTTCAAATGCTCTTAAAAGCCATTCTAACGTACTAAAGATTAAGAGAAAACGCAATTTTTCGTCGTATTCCTTACCTCTCCGAAAAACAATCTGCAGTATTAACCCACCCAAGTTGTTTTTTTTTCGGATACCAAAAAGGATGATGTTTTATTGTCGAAAATCTTCCGATATGAGTATGAATTAATATTTCAATAATATTATATTTTGATTAATTTTACTGTGGAATTCTATCGAATTCAAAAAGTGCCCAGCTAGTCCTTATACAAAACTTTAAATCGCTTTTAAATTCTGCTCATAATTGGAATAAATAATACTCACACTCGGCGATCTACCTATGCTGGTATGATAAAAATCCATCCATTATTAAAGGAGTTGTAATTTGTCAAAATGCAAAAAAAATGCGCGAAAAACCGTGACGCACATATCTTTTTGAGTTTTATTTGTAATTTTCCATTTCAGGCACGTATTTTCCACTTTAGTCCACATGCGTTATCGCTCGAAGTGAAAAGTGGAGGGATATTATTGTTTAGGTTTTCTTTTCTTTGGCACAGGCTTTTTTTTTATCTTTGTGATACCATATTTATCTACACCATCGAGTAGTAATAACACCAGCCTCGCCTTATGGTTGTTTTTATGGCTTTGCCAACTTTTTGTTTTTATGAAGTATTTTCACAACTGCGGAGATATGTTTGTAGCTCAAGTTAAAGTTAACACTGACCTGCAATCAGAGCTCGAACCAAAACAAACTTATATACATACTCAATCGAATTGGAGCAGCCAAACAAATTGGTTACGCACGAACGAAAGGTTTGTGCTACATGCAATCCCATCATACAATTTGCCCGTAACGCACAAACAGGCGAAATTGAATCTGCAATCGTATTATTTGGTTGTTTTATCAACTCTGATTGCAAACCGGTTGGAAAACCTGGCACAATTGGAGGAGGCACGGTTGTTCTCGAGGAAGATTATTTGGGACATTTGCATAGCCTGAAAAATACCTCAAAAAACGAAATAAGATACTTGAACGCGCGGTTTCAATTCTCATGGGAATGCGTCTGGGAAAATAGGAATTGAAAGAGACGTTGCAATTAGAACGTTTTCTTTTTTCATTTACAGTGACTTTTGCACCGTTGCAACTAACTTAGTAGCTCGACCGAACATTGCTATGGGACTTGAACACGCACTCGAGGAAAACCGTCGAATCATAAATTCCTGATATTTTTGCCTTTTGAGTTGAACTTAGTACAAGATTTTCAATGCAGGAAGCTCAAAAACCAACTGTAAGATAAGCGTTTTCGTGCATTTGGTGACTAAATAAATATTTAGGCTCAGAGAAGTCAGGAAAAAAATCACTAACTTTCGAGATATAATCAGTATCAATACCTGAATTCAGTATAAACATGGCTGTGTTTTCATTCGTTATCGAGCACTCAGTCGAGATAGAAGTCTTTTGTCATCGGTCCGTACACTCTATAGCGACAAATAGTGTTAATCCGCGTTCAAGGTTATTGGCACACTCTACGCCTAGTTGAGGTTTCATTATTTTTCCCGTCTTTTGTGTTTCTGTTTCTGAGTACCGTTAGCCGGTCAGTGAAGTGAAGCAGTGTTCTTTTAGTAAGCCGTCTGGATACCGTTACATACACAAGCTAAGTATTAGTTTTCGTTTCCCCTTCTTGGTTGTCTTAATAACGTGCACTGGGCAATAGGCCCGTGCAAAAATGACTTCCCCTGACGGCGGTTCATCTCAAGGTGAG
This sequence comes from Topomyia yanbarensis, assembly GCF_030247195.1. Taxonomy (NCBI): domain Eukaryota; kingdom Metazoa; phylum Arthropoda; class Insecta; order Diptera; family Culicidae; genus Topomyia; species Topomyia yanbarensis. Next base: position 330,184,564 of record NC_080672.1, on the reverse strand, counting down.
ATGGACGTCGAAATAAAATCGGCTCCCCGGCTCAAGGTATATCCGAGCTCGGCCACCGGGCCATTTGTGATCTTCTTCCGGACCAAAGAAAAAAAGTGTTTGAATCTGTTGCAGATTTCTCGAGTTCTGACGGATCGGTATTCGGCCGTGACAGAAATATCGAAAATTCGCCCTGATAAGCTTCGGGTGGTGGTTAACAGTTCTACTCAGGCAAACGATATTGCTGGCTACGAGCCCTTTACGAAGGAGTACCGGGTTTATATTCCAGCTAGCAGGGTTGAAGTCAGTGGGGTCGTTTCCGATTCGAGTCTGAATTGCGAGGACCTGCTAAAATATGGGACTGGCTGTTTCAAAGACCCCATGCTTAAGCCAGTGAAGATACTGGAATGCAAACGTTTGCATTCAGCATCAGTCGCAGCTGACGGCAAGAAAATATACGTCAACTCAGACTCTTATCGGGTGACCTTCGCCGGCTCTGCCCTGCCCAATTACCTCCTCTTTGACAAGGTTCGTCTACCTGTTCGCCTCTTTGTGCCGCGGGTCATGAACTGTACTAATTGCAAACAATTGGGACACACAGCCTCCCATTGTAGCAATAAAGCCCGCTGTGGGAAATGCGGTGGGAATCATGCGGATGATTCCTGTGGTAGAGATGTCGAAAAGTGTCTCTACTGTGGGGGAAACCCACATGATCTCCCTTCATGTCCCGCGTACAAACAGCGCGAGGAAAATCTTAAGCGTTCCCTTCAGGGACGCTCTAAGCGATCTTTTGCAGAAATGCTTAAGATCGCTACGCCACCTGTCTCTACGAACATCTTTACCAACTTGTCTACTGACGAAGGCGACTGTGATGAACCCCAGGAGGGAACATCTTCTGCTGTGCCTAGAAGTAGTAGAAAAAGGAAGAACATTTCTTCTTCCAAGCTTCGTCGTAAAGGTCAGAAGGTGTCTCTTCATGGTCCCCCTAAAATAACTACTCAAGGAAGTACTGGTGCAAAACCGAAGCAAGTCGCTCCCGGTCTCAGTAACCTGAGCTCAGAAAAGGAGTTCCCAGCACTTCCAGGAACATCAAAAACCCCAAGTGTTCCCATATCTCAGCCAGAGAAAGAAAACAGTGCTGGCTTAATAAATTTCTCTGACATTGTGGACCGTATTCTTACAGCGTTAAACATTTCTGACCCCCTTAAAAGTGTCTTGATAAGCTTTCTCCCCGCAGTAAAAACATTTTTGATGCAGTTCACTGCGAAATGGCCCCTTCTTTCAGCGATTGTATCCTTCGATGGCTAATTCATCGAACGAGGTCAAGGATTTAATCACTGTTCTACAGTGGAATTGCAGAAGCATTATCCTGAAAATCGATTCGTTTAAAATCTTACTAAATAATTTGAAATGCGATGCATTTGCCCTATGCGAGACATGGCTCACTTCAGAAATAACCCTACACTTCCACGATTTTAATATTATTCGCTTGGATCGAGAAGACTCTTACGGAGGAGTACTTTTGGGGATCAAAAAGTGCTATTCTTTCAATCGGATCGACCTCCCCTCGACACCAGGCATTGAAGTTGTCGCTTGCCAAACCAGAATTAAAGGCAAAGACCTTTGCATTGCTTCCACCTACATCCCCCCCTAGAGCCTCAGTTAGCCACCGACGGCTTTGCGATATTGCGGAACTCCTCCCCGCACCGAGGCTAGTTTTAGGTGACTTCAACTCCCACGGCACGGCATGGGGTTGCCTTCAAGACGATAATCGATCTACCCTACTCCATGAGCTTTGCGACAACTTCAATATGACTATTTTGAATACGGGTGAAATGACACGGATTCCTGCCCCTCCAGCGCGTCCGAGCGCCTCAGACCTGTCCCTCTGCTCGACATCGCTGTGGTTAGATTGCATGTGGAAGGTAGTCTCTGATCCCCACGGCAGCGACCATCTGCCAATCGTAATTAATATTGCTAACGGTTCAGGGCCACCGAATACAATCAATGTTTCGTATGACCTCACACGAAATATTGATTGGAAGAGCTACGCGTCCGCGATATCCGAAAAAGTAGAATCGACACAAGAGCTTCCTCCGGAGGAAGAGTACGGGTTCCTGGCTGGCTTGATTCTCGATACCGCGATTCAAGCTCAGACTAAACGCGTACCAGACGCGAATTCACGCGGGCGTCCTCCCAATCCATGGTGGGACAAAGAGTGCTCAGACGTGTACGCGGAGAAGGCCGCTGCGTATAAGACCTTCCGGGACGACGGGCTGCCAGCTAGCTACCGACAGTACGCGATGGCGGAAACGCGCATGAAGAGTTTGATAAAAGCCAAAAAACGTAGCTACTGGCGCCGGTTCGTCGACGGACTAACGAGAGAAACATCGATGAGCACTCTTTGGAGTACGGCCCGACGCTTACGAAACCGAAACAGTACTAATGAGAGCGTGGAATATTCAAACCGTTGGATATTCGATTTTGCCAAGAAGGTTTGTCCGGATTCCGCCCCGGCACAGAAGATCTACCGCGCCGCGTCCCCTCACAATAACGCGAACGAAACACCGTTTTCGATGGTGGAGTTCTCACTTGCTCTCTTATCATGTAACAATAAAGCCCCAGGGCCAGACAGAATCAAATTTAACTTGTTAAAGAATCTGCCAGACTCTGCCAAGAGACGCTTGTTGAATTTATTTAATAAGTTTCTTGAGGGTAATATTGTCCCTCATGACTGGAGGCAAGTGAAGGTCATCGCCATTCAAAAACCAGGAAAACCAGCCTCCGACCACAACTCGTATCGACCGATTGCGATGCTGTCCTGTATCCGAAAGTTGTTCGAGAAAATGATCTTGTTTCGCCTCGATAATTGGGTTGAAGCAAATGGCTTACTGTCAGATACACAATTTGGTTTCCGCAAAGGCAAAGGGACGAACGATTGTCTTGCGTTGCTCTCAACAGAAATTCAAATGGCTTATGCTAGCAAAGAGCAGATGGCATCAGTTTTCCTAGATATAAAGGGGGCTTTTGATTCAGTTTCTATCAAAATTCTTTCTGAGAAGCTGCACCAGCATGGTCTTTCACCGACTCTAAACAACTTTTTGCTAAACTTGCTGTCTGAAAAACATATGCATTTTTCGCATGGTGATTTATCGACATCACGAATTAGCTACATGGGTCTTCCCCAGGGCTCATGTCTAAGCCCCCTTCTCTATAACTTTTACGTGAATGACATTGACGAATGTCTTGTCAATTCCTGCACGCTAAGGCAGCTTGTAGATGACGGTGTGGTCTCTATTACAGGTCCCAAAACCGTCGATCTGCAAGGACCATTGCAAGATACCTTGGACAATTTGTCTGCTTGGGCCCTTCAGCTAGGTATCGAGTTCTCCACGGAGAAAACTGAGCTAGTCGTATTTTCAAGGAAGCGTGAACCAGCGCAACTACAGCTTCAATTAATGGGTCAAACTATTGCTCAGGTTTCAACTTTCAAATATCTCGGGGTCTGGTTCGACTCTAAAGGAACCTGGGGATGTCACATTAGGTATCTGAAACAGAAGTGCCAGCAAAGGATCAACTTTCTCCGTACAATAACCGGAACATGGTGGGGTGCCCACCCAGGAGACCTGATCAGGCTGTACCAAACAACAATATTGTCGGTGATGGAGTACGGGAGTTTCTGTTTCCGCTCCGCTGCGAACATACATTTCATCAAACTAGAGCGAATCCAATATTGTTTGCGTATTGCTTTGGGTTGCATGCACTCGACCCATACGATGAGTCTCGAAGTGCTGGCGGGCGTCCTTCCGCTGAAAAATCGATTTTGGGAACTCTCATATCGATTGCTCATCCGATGCGATATCTTGAACCCGTTAGTAATTGCAAATTTCGAAAGGCTTGTCGAGCTCAATTCTCAAACCCGATTTATGTCCTTGTACTTCGATTACATGGCACAAAATATCAATCCTTCTTCATACTATCCCAACCGTGTCAATCTCTTTCATGCTTCTGATTCAACTGTATTCTTCGACACATCCATGAAAGACGAGATTCGTGGAATCCCGGATCACATACGTCCGCAAGTGATCCCAAGCATCTTTCATAGTAAATTTCGAGAAGTCGACTGCAACAAGATGTTTTACACCGACGGGTCAAGCCTCGACGGCTCCACTGGCTTCGGTATATTCAATCAAAACCTCACCGCCTCATTCAAACTCAATGATCCTGCTTCAGTTTACGTCGCAGAACTTGCTGCTATTCAGTATACCCTTGGGATCATTGATACTTTGCCCACCGATCATTACTTTATTGTCTCGGATAGCCTCAGCTCAATCGAGGCTCTCCGTTCAATGAAACCTAGAAAGCACATTCCATATTTTCTGGGGAAAATCTGGGAGCGCCTGCGTGCTTTGTCTGTAAGATCGTACAAGATTACCTTAGTTTGGGTTCCCTCGCATTGCTCCATTCCAGGTAATGAAGAAGCGGACTCTTTAGCTAAGGCGGGCGCTTTACAAGGGGACATATATGAAAGACCAATTAGCTTCAGCGAATTTTTCAGTATCACTCATCAGAGAACCCTCGAAAGTTGGCAAACTTCATGGAGCAATGGTGAACTGGGAAGGTGGCTACATTCGATAATCCCTAAGGTATCGACGAAACCTTGGTTCAGAGGGATGGATGTGGGTCGGGATTTCATTCGCGTGATGTCTCGGCTCATGTCCAATCACTACACGCTGGACGCACATCTCCGGCGTATTGGGCTCGTGGATAGCGGTATCTGCGCTTGTGGCAACGGTTATCACGAAATCGAACATGTTGTCTGGGCGTGCGCCGAGTACTGTTCTGCCAGATCTCAACTATTCGATTCCCTTCGGGCCCGAGGAAGATCACCCAATGTCCCGGTTCGAGATGTACTAGCAAGCCGCGATATTCTCTACATGTCCCTTATATACACGTTCCTCAAAACCATCAATATCCAAATTTAAATGCCCCTATCTTTTCTCTTATTATTCCCAGAAGTGCCCTCTTCCGCCTACCGTACCCCAACGATGGTTTGATATGACTCCAAGACGAGACAAAACATCTGTCGAATGAACCAACAACACGAGATCTACAGTACAACATCACACACGCAGCGCGGTGTGTTCCCGATCCGTATCTGAGCCGTACTACGAAATCGTCTGGAGGAACCCCTGCCGGCTCGAGGAAAACCGCCCGGCGTCCCAATACTTGATACATCCGTTCGAATCTGTAATCCTGGTCGTTGATTCCTGATGCCGGAAACTGAAAGTTTATATCCCCCCCCCCCTGTTCAGCCTTGTCCACCCTCTCTCCCATGTCTCTGATACACAGATGTATGACTTCACCCCTTCTCCCCTTGAATATCTTCCCAAAACTTATGTGCCCCCCTATCTTCTAGTGTTAGTTGATCAATCCGTTCGAATCTGTAATCCTGGCCGTTAATTCCTGATGCCGGAAACTGAAAGTTTATATCTCACCCCCCCCCTTCAGCCTTGTCCGCTCTCCCTCCCATGTCTCTGATACACAGATGTATGACTTCATCCCCTTCTCCCCTTGAATATATTCCCAAAACTTAAGTGCTTAGTTTTAGTTGATCAATATTTAATCTCGTTAAGAAATGCCCAACAGTACCACTACTTTAAAATAGCCCCAATTAATTCCCCTTAATCTTGAACCACTCTTTCTAGTTATTTCTAGTTAATAAGCTTGTAAAATGTTCCGCTTAGTTAATAATTAATTTCTCCTACAATCTCCCTTCTAAAAATCATAAAGTGAATTACCATACAAAGAACACACAAAATGACCCGTCCCCCAAATCTTACGAATATTATATTATACCCTCTTTTATATGTATAAGTTAGCTGTAAAGTTTTTTTTTAGTTTCATTATATAAAACAAAATAATATTGAAATGTGTAACCCCCTAGTTTTAAGAAATTCAAAATGTAAAACAATGAAAAAATGGCACCTTTAAGCTAACGCATACGTGCCTTATCAAATAAACAAATTGAAAAAAAAAATGGCTGTGTTTTCATGGTAAAATAAATATCGATGAAAAAACAATGGCATTGGAAAATAACTATCCTAATAACCTTTCGACCAAAGTCCGTTATCATCCGAACTGTAAACTGAGTATATATTTGAAACCGGAGTATGCAAATATGCAATGTCAGTTCCGTTGGCACGTTCTACTATTTCGTCAGCTTTTTCATTTATTCGTTTCGATTGGTGATCCGACGGTGTGTATTGAAGTTCATCATTATTCGTTGCTTTGTGCTGCACTAGGTGTTTCCAGGAATTTACAGACAATTGATCGCTTTTCAATTTGCAGGGTATGTAAACCAGAAAATGATATTCATCTGTGGAAGTCTAATAATTGTACAAATTAATTTTCGGAATATGAGTCCGACGAGACTTAGCGGTTATATTGTAAATTATTATCGGGTAAAGTATACAGACTTCCCGGATTGCGTGGAACAGTCTCGAATTTCAAGGTCTGGTCCCGCACGGTAAAACTACCGGAAAGTTCAGATTTACCAAAATGCTTATTTCATTCCAAAGTACCCATATTGTACATTCATATTGCTCAAGTCATTCATAAAACATTTGAGTCATGCTGAATAAATTGGCTCAATTTGCACGTTCCCGACGTAGATCGGAGATTACTACGTCGGGAACGTGCAAATTGAGCCAATTTATTCTGATTTGCACATAGTCATGAAAACGATAAGTTTCTCAGTCTGTCACACATTGTGCAAATATTTGAGCAGTGATATGAAATTAAAAGTTCTTTTTGGCTCTTTAATGTGAACCAAAAAAAAGCATTTTTTACTCTTTTTGGTTAAAAAACAAAAAATAAATATAGCATAGTGCTTTCGCATAGGCCTGCTAAGCCAAGACAAGTTTCGGCTTCACTTGTGTCTCATCGGCATAAACAGAACTTCTGCTCGAACGGGACATCACGTTTGATCAGTCGTTTGATTGAAACACATAGTGTGTTTTAGTTTTAAGGGATTTGCGTCAAGCCGGCGCTAATCTATTCCGACAATGTGTTAGTGTCGGTTTCTGATGAGGCGAAGCCGAAACGCAACACAGTATGAAATAAGGATTTGTGCCCTCCTGTACAAAGACTGGTTTTTACCAACAAATTTTCACCCTAGTGAGAAATTTTGGTTTTTACCAATTTTTCCTCCTTAGGGTGAAATCAGCCAAAACACACTGGCGTGGCAGACTAGCGGGTCGACGTGGATTAATTTTTTTGTGGCCTGAATTTGCAAAAATCGTTCGGCAGTTTAATGACAGTGTTTGTGAGCACAGCTCGCAGTGGGAGTCATTGTGTGTCGATTTATCGTTCGACTTCGTCATCTTGCACAGGCTAATTAAAAATGTCAATGTAGAACCCTATTAGTGGTTGTGCTGTAATAGTTTTTAGTGTACAATTGTTATGTGCGACTATGTCCATAAGTGTATGTGTTCGTCTGAGTATTTGTGATAGCTGAGTTAGAGAAAGGATACAGAACTGGCGTTTATGATAGATTAGTGGGCAACCCTTTCTAGGATTCGTTGATCACTTTTTACCGGTATTCATTTACCGACGCACGTGAATCATCCATTCCCGGTTTGCATTGCATGAAAAAGTTCTAAAAGAATGCAGTTGTCGTTAATAGTGAATAAGTATCATTTGCTGGCATTTAGACGACTTCAAGTTATTTGGTTGGATGTTACAGATGCTCCTTTCTTCTTCATCATTGGCCTGATTTTGATGTATTTTTAGTTGTTTGCTTTTACACTACTCCTTTGTACCAAAAGTAATATCGATCAATTTATACGCTTCTACTTAATTTCTTTCCTTGTATTATTTATTCACTCACTAACACAATAAAATGCATATTCTCTCATATACACTCACAATATCTATCATTACATACATACAAACGCTCATGGTCTTCGCGATAACATAAACCTTAACACAAACGCGAACATGCAATTGCAATCATCCATACTTACTTACGCCCGTGATATCGTCAATATGAAAACAACCCGGTAATTAAGTGAACGTTTTAGCACTTGTAAATTTACAAACGCTGTCTTAAGCATTGATCCACCGCTCGCGCGATCGTTATTCTGAACGTCCGGAAATCTCTACCCTCGATCTTAGCTGGCTAGGCTCAGTTGCATCAATCAAAAATGACGCTCATATTCACAAGACCAGTGATTCTTAATCTGGGGTTCAGGGATCTCTAGGGGGCGAAGTCGTTGCCCCCGCCGGACCCCCAAGAAAAAATATAAATAAATTCGATTTTTATCCGTGAGGCCCGCCGCAACTCAGGGTGATTTCTAAGGGGTCCGTGGTACGAAAAAAGTTGAGAGCCGCTGCACTAGACAACACGTTTCATTGTGACATAACCTGGAACTCTAGTGAAATAGGAGAACTCACTCTCTTCTAGCATCTGAACCATACACTAAAAATTAAGTATCATATTCACGGTCCGCGCACAATCCTTCAATAATATTTGAATGCCCACACTGATGTAGAAAATAATTTCTATACACGAAATTACATACAAACGCTCGAGACTTTCGCGATCATCTACGTACACCTACGTCCGCGATCTCGCAAACATGATAATACCCCGATGACTAAGTGAACGTTTTGGCACTTATAAAATTACAAACGCGACATCAGGATTGAACATACAAACGTCCATTTTCGCGGGATTTTTAACCGGTTACGTTCGGCAGTCCTTATCCTAGGCCCTAGTAGCATAGGTCCATTGCCTTAAGGTGGATTAATTAAAAAACAAAGAAAGCACTAATATCCTCTAGACAACACGTTCCATGGCGACATGTTCGGGAACTCTAGTAATATGGGGTAACTCACTCCCTGTCAGAATCTAAACCGTACACCGAAAACTAAATATCAGAATGATGGACCGCGTGATCATCCAAGAACACACGCGAATATGTGAATGGTCACGCAGCTATAAAAACAGATTTATATAGGCGAAGTCACATACATGCGAGCACATGCGACAAACACGTTAACGTTCTAACGCTCAAGCCCTTCGCGGTCATCCAGGGACACGCCAACGATCGCACAAACTCGATAACAGCCAGCGCAAACCCACAAACGCTTGTGTTCGCGCGATCATGAATCAGTCAAGTCCGGAAATCTTTACCTATGTCATAGCAACTTAGGCCCATACATTCAGTAGAACCAATCAAAAAATAACGTTCATAACCACTAGATAACACGTTCCATGGCGACATGACCGGGAACTAAAGTAGTATGGAAGAACTCACTTTCTTCTAGCATCTGAACTACAGTTATTACAGTGTACACCAAATATTAAGTATCAGATTCACGGTCCGCGCGCGATCGTCCCAGAACACACGTGAATATGCGAAAGGACACACGGTCATAAAATAGAATTTATACACTCGCAGTTACATACACATTAGCACAAGCGACATACAAACGCACACACGAACGAACAAGTTAACGTATAAGCCCTTCGCGATGATACACGCGATCGTGAAGTCCCTACGCACATATCTGAACCGTACAATGAATATTACATTTAGAATAACGGCCCGTTGCAATTGTCATTAAGCAGTGTTTTAGTGGGTGTCGTTTCGCGCCTCGTCTACGATTGTAGTGAGTAATTCTGACGGGGAGCCCTGCCAAGACACAGGCTGTTCTCCTGCGATGCGGGACGTCTGAAAACAAACATGTCGACTTTGCGCGTCAATATCTCCCAAATGAACAAAGATATTCCAATTTTTTTGCATATTCATAACAAAGTTTTCAAAATTAAAAACCAGTTTGGGCCTTTGACATGGAAATTTTATTTTGAGCCACTCGCAATGATTCAGTATGTTGTTGACCATTTACATATATCGTATATAATCCCGATTCTATCAAGTATCTTCCCGGAATGGAAATTTTCTTGATGGACCCTGGTTGTTGATGGAATATTCGAAATATATCTGGTTACGTTCTTTTGAAGGAAAGGCTATGTCTGCAAATTGAATCAGTCCGTTTTTTTTGTTAACTGGTCTTGTCATGATTTAAAATATTAATTATCTTCTAGATAAATAGTTCAGCTCACATCTTTGTGGGGGTATGAGGTGGGACCATCATCATCATAATGCCCCCTAAAGCAACCCCCTAACTGGGGACGGGCATAGCGTAGTTGGTAGATCGATTGCCTTTGTATGCAGCTCACCTGGGTTCGAGTCCCAACCCCGCACATAGGGTTAGAGATTTTTCCAAACGAAATTTCTCTAACCCGAAAAGAGGCGAATGATCCTAAGGTTAAAACCTCTATAATAAAAAAAAACCTCTAACTTGGTCAGGAAAACTAGTCATAAAATACTGAAAAGTTTGAAAAATGCTCGAATTAGATCATATTGAAAAGCTAATCAAAATATAGTGAGAACCCGATTTTATCAGCCCCCGATTTATATGAAAATTGATAGTTGGTAGTTTGATGGGCTCTAGCAGACAAACCAAGTTGAATTCGAATAAATCCTTTCTTGAGCATATTTTTCTTATCTTAGAGATCCGAAACATGCAACAAAATTTAAGAGTTTCGGTTTCTTAAAATGAAAGAAAAATCTATGTCCCGATTTTTTATCAGTCTAAAATTCAGCAAGTGGCTGATAAAAACGGGTCTTCACTGTACTATCCTAGTCGTGATGTACGTCACAAGATGACGCTTATCTGGCACCACAACATATTTGAGATAAAATTGCTTCATCCTCCGGCACTCGTGTCGTTATATTTAGTGCAACACCTTCAGAAAATCCAGCGAAATCTTCTTTCAGCACCAGCGGCTGCTCATTCGCGTAGCCATTCGCGCGAGTGCCGGTGGGTTAAGAGAAAACGGTTTTACCATGCTAAATACGCGTTCCAGACTATATTGCACCGGACAACACTTTGGAAAAAACTGGCTTTCACGTCACTTTGTTTTCCCCGTTTTAAGAGGCCATTCTGCATAATTTTTCAAAGACGATTGCACTAAAAGGAGTGGATTTTGTCTACGAATTTACTGAAAACTGAAGGTTTGCTATACAGACGTTTACGTCACTTTTACGTACAAAGACATGCGAGGTGGTAGGTGACTAGCAAAAACAGTTTTATATTATGTATGCGGCGAACGAAAGCGAAGAGTTGCTCCTGCATGGGCCGCATGCTAAGTGAAGGTTAGTTTACCGGATGGAGAGCGGAAGATTTCCACGGAAAACTTTGAAAGTGTCCACAGAGGATAAAAAGTTAAAAGGCATCGATCGGTAAAAAATGTGAAAAGTGAAATGAATATTCATACGAGACTCAACGCGGCGGAAAATCTGTTCCATAGCAGATTCAAGAGGATATTGAAAACAAAAGATTTATTAAACTATCAGTTTCAGTTAAGGTTATCAAGCATTAGGCATACCATCTCAACACAATTGTGTGCTTAAGTACAGTATGAAGTCCTTCCGCTTTATGACTGTTAATCAATTACAACCCATTAGCGAATTAATCCACTTCCATAATTGAGCGGCAATCGAAATGTGTTTCCACTCACCGATGCGATGGTTTCACACTACTCACTGTGTAATTGTGACTAAATCGTAAAGTCGATTATATCTTCCTCCGTTCACTGTACAAGCAGCAAGCAGATTGAAACACGACTCTCGTCTCGAGAATATAGGCAAACACTTATCCCTGCTGATACGATTTCATCCGTAAAATCTAGTCTGCGATTCTAATTGAAATGGGAATGATGTCCTTGCATTAAACGAAATGCGGATAATAGCAAATCGTTCATTCGGAGAGTTGCGAAAGCTAGATGACAGACGAGTGATTCCGTCAGCGTTTTTATGGCTCAAATTCTTTGCTACAGAGGCGAGGCGAAAACCATTTGAATGGGGTGCGCAAACACACACAGTCAGCCAGAATTACATATTTGAAGAATTTCATTTTCAGCAATTCGAAATTGTAATTTTAATTAAATTCCAGCGAGAGTTTGTAGAGTTTGTGAACTCGATACACAACAATAAATAAACAAATATGCTCCTCTTCTTGTTTGAGAACAAATTAAAAAAAACCCTCCGCTCTCGGTCAAAATACGTCTTGTTCAAATCATGAGCTAACGCTATTGGAGCTCATTGTGTCATTTTTCTTTGTTCAGTATATTTTTAATTTTCATTCAATTCACACGTATGTTACGGTCATTAGCAAAATACATAAAATTAGTAGAATCGAATTAGCTATCAAATTTACGTTTCGACTTCGTCTCATCACAATCCGACACTTACTTAGTGACAGGACCAAGCTAGCGCCGGATGACGCTAGCTCAAAAAAAAGAAACCCCTGGTTCCGAGTGATGTCATGCAAAAAAAGTAGTTTAGATTAAACAGATAAGGACTCACTCTACTCCGACCGATAGTTCCCCGACGGAGGAATTTTTCCCGACACCGATACCTGCTTCTTTGAGCCATTTAGCTCCCAGTGTTATCGGGATCGACTTAGATATTATCCTACTCCGACGGAGAGTTCCCAGTCAATGGAATTCCTGTCGGTTCTGGTGTTTATTTCGTGAGCTAATTAGCTCCCATTTTTGTCACGTTTTAGTTGGATAGTCCACAGCGGCGAATCTACCATACTTTGAATTCCCCGGCGGTAGACTTCTCCAGATACCTATGTTCGTTTCCGTGAGCCATTTATCTTCCTACTTCGTCCCGATCTACTCGATCTAGTCTCCGGCGGTGGACCTAGCCTACTCAACGGGCCAGCCAGTGGGTGTTGTCTGTCCGGCGATTCTGGGTGGAGCGTAGCTTCCGGTTCACAGGCGCCCCAACGACCCACTGCCACAGGGTGCGACGCGGTCTCTTCGGTCTAATTCTCCGCGGTGGCTCTAACCTACTCACGAGCTACACGGTAGGGTGTCGAGGTCGACCTGGCGATTCTGGTCAAGCCTGACGTCCGGTTCACTGCGCCCCAACGATACGAACCCGGTGCAACGTCGCGTACTACTTAACTCGTCCCCGGCGATGGATTTAGCCTACATCGATGGAGAGTCCCCCGGCGGCGGTTTCAAGGCGGTTAGTTTGTTGGTACTTTCGCCACTTTCTATGCAGCTCGGAAAGTATACTCGTAACCACTCTGTTGACCGCATCCCAGATGTGCGCATCGTGGCAGATCTCTTCTACAATATTGTCGACTGTCACGCCGAGCAACCCCTTCGAACTTCTTAGAATCTAGGGCTTGTGTTACGGCGTCTCGGGCACGTTTACACACTCCGGGAAAAAAGGTTGACGAAGGATGTCAACCCCGATGCATGTACTTCCGGAAGCATCCGTGCACGTACAAAAACTGCCTCAAATGGAAGTTCACCTCTTCATGCTTCCTATGTTCCTCCCTATGCTGCTTAGTCATCGAATCCGCTCTGATCAGTCTCCTTGCATTTCGTGCATTTCTCTGCTGGTAGTATTCCGCGTCCTCAATCAGAGTGATGCAGATGGGAATCATCCCGGCAAATACACATACCGCCTCGGACGATATCGTTCTCTGTATGCACTCGCGACACGAAGGCGAAACGCGCCTATTAACTTCGCCCGGCTCGGCATTGAGTTCAGCGCAGCAGCCCAGGCCGGTACCCCATACCTCAGTATTGAGGATGAGACACCTCCCAGGAGACGTCTCATGCGGCCTCTTGCTCCTCCGTTATTCGGCATGATCGTCACCATCGCACCCAGGTGCTTCAGCGCACGCATCAGTGGAATTGAGAGCCCACTGATTCTGATCACGACACGGTGGAGTTTTTGTTGCTGACCAGCAGTACGTCCGTCTTGTGGTGAGTCAGTTGTAACTTGACATCAGCCATCCAGATTTCCACGATGCATATTGTCTCTGCCGTCAATATCTCCACTTCCTCGAGGGTCTCGCCGGTTATCGTCAGGACAACATCATCTGCAAAGCGTACGATATCAACTCCCCTGGGCAGTTCCAGTGTTAACATTGCGTTGTACATTATATTCCAGAGCGTTGGGCCGAGTGTAGAGCCCTGAGGTATTCGACCTCTTCCCCATGTTCGATTCGTAGACTTTCACTTCACAAGCAACTTTTCAGAATCTTGCACAGATAGTCCGGAACCCACATTCTGTGCAGCGCTACGGCGATCGCCCCCTGACACTCTTGAACGCGTTTTTCACGTCTATCGTTACCTCTTTTACTTCGATGCTTTCTCCGCACTAGCGATGACTGTGGGGATGGCGTCCACCGTCGATATCCCTTTGCGGAACTCGAACTATTTCTGTGATAGTTCGTTCTCACTTTTAGCGTAGGTGGTCAGTCTGTTGAGAATAACCCTTTCCAGGAGCTCACCAAGAGTATCCAGCAGGCATATAGACCGATACGATGCTGGATCTCCTGGTGGTTCCCTGGCTTTGGCAGCAACACCAGCTTCTGGATCTTCCATCTATCCGGGAAGAAGCCATCGTCCAGGCATATCTTGTAGGACTATCTTGAACATGACCAGAAACTCCAGGATCGCAGTCTTCAGTGTCACGTTGAAGATACCGTCCGGTCCGGGAGCTTTCATCGATTTCAGCCCTTTTGTCACTACAAAGAGTTCGTCGCTGGAAACTCGATTGTCACCAGCATTTACACCGTGTTCATCAACGTACGGTGTAGGCGGCCATGTGATTTTGTCGTGCCTCGGGGAAAGACCCTCCATGATAATTTTCAGTTTGTCAGCGCACACAGACTTTTTATCCTGACCATAGCGACGCGGCAAGCATTGCCCCAGGGATTAGCGTCTACTTCTCTGTATAGCTCCTTATGGCAGGAGGATTTGCTTAGCACTATCTCGTGTACAAAAGCGGCCCTGGCTGCCCGGAATGTTACCTTGCACTCTTCTCTGACTGCCTCACATCTTGATCTCTGAACGCATCTTCGGGCTTTTAGGCAAGCAGCCCGGATGATGCTGTGCCTTTTGAACTACTAGTATGCCGGACGCCAGTAGTTCCACGGATCCATTCTCCTCGTCATTGTTACACACTCAATCTTGTTCTACCGAATCCAAGCTTTTTTCGCTACTTTTACCGAGTTTTGCACAGGCGAGCACTCAGCTAACAAAGCTTTTACCGAGATCTCATTAGAAGTGACGTTTGTTTTGAATAACTCGGTAAATATATCACTGAAAATCAGTAATTAACTTTGCTGAGCTATCAGTTGTAAAATTTTACCGACTGTTCAGCTGTACGGAAATTATCGAACTGAATTGAGTGTGTACGTCACACGCCATCGCTAATGTTACCGACAGTTCCTCAACATTCGAAATTAGAGCGAGGCTGTCAGCACGAAGTTCTTCCACAAAAAGTCCTTTTCGTAGTCCTTTATTTTACACTTCCGCTCACTAGTTCTCACTCTCCATATTACAATCCAATTTCGCTGACCAATGGTGTAGTGGATCGCTTGGTGATCGTTATGTGTATACTACTCACCAAATCGCCAATCTATGCTATCCTTCAGTGACGCGCTGCAGAATGTTATGTCGATGATGACCGTCTTTACGGAATGTGATAACGGAACCTTCGTTGTACAGTCGAACATTTAGCTTCAGCAAGCTGGTATCTCTTGCGTTGGCCTGTCTTCTACCCCACTCCACGGCCCAAGCGTTAAAATCTCCTCCTATAATATCCAGGGTTCGTCCGCTTAACGAATCGGTTAGTACGTCCAGCATCCGAGTATACTGCTCTTGAGTCCACCGTGGGGAAGCATAACAGTTACACACGAATACGCCGTAGATCCTGGCGAAGCGGAGGAGAGCACACACGAAGCCTTCGTGTGTGCTGTCCTCCGCCCATCACTTGGATAGACGCTATCCCTGCACTATCAACTACTCAGTTACCGTTATCGGGAGGAACACACGAATATGGCTCTGCAATGATTCCAACTTCGCACTTCGTTTCTGGTGTCGACTGACACAACAGCTGCTGTGCAATGTCCCAATGATTAAGATCAAGCTGGGTTATCTTCACCATTGTTTACTGCCTTCGCCTTTTTGTACTTTGGGCATACGAAGCCTTCCGTCATGTAGTCCTTTACGCCCTTATTTGTACAGAGCAAGCAGCCTGGTTGCTTCGTACAGTCTCCATTCTAACCACGTTTTCTGCACAGATCGGATGTGCCCGGGCCACTATAGATTCTTTCTCCAGGTTACATTGTTCTATAAGCGCGCTCCCCACTTTGTCTTCTGTTGTGATCTCGTCCAGATTCCTGCTCTCGACCAGCGCTTTTTGAACTAAAGCTCTCACGTTCGATTCTCCTCCAACCGCTTCTGCCATTAGTTCCCGATAGGTCGAGTTCTTGAACAATGGATCCTTCTTCAGTTCGAATAGCTTTTCACCTATCTGAGTGCCCCCTGTTCCTACTACATTCTCCCCTAGCTCCTTCAGTTTGGGATCCTCTCTCGCCCTTTTGAGGATCGCAAAGTACGTCATGCCATCGTGCATTGACAACTAGAGCATCGCTCCTATACTTCTCCGGGTGCGGCCGATGGTCTTATTTCTTCTTTTTCTTTCTGTTTTCTCCTCTCTTCTGCGGTTTCTACGGTATACTTTCCATTTGTCGGCTGTTTCGCTGCCCTTCACCGATCCTCTTCTGGTGTTTCCCTTCCTCTTTTCACAGAATGGGAATACTGGTGACCCATCGGCATCTCATAGGCTTCTGCTTTCGCACCTTCGGTCTCTGTGATCTTCAGTGTCTTTTTGGCGTTTTCAACTCTCCCCAGTAACGCCATCTGATCGCATTCGGCAGATTTAGTCCTGATTTGTGTGTACACGTTGCTCTTGATTTTAACGAATTTGTAGAGCTCTTAGATTTTTTTCATCAGCATCGTCGCTTCAGGCATCCCAGACTGCTGGTCTTCTTGAGTAATGCTTGAAATCGGAAGGCTTGCTGTGATTAATCTGTAAATCCACAGTAAGTGTCACTGCTAGCCAGGGGTGCTTAAAGTGTGTGTGTGTTTATAGTATGGTTTAAAAAGCTTTAAAAGCCTCGCCTGTAGTGTATTGGCACTGTGTGGGACTCCCGTTCGTGTCTAATCACTAAAAACAATCCTTACTTTTTACGCCTTTCTTCCCCACAGAATTACGACAAGGTATTACTTCGTGGGGGGATCGTAGTGCTTTCGTCGCACCTCTTTCATCTGCTCTATCTCGGAGCCTCACTTGGGTCATGAAGTGGCTCGACCTATGAGCTTTGATTCAACTCTCGACTTTTCTTTCGCTTCTTGTCTTCATCTATTACGTCGCCGTTTAGCTCTCGTCCCTGTCAGCCGTTTCCGAGAGTCATTCAGCTCTCGGCCGTATCACGATCTACATGGATAGTCTCCAACGGTGAACTCACCGTACTCCGACCGATAGTTTCCCGACGGAGGAATTTTCCCCGACACCGATTCCCGCTTCCTTGAGCCATTTAGCTCCCAGCTTTATCAAGATCAACTCGGATATTATCCTACTCCGACTGAGAGTTCTCCGACAACGGAATTTCTCTCGGTACCGGCGTTCGTTTCGTGAGCCAATTAGCTCCCCTTTTCGTTACGATTCTGTCGGGTAGTCCACGGTAGCGAATCTACCCTACCGTGAGTTCCCAGGCGATAGATTGCTCCCGATTCCGATGTAGCTTTCTGTATGTCATTTAGCTCTCCGCTCCGTCTACTTGGTCTAGTCCTCTGCGGTGGACATAGCCTACTCAACGGGCCAGCCAGTAGGTGCTGAGGTTCATCCAGCGATTCCGGGTGGAGCGTAGCTTCCGGTTCACTGGCGCCCCAACGACCCAGTGCGAGCTATTTGGTCTACTCTGTCTAATCCCCGGCGATGGATCTAGCCTACTCAAGAGCTACCCGGTAGGGTGTCGAGTTTGATCCGGCGATTCCGGTGAAGCCTGACGTCTGGTTCACTGGCGCCTCGACGACCCAAGCCTAGTGCTATGTCGCGTACTACTCAACTGATCCCTGGCGATGGACCTAGTCTACACCGTCGGAGAGTTCCCCGGCGCCTTGATTTTTCCCGATACTCGATTTGTGGTTTCCCGGCGGCGTTCTACCCAATGGTGCTACTTTGTTGGTCCCTTCGTCACTTCCTCTGCAGCTCGGAGAGTATAATCGTAACCACACTGTTGACAGCGTCCCAGATATGCTCGTCGTGGCACATCTTTTCGACGATATTGTCTACTGTCACACCAGGCATACTCCTACGAACTTCTTCGAACCTAGGGCATTCAAATACCACGTGTTCCGGTATCTCATGCACGTCCACACACTCCGGGTAAGGGGTGACGAAGCATGTCCAAACCAATGCAGGTTTTTCCGGAAGCATCTGTTCCCGGACAAAAACTGTGTCAAATGGAAGATGATACACCCGCCAGGAGACGTCTCGTGCTGCCTCTTGCTCCTCCGTGATTCGGCGTTATCCTTGCGTTAGGTGTCCTTGCAGTCTTCTCACATACATAGTCCACATGGCTGCTGTAATTTAACCGATCGTCGTTTGTGTGTGCGTATATAACAAAATGCATCAAAATTGCTCTAGCGTATCTCACTAGTGAGTTACCCTCCGGATTGGATGAACGTGTGTGTTTAGGGTTGCCACCTCTCCGGGTTGGACCCGGTGACTCCGGTTTTCGGAGGCGATCTCCAGTCCTCCGGGTTGTACATCAATTTCTCCGGGTTTGGTGAGACGCAAGATAATTTTTACTTTTATAGTAGGGGACGGTGGGGAGTTGTGAACATAGTTTTGTTTTCGGAGCATAACTACCATAAATATTGGTCGATTTTCAATGTTTGACCTGGTATTTGTTAAGGACACCTTAATACATCTGCAGGCTGAAACAATTCAAAAAAAATCATTGTCTTGTTTGAGATATGCGTGAAATGCGTGGAATCGGCATTTTTTAGTTTGGTGGGGAGTTGTGAAACATCGCAAAAAGTACAAGAGATGAAATACTTTTGTGATTTATTTTTATTAGGGCTATAGAAGATAAATTTTAAGATAATTCTAAACTTAAGATGAGATGGAAAAGCGATCTGATTTGCAATATGTCGGCGACAACATGATTTGCGCCAAGCCACTTGAATTCGCGGTTGTGGCACGGGGAAATTAAAATTGTAGCAGAATCCTGTTCTTCTCATATAATTGAACATTTTTATATCATAATATGCATGGTTCATCCCTGATTTTTGAATTATGATACTGTTCTACTTAAAAATGAAATGTTCGCAAACGCGAACAATTTATAGCTTAATGGGAACGATAACAATAAATGGCGCCCATTATTTTCCATTCAGTGCTACATTGATAACCTAAAGAGCTACAAAGGAATTCAAAGAAATAAACTTGTTTTTGTTCAACTCAGTAGGTAATAAAAATCGAACGAAAGGCTCTAAAATGTCGAGCGATCGGTTTAATTCATATTTCTGTCTGGTTTCAGTATTTACTCAAGTTTTTTCTTGAAGACTGTCCCATGTCAGTAAAAATCTCCGGGTGAAAGCTTCACCAGAGGTGATAATCCTATGTGTGTTTGTGTAGCTATCGAAATGTTGTATGTGAGTGTGCGCCATCGATTTTTTTGAAAGCTTTGCGCTCACCTCGAACTGTGCGCGAATAGCTCCACGTTCAATTTAACCTTTAAAAAGGATAGCTAAAATTGCGACTTCAACAAGCATCGCTCCTAAAACGCAATGCAATCTAAAGCCTCTTTCTTGACATGTTGTTAGTGTTGCATTTCAAATTATAAGTTCATTGAAAGTAGGGAACTGTAACTAGCCGGGCCTCTGAGACCCCTTGTCTTTTTGAGGGTTAAGTGCGCTGTTTTGGATGCACGTACGTACAAAAAATGAAACAGAGGAGTGAACGAAAGCTTTAGCTTGAGTTTGAGCTTGTGCGACCACCCCTGGCTGCTACTCCGTTATCGATCTGGACTAGCTGAAGTTGCACAGGAAATAAGCAGATAATTATGGGAGTGGCGAAACATCTTTCAATGTGCAACTCCTGGTAATCCTAAAGTGTTTATTGATCAATACCGAACGTAGATCGCGGCAGGAAAGGGAAGGAATGGTTAGCCCGATACTTACTTTTACTAGAAGCCGTATATACTACTGCGCACTCCACAAGTATCACGGGAGGAGGATATTTGTTAGGTAAGTATAAAAGTTGGATTCTACTTCTTCTTTACCGACGCCAGAGAGGTGTCTCCACCCTATCTGGACTAGATATCGATCCATCACAACTCATGGATTGGGGACCAACGGCTTTACTTCCCTTCCGAAGGAAGACGTGACCACAGATTTTTTCGACTCAGAAACATCTCAACGACCTCGGGTGGAATTGAACCCAGGCCAACTGGAATGAGTGGCAGTCACGCTTACCACTAAACCACCGGCGCCGTCTTGAAGCAGAGAAATGGACGAAAGGCGTATAAAGTGAAAAAGGTGCTTTTCGTGATAATTGGCAAAATTTCTCTGCAAAAAACTTTTCATCCAGTTCTTCTGAATGTTTTCTTGAACTATAATTGACAATTAAACATATGTGCTCGAAGAATTTCAATAGTTTCTGGCTCTAGATTTTTACACAGAGTAAGCTGTTTAAATCACTGAAAAAGTGCTTGGTTTAGCAGGGAATATGCATTAGAGTGGCTCGTGGTTGTATGGGAAAACTTCAAAATGATTTAAACTAGCGAGCACAGCACTTTTTGAGTTCCCTTTGTGGTCCCAAATGCCTGTGCAAAGTTTGGGAGCGGTCGGTTGCTTCCCGGGTTTGCGCATTGCGTTTAAAGTTTGTATGGGATTTTATATGGGGAAATCAATTATTTTGCATTTACGCTAATAAAGATCGCTATTTTACTCAATATAAAAAACCAGCTTTATAAAACGATAATTCAAACCTTGGTTAACAACTTTGTGAAAGACCGTAACGAGCTACGAGTTTTAAAAAAATAGTTATAATGATTTTAAAACTTATGGTGAAATCCAAATCCAGAAATTGATTACTTTTTCCAACACTGCCGGTGCACCACCGACATCGACATTAAAAACTTAAATAAATGAGAATATATTCATCGCAGAGACTTGGTACCTTTGAATGAAATGTTCAGAATGCATTTCTGAATATCATAGACGTAGTCAGAAAATGAAAAGAAGAGGGGAGGGGCATGTGTACTCCCCAGTCTTTTTTTAGATTGTTTTGTATAAGACAAAGAATCATTACGTCCTTGAAAATGTCAACGACTGAACTTTCTTAATATTTTGATAGACCCAAATATGAATCATACTACAATCTTTGTTGTGGGAAATAACAATTTACAATATTTAGAATTAACACCTACAAATTTATGTATTGTTTTTGCTGGGGGCAAAAACTAACTCAGGTCTGAAATTCGTGTTGGGTTCTAACCTGAAGTATATTTCTGGTTCGACAACATCACCTCTGTTTTGCGTGAACCTAACTCAATTTTATTAAAAAAATGCTTGTTTGAAATAAATATCCTGGTTTCGTTCCTGGGTTCTCAAACGAAAACGTCAATAGAAACAGTTCCGAGACTTCAAGGGATCTAAGGATATGCATTTTTTAAAATTTTGACTCTGAAGGGCTAAAAAATAGGGTTTCAAAATATGTAAAACTTATAAACCGCTGTACCATTTTAAAGGAGATAACAGTAGAGCCCTTATATAGTAGCACTCAAACACGTAAGATTAATTTTTAATTCGGCGGTGTAAACCTGCGTTAAAGATGTGCTCCTTATGTTATACTAAACTATCTAAACAGGGAACCGGGGAGTACACAAACCACATTCCCTCTTGTTTTCAATTTCTTACTACGTCTATGTTATTCAGAAATTCATTCTGAGCATTTTATTCAAAGGTACCAAGTCTCTGTGAAGAATATATTCTCATTTATTTAAGTTTTAAGTATCGGTGTCGTTGTGTACTGACAGTGTTGGAAGAAATAATGAATTTCTGCATTTGGATTGAACCATAAGTTTTAAAATCTTTATAACTATTTTTTGAAAACTCGTAGCTAGTTACCGTCTTCGACAAATTTGTTAACCAAGGTCTGAATTATCGTTTTATAAAGCTGGTTTTTCATATTGAGTGAAATAGCTATCTTTATCAGCGTAAATGCAAAATAATTGATTTCCCCATATAAAATCCCATACAAACTTTGAACACAATGCGCAAACCCGGGAAGCAACCGATCGCTCCCAAACTTTGCACAGGCATTTGGGACCACAAAGGGAACTCAAAAAGTGCTGTGCTGAAAAATGTCATTTTCGAGCCACTCTAATATGCATGTATGGCCAAAAATCCAAAATTTAAAGCTGTTTCGGTACGATTAATAAAGATGTGTATGTGAATGTTTACATAAGCTACTAGTACCATTCACCACAAGCCACGATACTCTAATTCCCTTTTGGATATATGCTACTATGTAAAAACCGTCCTGGAATGGTATAATGCACAAGAGGTCAAATACGTGCCAAAAATAGCACAAACGCCAAAACTTCACCCAATAGAATAGTACTAGGAAAGGGTTAAGCATAAACTATTCAAAACTAAAATGAAATGGCATCAATGATGTTAGGAGAACATGGCAGAGGACTGTCGCTAGTGTATCTTGATGGAAGCTGTTGATGGGTATACCACAGAAAGTTCAAGAGTTTATTAGTTAAAAGAAAGATTCTATATCTATAATAAACAATCGATTTTGTAGTATTGTGAATAGATTTTTTGTCAACATTTTGTCGCGGTCCGAAATTTAACGTGGAGAGGCTTTAAGCATTTTCACACCTCCATCAACAGATAGCAGAGAAATATAAATTTCGGAGAACGCGTTTTATCGAAATCTGTTCAAGGATTCAAATAATTGTATTAACAGGAATCTGCCCAATCGCTCATATTTCCAACCACCACACTCCCACTACAATGTAGTTTGATGCTAAATACATTACGTATTCAGGCAGCTTCGCTTCCCGAGCCGCTTCCAGCTAACCGAAATAGATTGCCTGATCATGCAAACATTATCGCCGTAATCATTTTTCCTTAAATTTCTCATTTTCCGCCGCACCACCTTCCTGTACACACATACACACATGCGATGCCGGGCTTGAATCACCCGAGAGCCCTGAGCTGAGCGAGCAATTCTGTGTCGAAAAGCTGACGCCACTGGGATGCAATTTGACGCTGGAGCAGCAACATATGGATCCCGAGCATACGAAGAGTAAGGTTACCGCCTTCCGCGTCGTCGTTGGCGTGGTCGTTGTCGTGGTTGTAGATGCTCTGCAGTTGACACACCATCGGATGAAGCTGGTAATACGTCAAGAGTGTCGTCCAATGGATTATTATTATTTTACTATGTCAGGCCCACGTACCAAACAATTTTCAACGTTTTTTTTGAAGCATATTTTCTTTTCAAACGGTTCCTTCGTGGTTTGACACATATATCCTCTATTAATTTGGTGAAACTAAGGCTCAAATTGATTTATAAGTTTAGCCATGTATTGGCCTCAATGATGTGATATATGTGTTAAATGATTTACGGTTTTGGTGAACAAAGATTAACCATTGAATTATCACTAGCTCCCCTTGTCTGTGCTTAATGCTACGACTCTCCCAAACCAAACTCAGCTCCGTTTACCAAAATCCTAACCCTTCATGTTGTTAGAATGTCCATCGACAATAAATTTGCGAAAGTGACAAGCCAGCTTGAAGCTCTGACACCAATAGATAAAACATTCCACTGGATTAGCTGAATCTACCGGTTTTCCCAAAGGTGCACCACATGCCCAACCATTTGCCACGAGGTAATTTAACATTCCATTTGCCATAGGACTCAATTACAACCTAATCGGGCTGGAAATGAGAGAGTGTGGTTCTTTACGTGTGGTGGGTGTCGGAAAAAGAAACAGCCGATAGGTGGGTAGAAGAATCACTACTTGAGTTAAAGCACTCACCCCATCCGGATGAAATCGTGTTGCCGAGGGAGTCGTGGGCGAGCAAAAATCCTGGAGCACATTCTGCAGCTTTTTCGAGGAGTCTGAAAAAGAAACGCAAATAGATGAGATTGAACAGTTAGCCAATAGTGCTGGCACAATTAAACTTCATGGAATGGGATGGCAGCTGTAAATTGTCGTTATGTTGGTGGAGGGGGTGTGCGGGGGTGACAGGGCGAAGCAGGGATACAGAATGAAATTGAACTTAAAATGAAAGCTAGTGTCTCTGGATTTGTGGCATTAGCGGGGAGAAACAACGAGACGTATGCGACGTTACAAGTCTAGTTACTTACACGAGGCGAGATCTTGCAGCTGCTGAAATTCACTTGGCGAGAGTTTTTCCCATTTGTACACGTTAGCTGCCATCGCTGTGTAATCTGGAAAGAAGAAGAGCGAAAAAATGGAAAGACTGATTAGGAAAGTTGGCCTTCTAGTAGAATTTATAACGGTTATAGTGCGGATCTTTTAAGTACTTTGTTGGCATCCATCGCTGATAGCTGTTTTGTGGAAAAGCTGGAGCATTTCTTGAAAATCTATGGTATTGCAAAAATTAATATGAAACTCACGTTTTCACCCGGCACATTTCAGTTATATTCGGTAATTAGAAGCACATATATACTTCAAACTGACTATAGCTATAAAATAATTCTATTTTGTTGTCATTGACATACCAGATAAGATACCAGCGTCACATATGGACATTTTACAATGGTAACACTCGCGAAACAAAATAAAAAAGTGGGTGCAGAACGAAAAAAATGGCAAAAGTTTGGAGTCCCAGAAATCCTCTGGTGAAGAAATTTTTGAAAAAAAAACAAATGGAACGGGGCTTCACAGTTTAAAATTAAATTTTTGTGATTGAAAACAAAAATAGCATCTTCCATAAATAATAAATATAGAGATAACTTTGGAATGGGTCACATACATGGGAACATATGAAACATGGCAAAAATACCTAAGTAGGCCTAAATCCAATCCGCGCTATACTCCTATTACATTTGACATCGCCTATCACCGTGAAAACAAGCAAAGCGCACATGGTGCCAACGCTGCATGGCCAACCGACAGGCAGATCAATGAATTCTGCTTTGTGTGTGAATATGTACATTTTGGACCAATGAATTTTCCCAGCGAACTGGGCTTGGGAGCAGAACAAATCCAAATAATGGCAGGGATTTAGGGTTCCAACTAAATTATTGTGACGAAACTTTTGAAAAAAAACATAGAAACGAGACTTCACAGTTTGAAACCAAAGTTTTGTGAAATTTAAAAAATAGCATTTTTAAATGAAAATGAAAATTTTTGATCGAATTTTCCCAACTCATTTTCC
Organism: Topomyia yanbarensis; assembly: GCF_030247195.1. Taxonomy (NCBI): domain Eukaryota; kingdom Metazoa; phylum Arthropoda; class Insecta; order Diptera; family Culicidae; genus Topomyia; species Topomyia yanbarensis. The sequence goes on along the minus strand of NC_080672.1, from coordinate 330,159,198 downwards.
AAAATTCCGAAATTCGCCACACTGTTAAAAATTCGCTGGAGTCCGGTAACAGCGCTCTGGCAACCATAGTTGGTTCTCCTGAACGGAACTCGCAGAAGATAGTTATTACGTAGAGCTCGAACGCGAGCTTGAAGATCCAGACGTCCGAGGATTGTAGGGTAATCCACTCTGGCAGAGAATAAGTCCGAGACGAACAGGGCTCGAGAGCAGTCCCTCCGAATGCTGAGTGTATCGAGGTGTATTAGCTGGCAACGGTTTTCATTGCTCGGCAGCTGAAATCTGTTTCGCCAGGGGAGATGCCGAAGGGCGAAGCGTATGAACCTGCGTTGGACAGCCTCGATTCTGTCAATCCCGTTCTGGTAGTACGGATTCCAAACAGCAGAACAATATTCTAACGTTGAGCGGACCAACGCGCAGTAAAGCGGTTTAAGACAATATACGTCCCTGAAGTTTTGCGCTATTCGGAAGATGAACCCAAGCTGGCGTGATGCCTTATCCAGGATGTATGACGTATGTGGTTTGAAAGCCGAATCCATGATGACTCCGAGATCTTTGATGTGAGAGTGTCTTGGAATGCCCGAGCCGAAGAAATGGTAGTTAAACTGAGTCGGATGGCGTTTCGGCGTGAACGAAACGATTGAGCATTTGCTCGGGTTTAAAACCATTCTGTTTAGATCACACCACGTACTAAAGCTGTCCAGTTCCCTCTGAAGAAGCTCGGCATAGGTTTTATCCCTTATTTGTTGAAATATTTTCATGTCGTCGGCGAAAGAAAGGCGGGGTCCTTGTAATGTGATATTGGGGTCATTAAAGTAGAGGAGGAATATTACTGAACCGAGATGGCTTCCTTGTGGTATGCCGGATGTAGCGAAGAATTGTGCAGATAGACAGTCCTTAATGCTGATTTGGAGTTGCCTTCCATCGAGGTAGGAACGAAACCAGCGCAGAAGTTGTCCATGAATGCCGAGTTTGTCCAGCTTCGCTATTGCGATATCATGGTTGATTTTGCCGAAGGCCGCAGATAGATCCATGTAAATAGCATCGGTTTGCAATCCGTCAGCGAATCCATCCATAACATATGTTGTGAACGAGAGCAGATTTGTCGTTGTCGAACGTTTAGGCATGAAACCGTGTTGGTCATCTGCAATGTAGTGTTTGCAGTGAAAGAAAATAGGATCTAACACAACCAGCTCGAACAGTTTTGATACAGCACTTAAACACGAGATTCCCCGATAATTGTCAATGTTTCCTTTTTTATGAACTGGAAACATGTGCGCTGCTTTCCAGCAGGAAGGGAATGTACCAGTAGAGAGTGATAGCTCGAAGACTCGCCGAAGTGGTTCAAGAAACCCGCTGATGCACTTTTTGACAAAAATTGAGGGCAATGTTGCAAATATTCTTCGCCGAACTAGTTCATTCGTTCATCATCGATGCGATATTCGTCGTGTCATTCACCCATGCCTCGAATAACGCTGCGCCGTTCGTCACACGAAAGCACAGAATCATCGAAAATGAATAATACAAACAAACAAAAAAACCGAATCTGATGACTGCTGTTCGCTGCTTGTTCGCATCGTTGTTTGTTGAATTTAGCCATTCATGCAATGTTCATCTTCACGCATCGTTCGGATCGGCACACGAATGGCTTAGGTGATAATCGCCACTAGCCATTCTTCGCTAAGGATTCTTCGTTCTTCATTCCTCCTGCATTGCGACCAAGAAAAACAAATTTCTTGTTCATTGATGGAAGGGTCAGAGCTTCATGACTGAAGTGGTGCAGAAATGCTTGCTATGTTCGGAATAGGATGACTTTTGCTATAAACAACAATTAGTATTACATAATGATTATTTGCTGATGTTTTTTATCAGATTTGAAACGGGAAGCTGCGTAAGCAAAGCAAAACAAATCAATTACATATGTAAATCTGCGGATGTCTCGCGGGCGAAAACCGAATCAACACAATTATGAATCTACATAGTAGACTATTGGTACTTCAAATAACTTTTTTTCTAATGATGAAATCAACACTGGGTGATAGTTTCCTTGAATCTACGTTTAATGATTTTCTTAGGACCATTTGGCACAAATAGCAACCGTAAGACGAAATACTCTTATATAATATAATTTCTATATCTATAGAAGTATAATCAAGCCACAAGTTTTTGACAAATCGATGCATTCCGATTTCAACCAAACTTAGCAAATATTAAACTTTTTGCCAAAACTGAACTGGTTAGTCTTATACCCTAGTATCAATTGAGGTTTTATCGTACTTTTATAGCCACTCATAACATTTAAATTGCACTTGTAGCGTGCTATAAAACTTCAATTGTTGCTTGTAAACATAAGTTTTTGTACCATGAAAGACTATTCTTTAGCTTAAATAGCAGCTAATATGGTTTTAATTTCAGCAAAATTTAGCATGTTTTCAATAAAGTTGTACAACAAAGCATTACAGAAAAAAATGCTGAATATGCCTATCTTACTTGATATGACATCAAGAAATAAAATTTGGATATATTCTATTAAGGGGCTACACCACTGTAGAGCACGCCAAATATGTCATGAAAATGGACACAAAATTAATTAAAAAAGCTAAGCAATAAAAAAAAATCCTACGTACGTCGCTGGAGAAATCAATTTTGAATATACTGTGAAAATTTCCAAGCGTTCAAAAATCATTTGTTCGAGTTACATTTGCGGCTTCGAGAAAAACACGGTTAAAGTTTTCAGTACACACGAGATATACATAAGAGGCATTGCGGTAGAATGGAAAATCTGAATATTTATGTATTGTTTGCGTCTTCCATGTTTTGGGACATGATTTTTAACATTCTAAAGCCATTTTTGACTAATAAATTGAAAATCGACTTTTTTTTATTCTACAGTGCTGTGACACTTTAAAACCGTTTTTAGATAAATTTAGTAATTATTATTTAACATAAATGTAATCTCTGGACACATTAAAAATATTTTAGAGCGCATGAGATGTTTAAGGACACCAACCACTAAACTATTTTCATTTGAAAGTTATAAGAACTTCGTCATCTTCGAATAAAGTGCCTGAAAGTGAAACCTGTTTTTTCCATAAAGAATATACGACTTTTTAGAAAAAAAATGGCCTGAAAATGCCAAAACAATTTTTTTATATGTTGCAATATTCATTCAAAATCCTATATAAAAAGTGTTCATAATTTTTTCACGGAACAAACTAGAGTCTAGGGAATCAATATGTCAAGACATATCAATCCTCTAGGCCAGATTTTTAAAGGCAAAATTTTTCTTCGAAAACTTCAAAATTTCTTTTGTGGAGAATATGAGAAATGGACGTTAAAAATATCAATATTTTCCAATATCGCTCAAGTGTTCTACAAGTCATGACATACTATGAAGTTGACCGGAAATAAGCTTTGCTTGCCATAATCAGTGCTACTGGAATATTAAACAGAAATATTTTTAATGAAAAAGTGTTCATAACAGTTTCATAAATAAATTCAAAATGTCTAGCGTGAAAATGCGTTCCGCGATATGCTTTTTTTAAACGACTTATTTTGATCAGAAATGTGTTGATTATCTTGAAGCTTGCGTTACTAAATTTGATCAAGTTGTTTATTTTAAGTGGGCGAAATTTAAATGTAAAATTGATTGGAACTTGGTACTTCTAGCATATTTCGAAAATGTACGAAAATTTAATTGCTCTGACGATAGAGTAGGGGAACATGGGGAGACTTGACTAAGTGTAAGATTCTACATTTGGCTATAACGTATTCTCTTTGGTTTTTAATTTTTTTAAAATATTTTTATGCTTGTTTCGATCCCTTAAGGTAATTATAAATGTTTGAAATGGAAAATACTTTCATCATAGAAAATATTCTGCTCGGGGCCGCCGTACACTAATTACTTAAGGCTTTTTTAGAACTATTCAACCTCGCCCTCCCCCCAGATGAGAGTTCGTATGATTTTGGTGAACTCCCTCTCCCCCTACATAAGATTTTATCTTACTTTGTGTAATTTTAAATCATATTGTTAATTCATTAAATTATTCGATAGCGAACACGATACTTATTGAATTATTAAAAGAGAACTCAGGACAAAATTTAACTACACACCAAAAAATTATAAATTTTATCATTGACGTAATTGCAAACATGACACAATTTAACAAACCGTAATTCACGAAATGACTAAATTTTAAACATCACCGTGTTCCATTTAATTTTACATGAAACATATTTTCCATGCGCAATGACATAAAATTACACTTACTGTCATACAGAACAAACGCCATATGTGGAGTAAAATTACATGATTTACGAAATTCAATGTCATGTAAAATTAAAATCAAACGTAAAACTAAGTCATTTTTGATTCTCGTATATGTCAGGATCAGGAGACGTAAATTTATACGATTTTTTCTAAGTGTGTGTATAATCATCTGTAGAAATTTCATTTGCATCCTAATCTCGCCCAGTAGAAATTTCAGAATAAATTTTAAGAGATATTTAGAAACTCCGATTTGTTCCACATAATTTGCTTCGCTATATTCCACTTCCTTTGAATCTATTTTTTTGTGATGTAGAACTCAAAAGAATTTATAACCTCTTCTGGTGTGAATTTGTTCGGAGTTTCAACTATAACGCTTATCGTACGCATAGTTCCGACATAGCTATCTTCGAATTTTCTTGAAGTAAAATACAGTTCACACTCTGGAACTATACAGCCAACAAGTTCTTTGACAATCACATGACAGAAAATTTTTCATATACCTTGCGGGTTTGAAGCGAAAGTTTGAAAAGAAGGATGTTGGTCTAACAACACGAATGGTCTCAACACTTCTTAACTCGTAAAGCAGATTGTGACTCCAGTTCCCGATCAGAACAATGTACCACCAAGAGTCAAGAAATTTCTGTAACTGCTCCAAAACCATCGACAATTAAGCCGCCCCTTACGTTAGCAACAATAAATTCCATAACTAATTTAACAATCATATTTTGTCGCTGCAAAACACTTCAATTTGAGGTCTGCGTTTCCATGACCATGATGTACAGTATGTGCTCATTTTGTTTGATATATAAAATGTTCATGGCACAAATAAGAAATAGTTTCTTTTCTTATGAGAAGAATATTTTTCTTATCGATTTCATTTTTCATGCATGTTTTATGATATTACTTAAGAAAGGACAAACCTTCCCTCCCCCAGGTGAGAATTGGTAAGATATTTTGAAACACCCACTCCCCCCATATGTCCTTACGTAATTAGTGTATGACCCCTAATTAATAAATTTGCGTTAAATGATGTATTTTTTTTTATCAAACTGTGGTACCTACTGTTAATGTTAACCACGTCACAAAAAATCTCACCTTAAACATCAATCTAACTTTATAGCACTAGTTAACAAAGTTAGCAGCCATGGTTGAATTCGTGAGATGTGCACATGCAATGTAATCATTATAGCTAATCCCTAGAAGGGAATGCATTAAAAAATCGAAATTCGACAATTTTATATTTTTTGTTGGTATCTAAGGATCTCGACAATATGGAGTAAAATAATTACAGCACGTTTTTTATGCCAAGTCTTTCCCGATGGGGGAACAAGAAGTAATATTTGTATTGTCCATATTACACCCACAACACACTGTTCATTCTACAGCTAATTTATTTTTAAACAACCGTGCTGATTAAGCGAATTCGTCGTGATACTAGCAAAACGTGCGCAATAGGTTAAATTATTGTGATAAACACCATGAGCAGATTAAAATCAAAACTTCATCCAAAAGAATTTTGTTTTGCTTATGCCGAGTTTTATCACCAAACATGGGTTCAATCTCCTTTGAATACTTGACACACAAGGCTTCTATTAAGATTGTACTATATTTAACAAATATTGCCTTGATTCGACTGTTAATTTAACCCATAGTTTTGTACTGAAAAACCAGTAGCGCATTGGCTTGTTCCGAAAAGTACAACGCATCAGAATAAAAATATATTTCTTCGCGAGCCATCATTCTGCGAAGATAAAATTGAAGTCATCTTCGCCAATAGTTGTAAGCGATCATCGCTATGGTGAGGAATGGTTTGCTGATTCGTTTATTCGTCATTCGCTTCATAGCTTCCTCGTGCAGTTCATTCGGTCGTTCGATGAGTAGCAAGGCAAGAACGTATGGATAAGGCATTCGGGTAAACACGGATTGGCAGTCGGATTCATTCGTGGATGAATATCAACAGCAAGTTGAATATAACAGCGAAGAACGATGTTGGACGAATGCAGGTGATTCATATTCACCGTGCTTCGTCGCGATGAAGATTCTGAAGCAACATTGATTGAGGGAACACCATCTGGACTCGGGGAACAAAATGCTTTCAGTTTGGCATTTGCTGCAAGAATGGCAGCATTATCGACACAAATTCGGTTGATGGTTCGTCCTAGAGAAGGAGTTAAATTAACGGCTGCAGCGACTTGTTGTGGTGGCAGGCACTTGTTGGAAAAAAAAACGCTTGAAAATTTGTCGGAGAACAGTTGGCAAATTTCCTTAGTGTCGGTGCCTAAAACTCCATTAAACGACATACAAGATGGCAAACCGGATTCTCTTCGCTGCTCGTTAACATACTTCCAGAACGACTTAGGCTTGGATTTCAGTTGACGCTCGACGTTTCGCTGGTGTCTAAAAAAGGCGCGTCTGCTTTGCTGTTTGTATTCGTGGTTGAGTTGAAAGTAGTGATTTCGTAATGCAAGTGTCTTATGCTTCGAGAATTTTTTAAATGCAGCTCGTTTGGCAGATTTTAAACGTCTAAGGACGGTTGATTGCCAGGGAGGGTGTTCATCGGTACTAATTGTTCGTTTTGGCACATGGCGGTCGATAGGGTAGTTAAGAATACTAGAAAACGTCATCGCTGCTTCGTTCGCGTCGTCATTCTTAATATTTTCGTACCAGTTTATATCCAACAGCGTGCTAACGATGCTGTCGTAGTCAGCCTTTTTAAAATCGAAGACGGTAGAGCTTGAGACGTCTTCAAAATTCACTCCAAGGTTACCAGTGAATACAAGATGTAGTGGGGGATGATGACGCACCTGCTTGACTAAAGGAGTCGGTGCAGTGCAGCAGTACGGAGCGTAGTCCCGAGCACTTGCAAAGCAGAGGTCCAATGTACGTCCATTCTCGTTGGTGACATTATTAATTGGCCGAAGAGTTACGCTGCTTTAGTTGTCCAAAATACAACTGGCATTGTTCATAAGCGCAGATTTTTCGATATCTAATCGGAGAAAACCATTAATTGCCTGGCACTACGTCAAGCCAGGTAAGTTGAAGTCACCCAGTATAACAATATCATCAGACGGGGCGGCGATCGAGGCGAGAAAAGAAACGGAGGAAAGATGTACAACGATCAGGCTGGAATCACGAATTCTGTCAGATGGAAAATACACAACACACAGGAACAGATTGCGATCGGCAAGTTTCACTGATATCCACACTTGCTCGGAGCTCGCCCACCGGTCATCGTTGATCACTCGGGCTTTTATACCACGGCGAACGGCGATAAGCACGCCACCGCCAGATGTCTTGTGGCTGTTGAGGGCATTGCGGTCACAGCGGTAGACATCGAATGTTGAACCAAAGACCTGGCGAGACAGAGTACGGTTGCCACTTCTCGGTCTAGGCGATAACATCGTAGCAGCAAATAGCGAGCAAATAACTATCCGTTGATGAATTTAAGCCACCAATATTCGGGTAGTAAACCTCGATGTTGTTGGAGGACGGATCAGGTAGAGCAGAGAGCGAAGCCATATTGCCGTGTAGGAAGATCCTTTCGTCAATCCCACGAACATTATCGGAACGGTTCACGGTCGCTTGGTCGACTGTGGTGAGGGATTTGAGGCATCCCGAATCAACTGCGTAGCGCCCCAAAATACGACTATCGTCGTCGATGTCGAGATAAGTGGTTGGCATCTGGAGCAAAAGGCAAAAAACTGGAAGCGAAGAATACATTAGCGCTTGAAGTGTTCGGAACAGATGTATACATGCCATTTGCGGCAGGTTGGAAGACCCTTTCACCCATCCCACACACAGGACCGGGACGACTGATGATCGCTGGCTGCAAGTGCTCGACTGTGGCGGAGAGATCGAGGACTTCCATAGTGCCAACTGCGGTGCGTCCCAGTATGCGTTGAAACCCGATGGCGGAATGCGGAGAGCAGGAACGGGGTGGTAGCAGCTTACGGCGAGAGTCGTACAATGAGCTAGAAGCGTGAATTGGTTCAACCGTTGTATCGTTACAATTTGTATAATACTTGCCGAGAAAGGCGGCTTGGACGACCCTTTCTCCACCCACACATACAGGACCGGGACGACTGCTGAACGCTGGCGGCAAGGGCTCGACTGTAGCGGGGGGATCGAGGGCTTCCATAGTACCAACTGCGTTGCATCCCAGTATGCGATCGGCATCGATACTCCTTCACAAGGGCGGTGTAGCTTGGTATAGTGGCATGGCCAATCGTTGCGTAGTCCTCTGCAGGACCATTGATGGGCCGGGTTGCATTTGAGAAGTACATGCTTCTTTTGGAGCGGTGGAAAATCAGTCGGCGGGCTCCAAATGTTCTGATGAATGATGTGACTTGAGATTGCGCTGAATGTTTTGCTGATATCGAAAGAAGCTGTTTTGACTTGCTTTTTATAAGCATCGTTGAGACTGGCGTAACAGTTTCCAAGTGGGATTGTGCGATACTTAGTAAACCTCCGCAGAGCAGCTCTCTTAATAGACTTCAGCCGTCGAATAGTGCTCGTTTGCCAAAGAGGGCCGGTTTGTTGATTGTGAATTTTCTTTGGGACGTGCCTGTCAATTACATACTTCGAACGTTGGAAAATGTTTGAACTGCGCTATCAACATCTTCTGTCTCCAGGGTATTTAGCCGATCGAGGATGGAGAAAAATTAGCGATACTGCAATGGTCAGCTTTATGGAAGTCGTAGGAAACGAGGACCGGAGAAACATTGAAATCGTGCGCCAGGGTGCGATCTATCGTGGCGATCAATGGAGGATGATGTGCAACTGGTTTCACTAGAGGAGAGGGAGCCATCACTACAGATGTAGCAGAAACCTGATCGCTGACAAAACAAAGATCCAGGTGACGGTTATTCTCCTTGGCAATAGAATTAATTTGCAGTAACGTTGCTGAGCTGTAGCTGCCAAGAGGCCTCACCGCCCCTGAGTGGACAACGGGGTGATCGGAATCCGGGTAAAGAAATCCATTGCGGGAGATCTTCACGAAATACTGGGAAGATTGAAATCTCCTAGCACGATGACCTCGTCAAGCGATTTAGCATCTTTGAGGATAGTAAAAACTGAGTTGCAGTATGCGTCAAAATATTCGATGTCACGGACTCGGACGGGTGGGACGTACAACGCATGCAAGTACAACTTACGGTCGCCAAGCTCGATTATCGTCCAGACCTGCTCGAGACAATCCCAGCAAGCTTTCTCGACAACTATTGCCTCCAAACTGCGACTAACTGCTACTAATACACCACCCCAGTAGATTTTCAGCTATTTTTACGGTTCCGGTCGCTATGAAAAACCTCATATCCAGTTCCGAACACCTGACTAGAAAGCGTGTCATTGTTTAACCACGTTTCGACGAAGACGATGATGTCAAAGCTCTTATCGGAGACTGCGAAGCGATATTCCTCTTCGGTTGAATTGATACCACCAACGTTTTGGTAGTATAATAGCAACTTTTCCCGTCGTTGACCAAGGCTGGAAATCGAAGGGCTTTGAGACAAGGTAGAGCTCACAGATGAATTGTACTTGCCTGCTGCAGGTTTGTGGAAGACCCCAGATCCCAACTCCACCACAGGACCAGAACGGCTGCTAATCGCTGGCTGGATGGGCTCGACTGTGATGGGGGGAAATAAGGGCTTCCTCACGACTGGTCGCAAATATGCGTCCCGGTGACCGAAGAGACCAGATTTCGTGGGATGTATGCAATGCAGCTGTACAGGGTACCTCTTGTAAACAGCTGTGGGTTGCTGGTAGGAAAGACGGATTCTGGTGCTGATAGGAAGCAACTAACGGTGAACTGGAATCGGGGAACATTTCAGCGCTTAAACTATTCGAAATGAATATATACTTGCGCGGTAGCATGTTCAGAAGACCCTTTCTACACTCCCGCACACAGGACCTGGACGACTGGTGAACGCTGGCTGCAGTAACTGGACTGGTATCATATTAGCGAAATCTGTCCTGCTTTGGTTGGTCGAAATTAAATTCCCGAACGAGTACTCCAGTTGGCCAAGTAAACGATTTGAGTGTAGTGTTCTTTAGTTCGCTCGGAAGCTCAACTCGGAACGAGACGAAATTGAGTTTCGAAAGATCGGTATCTTGTTTGACCAACATAATTGCTTTGAGTGTGTCGCTTATTTCCAGGCTTTCTTGAGTTATAGCAACAATCTCCTTCACTGTATGGCTCGGGTCGAGGCGGCTCAGATAGACCCAGAACTGATTCCGTTCATCAGCAACTGATCTCATTTCTCGTTGAATGGCTCTAGTACCACAGGCAGCGGCGGAAGAAGCGCGAATTTTTGCTTAATTCTCGCGACTTCGTTTTGGAGTGGGCAGGTACCCCGTAAGTCGCTTGACGAACAGCCTCCTTTGAGCCAGAATTAGCCGGAGAAATTTGAGATTATCGCGTTTAGATTGTCTACTGCCTCACATAACTGTGTGTCCACGATAGGAGCAGCGGAATCGAATTGATGGACTCATATGTTGAAACAGCAAACACAATCGTCACACAGCCAGTACAGGTTCTTGATGAAGTGCGGTGGAAAACCGATCCGCAACGGCCTCGGCATGCAATTTTCTTAATTTCATTGACGGGAAAATCGCATAACTTGCAACTCGTAGGGGAGACTGAGGAGACGTGATCCCCGGGGAGACTTGATCCCATCATTGTAACTCAAAGGCGGATCAGAATACATCAATCGAATATACTAGAAAGTTGCGTAGTTTTATCTAATCATAAATTTCACTAACACAGAAAAAAATAAATTTCACTTGTGTAATCGAATTTTTACCGATTTAAAAGAAAATCTCAAAAGAACTGAAGAAGATTTATTTTCTAAATTTTCAAACTTTTATAAAATTGATAAAATCACCCACTACATACTCTACTTTTGCATACAGAATTACAGGAGAATGTCAATTATAAGAATACGTTATAATTGAGCTGATTTTTCTACTCAACTATATTTTTACTAAAGTTTGCTGAAATAAATGCTATGGGTTCACTTGATCCCTTGAAATTCGTGGAGATTTTATCCCTTTCGCCATACTTCATACACACCAATGAAAATAATCAAATTCACACCAGAACAATTGAAGTCATTGTTGCCATAAAATAACAACAAAAAATGTCAAAAATGAACGCTTCTTCGTAAAGAACCATAACTGTAATTGTTTACTACAGTATACGTAGCAACCATTCATCTAACATTTGACGTTCCTCAACCATAATAAAGACAGTCTTCAAATAATTGCACGGAAATTTTGGGGAATTCAGGTGAGAGATGCGTAATATGTAGTAACAAAAATAACAATATCTAATCATAACAATTTAATCAATACCTACTACAATCCATTTATAAAATTGAACGGGGTAAGGTAGCCATTTTTGCCCTATTAGGAAGGATACCACATTATTTCATTAATAATTTTATTATTTCAGCTTCTTTGATTTGTTATAAAGGTCCAATATTGTTTTAGATTACAGAGGTTTTAACCTGAAGGTCATTCGCCTCTAATTAAGAGCCAATATAATAACAAAATTGCCTTGAGAATGGTGGAAATCTTCTTTTTGAGCGCAGCAAAATCTCTAATCGAGTACTCCAATTATCGCAATACCATTTGAGTCAATGCTTTGAGCAAAGATGGCAGACGCTGCTCTAACCAAAGGCTTCAGATGGGTAGGGTGATAATAGAAACAGGGCAAAAACAGGCTTATTACCCTGCATGCTCTTTTAAACACGTTTTTAAAAAGGAACCAAGTGTCCCAAATTAGGGATCGAGTCTCCACTAATCTAAGAATTTTCAATTTTTTTTATTGTTTTCCAGAAATACTCATAGCTCATGTCCAGTATAATATTTCCATGTAATTTTTTTATGATTATTAGTCATCCCTAGAAACAATATAAAACTACTTTTTTTATCATTCCACGGAGTTGGACTGAAAAATAAAAAAGGGGATCAAGTCAAAAGTGGAATGTAGGCAACACTTTCCGCTAGGCGCGTGCAGATGGCGAATGAGCGCGTACAATTATTGTGGGGAATTGTGAGAACAAGTGCGGTCATGTAAAAAATCTGGATGTTTCACTGGATATTTTCACGACACAAAAACAAACAGGAAACACTTTTGAACTCCACAGTATCAAGGGCAAGAATAAAATTCTGAGGTGATTGATGCAATGAATGACAATTAAACGGCACAAATCGCGTCAAATATTAAAAAAATAACTAGAGCGATCGATACAAACTAATCGGTGTAGCACATTGAACCAGAAAAAAAAATAATTTGATTAGTATATAACACTTTTCCAAGAGAATTTTAGCTACAATGTTTTTTGCGTATATTGTATGTTTCAGTTCCATCGCCTACTAAGATTACTTGAAGCCTTTTCCTAAACCAATATTCAATTTTTATATTTATGTTGAACCAGCGAATAATACTATGTTTTGCTTTTGTCAAAATATAACGCTAAATTCAAACTAGAAGCTCAAGTATCATTCTTAAATTTTGGCGCATAGTAACCCTCGATGACAGTATGGATATTAATGATATTTAGAGCCTTTACGTGGTTTGCTTAATTAAAGACATTTTTAAATACAGAAACATTGATGGATTAAAATCTTCATGGGCTCGAGTCACCTATACACGAGCAAATCTTATTCAATTGTTGTACCACATAGCTTACCCGAGCAAAGTCCAACATCAAAATTACAGCAAATAGACAACATATTTTGATATCAAGCAACAAATTGAACTCTTATTTTGATATCAGTTTAAATTTTTGCAGATATGACATCATATTTTGATCTCATTTTGATGTGCTTACATTTTTAGAAAAAAATGTTTGTTTCTATTTCTTTGACAAACATCAAATTGATTACTTATTTTGTTATCAATGAAATATTTCACCATCTCAATGAGTTTTCAATTTGCTTTCACTGATAGCATGAATAGTTTTCTGTTTGATGTCATAGTGCAATTTTTCTGCTTTCGATTTTGATATTTTAACCGTTAAAACGACCAAAATGATAACAACCTGAGCAATCATTCCCTACTACATCACAACATCAAGTTTAGTTCTCAATTTGTTATCAGACTCTGCTCGGGTACTCAACTTCCTTAAAGCCATTTATCTGCATATCCGAAAGAACCGCTGTGGCATAAAAATTCCTAGTCATTTAAACTGTCCATGTTTAGATGTTTTTTTCCCACTTCGCTCGAAAGTATGCCAAACAGAGGGAGAACTTAGGCGCAACTTTCCCGAAAGTTTTCAACCTCAGGAAATTTTCATGTGTTGGTGTTTTGTGGCGTGACACCATTTGTCATAGCATATAAAAAAGTAAGTCTGCAAACTTTTTCCCTGATGCTTCGGCAAACATTCAACGTAGCATAAGGTACGAGGTGATCCGTCACATTCAACAATAACACGAAATCATAAAAATTATACTTCCTTTGATGATGTATCTTGATGATGATGGTCCCATCTCATACCCCTACCAAGGTGGCTAGCTAACATTATTTTTTTTAGAATATACTTAATATTTCGACACATGACACAACCAACAAACAAAACAAAAACGGACTGGTCGAACTTGCAGACATAGAAGTCCTTTGTTAACAACCAGTGTTTATCAGGAAACTTTCCATCCCGGAAAGAAACTTGATGAAATCGGAAATTGAACTCAATGTATACAGGCTTCCCCCCGCCTGACTAAGACATCGCTACTGCCACTTGCAACAATGTAAACTACCGAGTTTTGTTGCAGTGAAAAACCAAACCGAGTTTTATGATCAACATCGGATCCCATTACTGACCGCTATCAAAAACGGAAGGCTGATCCAAAACCCAAGGCAATTCCAGCATGGAAAACTCCGCAATCACAACAGGCCAAAATCACAGTTGTTGATTTTTGCAATAGCTGTAGAAACTAAAATAGTAATACAACTAGCGTTTTTGTTGATTTTTGCAGCTCCAATGGGCGGAAAAGAGTTGTTTTGGGAAGCTGCCAGCTAACCTGAAAATAAAGTAAATAAAAAGGGAATCAAAAAGTGCAATGCAACTCTATATTTTTTTTTGTTGGATCCTTCGTTAGTTTACTTAGCGTTGTTTATTTTCTAACAATGTTGAAACTAACATAATAGCTTGGTTTCGAAGTTATGATTAATAAATCGGATATAGGAATAATATTGAGCTGAGTTTCTAAACATTATTTTGTAAGAGTAAATTTAGTGTGGTATATTTGTCTGATTCATTTGGTAGATGATAAATTACAGCAGGTGATTGATGCTCGAATGAGGCCAACCTAACCGGAAAACTAATATCAAGCTAGGCGTTACTTTTTCTTTCTATGTCCATTTTCGGTGCACCAGTTTAAATAGAGAGATTCGTTCAAATTTATGGCAAAAAAGAAGTTTTAAAATACGATTATATGAAGCTAACATAATAACCAATCATGGAGATGGAAGGGTGAGTGACGTAAATCAATTATGAGTATTTTTCGGTCGATTTGTTCACCACCATCACTTAGCCATATTTGCCAACAGGCAGTACACATTTGGAAAGGGATTCAAAAATGCAATTATATGACGCAAAAATATCAAGGATCCGAAATTCCATTAAAAATTTACGTTTGGTTGTGTGAGCAGAAGTGAGCTGATTTTGAATGATGTGATAAATATTTATTGCTTGGGCATATGAGTTTTTTTATCATTACCGTGATGGTTTGGTAGAAAATATTATTTATCACAAAAAATCAGTATCGCTGAAGAAATCACTAAATGTAAGTGTGAATGTTCCGCTTTCAACTGAGACTAAATTTTAAATAACTGCGAAGCCTATCCATATTCCATAATGCTGATCAGTTTTTAAGATTATGGAAAACGTTTTTTGTGCTGATTTTATATAAAAAAAACCTGTTTTAATCCACCTAGCGGTGCAATTGTGCCTTTCTCATTTCTACAAACTATGACTTAATAGCTGGTTCGTACAATATAACATTATGGAAATGTCTTTCATTCTTATTACACTTGGTAAGTATATTTAAGAGCACCTTTTTGCATTCATCGCGGTATCGGTTTGAATCGGAGTTTTCTATGTGATCGCACTCCACAACCCGTAACTCCGGAGCCGGAAGTCGGATGGAGATGGAATTTAATATCAGTTTCCGGGGACGCAACACCTTTCATTTGAGACTAAGTTGATCAAATCGGTCTAGCCATTTTCGAGAAACCAATATAACCGTTATTTTGAATTTGGATGCTTCCGGATCCGTCGATGGTGGCCAGTGTGGCCAAAAAGACTTTGAATGACTGTTGGTGACCTAGATCTACAAATTTAACAGTTGTGTTTACATTTTGGAAAAAAAATCACCTTTTTACATTCATCGCAGAATTCGTTAAAATCGGGATTTGCTGCGTGATCGTACGTATCACCCTGTAATTCAGGAACCAGAACTCGGATCCACACAAAATTCAACAGCAGCTGATGGACCTTTCATTTAAAATCAAGTTTGTCAAAATCGGTTCAGAAAATTCCGAGAAACCGATGTCGACAAATCAACAAATTTTGTTTTGTAACCATACTCTTCAACTCGTAATCCGGAACAAGATGTCGGTTGAAAATGAAATTCAATAGCAACCTATGGGAATATTATACCTATTATTTGAATCTTAGTTTGTAAAAATCGGTTCTGCCATCTCCGAGAAACCGATGTGGACATTTTGTTAACAAATCCGCACATACACACATGCATACATACATACATACATACATACATACACACATACATACATACACACATGCATACATACATACATACATACATACATACATACATACATACATACATACATACATACATACATACATACATACATACATACATACATACATACATACATACATACATACATACATACATACATACATACATACATACATACATACATACATACATACATACATACATACATACATACATACATACATACATACATACATACATACATACATACATACATACATACATACATAGACACATACATACACACATACATACACACAGATATTTTGCGATCTCGGCGAACTGAGTCGAATGTTATATGAGACTCGGCCCTCCGGGCCTCGGTTAGAAAGTCGGTTTTTGGAGCAATTGCATAACCTTTCTATATGAGAATGGCAAAAGAATAATATTTAATTAGCTTAATCAGCATGAGTTCAATGTTATCTTCATGTGATTATATTTTGAAATGTTGGCGGAATGGGTTTGAAAGTGGAGGGAATGGGGGGTTAGTAGAGTGGGAGTGGAGGATGCGTCAGAAATCCTTCATCTTCGGTATACGGGGTGGATGAAGGAAATGCGGGCGTGAGGGTGATCCAAGTGGAGGGGAGTGATGAAGGAGGCAAGGGGGAGGGAGGGGCGGCGACGCAATACTCAACTGCATATTTGGCCTTCCATTCGAGACTTGGTTTGAGAAAATTGGTTCAGTCATCACCGAAGAACCGATGTGACTTTAATTGTGGAATATGCCCGGAACTCCGGACTTCCGGAATCGTCAATAGTGGACAATATATTCAAAGAATGTTTGATTGGCTATCAGTGATCTAGATCTGGGATTAGAAGTAATTTGGTTACCATTTCAATAGTTTTTAGCCTCTGAGGTATTACGATTGTACCGATTTATATGAGAAAATCCAGTGTATCCTTACTAACACCCCTGTAACTCCGGAAGCAAGAGTCAGAACCGAATGAAATTCAACAGCAGTCTACGGTATTACTGTATCTTTCATTTGAAATCAAGTTTGTAAAAATCGGTAGAAAATTCGTTGGGGAATGGGTGTGCTAATAAGCTTAGGAACTTGGCGGGTTCCCCGGGGGCGTCATGATCCGTCATAGGTGGCCAATGTGGTCAAAGCTGCTTTGACTGATCATTAGTGATCCAGACCCGAAAACTAGAGTAATGTTACATCAGTTTTAATATGTTTTACATCATTTTAACATCATGGTGGTACCAGATTATATGGGAATTTGCTGTGTGACCGCACTCTTCAACCAGTAACTCCGGAACCGGAAGTCGGATCAATTAAAAATTCAATAGCAGCTTATGGGAGCGTTCTTTCAGATGAAACAAAGTTTGCGAAAATCGGTTCAGCCACCTCTGAGAAAATTGTGTGAGTTTAAATGACACACACACATACACACACACATACACAGACATACATACACACAGACATTTGCCGATCTCGACGAACTGAATCGAATGGTGTATGACACTCGACCCTCCGAGCCTCGGTTAAAAAGTCGATTTTTACAGTGATTGCATAGCCTTTCTTTATATGAGAAAGGCAAAAGGTGCGAAATCGGCAAAGTCCCAAAAAGTCGATCTTTATAAAAAAAATTTTCGAGATAACATAAAATCGCGACGTTTCATGCATTTTAAAGATGTTTGGCATCAAAAATACGAATTCGAATTCTGAAATTTCATGAGGTCCCCCCATTGAAAAAAAAAATTTGAGTTCCGGCTTATATGGGAATTTCAAATGTGACCGGACGATTTAGTCTATATTTCCGGACCCATATAAGCGATCCATACGAAATTTTATAGACATCTATGGGAATATTATAGCTATCATTTAGGACTAAGTTTGTGAAAATCGGCCCAACCATTTCCGGGAAACTGATGTGAGTTCGTAAATTTTGAAAGATGGCCGCTTTTCCCGTGCACTTCCGGAACCGTCTATGGTGGTCAATGTAGTCAACGAAAGTTTGGTTGGCCGTCGGTGACCTAGAACAGCAAATTTAAGTTGTTTGAGAGACATTTTAGCGACATATTTACCTTTTTTGCTTTCATCGGAGTATCGGTTTGAATCACAATTTGCTATGTGATCGCACGCCACAACCTATAACTCCGGAACCGGAAGTCGGATCGGGATGAAATTAAATAGCCATTTACGGGGACGTAATACCTTTTATTTGAGGCCAAGTTTAGTCGAATCGGTCTAGCCATCTCCGGGAAACCGATGCACAGGGGGGCCGAGCCGGCCAAAACCTCCAAAATTTATTGTCGATTTTCATACCTTTTATATTTTTTTTTTCTAAATGTACATTACCTAAAGCTGTCTTTGCCAAAGTTTTGAGTGAATCGATTGAAAAATATAAGTGCTACATTTTTTTTGAACCGTGCAAGGTCTTGAAAATCTGCAAGAATTTGAGTGAGAAAAAGTTTTTGTTCATTCCAATTCATCTCGCTTTAATAAGTACTACAATGATAATTTAACAACACATATAGGCATTTCTAATAGAAAATTATCTCAGGAATTCAATGGTGTATTTTGATTTGAGAAATAATGAGTATTTAAAAAGTTACCAATAAAATCAATATAACTATGTTGTTTAACGCGGACTTATTTACATTCAGAGTGTCATCTCTTTATCGGTAAAAGCGTGTTGAAGGATCTTATCTAGTACAACTGACGTAGAATTTTATCTAGTTTTCAAAAATCATAGTGCCATCTTGCGCCGTTTTGCGCCGAAGGTTGATATTTGGACATTTGTAAAATTAGTTTTTTTTATGGAGACGCATGGTATTTTTGATTTCATGAAGTTTTGCATTATTATTCACCGGTGGATTTCTTTTTATGAACGCTGCTTGTAAATTCAGGGTTTGGGGCGATTTCCTTGATACAAATATAAGTATGCCTTAACCGTCTTGCAACTATGACTCGTGTTTCTACGTTTTCACAGTTATCTGCAGTATAGAAAAATTCAAATAAATACAAGCCAACGAGGCAAACTAACTGCTACTATTAGTATATCTTTCCATGAATCCTATTTATTTGGTATGTATTGGTCGTTAGCTCTACTGGTGACCAATGTAAGGTAAACACGTGAGTGTGGGAAGTGTTCTTTTTTACCTGATTTTTAGTTATTGGCCAGTAATGCAACATTTATTTTTAAGTGCAAATTCCCTATTGAATCTATCACAATCAACAATCAAATTCAAAATCTCCCTCCATAAATCACTTCCTAATTTATGAGAGTTTCATACAAAAACGCTCACACCTCTATTTCAAAGCATACACATATAGTGCAAAGTATGCTCAGGATATTTTCGTACGAAAAACCAAGTCAGTACCCACAAGGAGAGATATTCATGTCATCATTGGAATCGAAAATCAATGGAAAAGAATTGAGCGGCTTAGCTGTAATATGCATCGTATGAGCAACTGTGAATAGAGCATAGTAGGGCATGATTTGAGATCTTCATCAAAATCAAATAAACCTGTCATCTTTTAATAGCTTTGGCGATATATAAAAATAATAAATAAATAAGCCAATAAAACAAAAATTTAAGACATTCTATCAAACACCCTAAGATCTTTTATAACTATTCTAACTATTCTAAACTAACGTTCATAGATTAGTACGTGAAGATTATCTCTTAAATAGCTGTAAAGGGAAGATTATTCCAATGATGGTATTCAGATTAGACTGAAGATCTACAAACAAATGTATAAAATTACATCATTTTTTATTCGCCAGGTTTCGATAAATTGGAACCACCCTAGCTAATTAGTTACTAAGGACTACCCTAGGAAATCAAAATGTTTCTGTTCACTTACGAAGTATCTGTTTCGAGAAGTTAATAAAATTCACTTTCGCGAAATTAAAAAAAAAGCATTTAGAACCACCCTAGGCTGTCGAATTTTCATTTTAGCGTCCTAATTTAATCAAAATCGAGTTCAGCGCACCAAAATTACCCTTAGATGATATTTTCATTCATTTTAAACTACTTTTGAGGTTTTGTTCAGCTTTTGTGTGGAGTGGATCCACTGTGCGATGTGACGGTTATTCTGAATTTAGATACTTCCGCCGGGGCTTCCGGAACCGATGATGGTGGCCAATGTGGCCAAATAGACTTTGAATGGATGTTAGTGACCTAATACTACAAATCGAAGCAGTTGTGGTCATATTTTGGAAATTTTTTCACTTTTATACATTCATTGCAGAATTTATTAAAATCGACATTTTCTGCGTTTTCGTACTCATCACCCTGTAATTCCGGAACCGGAAGTCGCGTCCATTAGAAATTCAACAGCAGCCTATGGGAACGTTGCACCTTTCATTTGAGACTAAGTTCGTCAAAATCGGTTCAGCCATCTCTGAGAAAAATGAGTGACATTTTTGGTCACATACACACACACATACGCACATACACACATACATACATACACACATACATACACACACAGACATTTGCCGAACTCGACGAACTGAATCGAATTGTATATGTCACTCGGCCCTCCAGGCCTCTGTTAAAAAGTCGGTTTTCAGAGCAATTGCAATACCTTTCTATTAAGAAAGGCAAAAAGTTAAATTCAAAAAAATGTAAACTATATGAATTAGTTAGCTTCTTAGTTTTGTTGTGCTTAGTCTTGGCATTGAAAAAAGTGTATGATTGTGCATTCCGGCTTGCAACTTTCTTTTTTATATGTAGCAGAAATTGACGTGAACAGCTTAAAATGTTCAATAACTTTGAAACTAATGAGTGTATTCACATATAGTCCTCAACAGTACTATGTGGATTTCCTACTTCCTCATTTGTCTTAAACATTATTTGCACGAAAAGCTACAATAAAAAAAGTTATATAAAAAACTTAATTTAGGGGTGCTTTAAAATCTATAATCTTAAGTTCTATAAATTCAAGCTCCTCAACGAAATTCTTTATTACGAGTATCTCTAGAAACTTGTTGAAGAAACTAACTTCCTATCTCATCAGAGTAAAATGTTATTTTTTTAGATCGATTGTAGTAAGCAATGCTAAATTTTAATTTTTATCAGATTGTGTGGAATTTTCATACAAATAATTCCGCCGAAGACAGCCTCTGAATATATTCGATGGTGTGGCCTCTAATGAAGTATGTTCACGTTTTTTGGCGTTTCGAACCACTGTGCGTACTCCAGCAGATCAATCTATCATCGGGCTCGACTTCTCTAGCGGGGACATAATCACTATAATTCATAGTGAAAAGCCTAAAATAAAGTTTATCAATTTCTTTCAAATCAAAGATGGTTTTTTTGTAAATCGATTTTAAATTGTTAAAATCGTTTTTTTTTTTCAGTGTAGGAGTCGATGAAGAATTTTTTCAATATTTTTTTCCAAAAATTTGAGTAATTTTGTGAAAATCACTCCTACAACATTTTTTTGTAGTATTTGTCATTCTTAGGCTGCCATTTGAAAAAAAATTGGTGAAAAAAGATTGACCCTTTTAAAAAGACAGTCTAGATCATTTTTGGAAAAACAAAGTATGCAAAGTGGCTTTTTGTGTAAAAGTCTTCATGTATAGAAAGTTTCATTAAAATTTGAGAGGGTACTGCCGACATTTGTTCGAGTTGGCGCGAAATCCGTCGATAATCACTTTTGTATATTAATATGTATCACTTCACTAACATTTTGTGTAATATAAAGATCTATTCATACACTACGAAAAAAAAAATATTTTCGGTGGCGCCGGTAGTTGAGTGGTAAGCGTGACCGTCACTCATTCCAGTTGACCTGGGTTCAATTCCAGCCGAGGTCGTTGAAATTTTTCTGAGGTAAAAAAATCTGTGGTCACGTCTTCCTTCGGAAGGGAATTAAAGCCGTTGGTTCCCGGCCTTGAGTTGATGGATCGATATCTAGTCCAAATAGTGGAGTCAACTCTCTGGCGTCAGTAAAGAAGAAGTATAATACAACTTCTATACATACTAACAATTATCCTCCTCCCGTGATTCATGTGGAGTGCGCAGTAGTATATACGGTCTCTAGCAAAAGCAAGTATCGGACTAACCATTCCTTCCCTTTTCTTCCGCGATCTACGTTCGGGCCTGGCCGGCGCCGGTATTGCTCAATAAACACTTTAGGATTACCAGGAGTTGCACATTGAAAGATGTTTCGCTACTCCCAAGCATAATTATATGCTGATTCCCTGGGCAACTTCAGCTAGTGCAGATCGATAACGGAGTAGCAACCAGGGGTGCACAGTGGGACCAATCCAAAAAAGGTGGGACAAAACCTGTTTGAGGCCTTAGATGTCATTTTAGAGCCAGCATTTCTTCGTAGGATATGTTCACAATATTATTCTACAACTTTTCAAATGGAATATTTTTTGGTTTGACTATACTAGAGTACCCGAGCAAAAAATGTTTTTCAAAAAAATGTTTTAGAGGGTCGATATCTTCGACAAAGTTGTAGAATATTGTGTTTTGACTAACTTCTTCTAGGATACTACAGGCATCAGACCTCATTTTTGAGGCAAAATTGTTGTTTTTTGTAAATATGACCAAAAAATCAGTTTTTCAATATTTCCATGCTAAAAACCTTAATTGATTAATTTAATATGTTCTACAAACTTGCAGGTAACACTAAAATACAACTTTTTGTTGAAGAAACTAATACCCTAAAATCAATATTTTGGCTTCTAAAACTATTTTTCATATAAATTCACTCTATTTTCATCAAAGATTTCTGTTTTTAGGTGCACTTTTGTGCAGCCAAACTTTGGCTATTCCGATACTCTATTATTCGTAGAATAAAATTAATACTACATAGAAACAGGATATAGTTGGACGCATTATTTGAGTAACCATTCATGTACGACGGTTTATAACATAAAATGTGTTTATATTATTTTTAATTTATATACATTATTAGCTATTAAAAAAATCTTATATTTTGCAAGCACTAACATTTTGAGTTGATCAATTACGGTTACAGACGGAGTAGACGTCCAACCATTTCCACGTCGAGGAGCGCCACGGCGTACACGATAACACTAGATAAAATTGTCTGGCACAGGAAATTCAATAAGATTTGTGAAGCTTAGACTAGATGAACCAAAAAAATGGAAAAAAGTTCGAGTTTCGGAAATTGGCTTCATGAAAACCGACAAATCTCATATTTTACTGAAAAACTCGCTCTTTTTTCATCAAAATAGTAGGAAGAATTTTTTTTATTCGAGTTATCGACAGGCTACACATATTGTGCATGCTCATAAAAATCAAGTCAATTCGTTCATTAGTTTTTGAGTTATCGTGTTCGCCAATTTGAAATACGCAGTTTCGAGAAATACGTTATTAAAGGGTGTCCCACACCAAATTGCATCACAGAAGACACTGTAGAAATTGGATTTGGATATTTTCTCTTGAAAATATTGGTAGAAGTAGTTTAGAGTGTATTGTTTACACTGAATTTTAATCGCTGTGAGTTTTTCGAATAGTTTTTCTGATATCCAATATGGCGGCTACTGAAGGCTACTCCTGGTGCGGCGCAGCGAGTGAAGTTCACGTTAAAGCCACATGATTTGGACACCAGACATTCTCTTAGAAATTTGAATAACATCGAAAAGTGACAAATCACACATTTGCTGCTTACGGCGATGATAGCTTCCATGTCCTAGGCTGTTTTAAGTTTCTTCGCTGACGTGCCGACGAACTCCGTATCTGTTTCGGCAGTAAATTGATTTTCCTTGAAGCCGATCTTTTTTCTTCCTCGAAGGTCGCCCAGTACCCCCGCGATATATATGTGGTCCTTCCATTTTTCTTCGAAAATCTTAAACTGCTTTCACGAGATCACTAAACTTGTTGGTTAGGCCATACCGGTAACTTGTAAATACACCAATAAACACTACTGCCACCTATAGAATTAATGTAGACTACCAGAGTTACCTACGGTCGGTATAGTAACTTGTTTTAGAGCGCGCGGACAACTTGTTTCTGAGCGTCTGTCATCGCCAAAGGTCTGTTCAAAGCCGTGTAGCGAAGGAACTAATTCACGATCTTGTGGAATTTTTTTGAAAAGGACCCCTTGAAAGTTTTTACTGAAGAAATGCCTGTTCATTCAATATTTGTATTTTTTCGTTGAATATGTTTTTTTTCAGTTTTAAACAATTCACAGCCCGTTGTTAGTTAAATAAACACGCAAGAATGACAAATGTGTAGCACTACCCGGGGCATTTGCTTACAAATACAGTATCGGATATTCGCTTGCAATAACCAGCGTTTGATTGTGCATGGATTACTTCATATAGTTGCAATTTAATATCCAATAAGCTGGTTATGTAAAGAGATGGGAAATTTGCAGCAAAAAATCATCCAGGATTATAAGTGATTTCAGAAATGTCATCTAAAAAGAAACCGGATTTCCCTGCGGACATACTGAAACTGGAACAATTGCTAGCATAAGCGATAACACAAATCTCTGTTCTTCTCACTCAAATTTCCGCATAAATCGTTCCTAAAGCGATAAACTCTGGGTTCCATTGGTTACCCCACTTAGTCCCAACTTTTCATCTTCATAAAGCCACAACCATCAAGCAAACCGTCCGCCCCCAATTCACAGATAAGTCGTACCATTTTCGAGCTGAACCCCCGCAGTCCTATCGGTGATCGACAACGATTTTCATTTCGTCTTTATCCTTTTGGGCACAATCTTACTGAACCGTTAAGCAAAGAACCTCTTCCTACGCCTCCTCCAGTCGAGTCGAGTGCAAGAGTGTCTGCTAAAGTTGTTCTCTCGGTTGACTTTTCAGCCCTGCCAGCCGGTACCTTCGGGCAGGCTGAACTGTGGAAAACGATGAACGACAGAGATGAAAATTTAATAATTTGCTTTTATCGAGCTCTCCATTTGGCAGTGCACTTCTAGCTGACGCTAGCTACTGCTGCTCTGACATAATGATAAAAGTGTTCCCCTGGCACTGGTGAATTGCTCTCGACATAATGGCACATTGTTGTATGCTTACATGCGGCAGCACGGTCGCCATCACAATGCGATAAATTGCATTCGTAACGGGAGGATGGGGAAAGCTAAATCACCACCCATTGGAGAGCTCACAGCAACAGCTTACATGCAGTGGGCTGGGCTGAGGCAGAAGAATTTTCAAGAATTTGATAATTAGTCAGATTATATATTGCATGTGTGTGTGCATTGTTGCTATGGCATGGCCGTCGGTGATGGTTGCAACATATGGTGCTGTAATTGTCGGACTGGGCTGCAATTAGATGGTACAGATAAATATGAACAATTTGCAGCATTCGGTTTCTGCTGTAGGGAATATATTTACAGGCGAGATTCGTTATAATATACATTACTATTTGAAAAAAAATATGCTATATCTGATTGTATGTTATGTCGAAACATGAATAAAACCTTCATAATGGTTATTTCATGTAATTGAATCATGACATGACACACGTGCTGCCACAAATCCAAATCGTTGATTTTTTAACTGTTCAAATTTAAATATATGTCGAGTAAGAGGCATGTTGATTGGGCTGTTGCAAAAGAATCGATCACAATCTTTGAGAGTTTTGCTTGGTTCTCCATATTGTTTTCCAAAATTTATATTTTCGGGTTCAGGTCGGGCACAGGGTTTTTTTTCCATTTTAAAACTCTCGGTTCGGGTTTTTTATCTTTCTAATCTACCGTTCGGGTCTCCTCCAGGTCTCCCCAGGATTCGGGTTGAGTTGAGGTTCGAAAAAAAGAAACCCGACCATCCCTAATAGGCAATCAGTGCGCATAGAGATCGACGCAAAATAAACACAAAAAGGAATTGAGTACATCTAATTATTTTGAGAATACGTACAGTCTTAAGTGCGGGTCTCTAAACATCTGGCCCTAACCCAGCATGCCCATTAGGGTGTCCCAAAATGACATCATGTTAAAAAAGTCATCGACTTCTTAAATGAAAGGTTAGGGTATTAGGACCACTTTCTTCTTCGGAGTGAGTTTGCTAAAACGCTTCCTACTGGTGGCGACTTTTGATTTTTTGAAAAATGGTCCGATTTTGGATAAAATTTCAAATTTATGCCTTTTGAAGCGGTCCTGCACTGTCTTAGATTTTTTTTTAGCGTTTTTTATTTTTTTGGAAATCCAAACGGAGAAGTTTGGTTAGTTAGATTGTACAAATTTTGAATTATAAGAGCGGCAGAGCCATTAAAACTTAGCAAAAAGTGAAATTTTTGGTGTTTTTCAGTATTTTTTCTTCAAAACTGGGTATCTACAAAATTTTAAAAGTACATAAAACACTTTATATAGTTGAGCCAAATTCAGGAGCGTAATTTTGCTGAAGAAAGTGTATAGCTACGGCCAATGGGGTATAAGTTATTAAGTTTTTGTTAAATAACCTCTTGACATTTTTAGCAATTTATCAAAAATAATGCTGTTCCAAAAAGTAAATCAGTTCAAATGTGCTTTGACCACACATTGTTTTTCGAAAAATAGAAGGAAAATTATGAAAAATGACGTTTTCTGTACGTCTTTAGTATGTAACTTAAATTATAAAAATAATAACTTTGCTAATGACGCCAAGTCTCTAATTATTTATTGAAGAGTTAATTCTCCATAATTACTTCTAGGAGGCATCTTCAACAAAACGATTGTGTCAGAAGATGCGCTGTATTCTGTTGTAAAACTTTTTCGAGAATATTTACCCCAAATTTGACTATCTCGGAATTATGTGATCTAAACAGTAGGTATCAGTTTTTCAACACTCACCTCACTCTTCTGCATTTTTCTCCACTTCAAAGTTCCTAACATAAAAATAAGACTTTATATATAAAATGTAAGTACGTTAATCAATTCAGCCTTCAAATATACGCCATAGCTTGCCATTAACTCGACATATTTGTTTAATTTTAGTGATTTTCAAACCCGCTAGGTGGCTATTAGTATAGAAAATATTTTTTTAAAAAATCGTCAAATGCTCATAAAAACCGATTCTGATGTACTAGAGACAAGCGAAAAACGCCATTTTTCATCATTTTCCTTTTATTTTCCGAAAAATAATATGCGGACTAAGCCTACTTAAGTTGTTTTATTTTGTAGAACAGTGTTATTTTTTTATGAATATCATAAAATGTCAAGAGGTTATTTAACAAAAACGTAAATAACTTATACCCCATTGGCCGTAGCTATACACTTTCTTCAGCAAAATTACGCTCCTGAATTTGGCTCAACTATATAAAGTGTTTTATGTACTTTTAAAATTTTGTAGATACCCAGTTTTGAAGAAAAAATACTGAAAAACACCAAAAATTTCCCTTTTTACTAAGTTTTAATGGCTCTGCCGCTCTTATAATTCAAAATTTGTACAAACTAACTAACCAAACTTCTCCGTTTGGATCTCCAAAAAAATAAAAAACGCTGAAAAAATATCTAAGACAGTGCAGGACCGCTTCAACAGGCATAAATTTGAAATTTTATCCAAAATCGGCCCATTTTTCAAAAAATCAAAAGTCGCCACCAGTAGCAAGCGTTTTAGCAAACTCACTCCGAAGAAGAAAGTGGTCCTAATACCCTAACCTTTCATTTAAGAAGTGAGCTCGATGACTTTTTTAACATGATGTCATTTTGGGACACCCTAATGCCCATGCGTGAAGTCGGTACTGTTTTAGGGGTGTGTAGGATATTATTATTATTTCATTAATTTTTTTTTATTTCAATTATAGAGGTTTTAACCTTAAGGTCATTCGCCTCTTCGGGTTAGAAAAATCTTTTAGGAAAAATATCTAACCCTATGTGCGGGGTCGGGACTCGAACCCAGGTGCGCTGCGTACAAGGCAATCGATTTACCAATACGCTACGCCCACTCCCTATTTCATTCATTGTACGTATTTTTTGAGAGCGGAATTTTCATAGGACAATAAAATGACCAAAAACTATAAGTCAAAAACAAATATAAGTACAATTTTCAGATCAGCAATATTGCACAGTTCTAAAATGTTTTACGCCTGCAATGATTCCATGCAACCAAAGGTTTTCTATTTGAAGTGTTTTAAAACTGTAATTGTGACTAGGGTTGCCACCTCTGGAGGGACTTTGACCCGGAGATTTTCACTGACCTGAGGGTAGTGAACTTTGAGTGGAACTAGACAGAAATTGGAATCAAAGCGATTGCTCCACATTTTGAAGCACTTTAATAACTTTTTATTAGGGGCCGTACACAAATGACGTGGCTTTTTTCGGCAATTTTCGACCCCTCCCTTCCCCCTCGTAGCATTTGGTCCCAAAACTCTAATCTCCCACTTGTAAATGACGTGACGAATTTGGTATACCCCCCTACCCCCCAAAATGCTACGTCATTTATGCATGGCCCCTTACCTACTGAGCGAAAAAGAGATAAGTATGTACTCTTTCATTCCTTCGGTAAGTTGTCATGCATTTTAGCACTAATTAATTAGAAAATTACTAAAATTATATTACAATTACCGTAGAGTGTTATGTTTTTGTCAAGCTTAGTGCCAGGCCCGTAGCCAGGATTTTGTTTCGGAAGGGGCTTTAAAATTTTTTTACATAAAGTTTTTAATTCTGATATTTTGATATAGTCGCTAGAAACTACATAAATTTTGAAAAGTTCTTATTGAAAGCAATTCCAAATCTAAGACAATCCTAAAAATATGTTTTTTTTGTCACAAGAAAGGCTATAGTACATCAAAGAATTATTGTTGTTGAATTTGATTTTTATTATTTATTTACAAGTTGCAATTACAAATTATTCTCGTGATAACAATGGATATTCTAGAGTTCATGGTATTTATGCGCTAACCAAATATGACAATCCTTGACGGTGCTGGAAAACGCAAGGTGTTCCAAGCCAAGTTCCAAGTTCCAAGTTTCAAAGGTGTGGAAGATGCTAAATCGAAATGAGTAGAAAAATATCCCTAAAATTTTCGAACGGAGAGAATGTCGAAATTCGCGCAAAATATTCTGATTTAGCAAGCGATTTGTAGATGCGCAGAAACGGTTCAACTTCTAATATCTTTATCTTGCATCCTGCGAGTGTCACCAGTTCAAAGACATCATGCTAACACAATTTTTTGATATATTCTATTTAAATGAAACTAATTTATATACTGGCCTTGATGTGGTAAATCAGAGCCCTAGTTAGGAAGGATTTTTGGTGATCAATAGGATCAAAATATAAATTTAATTAACTAATTGAAACTGCCCACAATTTAAATTATATAAGAAAATTGTCCACAAATCGAATGAAAATCACTTAAAACACTGATTACTAATATCTTAAAATTTACCGTCAAGTCGCCAGTCGCCGGGTATGCTCCATTCACCGTGCAGTTTCAAAATCACGAAATTTGCAGAACTAGCTTACTGAAACCACAAATCCTCTCATTTCATCGTTTTATTGAAACATTCTAAATAAAGTTGAATTAAAATTTTAAATACACGGTAAATGGATCCCTTCATGTACGGTTAATGGTGACATATAACGTGCGTTATGACAAGTGCCAAACAAGTGTCCTGAACTCCTTATTCTCGTTTTGTTACTAATAGTTTTATATTATTTCTAAATTTTGACGTATTTAGATAGATATTTTTACGGTGACTATGAGAGCGGTTATCATTTTGATAAAAACACAGAGCTTGAAGTCACGTCAAATCCGCCTAAACGCACGGTGACTGGGTACTTGACGGTACGTGAAATTTGTTTAATGTATTATTTATGACACCATCAAAAAAACTAGAAACTATAAATATGAACAAGCTCAATAATTTCAGCATCTCTTTCTTTCGACACATGGAAGGGAATACATCGCACTTATTTCCCCTTTGCCGAAGAGTAACGTAGGTGTAAGGCCAACTTTCTGTGATGAATTCGGTTACACTTTCTATGTCAATTCATCATTTCGTTAAACAAATATATTGACACTAATCTGTTCAATAATTGGTTTGTTTTTTTTAATTAAAATAATTCGCTCAATTTTTTCCACAATTACTATAAAGATTGGAAGATGTTCGACTACTTCAACAAAGCTGTAATGTCTATTTTATTACAGGCTTATTTTACCACAATTTGAAAAAAATTGCAATCGTAGCTATGACACCTAACGCATCAAAGACCTACGGATAAGGAAGGCGTAAGGGATTTTCGAAGATGAGAAAATCCCATTCATTCCATTATTTCCTGCAAAGTGGCAGAAATGTTGCTGCATTAAGTTTAGTATAATTGATTGACTAATATTACAAATATTACTACTTTGCGTACTAATAGTATTTAAATATGGAACGCATTCCCCGCATGAAATGAAATTGAGTGTCAATAGAAATACTATTGCATTAAAATGACGCGAAAACAAAAACTGTTTTCTCGGCTATATTGTCATCAGCTAATGGAAATGTTTTTGTCTAGCACGCTTGAGTGAGATGCCTGATGTTTATACTAAGCGTACAGTGCACTAACCTATTACAGAAATTCAATTTGCCTACTGGATTCTGGCACACATCTAGCATAATATCGGAGTTTTGTTGGATGCAATCACTAGCGATAAAGTGCTCATTTTGGGACAGTTTTTGTTCTCTCTTTTCTATGAAACTTCTGCATTTTTATTATATATTTTATTTGATTCGGTTCAATGCATTAACTGAATGAAATCATTTCATTTCTTCCAAATGTGACAGAAATCTTTTAATAGCCACGGTGCAAGTAAGTGGTATCAGATCTTGTAGCGAACATTGACTTTCTCATCGCCCATATATATGAGGATCAACCACGTGTTACATGTTGTTATGCAAAATGACTGGTTTCGCCTGGGCTAATTTGTTAAATGGCTCCAGCACTGAATGCCTGACATGGTAGAACTCTATAAAGATGATGTTCGTAAGCATAACCTCCATATTCACCTTCAGCAAATATTTCACATCACGAATGTTTGATCTTATGCTAAAAGACCGGAAGTCAATAGCCTCCGTATTTGGCTGGAGCACTACTTCTTGCTTCTGCGACTCAATCATCCGACAGATCCCCACAGCAAGATTTAAAGTAACAGTTTCTTTTGTTCATTCGACGAGTCACACAATATGACAAGAACTGTTTTATCACACTCAGCATACTGAGTAGATATCATGACCGCTGTCTTGGGTGGTTCAAAATAGCAATCTTCACCACAATTCTCGCACTAATTTGTTCAAACCAAACAAGATACATTTTTTTAAGAGTCACTGAAAAACATGTTGTTTTCTAAATTTATTTTTGAAAAATTTCGGGAGGGGGGGCTTTAGCTCCCTAGCCCCCCCCCCCTCCCCCTCTGGCTACGTGCCTGCTTAGTGCACACCATTCTTTCATGGAGTTCAAATAAAGCTGTAAATTTTTCTCGATTAGGAACGGTTTTGTCAGTTTAATCAGGTGCAGTATTTTACTTACCCGCCGAAGTGCCAATAATACAAAAGCTAAAGCTACTCTCGCTGTGGAGGATAAGTCGAACGAACATTTCTCTCCTCCACAATTAACAGGAAAAGGAGAGCAAAGGAGGCAGGACAGCGGTATCACATGGGATGCCTAGTAAGGGTTTATGAGCTATAGAACTGGAACGTCTCAACCGATTCATAAATAAATATTTTTTTCTCAACGCCTGATCAATGGCGCACATTTTTTTTCTAAGGCGTCTTTTTCCGATCTTTTACCGTATTGTGTATAAAGAGTTCTGCGCAAAAGTACATGAAAGGTGCGAATTACCCCAACCCTGTTCCAATTCGGACCACGCATTTCTTATCGATTTATTGCAATAGAAATGAAATCTTATTTAAGCCTGAGTTATTTCTATTTGATTTTCACTAAATTTCGAATTTTGAAAAGAAAAGTTCTCCTTGATATATAGAACTTTGTAGTAAATATACAATAAAATATTACCACAATAGATCTAAGTACTGGTCGCAGTGGTTCGTCTCCAACAACAACAAAATCACAATAAAAAGTAAGAGCTGGGCCAAATTACCTAAAAATTGGTTATGAGCTATAACGTCGAAATTTGTCAGCCGATTTGCGAAAACGTCTAGGAAAACATACGCTCGACCTACTGCGCACATTTTCCTCTCAAAGGGTTTTTTTCGCATACGCGTATCGGATCGTATATACGGCAAAAGATCCGAATTTTACCAACCCATATTCTATTATTCACACACCGATTAAACAACAGTTGATAGTCTCGCCCAAAACAAGATATTAAATAAAAAATATCCGGAAGAATCAAAATCACGATAAAGGGTTTGGAAATCCAAAATGGCAACTTACGGTTAGCAGAACCTATCATCAATATGGATGTCATTTGAAAGGGGGTGGTCAGTAGACATCGAAAATTGATGATTGGCGTCGTTTTGAAATCCGAGATGGCGACTTTCGGTTATCACAAAATAGTGAAAACCATTATGAATATGGATGCCATATGAAAGAGAGTGGTCAGTAGGCATCGGAAAATGATGATTAGCGTCATTCTGAAATTCAAGATGGCGACTTCCGATTACCATTAAATAGTGAGAACCACCATCAATATGGAATGGCACAAATCGTCAATTTTCGATGTTTGCTGACCACCACTTTTCATATGACATCCTTATTGATGGTTCACACTGTTTTGTGGTGACCGGAAGAGCGTCTTCTTGGCTTTCACTATGGTAACAATTTCAATAAACAATTTCCACTAGCTACTGACCTATATGGATCCTATATATCTAGCAATTTCTAGGGCAACGAAAAATTTACTACAATTTCATCTCCCACGCCTGTTATAAACCTATGTACTATTTTCTTAGCACAAAAATGGGTTAATATTGTATACCTATGTTGCCCAGAATTGGTCGTCGAGAATTGATTTAATGTCGAAAAAAAGTTTTTTGACGAAAGTTGACTTTTTTAGACCTAAGCACATTTTTGCCTTCTTGAGCTTGAGCTTGTGCGACCAACTCCGTTATCGATCTGGTCTAGCTGAAGTGGCACAGGGAATCAGTAGATAATTATGCTTGGGAGTAGCGAAACATCTTTCAATGTTCAACTCCTGTTAATCCTAAAGTGTTTATTGATCAATACCGACGCCGGCCAGACCCGAACGTAGATCGCGAAAGGAAAGTGAAGGAATGTTAGTCCGATACTTGCTTCTGCTAGAGGTTGTATATCAGAGTGACAAAAAAATGACCACCCCTTAGTCGATTCCTAGCCGCACCACGAGTACTTGCTCCAAATTTGAAGCAAATCGGACAAGTCTAGCTACCGGACCTGAAGATTTTACATGGAGAAAACTCACTAGCTCGCATTTTCGCTGCTAGGTGGCAATGTATGCATCGTGTTAACACTGTAAGTGAAACTAAGAAAGAAAATTTAATTTTCTACAGCTTTGTCGAAAATTGCTAGTCAATCTGGCTTTGTTAAAAGAAGTTATTAATCTTTTAACGAAGTGATGTCTCAGTTTTGCATTATCAATGCATAGTTGTTTATCAGTACTCGATTCCCACGAACTATACATTTTTGTGAAGGTTTAGCTCAATAGCATATTTAGAAGAATTATAGTAAATAATAGTCATGTTTTACTTAAAAGATTTTAGTTCGACATGTGACCGCATAGAGGGCGCCAACACTAACTTTTTTACGGAGAGAAATAGAAATTAGGTGTCTTCTACAAAGTTGTAGAACAAGCATTTTGCAATATTTCTTCCGAACATATTGATGTTCTATCTCTCTTCTACGAAAAGTTAGTATTGGCGCCCTTTATGCGGTTACCCGTGGAACTAAAATTTTTAAAGTAGGACATACCTCGTTTTATGTACAATTTTTCTGAACATACTATTGAGCTAAACCTAACCATTATTTCACAAAAATGTATAGTTGGTGGGAATCGAGTACTTATACACAACCATGCATTGATAAGTCCCATGCAAAACTGAGACATCACTTCCTTAAAAGATTAAAAACTTCTTTTAACAAAGCCAGATTGACTAGCAATCTTCGACAAAGTTGTAGAAAATTAAATTTTCTCTCTTATTTTCACTTACAGTGTTAACACGATGCATACAATGCCACCTAGCGGCGAAAATGCGAGCTAGTGGGTTTTCTCTATGTAAATTGTCGAAAAATGCCATACAAACTTCAGGCGCGATGGTCCGGTAGCTAGACTTGTCCGATTTGCTTCAAATTTGGAACGAGTACTCGTGGTGCGGCTAGGAATGGACTCAGGGGTGGGCCGATTGAATTTTCAAAAAATTATTATTTTACTGCGCACTCCACGAGTGTCACGGGAAGAGGATATTTGTTAGTAAGTATAGAAGCTGGATTCTATTTTTTCATTGCCGACGGCAGAGAGGTGACGCCACTATCTGTACTAGATATTAATCCATCAATTCATGGACCGGGGACCAGCGGCTTTACTTCCCTTCCGAAGGACCACAGATTTTTTCACTTCAGAAAAATCTCAACGACCTCGACTGGGATTGAACCTAGATCATCTGGAATGAGTGGCGGTTACGTTACTACTTAACCACCGGCGCCGTCATTAGAACATTTTTGCCTTTCTTATATAGAAAGGTTATACAATCACTATAAAAATCGTCAACCTAATTCCGGTCAATTTTTTCAACTTATATAAGTTTTCTGTATTTTAACAGAGGCATAGCTAGGGGTATGCAGTAAGGGTTTGCCCCCACATCATGCCTTTGCCCCCATCTAGCCCCCTTCCCTGAGTCCCCCATCATGCCCTGTCCCCATCTATCCACTTCTCGTCAATGGCCCCCAACAGATCCCCTCAAACATTGCATGTATGTACAAATCGTAACTGAATATGTAATATAAATTTCCATTATAATATTGAACATAACCAGCCATGGAATTGTACTTTGGACAAATGAGAAAGGCACAATTGCACCACAAGGTGAATTGAAACAGGTTTTTTTTCACAAAGTTTCGTATAACTTCGTCCAACAGCCCTGTATATCGGGTCATGGAGTCGCATGTTTGCTTGCATACCAGCAAGTAATCTACTAAACAATTCAAACAATTACATTAATTTTTAATTCGTATCGTGCTTCTCTAATCATACTACCTATGTACTTAGCATTTATCGACGGTAAGTGGTGCGAAATCTCAAACTCATTTGCCTATTTCACAAACGAGAAATTCCATTCAGCAGCGCGGCAAGCATTAATTGGATTTCGTTCCTCGTTCAAGCTCACACGGGGATGTCAATTTTTCTGAACTCCATCAACGGCCGATAAGACATCGTAGTTAAATCACTTAACATTGAACATCAAACGGTCACGCCATGCCGATGAATAGCAGCTCATTTCGGTAATGATAAATACCTGCCGAATAGCTGTGTACTTTTCTACAGCTGATTTTTTTCAACCGCAAAAACAACCGGTGCGGTGTGGGTGTTTGTTTTTCCTGTCAGTGATTATGGAAAGCTTAAGATCAGATTCGAAATGTATATAAATGTTGTGGTGGTACTGGCCTTTAGCCAGTACCATTAATGGTCGTTGAATGAGAAGAAAAAATGTTGTTTTAAAGAAAAATAAATAAACTCTGTTCTTCCTTTTACGAATTTCTTTGGTTCTCGGTGGTTGGATTTATTAATTTTATTGGTTTTGGTTTTGGTTAACTTGTTTGTTGGACAATATTTCCGCCATTTAGGAGAGAGTTGTGAACCGAGCTGGGTTGTGAATCATCTGCACTTTTTTCTTGGTCAACCAATGTCATCGGTCTGTGTAAGTTTGTAT
This sequence comes from Topomyia yanbarensis, assembly GCF_030247195.1. Taxonomy (NCBI): domain Eukaryota; kingdom Metazoa; phylum Arthropoda; class Insecta; order Diptera; family Culicidae; genus Topomyia; species Topomyia yanbarensis. The sequence continues at coordinate 330,123,393 of NC_080672.1, read as the reverse complement.
TTAATCATGAGCCAGTTTCTCCATTCATTTTCAAATAAAAATATTACTCAACAACCTTCGAAAAGGGACAGAAATTCTAACACAGGAAAGAATGAAAGTAATAATAAAAGTACTGCTAGTTTTTTTTTGATAATTTGTATTATAGATCAAGAAATTTTGTCACTATCAATATTGCCATACGAATTTAAGGTTGACACTATTTTTGACGATCACAAACGTATATCCGTTACATGCCACTGATGAAAAAAATAGAAACTTTTTCAAACAAACTGACTGGAATTTATTTTGAGCTAGTAACTAAGTTTGAGTGAACCGTACAAATCAATTAATCACAAACTTTGCCACTTTCTATCGGGATTCTCAGAACGCCAAATCCACCGAAATGTTCTCCATTACATTGTCCTTCCAGTAGCTGCTATAGCGACCAACCAGAAAACTTTTACTTTCATTTATTATTTCATCGCTCGTCACATGTAAAAAATATCACTATGTATTGTCCCGCCACTGTCAGGTCGTAAAGACAGTTCGACAGTAAAATTTAGAAAAACTTTTCTCTTTTACATCAACACACCGCCAGCACCCGTCATCCATATAGTCCTACAGATCCTACCTACTGATGGCACTTCGTAATGAACGCACCATATCGGCCGAGCTCTTTGCGGAACTGTGTCTCCTAGCAGAGGGTGTTGATATCCCGGGGGAGGCCGGGATACTATCGCTTCATTAGACGCTGCCTTGACCAGATAACTTTTTTACTCTGTTTTCTGTTGCGCCGCGCCATATCCTAGCTTCATGAATGAGCTTGCCCAAAGGGGGCCAGTATTCTAATTCTAAAGTCGTTAGCCAGATACGGTTTGCGATCGTTGTGGATGAATATTTGAGCCAACTATCCTGAAGCCGTTGCCGTTATCTTGATTCGAAAGAGAAAGTTATTTTATTGCCATCGAAAGTTGAGTAAGTCATTAATCAGCTTACCACATAAGTTTAATGAGTTTTTGCATCCTGATTAGTTGATTATTATCATTCACTATTTGTGTATCGTCAGAAAGGGAAAACATTTTATTTGAAACGATTCGCACCCAAATATAGAATTGCTGTTTGTTGCTGGGTATTCGGTTCATTTGCCATTTCAAACACGACTAATACATGATAACAATGAGTTACCTACGACGAATTACATTAATCTGTTATTTACAAATTAATTCGGTTGCTAAATAATGTAAAAACTCTTCATCAGTTGCAAACAAAATGTTGCGAAAAGGCGAGAATAATTTCTGAACCATCTTGCTCAACATGTCAACCGAAAATATATGATTTCATTCAATTTAAAGACTTCACTGCACACCACGGATCATTTCCGTACTCACTGTCGACCGAAACGACTGGGACTGCGACTGGTCGGTGGTATTCTTTTGTTTGAATGTTCTCTCTCATATACAACCAAGCCCATAAAAAGGATTATGTATTCCATATCCCGGAAACTCTATTTTATTGTTCAACTCGATCTGAATAATAATAATGAACAGAAAATTTACTCTTTCCGATTCTCGTTTTCGTGTTCTGCATATACCATACTAGGGAGGTTCTATATGCAAATTTACGAAGCTCATATTAGCCCTTTTCTTTGCTCCGATGGACTCGTCTTATTCGTTGTGTGGAAAACAACAGACCATTATTTTCCTCATTGAGTTGGCAAGTAGCAAATTACCGGCTCCTGTTGCGAATTTAAATGAAAGTGAAACTTAACATCTACGCCTAATGGCAGCTTAAGGAGCTGACAGAATGCAGCGTCACTGACCGAGCGTCAAAGCTCTCCTTGAACAGTTTGCCAAAGCATGGATTACTTTATTTTGTAGCGAGGGAAGAAAATGTTGTCATGACAACTTTGAAACTTTTCAAATTTGTCCGGATGCTGCGTCAGTGACGGAGCGTTCTGTTTCAACCTTCAGGTACAGTGTTTGCGTGGAAATTATGCCTCCACGTTCGAAGGCATTCAATTATAGAACATAAAAAGAAATGCGATTATTAAATGGAGTGTTAGCGCTGTAAATTATACAATTATTTGATGGATACAAGTTTAACGTCATGAATATAACGCAAAATATTGCACGGGATGTCCTGAATAAATTGATTGCATCAGCTCATAGCAACCAGAGTATAGGGGGAGAAACAAGTAATGAAAATCTGTCAAAACGGCAACACTTCCTTTATTATGGTTTCAACAATAGCATATTGGCAACCGCTTCCGCTGGTAGCACTTTGAATAACTCCAATTATATTTTGAAAACCTATCATGTCGTGATAGACTGGACTTGTTTTGCAAATGATGTGCATTTCTAATCAAATAGATAAATTAATTATGAAACTAGTTTTCATTAATAATTATACTCTAGAATGCATTTTTCAACCAAGTTTGGACTAAATTCTACCAAAAATTTATTTTTCTCTTTTGATGGATGAACTGTACTTATCTTTGTCAAAAGAAGCATGGGTAATGTTAGTTCACTCTGCACAATTGGTCCACTCAACAAGGCTTCACACTATTCGTATCTCTCACTATATTGCTCGGGCTCGCGCATTTGTCCTACTTTCCATGGGATTTCCCATCTTCGTCCTGAGGAAGTCACGCAGTGCACTGGGTGTGCAACATTTTGGAATTCAATAAAAATCATTTTAGGTGATTGGAAGTAGATAATAAAGTGACTATCGTAGGGTTAAATACTGTTTAGTCAGTCTTAATTCTCCGTGTATATCAGTGTCACAAAGTAAATTATCGAGTTGATGGGAACAGTTTACGCTAAGTGCTTCTCACTTACGTTAAAGTTTGATTTTTTGATTTTTTTATAAATAGAACGCTAATACAAAACAAATAAATGAATAGCGACTTAAAACTAGTCCTTAGTTCTTAATAACAAAAAAATGGATTTAAAATTTACATTTTTGTTGACCGGTTTCAAACTTGTTGTTGCCCATCTACAGGATGAGTGGGACAATACCAGCTTGCCTAATCCAAATAATTATTGTTTGTTAAATTAGTTATGGAACTTGTGTTTCGATTTCGTCTCATCAGAATCCGACACTAACTTAGTCAACGGACTAAACTAGCGCTGGATTGATGCTAGCTCCAAAAAACGGAGACAAAATTTGTGTTCCTGAGCAAACCTTTTGTTAAGCGTGATGTCCCGCAAGAAAGGAAGCTCACTTTAAGCTGATGAAGACTAATGAAATTGAATCATTTGGTTTGACTTAGCAGGCCAATGCAAGATGCACTATGCTATATTTTTGCTTAGTGGAGAACAATTTTGGTAAAATCTATTGCTAAATGTTGCTGACGACGCTAAGAGGTGGAGCACACTTCCAGATCTGTCTGTCGAGAGCAGGTAGTTATATTGGTCGAATTTCCTCTGGTCAAACGAGAGGGAGCGGCCACAGCTCACAACCCAGGGCACAGCCACCGATATAGGACAATCAATCACGTAGAGGACTACTCCACCAGGGTACGGCTTAGGAGAGTGGTCGCCTGGATACTATGATTCATAGCAAGCTACAGGTTGAAGCTGTAAAAGAAGTAGTTCCGAACGGGATCGCTTACCGATGGCGAACTATAAAGGGCGAACACGAAATTATTGCGACACATTCAACAGGGCATAACTTTTTTATCATTGGGTAAAAATCAACCAAGTTTTGCAGACTTTCTCATTGATGTGTATTGTTTACATGCTGTCAAACTGGAAGTCGTATTTTTCGATTCAACGAAAATGGAGGTGAACCAACGCGAGTTGAGAGAACAAATTCTTTCCAAACACCTGGAATTTCCTGACCTGTCGCACCGGCAGTTGGGAAAAATGTTGAACATTCACCATTCAACCGTCTCCAGAGTGTTGAAGCGGTTCCAGGAGCGGTTGACGTTGGACCACGGCAAAGGAGCTGGAAGAAAAACGCGACCGGAGAACAAAAAGACGGAGGGAAAGGTGAAGCGGATGATTAAAGCAAATCTCAACGTCTCAAGCCGTGATTTGTCTAAAAAGATCGGCATGTCGCAGAGCTACGTCCAGAATGCAAAGAAGAGAGCTGGACTACATATATACAAGGTACAGAACTTCCCAAACCGCGATGAGCGGCAACAATCGACGGTTAAAACTCGGGCACGGAAGCTCTACGAGCAGATGCTGACAAAATATGGCTGCTGTGTGATGGACGACGAAGCGTATATAAAAGCCGATTTTAAGCAAATTCCGGGGTTGGAGTTTTTCACCGGCAAGAGCAAGTTCTATGTGGACGACAAATTTAAGAAGAAGAAAATGTCGAAGTTCGCCTCCAAATATCTCATTTGGCAGGCCATCTGCTTCTGCGGACTGAGTAGTGAGCCTTTCGTGACAAAGGGCACAGTAAATGGCGAGATCTACAAATCTGAGTGCCTCGAGAAGCGCCTTTTGCCGTTCTTGCAGCAGCACGACGAAGCTCTGCTATTTTGGCCAGATTTGGGATTATGCCACTATTCTAAAAGTGTCCTGGAGTGGTATGAGGCCAATTCTGTCCATTTTGTTCCAAAGGACATGAATCCGCCAAACTGTCCGGTGCTGCGCCCGGTGGAGCAGTACTGGGCAATGATGAAGCGGGAACTTCGGAAGAGCAAGAAGACAGTCAAAGACGAGAAGAACATGTTAAGAAAATGGAAAAAAACCGAGAAACTGGTACCGGATGACACTGTAAAGACTTTGATGGAGGGCATCAAGCGAAAATGCGTTCAATTTTACACTCAAGGCTCCATCGATTAACTTTTCTTTTGATTTTTGAAGTAAATATATGTATAAAACTCTCCTAAAATTTTGGTTTGATTTTAAACATTATAAGAAAATTGGCATGACATTTTTGGTGTCGCAATAATTTTGTGTTCGCCCTTTATTGTATGACAGTTTGTTATCTTGAAACAATTTAATTTACTCTCTTGATTTCATAACTTTTTTAATGTTGTGTAATTTTCATTTGAGCTAATTTCATTTATTTATTTTATTAATTTGATTTATGTTAATCATTCTATCCATTTTATGAATATCTTTTTCATTCTTTTGCTTCATATTTATTTTAAATTTTTATTTGATTTGTCTTTAATTTATTCAGTTTGATTCGAAGTGTTATTCGTGCAGAACTCGAAACTGTGCTTATCTCACATCTAGTTTCTTGTAAACTTAGCGTGGCAAACTAATGAATAGTACAACAGTGATACGTGTAGGAAATGTCTCATCTCACTGATATTTATTGTTTAATCCAATTTATGTATCATTGAATCAATAAATTCCGTACTTTCACTTACACAGCTGATTTCGTGTGTTATACATTTCTATTGTTTGCATTTTTACCTGCGAAAATTGCGAAGAAACACGTGGGGTACGTTTATACCCCAGTGCAACGTTCTAGGGAAAAAAACGCAAGTGCAATGGTTAACAATTACTTTTTTACCTGTTTTCGTTGCATAACCGTATAAAAAAACATGTCAGGAAGCAGGTTTAAATCTTCTACGTTCTAAGATTTGTCATCCATTATCATGCAGCAAAATTTGATCAAAAATACCTTAATGTTTAGCCTTAAATATTCTGCCTATCACTATGGTATAGAACCGTCATAACCTTGAATGACTTCATTCCTTAATGATGTTTCGAATTATGTGCAAATACTTTTGGCATTTTTATTTTCCTAGCAACGGTGCGAAAAGAAAGACCTGGCCTTCTTCTGAATGTTTGTCTTATGTTGATTTTGGTTTTGGATTCCAGTCGATCTAGGTTCGGTCTAATGTTAACAAAATCCATATAAAAATGACAGTTCCATGCAAACCTAGAGCGACTCTGATGTAAAAACGAAATCAGCATTAGGGGATTGTCGTATAGGTTGGGACAGCTCGATATTTTCGTTCCTATGCAGTGTTGCCATCTGTTATTTTCAGCACATACTAGACTCGGTCGTAGCTCACTTTTTATGACAAGTTGAGTTATAGTTCATTCTTGTCACAGCTGCACTGAGCAGTGTCAAAAAACGAGCGAAAAATCTTTTATTATGGTGATTTTTGGGCCATCTTGAATTGAATCTTTTTCATCGAAATCGCAACGTAAATAATTTTAAAGTGTTAAGGGGGGGGGGGAGTGGTGGGATAAGGGTTTCAGCGTAAAAAAATCAGTTTTTTGTCAATTTTGGGTGAAGCGAATTGATCGAAACTTTTGTACATTAAATTACATCATATCAATAACATCCTGTAATTATTTCATGCAAAAATATCTATAAGCGATTCGGTGGCGATGCTTTTGTGGAATTCATAAAACGGTGGAATTTCTCTTCAAAAATAGCAATTCCGCTATTTTATTAGCAAAAAGCCCCCTTAATTGAAAAATTATCTCAAAAACTCAACGTAGGGGTTAGGTATTTTTAACATAGAATGTGTATGCAAAGTTTGAAATGAATCGGTCAAGTAGTTTTTGAATGGCAGTTAACCCCGCAAATCGAGTTTTTTCAGAGACTTTTCACAAAAAGCTTCGTCACCGAATCGCTTGTAGATGTAGATATTTGCATGAAAAAATTAAAGGTTGTCATTGAAATGATGTAGTTTAATGTACAAAAGTTTCGATCAATTCGCTTCACCCAACTTTCTAAAAAAAATTACAAAAGAACTGATTTTTTTTACGCTGAAACCTTTCTCCCTCCTTAAGAAGTACCTGAAATGTTTTTACCGATCAGGGTTTTGCGTTTACTTCATTCAATTTTTTTTTCTTCGAAAAATAGGTTGGGACACCATGCACTTACGCATGTGTACAAGATTGCGTACAAGTTTTACATGTAAAAACTGTGAGTCAGATTAACATTGTCAAAGTGAAGTAAATGAGTGTTTAAGTTACTTATTCTTAATCTAAAATAAAAATTAATAAATAAATATTAACTTAAAGCTAAATATAATGCATTAAAGTTTAAATTTTCTTTAATTACTTAAATGGTTTGAAGTGTCCCAACCTATCCCGATCAGAATGAAATAACAAGATTATAACAGAATACAATTTTCGTAACATATTGTGTTATAAATTTGGTCTCGTTAGTAGTTAAAATAACAGAAAATTATAACAAGTAACAACGCAAGATATTGTTTTGAAATCTTTTTGTTATGTGTTTCTGATCGGGATACGACACATTTTTTGGCCATTTTGCCGTCATGCAGAAAATTAATCCAGAGTCTTATTTAAAAATGGAAGTAAACATCTTCCATTTGCAGACATTAAGCCACATAATTTATCTACAAAATGGTGTGGCTAAAGCAAGTTAAAAATATTGTCATGGAAACTACAAATCAGCTTCTAAACAAACCCGTTCCGATCAAAATGAAATAACAAGATTATAACAGAACAAAGTTTTTGTAACATATTGTGTTATAAATTAGGTCTCGTTAGTAGTTAAAAGAACAGAAATTTCTAACAAGTAACAATGCCAGATATAGTTATGAAATATTTCTGTTGTGTGTTTCTGATCGGGGTCCCAACCTAGACTACATTTTCTATCTATAGAATCCATTTGCTACCTTAATTTTGTTTTGGTTTTCCTTTATTTGTACCTGTTGATAATCGAGTATCAGACGATTTTGAAACACTGTGAAAAGAGCTTGCAGATTTGCCTAGCTTTTCTAGAAGTTTTGTTATTGGATGTTCCTGATTTTCGTTTATACTGCCCAAATTAACTTTTCTAACACGCACTTATTTCAAAAGGGTTGTATCATATTTTGGCAGAAATGGGTTTCTTCTCTTAATCGGCAGTGAAACAAATGCCATCACATAATTTGGGGCAGATCAGATATTAATTTGTGAGGTACCTAATTGATGGAATACTTAAGGGACCATTCATAAATTACGTAACGCTTTTAGGGGGGGGGGAGGGGGGTTCGGAAAGTTGTTACATATTTTGACATAGGGGGGAGGGGGAGTATGCTAGATCGTTACGTAACATGTTTTCACCGAAGAAAAAAAAATTTTCAAGGAATTTGTTACGTAATAGGGGAGGGGGGATGAAGAAATTTGTGACAATTTGTTACATGGGGGGAGGGGGGAGTCAATTTTGAGCAATTTTTGCGTTACGTAATTTATGAATGGTCCCTAAGTAGTACAAATTTGCCCGACATTTTCCAGAGCTGGCAAAGAAGAGGTGTTAGATGTAACTCTCTGCTCTGACGGTAATACGCATGAGTAGGTAAACTATAAAATATAAATAAGTATAAAATGACATTACATTCGATAACGTATTTCAATCTGTTCGGTCTAATGCTTTTCAACATAAAGAGTACCTCCTCTTGACGTTGATGGTGGAATTGCACAGCATTAACTTTTGCTATGTTGAGCTTCATGTTCACTTTCAACAATTGCTCCACTTCAAGAATCGATGGTCTTACCGGACATTTCGCGACGTCCACAACAACACGGTTTTGCCACATCGGGAAATAAACTAGTTTTAAGGTGTCACTCATTGTTTGCTTACGTTTCTCATACTAGGTAGTAGGAATCGAATTTGGTTTTTGAAACTAGACAAAAACGGCACTACAGCAGCGGAGCAAATTAAATTGTGCAAGATGAGAAACCAAAATGATCTTCCTAAATCTCATTCTTGTAGTTCTAGTTATTTTTCGTTGGCCTATTTCCGCTACGAGGCCAAGCACCGACGCCAGAGAGGTGACACTCCCACTATCTGGACTAGTTATCTACCCATCAACACATGGACCGAGACTAACGACTTCACTTCCCTTCCGAAGGAAGGCGTGACCACAAATTTTTCCACATCAGAAAAATCTCAACGACCTCGGCTGGGATTGAACCCAGACCAACTGCGGTGAGTGGCGATCACGATTCCCAAGCAAACAGAAATTTGGATAATACTTAAAAAACACACTTTAAAGTTCACATAAAGTTTTTAGCGAACTTTCAAGCTGCTTAAGCTTTAGTGGAGCTTGAAAGCTGCTAAAGCCGCTATTAGAACATAAAACGTATCGCAAAATTATTTAAAACAAGAAGCTTGTGCTGCGCCCTTATACGAACTTTTTGTTGCTTGGGTTACCACTCAACCACCGTCATCTTCCTAAATCAAAGCGGTACAAAATGAAATTTGAAAACACAACTGTCAACTAGTTCAAGGCTCCCCTAGAAGAGCTAGCTGGCCAAAAGTTCCTTCAAAAGTAAATATTGTCTGTGGCTTTCTACGCCGCTAGGGAAAATCCGCCATTGCTCTGGTCCGCGGAATAACGTCTTACCTCTTCCACGTAGTAGTGCGAAATGCCGCGAATGATGTTGGCTTCCTATGTCTGAAGTGTTGTCGCGCGTACATTGTCGACTGCTTCATGCCGAGTCGACATTTGGTGGTGTGTGCCCATACGTCAGGGTAAGCCTGTGTTGCACAGTTATGTTAAGCTCAACCCACACATCTTCCCTCTTCTCTAAAAAAAAAAAATTGCGTGACAAATTGTAAAACTGAAATACCAAAAAGTTTTATATAAACTGCGTAGTTCGAGAAAAAGAAATGGTAATACTCTTTGTATTTTAGCGAATTATTTATGCATTTCTATCTAGAATATTATTCATTAATCTAACATTACATTAATACAAATGTGTCCTTCTGCCATGATACATCGTGGAGCATATCTGTGTGTCTACCAGAACTCCTTTTAGGAAGCGCCCAGCCCTACTGATTCTATTACATCCTATACTATCTTTCCCGTTAACAACTGGTGGCCTAGAAAAAAAGTGGCAGCTAGCCTACATCGCTCACCCGCGCCTAGTTAAACGGGCCCAGTCGCCATTTGCTCTACTGGGTACAAGAAATGCGAGAGAGAGAGAGAGAGAGATGTGAAGAAAAACAAAACATATACGCACCTCGCTTTTCTTATTGGACAGGAATGACACTTGGGGTAGGTATACATGGTATACATGTTTACTGCTGTGTGAGCTGCTATTCGCGCATCGCACTGCCGCTTTAGAGTTTGAGTTTTGTCTGTCGTTTTACTGTTTTGGAAATACCAGGTAAGTAAGAGCAGCGTAGGTATATTCTTTATTTTTAGATAGGCACCTGATAGACAGACGGGGAAACTAAAATTTTACCGAATGGACCACAGCAACGCAAAGAAATACAGCTATTTCTAAACATAATTCGAAGATGATCAACCCAAAAAAAATTAACCCACCAGATCAATGAAGTCTTGCTAAGTATATTCTATGTTTAGATACTATATTTCAAACTTATGAAGTTATCTTTTTTAGTACTCTATGGATATACCGACCGCACATAATCTTGTAAATACGCAGGTGTTTTCTTATCTCGCGTGTTTCGTCCGCCGGTTGAGCCGCCGCCCGTGTTTATTCCGTCCGTTGAACTACCAGTAATATTCGTGGACGAAGATTTATGTGCGTCTGCATCCGCGGTTTGTGAATCTTTGGGGTGGTCTGGCTTTCTCCATTCACATACTTTTTTAGTTTGTGTTACGTGACGTTTCATAATTTGACCGTCTGCGCCGCTGATAGTGAGACTACCATTGTTCTCTTCTAATACGGTATATTGTAGTGGGGAGAAGCGCGATTCACCTTTTCCGCGAACTGTTCGCTCCACTATCACTTTATCTCCAGGCTTTACGCGACATTGCCGCGCGTGCCTGCGCTTATCTTCTCGTGCCTTACCCGTAAGTTTTATTACACGATCTCTGTCATTCAGTAGTTCGTCGTCGATGGAGACCTTCTGGTAATCCAGCAATGGAAGTTTTCTTTTAATTTTCCGTCCAGACATAACCTCTTCTGGGGAAAATTTCGTCACACTGTGTGTAGCTGCATTGTGAGCGTGTATTGCATTACTTAATTCTTCAACATAGTTTGTCTTATTCTCGAAAGCACTAACCATCGCCTTGTTGATCAGCTTCATGTAGCTTTCAACTAGCCCATTCTGTTGCGGAAAAAGTGGGGTTGAGTAAAGTGAAATGATGCCTCGTTCTGCACAATAGGACTTGTAGGCTTCCCCATTGAATGGGGGTCCATTGTCGGTTTTAATGTACTTTGGTAAGCCTTCGCGATCGAAAATATGTTCCAATACACCGCGTGTGTGCTCAAAACTCGTTGACTTTACAGGTCGAGCAATAAGGTACCTTGACCTGTAGTCAACTATTACCAGGATGGAAATACCTCCAAATCTAACATATGGCCCGTTGAAATCTAGGGCAATTGTCTCCCAGACGGCTTTGGGTGCAAATATTCGCTGCATTGGAGTAGGGCGTTCGGGTTTACCGTTAACAGCGCAAGTTTTACACGAATCTACCCACCGCTGAGCATCAGCCGCCATGCCGGGCCACCAAACACGTTGCCTTAAAATACTTTTCAGCTTGGCAGCTGAGGGATGGCCTTCGTGCGCTATCTCTAGCGTTCTGCTGCGAAGTGTGTCTGGTATAACCACGCACCCAGTTTTAACCAGTATGCCGTCTCGAGTAGATAGGTCTGTCTTTATCAACTGATACTGTCGCAGTTGTTTTGGCCATCGATCAGAATTTAGAGAGTTGAGTACTCCTTGGAGGACATTATCATTAGACATTGCTGATTTGATTTCAGTGTCCGTGAGGAACCCGACAGCGTTTGCTTCTAATGTAGCAATCTCCCACGGGCTTGAATCTTCGTCGAAAGCGATATCTATACCACGGTATAAACGCGAAGGTGGGTCAGCTATATTCTCTGTACCTCTGATGTACTCCACATCGTACCTAAGAGAGGTAATTGAACAATTAGCTAAAGTATTTTAAATCAACAATGTACGAAAGAATAGTACCTGTATGGACTCAATCTCAGCGCCCATCCGTCGGCTCGTGTCAGTGCCCTTTTTGATTCTTCGCGTGATCGATTCAGTATAAAGCTTACTCCCTGTGCATCTGTCCGGAGTGTGAATTTCCTTCCAAGCAAGAAATAAGAGTAGTGCTCAACAGCCCAGACTGCCGCTAGTGCCTCGCGCTGATTTTGAGCGTATCTCTTTTCAGTTTCAGTTAACGATTTGGAAGCGAAACTTATGATCCTCGATGAACCAAATCCGTCCTCTTGTGTTAGGACCGCCCCTAAAGCAACAGGCGACGCGTCTGTGTACAGAATCGTTCTGTCGTCTTCGGAAAAGTATCCTAGCGTCGTGCAATACTGTACAATCTGTTTTTTAACATTTTGAAATGCTTGGCTCTGCGTACGTCCCCAGCACCATGTTTTAGAAGTAATGACAGCCCACAAAGGACTGGTAATTTCCGCAAAGTTCTTCACATGCGAGCTAATGAAAGAAGCCAGTCCCAAAAAACTCCGAAGTTCTGAAACGGTTGTGGGCTCTCTGAAGTTCTGAATGCTTTTAATCTTTTCCTCATCGACGTGAAAGCCAGCTTCGTCAAGTTCATGGCCCAAGAACTTAATTCGACATTTGTCGAATTCGCATTTGCTTGAATTGAGAGTTAGGTTGTTAGCCCTAAATATTTCTAAGACTCGATCAACTGCTTCATGCAGTTCTTCAAGACTTTCCGCAAAAATTAGAACATCGTCAATATATACTATGATGTTCTTCTCGTATGCCAATATACGTGACATTTCTCGCTGAAAAATTTCAGGAGCGCAATTCACCCCGAACATCAACCTGGTGAATCGGTACATTCCATTTTCGGTAAGGAATGTGGTCAGCTCCCGAGATTCGTTGCTCAGCTCCAGGTGGTAATAGGCATTGGTCAAATCAAGTTTAGTAAAATATTTTGAACCATGGAGCTTCACCTTCATTTCGTCCAAAAGTGGAAGGCGGAAGTACTCACGATTGATCGCTCTATTAGGGGCCCTCATATTGACTACTAAACGAAAGTCGTCCTTCCCTTTCGCGACGGCCGACATTCCACTTATCCAGTTCGGGGCCGGTGTTACCTTTTCGATAATACCGCGAGACTCCATTTCTTCCAGTCTGCATCTAGCAGCCTCTCTAAAAGCAGCAGGAACATTGTAGTAGGCGTTTTTAACAGGTGGTACCGACTCATCAACGATAAATTTTACTTTTACGCCGGGCATCTTAGGAAATTCCGTTGTGCTCGACGTAGTTTCTAGACTGCTGATAGCTACACCTACTTTCAGCAGATCCAAGTCACTAGCAGTAGACCGCCCGAGAAGCGATCTGCGACCTTTTGGGACGACATAGAATGTTGCATTTGTGGACCTGCATGATCCTGGAACGCTGATTTCTGCTTCGAACATGCGTTCGACCGTCATAGCTGATTTTGAACCGTATGCATGTAACCCTCTTGAGCTTGTATTTTCTACAAATCTGAGGTTTATCAAGCCTGCCTTGGTATCCTTTTCTAGTCGAACCCAATCTTCTCCACCTATGACGTTTACGTCCGCTCCAGAATCGATTAGAAATTGCATATTCTTTGATGCTCCCAGACAGCAAGTAATCAACACGTCTTCAAGGGACAAAGCGTTTACATGCTATATTGGAGAAAAAGGATTTATATATTGAGAAAAACTAAAGCTTAGGCTTAACGGAAATATATTTTAGAAAATCATTATTTGCTTTATTTTATACCTGTTCGCTATTCTTCCTATCGTTGTCGATTGGCGAATCCTCACGCTTTGTACGAAGCTGATTTACGTGTTGTTTGCGACATGCAGCTGCATAGTGTCCGCGTATCCCGCAGGAGTTGCATCGCTTTTGTAGCGCTGGACACGGGAAATTTTTATGAGGAAAACGATTGCATCTTGAGCATCGATTGCGGCGTCCACGGTCCTGTATATCGCGTTGACGGTTTGATTGCTGATATGACTGTCTTCGACTTGATGCTAGGTCCCTGCTTCCTTCCTCTTGACCTGTGCGTTTTCTGTTAAATCGTTCACCGGCAACATTTAAGTTCCCGCGATAGACTGCATACACATCCGGCTGCTCCGGTACTGCTCTCTCAGCTTCGAATGCTTCATCACGAGTCGCTGCTTGAACTATGTATTTGGTATCATGCCCGTACGTTCTTGCGGCCTTCACCAGGTCTTTGTTCCGAAGACCTTTGAGGAGTTGGGATCGTACAAACCGATCTTGATCGGAAGGGCTGTACTCACACAACCTTACCTTTCCCATTAAGCGCGCGTGAAAAGCAATCGCGGATTCGGCCCTCTCTTGTTTCATATTTGAAAATGCCTCGTGCTCGGCCGCCGAATCGGTCATTGACTGTAGATAGGTTCTGATGTTATTTACAAAAGTGTGGTAGCAATTTACTTCCGTCAGGCTGGGTCTGAGTTTTGCCGCTCTAATAATCCCCTGTAGCTCTTCGCCCACCGATAGAAAGAGCAGTTGACATCTGCGTACTGGGTCATTCGCGTTGTTGAGGGTGGCTGCGATATCGAAATTTTCGATATAACGGTTCCACTCCTCCCACATTTTATTTGCAGCAACTCCATTAGGAAATGGTTTTATATTGTCCCAGCGGATGCTAGATGAGACCGTGTCGCTAGTTGTGGAGGGGGCAACTGGTGTACTCCAGACGTTCTCAGTGCCTTTAGTGGGCGTTGTTGTTTGCAAGAAATTTATAGCTTTCGAAAGATCGGCCAACACGTTTTCGACTCTTTGTAGACGCTCGCTCGTACTGGGCTCTGTGTTTGGTATTGTCAAGCTGGTGAGTTCCATGGAATTCGCGGTCTTATTCTCGTCGTCATCTAACAGCGGAGTGGTCTGTTCCATGCCACAAGAAGACTCAGAATCTGCGCTTGGTTCACTGAAACTTACATCGCTAGTGCTCTGTGCCGATAGGTTTTCCTCACTGAGTGTGTCATGCATACTAGCTGGAACCAAATCTTCGTCGTTTTCAGAATCATGCTCTATGGGGGCGCGTACATACTTGCCGTCGTTTGCCATTTTGTTTTATTTTGGAATACTATAATCTGAAATGAACGATTCATATGTCAAAGCTCATAAGGAGTGCACCATTATTTTATTTCTTTTGACAAATCCTATCGATAGATATACAGACTATTAACATTCGCATGAGTTGGGCTCAAGTGAGAATTACTCCCTACGAGATAGCTATTTTATCTAATCTGCTTATCCAGAATGCTTCATCCTAATTTGAAATATTTCAAAACTTGGATTGAATGTGTGAAATGTTTATTTAATAAAATGGGAACTATCCAGGATATTGGCTTGTGCTAGTAAGAGTAACATGAAAGGCTGAAAATCATTGCGGACGTCCCGATCCGCTTTACCACTGCGGACGTCCCGATCCGCCCTAACACTGCGGACGTCCCGATCCGCTCTAACACTGCGGACGTCCCGATCCGCTCTAACACTGCGGACGTCCCGATCCGCTCTGACACTGCGGACATCCCGATCCGCTCTAACACTGCGGACGTCCCGATCCGCTCTAACACTGCGGACGTCCCGATCCGCTCTGACACTGCGGACGTCCCAATCCGCTTTAACATTGCGGACGTCCCGTTCCGCTTTTTTACAATCCACGATTTTACAGAGGATTCTACCTTTTTTGAGGTTAGTCATACTTTCAAGGAAAATACCGGCTCTATGAAGAGCATCAAAATTAACTCGAATCTAAATGTTCATTTTAGCCATTTTTTTTCTTTTCTTTGCACACAATTCTTTAAAAGAAATATTCAGGATCATCTTACGGGGTAGGTTTGTATCACTGACACACGAAAAATAGGACCACAGCATTGACGGATTTCCCCAAATGCGGTCAATTTTTAGATGAAATTATATTTTATTGTTGCAAGGCAACACCTGGCAGGATCGCCAATGTGGCTTTCTACGCCGCTAGGGAAAATCCGCCATTGCTCTGGTCCGCGGAATAACGTCTTACCTCTTCCACGTAGTAGTGCGAAATGCCACGAATGATGTTGGCTTCCTATGTCTGAAGTGTTGTCGCGCGTACATTGTCGACTGCTTCATGCCGAGTCGACATTTGGTGGTGTGTGCCCATACGTCAGGGTAAGCCTGTGTTGCACAGTTATGTTAAGCTCAACCCACACATTGTCCAAAACACTGTAGCTGGTAAGTTTTCTTTCTATGAAATGTCCAAAGCACAAACTTCGATGAAAACGTTCAACTATCTAAATTATCAACGACATGGTGATCGCTCGTCAGAGTGACACGATGCACTTTCCAACCAGGAAAATGTGCCACCATTCGTACATTCAACGCTCGTCTGCTACAGAAAATAATAAAACAAAAACTGTTGCGAGAAGATAAATTGCTAAGATAAACATATTTCATCATCAACTTGCCCGTTCACGGAGATGGGCTTTCCCCTCGCTTGTTCCGCCGTTTTATATTTACCCTTCCTCGTCCTTTCATGACAGGTACTTTTTTACCAACGAGTAAACACTTATCCTATTCAAAACACATCATGTGCCATACGTACGAGAACCATATTCTTCCAGCCAAACTCAATTATGTCAGCTGTAATTTTGTTATCCAACATTTTCTTAAATTGAAATGCCAAAACTTGATCCCATCGGTTCCCTCGTTGCGCGTCGCGTCAGTTCATTTCCATCTCCAATCTGCCATTCGAATTGAGCTGTCCTCTCCAGACCATACAGCAAATCAAGGCTAATCCGGCGAGTATTTGTTTGTCGCGTCACTAAATCCACTTAATGAAATAATTTGTGCGAAAGTCCAATCACGATAAAGTTAATTAGCAAGTTATTCGCTTGCTTAGGTCTGTGCGTAAGCTTACATTAATTTAATGGCAAGGTGGTCCAAAACTGAAGTTGACACAATCGATGTGTTCACAAGGGGCGGATCCAGTGGAAGGCTCCGAACCCCACCCTCTCCAATTTTAAAGTAGTTTTTTTTCATGCCAAATTTGTTACTGATTTTCATTAAATAAGTTGATTACGTATTGTACAATGTGCATTTCAAAATTAAAATTTCAGCAACCCCCCCATCCGCCCCTGATGTGGCAATAATTGTACACAAACATGGCCAAACGTCCCACAGCAGCGGTAAGGATCACTGTGTTTAACGTCGAGGATAATCGTGGCCGTTTCTGGTTGAATGTAACTGGTAAAAATCGATTCCAGAATTATTACCGGTAGTAATTTTAATTTACCTTACCCTTAATTTGTATACGAAGCAAGCAATTTATGCAGAGCTGTTAAAGACGTCCCCTTATAACGCAAAGTCTATCCAACATCCCGTTGAGTTTCTGAACGAGTGCCAAGCTTTACAAACCCACGTCACAAGTTCTACTGGTTAGTTTTGACACATAAATATAATTGAATAGCACTATGTATTCGCAAAAATATATAGTTAACCCACCAACCGTGCAATAACTATTTTTGTATTTGTTTGACCAAACTTCATCGCGCTTCACCCCCAGTAATGCCACGGCATAAAAATTCACCATGGAAGTGTCACCAGAGTTCGGTTGGCCACCGGAGTCACTCAGCATGGTTCTTTTTCTCGTTAAACTTTAATGGTGATTTTCATTTTAGATTACAGGACGTGACTACTAGTCAGGGGCACGGAATAATGAAGTGGAAGCAAGCAAAAGTTTTTAATTTTCAAAACGAAACCCAACATGGTAACAACTCGGTTAGGACGGAATCGTGCTATTGAGGAAAACTTCTATTTATAAATTTATGAATCTCATGCTGCTGTTAATATGTCAACTATGGGAAAATAGCGAAACGGCGTTGAAATTAATTTTTGTATTTAACCCGCTTGATTTACAACAGAAATGCACTGTGGGAGCGGGTATTGCGCGGTTGGTAAATCAGCTACATTGTATGCAACTCAACTGGGTTTGATTCCCAACCCCGCACATAGGGTGATATAGAGATTTTTCATAAGAGATTTTTCTAGCCCGTAACAAGAGACGAATTAAAACGTAACAAAATAAATTGCTTTATCATCAACAGAATAAGTTAAAATGATGTTTAAAATTGCTGGAATTTTTATAATATTTAGCTTCCTCATTGAAAAGTTTTAGATTCGTTTTGACGGAGGACTACGTTTTTGTTTTCGATACGGAGGAGCATTTTGCAAATTCAACAAAAATCAGATGTAATGTAGCTTTCGAGCACTTATAATTTAACAATTTCACGACATTTTTGGATTAGAATGTTTTGTGTTCCACTCGTCAGTACTTCTGTGCTTGGCTACCCAGTTAAGCTCAGCCGGAAATGAACCGGTATTCTGGAACCTGAATCTGAATTCCAGTTCATTTCCGGCTGAACTTTACTGGGTAACTGAGACATCAATTGGTACCACCCAGTTTCTTTAGGCGTTCACACATGTTCGCCGTGAAGTGTTTCTGTTTGCTATTAAAAGCAGCAAGAGAGCGTGTTTCGACAACCTGTGTGAGAGTGCCAACGCGAATCCGTGGGTGACGCCTACCGGATTGTGATGGCCAAGACCAAAGGGGGCTCCTCACCCCCAGAACGGTCTCCGGACCGGTTGGCAACGATTATCGAAGTACTCTTCCCGTCTCGAGCCACAAGCCCCTGGCCACCTGCACTACGAGACAGTTCGTCACTGGAGCCACCGAAATGGCGGCTCCAGTGACGAATGAAGAATTACTCGTAGTGGCTAAATCCCTAGCAATGAACAAAGCTCCAGGGCCGGATGGAGTTCCAAACAACGCTCTCAAGGCAGCGATCATAGCGAACCCGAACATGTTCAGGCTAGCTATGCAGAGATGCATTGACGAGTGCCGTTTCCCCGATAGATGGAAAAGGCAGAAATTGGTGCTGTTGCCGAAGCCCGGGAAGCCGCCAGGCGACCCATCGGCGTACAGACCAATCTGTCTGATCGACACGACTGGCAAACTGCTTGAGAGGATCATCCTCAACAGGCTAATCCCGTACGCGGAAGGTACGGACGGTCTGTCAAGCAACCAGTTTGGCTTTCGGAAGGGTAAGTCCACAGTGGACGCTCTCAACTCAGTGATAAATACTGCCGAAATAGCGATCCAACGAAAAAGGCAAGGTATTCGATACTGTGCGTTAGTGACACTCGACGTGAAGAACGCATTCAACAGCGCGAGCTGGGATGCCATCGCGCTCTCGTTACACCGGCTTAGCCTACCGGTGGGTCTGTATCGAATCTTGGAAAGTTACTTCCAGAACCGCGTACTGCTATACGAGACCGATGCCGGTCAGAAAAGGGTTCCGATTACCGCCGGAGTCCCGCAGGGCTCGATCCTAGGCCCGGTGCTATGGAACCTCATGTATGACGGGGTTCTGAGACTGAAGTTCCCTCCTGGAGTCAAGATCGTCGGCTTTGCTGACGACGTAACCTTGGAGGTCTACGGGGAGTCAATTCCTGAGGTAGAACTAACCGCAGAACACGCGATCAGCATGGTGGAGGAATGGATGAGCGCGAGAGGCCTGGAGCTCGCTCATCATAAGACGGAGGTAGTTATCGTCAACAACCGCAAGTCGGCACAACATGCAGTTATCCACGTGGGAGAAGTCGCGATCACTTCACAACGAAGTCTGAAGTCTCTCGGAGTCATTATAGACGACAAGCTGACCTTCGGCAGCCATGTCGACTATACATGCAAGAGAGCGTCGACTGCTGTTGCGGCTCTATCGAGAATGATGTCCAACAGCTCAAAGGTGTGCGCCAGTAGACGTAGGTTACTGGCAGGCGTTGCCGTATCTATCCTCAGGTACGGCGGCCCGTCATGGTCAAGAGCACTGAGGGTAACCAGTTACCTACAGAAACTGGAGAGCACCTACCGCGTGATGTGCCTCAGAGTGATATCTGCCTACCGCACGGTATCACACGATGCATCCTGCGTGATAGCGAGCATGATGCCAGTCGGGCTGGTCATTCGGGAAGATGAGGAGTGCTTTGAGCTACGTGGAAATAGGGGAGCCCGCGAGCGCACCAGGGTGACCTCGGTCGCCAGATGGCAGCGTGAGTGGGACAGCTCCTCGAAAGGTAGGTGGACCCACCGGCTGATACCTAGCATATCGAGCTGGGTGGGAAGACCCCATGGGGAAGTTCACTTCCACCTGACACAATTCCTGTCAGGCCATGGCTGTTTCCGACAGTACCTCCACAGGTTCGGGTACGCGGAGGTCCCAGTCTGCCCGGACTGCCCAGGTGTAGACGAAACTGCCGAACACATACTGTTCGTATGTCATCGGTTCGACGTCGAAAGAAGAGCAATGCTTGACGTCTGTGGCTAGGACACAACCCCTGATACCCTTATTCAGCGGATGTGTCAATCGGTGGAGAAGTGGAACGCAGTCTCGGCTGCTACCATCCAGATTGCCAGTAGGCTACAGGTAATCTGGCGAACCGAGCAACAGACGACGGGCACGGCTAACTAGTGATTGGTTAGCTGGAGCGAAAAAGGCCAAGCGCAAAAAAAGGGAGTGAATGGTCTGTTCATGCCGAGGCAGGTTTGGTGCAGCGAATGGCAACCGCGTAAGGCGTAAACCCAGCCACCCCGAAGCAAGACAGAAGAGTGAGTGTATAGGCTTATAAGTGGACTGCCTCATGCCAAGACGGGAGGGTCGTAGCGTAGTATGTTGGGACTTAGCTATCGATACCTCATGGCGTGGCAGAGGAGTGAAAGGGTGAGCATCCAAGTCAGTCTCACACGGCATGTTAAGGGTGAGTACAAAAGTCAGCCTCACATGGTATGGTAGAGGCTAGGACAAAAGTCAGCCTAGCAAGGAATGAAAAAGGTGAGCACACAAGTCAGCCTCGCATGGTATGTCAGAAGTGGGGCCTAAGAAAAATGTCCCACATGGGATGCCAGGGGGAGTGACAGAGGTACAATAGAGTGGCATGATCGAGAGTGAATCAGGTGATAGAGTGAGCACTAGAGTGACAGGAAAAAAATGACCCCTATCGGCCCACCCCTGATTCGATTCCTAGTCCCACCAGGAGTACTTGCTCCAAATTTGAAGCAAATCGGATAAGTCTAGCTACCGGACCAACGTGCCTGAAGTTTGTATGGGATTTTTCGACAATTTACATGGAGAAAACCCACTAACTCGTACTTTCACCGCTAGGTGGCACTGTTTGCATAGTATTATCACTGTAAGTAAAAATAAGAAAGATCATTCAATTGCCTACCACTTTGTCGAAGGCTGCTAGTGAATCCGGCTTTGTTAAAAAAAGTTATTAAACTTTTAACGAAGTGATGGCTGAGTCAGTTTTGCATGGGGCCTAGCAGTGCATGGTTGTGTATCAGTACTTGATTCACACGAACTAAACATTTTTGTGAGATAATGGTTAGGTTTAGGTCAATAGTATGTTCAGAAGATTTATAGTAAGTAAGACGAGTCATGTTTTGGTTAGAAAATTTTTAGTTCAACATTTTACCGCATATATGGCGCCAACACTAACTATTAAACGGAAAGAGATAGAGATTAGATGTCTTCTACAAAGTTGTAGAACAAACATTTTTAAATAATTCTTCCGAACATCTCGATATTATATCTCACTTCTATGAAAAGTTAGTGCTGGCGTCCTCTATACGGTCACAGGTGGAACTAAAATTTTCTAACCAAAATATAACTCGTATTATGTACTACAATTCTTCTGAACATACTATTCAGCTAAATCTAACCATTATCTCACAAAAAAGTATAGTTGGCGGGAATCGAGTACCGATACACAACCATGCACTGATAGGCCCCATGCAAAACTGACTCAGACATCACTTCGTTAAAAGTTTAATAACTTCTTTTGACAAAGCCGGATTGACTAGCAGTCTTCAACAAAGTTGTACACAATTAAATGATCTTTCTTATTTTCACTTACAATGACAATACTATGCATACAGTGCCACCTAGCGGCGACAATGCGAGTTAGTGGATTTTCTCCATGCAAATTGTCGAAAAATCCCATACAAACTTCAGGCACGTTGGCCCGGTAGCTAGACTTGTCCGATTTGCTTCAAATTTGGAGCAGGTACTCCTGGTGGGACTAGGAATCGACTCAGGGGCCGATTGAGTTTTCAAAAATTCATCATTTTTCTGGGCACTCTAGTGAGCACCCAAGTCAGCCTCACATGGTATGGGTGGGGCGAGCACAAAAGTAAGCCTAGCAAGGAATGAGTAAGGTGAGCACACAAGTCAGCCTCGCAAGGAACGAAAAACGTGAGCACAAAAGTCAGCCTCATGTGGGAGTGTTTGAGAGTGAATCAAAGTGCGATTGAGAGAGCACCCAAGTAAGCCTCATACAGGACGTATGAACGCGTGAGTGAGAGTGAATGAGTACATTTAGTACAGCCATCTCCCCAGAAGTAATACCGAGAGGTAGTTCCTGGGAGGAATGATGGCGGAGCCCAATGGAGTTTAGTCGGTATTAATGGCTGGTCGCCATTCGAGCCCGACACGCCCCCAGTGCACCCCGTGTGGTAGATTGGACCCTACCAATAGCACGTGTACTGGGCTAGGACGTAAAGGTCTTCTCCATTGTAAAAAAAAACATGTTCTATGAGCTCGACGAATGACCTTTATGGTTAAATCCCCAATACACAAACAAACAGGTTGTGTGAGCTGTTTGGATTTAATGTCTAACTGGCGCCGATTTGGTATTAGTTTGAATAAATCGTCTAACTGGCAGCAAGTTGGTATCAATTACTGACGAGTGGAATACGAAACATTGAAATCCAACTTCTCTTTGTTAAGTTTTATGCCCGTAAACGCAAATTGATACATTTATTTTTCCTTCAGGATAAAATCAAGATTGCATACTCTTAGTGAGGCGCTGAAATCTTAACCTGCTTCATAAAAAACGCGAAGATAAATTAAAAAATAAGTCACACTAAATCATTGTTCGAAAATCGAACTGAAAGGGAAAGCCAATGTGAACACCAAAGAAGCGCACAACTGAGACTCCACCAAAGGCGGCAAAGGATTGCGCTATAGTTCTGTCAGTCCCATTCAGAGTTGTTCACAATATCTGATGTTGTTATTAAATGAAAAGTGGATAAAAGAATATACGAGCGTGTATGAATTGCACGATACGAACGTTTCAACTGCAAAGACTTCAAATTAAAAAACTGCGAAAATTATTGAACACTTTATCGCTCGTTAACTCAATTTCATAGAAACACAAGTGATATATATGTTGCCGTAAAGCAGCTCACCTCCGTAAAGCTACAGCAGAGTTCGTGGAGTAAGCTAGATCAACTGTCATCGAAAAGACAACTCTATGCCGTACCGTGAAAATTCAAGTCTCCTCGATGCCGGGAAGAGTTGCAAAATATCACAAAGTAGCCGGTGATCAACGTGACCTAACTAAGTTCCATCTCTGAATGAAATGTCGCATGAGACTTTGAGTGCTCCTTGAAGCGTTGGCAAATTCCTCGTTTCATCTCAAATTTATAGGACCAATAGTTATTTATTGTGTCAAAGCTTCTCGAGCTGGTACGTTTGGTGGCCTTTCCAGACAGAAATTTGTAAATCTTTGCTCACCGGAGCACTGCAGTCAATCCCCGTTCTTTGGCAGATCCACGTAAGACTAACACGAATCTGTGACTACACCGTCGATCTTAACTTTGTGAGCGGGTATGTAGACGCTGTGGTCCTCTGTAAAAGGCTTGTTGCCAGAAACGTATAATTTGCTTGCTCTAGATAGTACATTACGATTCTGAGCTTATCTGAGCGGACATTCGAAATATCAGCCACAGAAGACATAATAAATTCATAGACAAGTCGGAGGATAGCAAAGCAAAAACGTGGCCATTTATCTTAACTTGATGTAAGACTTGATGAGAACGGGTTTGAAGTATGTGTAGAAACATTTGTCAGAAATAGATGTTTATTTAGCTCGCATGTGAAAAAAGCTGTGTGGAACATAACCTGTGTGGGAGTGTCATGATGGCACTTGAACTGGTGATTTAAATCTAATAATATGTACCGCAATCACCAATCCATCAATCTGGTCACAGTTTCTCAAATTGTCTACTCAATATACTGGTCTTGATATGCAAATATAGTCGGAAAATGTATTAGCACCTCAAAAAAAGTCTATGCAAAATTTTAGCTTATTAAGACAAATTAAGTGGTCGCGCTTAACGGTCATAGTGCAAACATTTTTACCGGTGAAGAAATAACAAGAAGCCTTGAAATATTCAAAAAATCGTTTTTATTTATGCGAAATGTCTTTTAATGTCGTGAACGATCTGGGAGTCATGTAATCCACGAAAAATGCCTTTCTAGGAGCTGGGATTTGTTTTTAGATGTTATGTGACTGGAGTTTGGAAATACAGACTGCTAATGATATACGGTTATCAAACTTTGACAGTGTATATGGCGAACTTCCCATCTTCCCCTAGATTCAAATTAACTTTTTATATTGAAGTGGTAGAAAGTTGGTGTCTTCGACAAAGTTTTAGAAATGCTCGCGAAGAAGAATTTTGTTGAACAACTTGAACTTGGTACTATGTTTTAATTGCCGCATGGTTCTACTGTATCGATATTGTTGGTTATTTTCGTCAAATTTGAGACTAAGAGAAACGAAAGCAATGAAATTGAAAGACGGATAGATATTCTAGAGCGAATCAGTTATAAACTTAGAACGGAAAACTAGGACTAGGCAGGCTGATATGGACATGATCGAAAGGAAATGTGAAGAATTCTTTGCCTTCTGCTAAGTAGGAGTTGGGCTTTGCACCCAAGTCTACCGCATGGTTTATGGTTCTACCATAGACAAAGCAAAAAAATCGCAATTTCCCATAAGCGAACAACAATAAAAAACCAACTTGATTATACTGAGTTCATACATAATTGATCGTAAAGTAGATTAGAAATTATGAAAAACTACAGTTTTGGTTTGCTTCTAGCAGATCAGTATCGGTTTTATGACCATTTAAAGATTTGCTCAATTTTGGCCAATAAAAATGGATTTTGATATGAGAAAATGCGAAAATTCCTTCAAAACGGTGTATCTCAGGATGCGCTCAAATTATATTGAGATTATAGGTGTTTTTTATGTAAAAAAGTAAGAGATATACGATGGCGTTAGAATTTTCAAAATTAGAATATATGTAGTGAGAGAAAAATTAATTTCGCATTTTTCGGAAAAATCGCATAGTTGGCAGCGCTGCCGCCAAAAGTTATTATCTTTTCAAGACTCCTTGAGCGATTTTCTTCAAAAACCATCTTGCGGTTTTATTCTAGAGTGAATAGAACCGAAGATATACTCAAAAGAAAATCAAGAGTTTTGGCAATTTGTCAAAACAGGGGGTGCTCCCATGACCCGAGGGGTGGTTCAATTGGCACAAAAATTTGGATTTTTATATATTGGCCCTAAATGAACAATTCCTCAAAATTTGGTTCAAATCCGTGAGGCTCGATTTCAAGTTTGCATCTTTTTTGAATACTTCGCGCGGAATAACCCATGTTCAATTTGGGCCCTAGAATAACAATGCAAATTCTACGGTCGATCGGTGAAATTAAATTATTGCGCCCAAGGTTTAAATGTTGCATGGGATTTCGCATGGAAAAATATACTTTCACAAAAAATATCTGTCTAGAGTTGCCCATTGCCTTCTAAAAATATCACGAAAGGATGTGACGCTATTATGTAAAAAGAAGCCTGAATTTATCCCTCAAAACTCTTTTGAAATGGTCAAAGAGTTCAAATCATTAATTTAGACACATTAAGAGAAGATCAAAATGAAATAGCATATAATTGGACAACCAACAGTAGTGGTGCTAGAAAAAATGAATATTTCATCAATCATCAGAGTATAAATCGATTTCTCCTTAAGAACTTTTTCCACAAACATCAGATCGTTTCGTGGTCTTGAAAACTTCATTTCTTTCATCCTATAAAAACCACATAACGATTTGTGTTTGGTAGGCAATGGACGACTTCTGGAAGAAATATTTTGTGAAAGTCCGTTTTCCCATGCGAAGTTCTATGTAAACTTTAAACAATTGGTGCAGAAATATAGTTACACTTATCGAGCTAAGAATTTGAACAAAAAGTTGCTCGGAGCAAGAATCTATTTTTTGTGCCACTCTAATGCACACATATGATTTTTTTTTTTCCAATTCGTGAACTCACAAGCAGTATACATACGTCGTAACATGCAGTGTTGAACTCAATTCAAACCCACCCTACCAACCTACCCTTCCCACCCACATTGCTATTTATTATGCAGCCTTCCAACACATTTGCACATGTTCGCCAGTACAACCGAACCCGACGTACGTACACAGCGCGCGTACACATAGGTTCGTGGCACAAATTTTCTCTTTCTCACTCTCATCATCACTAGTGTTGACTCTTTATACCTTGTGCGAATCGTTCTCGTGTACGCATCCGGTGTAGGTGTCGGATGTTTGAACTAGAATTTGTACATCTTTCGATGCTCGAGGCGAACCTGAGCATCGAGACGAAACATGTTTGAAGTGAATGCAAGAACGAAATTTTGCACACAGGTACAAACTTGTCGATGTTCATGGGAAGTCTGTTATTATGTGTACACGACTCGAACCTATCGCATTTCCATTTTTGCGTATGCAAAGTTTCAACTCGTGCAGCACACGATATACTTTGCACACAGCAAGGAAACGGGTGCAAGTTGTACACGGTTTAACTGTGTGCGGGTTGCAGCAATGCACAGCGTGTACCGCTTACTATACTGTCCGTACGATATAGTCATGATGCTGCTCGTTTGAAACGCAGGCATCGAATGATTCAAACAGTCATATTCATAGTCAGGCAGACACAAAAGTTGGAAAACTGACAGGAAGAAAACAGCAGTGAGTAAGAACTTTACATGTACGTATAGCGAAATGAATTCGAAGATATGGTGTAGTTTGTGCGAATACCTTTCGGTACTACATAAAAATATTGTTTATTTTCGTTTGTCTATACTCGAAAACACAAGAAAGAGAGTAAAATAATTATCACCATAATCACAATACCTTTTGCATATACATCCAAATAGAACATTTTATGTGACGTCATGTTCAATTGGCTCCGCTCAGTATCTCTGCCTAACTATGAATATAGGAGCTATAATCTCGTGGTACATATTTGATTGAGTTGCAAGGTGTCAATGTAATATATACAGGTATGGCGAAGATGGCACTTTGATATTCGTGAGATGAAACTTACATGAATGGTGTGAGTGATCACAGAATAAATAGACTTGCTTTCGTCATACCGTTCGTTCCGCTCCCATTGAATCGACCCGTTGTGCTTCTGGATTGTTTACATATTTTTGATTGCCAACACTAGCAAACCGTGTGTTCTGCTACACCTATATATACTTCATTGGCTAGGTGTAGGTGCTCCCTATTGACGGCTCTGCCAGAAGTAGACTGAATCTTGTATGGGAGTCTTCAGGCACATCTGTTCATTTTTACGGGTTTTTCAATAGTGTAATAGTGTGTTTGGTAGTAAAAAAACGGCGATCCATCCATAAATAACAGATATATTACCATTTAAAATAGTAACGCAAAAAGGTGACATCGCTTGATTTTAGATTTTAGAACGACACCCAGTCCCAGATAGTGCAGTAAGACATTTCAAAAGTCAAAAATACCTCCAAATCATATACCAGTTCATGAAAATAGACCATGTTCAGAAAATCATGAATCATTTCGATCGGGTTTGTACCACTGAGGTTTTTTGTACTTAACAGGTTCTTCGTTTTTTTCAGCGCATGGACAGATAACAGGTGAAAACAATCATTCTCACCCTATAAAGTGACCAATTGTGGCGTTCATAGAGAGAAAGAGAAAAGGAGAGTTGACCGCATAATGGCGTCCGGCAAGCGACAATGATAAAGTATGCACAGAAAGTGGAGAAAGCTTATTCTAAAGCGTCATCCATCTTTCTCCACTTGAAACAGTGGCGGTCAAAGTTTGCAATTCATTATAGCGTCGTTCAGACAGCTTCTTGACTGCTGCTGAGCGGCTGGAGTAAAAAAAAATATATGCAGCTTGTCTTGCCATCAGAAAAGTGCCAGCTCTGCTGTTGGTATAATAGATTCTTTGCGCTTCGTTTTTCATGCAAATTGAGGAAAAATAATATACTGCGTGCTGAATAATATTGAGTGGTAAGTTCTAGTGCTAATCGCTTTTGTGTAGTAGTGTTCGAGGTGAAGCTGTTAAATTCAAATTTATTATATAAGGAGAACTTCATTAGGTTAAACAATCCAATGCAAAAGCAAATATAGGTTAACAAGGGGAAGTTTAGCTACATACGATTCGTGCGATTTTAACTCAATAAACTCTTTTTCTACATTCGATAATAACACATAAACGGATTATCTCTTCCACAAAGTGTATAACTATAACGATATCCAGTGTTGTACAGGAATGCTTCACCTCATTTTAATAGGTCAATCTCGCCTCCCTTGAGTAGTAATAACCCTCCACTTAATATCATGTACTTATCTAATCTGTTTTCTCGAAAAATGTATACACATTCCCTTTATCGTTTGGGTTCTTTAGCAACTCGTTTTCACACGAAACATATAGCCGGTACGTTGGAACTAAAGGAGAAAAAGCGACTAATTTTTCCCCCGATACCGACCGTTCAAAATTCTGTGAGAGCAGGGGGCGTAGAAGATAGCTTTACCCATCTTATCAAATATACAGCAGTTTGTCGGGAAGAAAATTAACTGGTTGTATAATAACAAAAGGTTTAACTTTTCGCGGTAAACGCACCTTGTATTCTCTTCCCGCAACAAGTTCGAATTTACATAGGAAAAAAGTTTGAGTAAAATAATAAATTAACTGAAGGGGAGTTTTGGTCTGAGTCTTAATTAGTTGAAAGGGCTTGTAATTTTGCCGTTCGCTTGATCCGGGAAAAGCATCTGCTCAATTATTCACTACCTCATTATTATCCCGTGGCGTTGAGTGGGAGGTTACCAATTTTGCTTCTTTGGTGTTGGAGGCTAAGTTAATTAATGTAATAAGTTGGAATATTTGAAATTGCACGCCAAATTTGATAGAATCTACCTTGTTTAAAAGACACAGCAGCTAGTGGTAGCAAAAAAATTTATTTTTAAGCTTAGGTTAAGTTGTGTGTTTGTTGAAGGTTCAACTTCAGAAAGCCTCGAAAAGTGGCCGCCTTTGAAAGCGAAACAAGAAGTTTTTCCTCATCTTCGATAAAATATTCATGAGAATCTAATGGTACACTACCAATGTCCCGAATCCATTAATAGATTTTCATGACGATTGTGTAAAGGGTAGCGAAAAAAACTGTTGTTTTATTTTCAAAGGTCGCTTTTCGAGGTATTCTCAGTAGAATCTTAACACGAGCCAACGCGTTAGCATAACCAAGCCGTGGATGTTATATATTTTAGAATGTTCATTCATTTCATTTATTTAGTTCAACATCAATTTCATGATAACACTGAATCAACAATTTGCCTCCACAATACTCGATTTGTAGCTGCAGCTCTCCAGCGTCGGTTACGCCCAACACTCGCCACATCACGTTCCACCTGGTCCGCCCATCGTGCTCTCCGCGCTCCTCGCCTTCTTGTACCAACCGGATCATTAGCGAACACCATGTTTGCAGGATTGTTGTCCGGCATTCTTGCAACAGGCCCTGCCCACCGTATCGTTCCAGATTTGGCAACCTTTTGGATATTGGGTTCGCCATAAAGTGCAGCGAGCTCGTGGTTCATCCTTCGCCGCCACACACCGTTCCCCTGCATACCGCCAAAGATCGTCCTTAGCACCCGTCGCTCTTCGTCTTCGGATTTCATGGCTCACGTTATTGTCAGCCGTTAATAAGGATCCTAGGTAGACAAAATCCTCCATTACCTCGAAGGTATCCCCGTCGATCGTAACGCTGTTTCCTAGCCGGATCCTGTCGTTTTCGGTTGCGCCTACCAGCATATACTTTGTTTTGGACGCATTTACCACCAATCCGACCTTCGCTGCTTCGCGTTTCTGGCGGGTGTACAGGTCTGCCATCTTTCCACATGTTCGGGCGATAATGTCCATATCGTTCGCGAAGCATACAAATTGGCCGGATTTGGTGAAGATCGTGCCCCGGCTGTTCAGCCCGGCTCGTCGCATCACACTTTCAAGAGCGATGTTGAATAATAGCCACGAGAGTCCATCAC
Source organism: Topomyia yanbarensis (assembly GCF_030247195.1). Lineage (NCBI taxonomy): Eukaryota > Metazoa > Arthropoda > Insecta > Diptera > Culicidae > Topomyia > Topomyia yanbarensis. The sequence continues at coordinate 330,093,320 of NC_080672.1, read as the reverse complement.
CTTGTCTCAGTCCCCGTCGAGATTCGAATGGAAAGTGCACCCGAAATCCTTACGCTGTTTTGTACACCGTCCATTGTTGCTGTTATCAGTCGAGTCAGCTTCCCGGGAAAGCTGTTTTCGTCCACGATTTTCCATAGCTCTACGCGGTCGATACTATCGTATGCCGCCTTGAAGTCAATGAACAGGTGATGCCTTGGGACCTGGCATTTCAGGGGGATTTGCCGCACGGTGAAGATCTGGTCCGTTGTCGACCGGCCATCGATGAAGTCGGCTTGACAACTTCCCACGAACTCATTTACTTTAGGTGATAGACGACGGAAGATGATCTGGGATAGCACTTTGTAGGTGGCATTCAAAATGGTGATCGCTCGTAAGTTCTCACACTCCAAATGGTCGCCTTTCTTGTGAATGGGGCAGATCACCCCTTCTTTCCACTCCTTCGGTAGCTGTTCGGTTTCCCAGATCCTGACTACTAACCGGTGCAGACAAGCGACTAACTTTTCCGGGTTCAACTTGATGAGTTTTGCTGCGATACCATCTTTGCCAGCTGCTTTGTTGTTCTTGAGCTGTCCTTAACTTCCCTCAACGTGGGACTGCACTTCATTACCGTCCTCAACAGCACTGACGTAGTCAAATCCTCCGTTGCCTTGGTCATCTGTGTTGGGAATGTCAATTTCCTACCCCTTACACTACAAATCCTATTCACCGACCCCTCTACGGTGAACTGTCATTCCATACCGGAAGCCTAATATTTTGTCATTCATTACTTATACTTACACGACATAACATTATTATATATATCGTTCTTTCAACCAAGTCGTTGGTTTTCTTTTATTTAATTCCGTTACCACTGCCTGAATTCCCATTAGGTAAGGGGTAGGAAATTGACATTCCCAACATCCCCGCTCAATTTACGGAATCCATCATCCCTAGATTTGCTCGATGTTTCTGGAAAATCCCAGCAGGCAGTCCCTTCGTCATTACATCCGCCAACTGCTCGGCTGTTGGAATGTACTGCAACACAACGCGTCCTTGCTGAATCTCCCTTCTTACGAACATTTGTTTCACGTCAACATGCTTCAATCGACCCACTCCGCGCTCATCTTCAGCTACACGAATCGTTGATTGGTTGTCCTCGAAGTATGTAACTGGTTTGTTCATTTTAATTTTTAAATCTCCTAACAATCGCCCAAGCCATGTTCCATGACACACCGCTGTACTCAACGAAATAAGCTCCGCTTCGGTGGAAGATAGAGAAATCGTCGACTGCTTCCGAGTTAGCCAACAAACGGTACTACCATAAATGCGGAAAACGTATCCGGATAAAGATTTCCTGTCCATCAAGTCGTTTGCCCAGTCTGCGTCGGCGTAGGCTTCCAGCACGGATGCACCATCATTCCCTTGATAAACCAGTTCGAGATTAAGCGTTCCTCGAACATATCGCAAAACTCTTTTTAGCTGTACCCAGTGCTGTTCGGTCGGGCAACTTTGGAACTGGCTGAAATAATTGACAGCTGCACACAAATCAGGTCGCGATGTCAATGCTACATACATCAAACATCCTACCAATTCACGATAGGGCTTGTCTGTCTGTTCTGCTTGCTTTCCTCGCTCCAGGCGCAGGCGACATTCCATCGGCGTCGAGATTGGCTTACAATCCTGCATGTTGAACCGGAAAAGAAGACTTTCCAAAAAAACACGCTGACTTATCCTCAAGATTCGCTTCCTTATGTCTCGCTCCACCTTCATTCCGAGAAAATTCTTCACTTCTCCAACATCAGACATTTCAAACTCTTCGACGAAATGACGTTTCACTTCCTCCACCAGCGCTAGGTCCTTAGATGCGATAAGAGTATCGTCGACATACAATATGAGAACTATCAATGAACTACCTGATCCCTTCACATACAAGCAAGGGTCATTGGTGCTCCTCTTGAATTTCAGCCCTTGCATGAACTGATCGAACCGTAGATTCCAAGCTCTCGATGACTGCTTTAAACCATATAGCGCACGGTTGAGGCGACACACTAAGCCGTCCCCTTGTTTATATCCTTCGGGTGGCGTCATATAGATTTCTTCAGTTATCTTTCCGTTGAGAAACGCTGTCCGTACATCCATTTGATGTACATGCCATTTTTCCTGGTTCGCTATCGCTAAAAACGCTCGAATCGTATCTAACTTGGCAACTGGAGAATACGTTTCAGAATAATCGAATCCGCGTCTTTGAGAAAAACCACGCGCCACTAGACGAGCCTTGTAACGGTCACGCCTGCCATCGTCAGATCTCTTAACTTTAAACACCCACTTACATGAGATCGGCTTTCTTCCTTCTGGCAGCTTCATTAATGTCCAGGTGTCATTTTTCATTAAAGAATCCATTTCTTCGCGAACAGCTTGCTTCCACTGTGGCCAATCTTCTCGCACTTTCAGTTCGTTAATTGAATTTGGTAAATTTTCCACAAAGTTTATGGCATTTAGGGCGAATCCAGTATAGTTCAATTCGTAATCGCTATGCCACCTCGGAGCTGTCCGTTTCCTTTGTGATCTTTGTTCATCAGCAATTTCTTCTACGGCTTCCGAATCCGTTTGCTCGGCTGCGCTATCGAATCTATCTTCCTCTGTTTCCTCGACAACAGAATCCATCTCTGTTAAATCATTTTGTACACTTTCGTCGCCTGCATTCGATGGCTCTCCGGTGTGTTGTGGTGGAATCAAAAATTGTTCACTTCCAAAACCTTCACTCACTTGCTGAACATTTCTTTCTTCCTTGAAAATAACATCACGAGCCGTAACGATTTCCTTTCTCTCGGGATTCCAAATGCGATAGCCATTTGCACTATACCCGACGAATGTTCCGCGCCACGATTTTGCGTCGAGTTTCTTTCGACACTCTTTCGGAATGTGCACATACACATTTGCACCGAACACGCGAAGTCTCTTCACATTCGGCTTTTGTTCATTCCAAATCTCAAACGGAGTCTTATTAGAATCAATAACACTAGCTGGGCTACGATTAGTTAAGAACGCTGCGGTTTGGATTGCCGCGCCCCATAACTTTTTATTAACTCTACTGTCTTCGAGCATAGAACGCGTTTTCTCAACCAGCGTTCGATTCATACGTTCGCTTGCACCGTTCTGTTCAGGCGTGTATGGTATTGTCCACTCAATCACGATACCCTTTTGCTTGCAAAAATCAGTGAACGCTCTATTTTTATACTCTCCACCATTATCGCAACGGAACCGACTGATACCTCTGCCAAACTTAGCACTCGCGATTGCTTCGTATTCTCGAAATTTTTCGACAACTTCGTTCTTTGAACGCATCAAGAAAACGACAACGAATCGGCTCCAATCGTCAATGAAAGAAACAAAATATTTTTCACCGTTTATGCTCACCGGAGTAACTGGGCCACAGACGTCCGAATGCACCAGTTCCAAAACACCTTTGGTTCGTCTGCCCTCGTGCGCGGGGAAGGGTTCACGAGTCTGCTTCCCGGCAATGCACGACTCACACACAGTAACGGTATCACTCTTTTTCACGGTTTTGCAATCTAGTCCTACGATCATATTATTGCGAGAAAGTATTGACAAGTTCTTCGCACTTAAATGGCCATACCGACGGTGCCAAAGTTCTAACTCTTTGGGAATCTGGCCGCAAAAATACAACGATGATTTTTCTGTATTCTCACTTATTCGGCAAAAGCTCATTTCATACAACTTTTCGCGCCGCGAGCCAACAGCGATCAATCTCGAATTTTGCTTAACATACACTTTCCCGTTAGCAAACACAATCTTTAATCCTGCTATCTCCATCTTCCGCACGGAGAGCAGATTCACTCTTGCATTCGGAATGTACAAAACGTTCTTAAGGGTAATTGGAATGGACTCATTGTTTATGATTGATGTCAATTTCACCTCTCCATGGTACTTTGCGATAATACACTCCCCCGCTTTTGCTACCGCAATTTGCATCGGCTTTTCCATCGGAAATAAACATTCGAACAGACTACGGTCGTTTGTCAGGTGTTCAGACGATCCTGAATCGATGATCCAGTTCACCTTTTGCATTGGTGGACGTTCTTGCGATCCACCCATGAAACATACACCATCATCACTCGTTCCGTAATGCGCACCATTTTTCATTGTTCCACTAATCTTATTTTTCATCTCAGGGCACTCGGAAATTTTATGACCTTCTTTGTGACAACCAAAACATTTCCACTTTTTCTTTTGTTTTCCGGCGCTCGAACCGGCGAAAGCGGCATCATCACTTTTAGAGTGCACCAACGTATCAACTTCGGAACTTTTCCGCTTTATTTCTTCGTCTAATAAACGGCACCGTACGAAGTCAAGGGACAAATTTTCTTCCGGCATAGTTTCTAGTGCCGTAACTACTGTTGAGTATTCTGATCCGAGCGTCAGCAGCAAATGACAAACGATGTCAATGTCTTCTAGCACCGCACCCGTTGTCTTGTAGTCTCTCACTACACGATCAAACACAAGAAAATGATCCTGTAGGGATCCACCGTCGTGTCGCAACGAAAGTAATTTCTTTTTCAGATGTAGACGGCTAGCTATACTTTTTCGTTCGAAAATTCGCTGCAGTGCCACCCAAATTGCTCTCGGTGTCGGCTTGTCTTGAATGTATTCAAGATGGCTGTCATGAATTCGTGCAATCAAGAGGGACTTGCAACGACGCTCCTTTTTCCTTCGTTTTTCCGCAGCTTTCTCCTTCAATTCCTTTACGGCAATCGTGTCTTCTTGATTCACGACGTACTGGTCAACTTCCTCCAGCTCCTTCTCTATGCACTCGGCAAGTTCGTGCTCTTCTAGCACAACCTGCATGCGGAACTTCCACGAGGGATAGTTAGTACCGTCGAATTGCGGAACACGCGCCACTTCGGCTTCTCTTTCCATTTCTATATTATAAAAAAAAACGATCCCGGCACTCGCGAATCCACTGGGCCCATAACCTAATGGGAATTCAGGCAGTGGTAACGGAATTAAATAAAAGAAAACCAACGACTTGGTTGAAAGAACGATATATATAATAATGTTATGTCGTGTAAGTATAAGTAATGAATGACAAAATATTAGGCTTCCGGTATGGAATGACAGTTCACCGTAGAGGGGTCGGTGAATAGGATTTGTAGTGTAAGGGGTAGGAAATTGACATTCCCAACAATCTGTACCTACATTCTCCTCGCCGTTCAGGTGCTCGTCGAAGTGCTGCTTCCACCTTTCGTTCACCTCAGGGTTGTCCGTCAGCAGACTCCCGTCCTTATCCCTACATATTTCGGCTTGCGAAACGAAGCTTTTCGCGGGATGCGTAGAGTTTCTGGTAGAACTTCCGTGTATCTTGAGAACGGCAAGCTGTTCCATTTCCTCGCACTCCGCTTCTTCCAGGCGGTGTTTTTTCTCCCGGAAGAGCTGCCTCCGCTTCTGTTTGTATCGTTCCACATTCTGTCGGGTTCCATGCTGCAGCATGACCGCTCGCGCTGCATTATTCTCCTCCAAAACCGCTCTGCACTCCTCGTCGAACCAATCGTTCCGTCGTCTCCATTCCTCGTACCCGACAATGTCCTCAGCTACGTTGTTGATGGCTGCTTTTACTGTTCTCCAGCAGTCCTCTAGAGGGGCCACGTCGAGCTCTCTCTCGTCCGGCAACGCTACCTCGAGGTGCTGCGCGTATGCAGTGGCGACATCTGGTTGATTCAGTCGCTCCAGATCGTACCGAGGCGGCCGTCGGTACCGTACATGATATTTTAGAATATGTAAACATGAAAAAAACCCTTTCCGTTGGACCCTTTTGGCGCAGTTTGCTACTGTGTGTGGAAATCCTCATTCTTGGCGGTGAGCCTGTGTTATTCACTGTACTACACTGGTGAATCCCAGTGGCTAGAGCAAGCATAACATTTTAGGCTTTGCGACAGAAACATCGTCTGAAAAATTAACGCAAGGATCCTTTAGTGCCACATAAATAAGATATAAAACCCCGTTTTAATCCACCTAATGGTGCAATTGTGCCTTTCTCATTTATCCAAACTACGATTCCATGGCTGGTTATGTTTAATATAATGGTGTGAATGTCTATTACACATTCAGTGCGATTTACACAAACGTACAATCGACAGCTACGAACTTGAGTTGCTATGTGTCGACGCTGAAACACTTGAAACCAGCAGCAAAGCCAGGAGGATTCGGGGGTATGGACCCCGCCAAAAAATTTGTAACTTGTTAGGAAATTTTAAATTAGTTTCTCAACTCAAAACGATTTTAAACCAAATTTTTAACTGGTTTTTCAGACCCACTAGGAAAATTTATCCTGGAGGAACTATAAAATTTTATTCGAGTAGGGGGTACATGATGAGTAGGGTTGGGATTGGGAGTACAGGTTTTACCGTTACCGAAAACCGGTAAAACCGTCGAAATATCCTATACCGAAATACCGCTTTAATAAGAATAAAAACCAGATATTGTCAGTAATTTGTTAGGAAGGACTAATTAATAAAAGGATTTTATTGTTGCACAGCTTTAAAGCACTTTAAAAAGATTTTCACTTGCAAGAGTTTTCATATTAGGTCCCATGCGCAGTAAGCTTGCCTGTTTTAGGACTCTTTAATAATGATATAAGCAGGGGAATAGTGCTTATGAAAACAGTGGATACAGCTTAATTTAACGACCCCAAAAAATCCGACATGTCAAATAAAACTTATCAAACTATGGAGGAACAAGAAATCTGCAAGATAAAATCAATCAACTGCATATTCCCACTTAATCCATTTTGAATTCAATTTATTCACACTACTGGCAAATCTATAACGAACAGACCTATCATAGAACTCTGACAATAGATTCTACGGTTTTCATCAGCAATACTGCCTCACGATACGAAATGAAATTAAAAGAAGATTGTTAAAAAGCACTGGTTTTCAAGACAAGGCTCATGCTCAAGCGCTTTCATAAATTGAGTATGAGTGTTCGAATAACATTTTTGGATACCAGTGACAAATCTGACCTTGATCAATCTGTCCTACAGCGTTTTCGTTTTCGACAGACTGAAACCCGTTCCAATTTCTGGTGAACACCACCTTTATGTCCGAGCATTTGAATAACCAGAAAACAAACAACTTCAGCTCTGATTTTCCATGAATTTGTTTTTCAAATCTCGGAACGCCGACTGCATCTAGCTAACTAATGTGCTTTTTGGACCAATAAACGACGACACTTTGCATACTACGATACAAAAAACCAGATGCTGAATCACAGCCCATTTTTTATTTTGATTATATAGGTTTTAACCTTAGAGTCATACGGCTCTCTTTTCGAATTATAAAAATATCTTTGGAAAAAAAATTAACCCTATTTGAGGAATCGAACCCAGGTGAGCTGCGTATAAGGCAATCGATTTATCAACTACGTTATTCCCGCCCCTTAATGTGTGCTTTACAAAAGATTCACAATACTATAAGAGTAATCAAATCAACATTCATAAAGCTTTTTTCGATATTGGAGTACTTTGGGAGCAAATCATGTTCTCTGTTAAATGATACTTTGTACGTTGAGCGATTATTTTGTAAACTCAGTTTTTTATTTTTTTAAAATACCGGTTTTTACCGGTTTACCGAAAATACCGGTTTTTTGAAATCCTCCGGTTTTCCCAACCCTAATGATGAGGGAAGGGTGGTGAGTGATGTGGGGGAAGTACCCCTCACCGTATCCTCCTTACTACGCCCTTGTTGAAATACAGAAAACCTATAAGTCAAAAAAAATGGCCGGAATTAAGTTGACGATGTTCAGAGTGATTGCATAACCTTTCTACAGGAGACAGGTAAAATGTGAATTTGCTGTGTCCGCACTCTTCAACCAGTAACTCCGGATCCGGAAATCGGAATTTAATTAAATTCAATAGCAGCCTACGGGAATGTTTGTACTTTTCATTTGAGACTAAGTTTGATGAAATCGGTTCAGCCATCTCCGAGTAACCGAAGTGCATATTTTTGGTAACATACATACATACACACACAAACATACGCACACACAGACATTTGCCGAATTCGACGAACTGAGTCGAATAGTATACGACAGACGGCCCTCCGGGTCGGGATTATGTTGACGATGTTCAGAGTGATTGCATAACCTTTCTATAGGAGGAAGGCAAAACATCTGTTCGGCCATCTATGGGAGCTGTCCATAAATGTCAGCTTCTTTCTCCGAACAGCCTAGATAAGCCGTGTAGTGTCGGTAGTGGTTGTTTCAACCGGCTAAGAATTACACTACGGACTACCTGTTCCGGTGGTCACACCAAACAGGGAATCCCAATTCCATAGTGTCATGCGACCCGTGCTATGGGTAAAATTGTTGAGGGGGTTTAAAATATTCTCAATGGCGAACGGAGCCTGGGAAGAGCCGGGCGAACTCCCCAGTAACTGGCTGTGGTCCACCAGGAGGTTGATAACTCTATTATCTTTCTCCGGACAAAACCAGCCTAGAGGCACCCACCGGATGCGGGTTTGAAGTATGTCAGTTATGGAAATAACAGTCAAATTCATTCGCAAAGGTGGCCGCGTCACTTATGAGGAGGCAAAGAGCTTTAGACCGATCAGTCTGACCTCCTTCCTTCTCAAATCAGTGGAACGTTTAATCGACCACTACATTCGGGATGGTAGCTTGGGCGAGCACCCGATGCATGCAATGCAACATGCATATCAGCGGGGGAAGTCTATTACCACCCTGTTACACAATGTTGTCTACAACGTTGATAAAGCTTTTTCACAAAAGCAATCAAGTTTAGGAGTTTTTCTCGATATTGAAGGTGCTTTTGACAACGTGTCTTTCGAATCCATTTTGGAAACAGCACGAGATCATGGAGTACCTTCATATATCACGAACTGGATACACGCAACACTTAGCAACCGACATCTGTGCTCATCGTTAAGACAAGTAGAGATGAGGGAACTGAGTGTCTGCGGATGTCCTCAAGGTGGTGTAACTAGCCACACAAGACTGTGGCCCCAAATGGTTACTTGGGATGAATATACACTTGCTCCCAGTGACCTTACACTCACATGTAGTTTTCCTTTTAAAACTTTCAATGTGAGAATTCCTCTTCGTGAGGAATGGCTGTCTGGCTGGATGGAGCGACAACTTGAATAATACGTAGTTTGTTATACGGACGGTTCTTTGTTGGAGAGCCGAGCCGGTGCTGGTGTCTATTGTCATGGGATGAGATTAAACCAATCTCATTCGCTTGGTAGATACTGTACCGTATTCCAAGCAGAAATCTTTGCGATTCTGTGTGGCGTACAATCCGCACTTCAACAGGGAATTTGCGGTAAAAGAATCTATTTTTGCTCTGACAGTCAGGCTGCCCTGAAAGCACTTAGTTCGGCAGATTCGAGATCGAAATTAGTAATCGCATGTCGAACTCAAATCGAAGAACTTAGCATTTCAAATGCTATCTACCTTCTATGGGTAGCCGGTCATTCCGGTATTACTGGAAATGAATGGGCGGACGAATTGGCTAGAGCTGGCGCTGCGACTGATTTCGTTGGTCCAGAACCAGTTCTACCACCGTCAATAAGTTGGATAAAGCACAAGATTCGCTCTTGGGCTGCATTCGAACATGCCAAACATTGGCGTAGCTTGCAAACTTGCGTTCAAACAAAGGCTTTTCTGCCGGATGTGAGTCCGAAAATGTCAAGAAATTTGTTGCATTTTTCCAAGCACAACTGCAGTATTCTGGTCAGGGCACTGACTGGACATTGCAAACTCAATTATCACGTGGCTACTATTCAGCGCGCTGACTATTATTCATGTGATTTTTGTGAATCCGATTACGGAACATCATATCATTTGATATGCAATTGCCCTGTATTAATGCAATTGCGCATCCGGTTTTTTGGTTCTCCATACATAGATGAACCTATGTACAGAGAGCTGAAATTTAAGGATATGCTTTTGTTCCTAACCCAGTGTGGTAAAGAGCTATATTTTTTTTAGCCGTATTTGAATGACAATATCTCTTCGGGGGTGTTGTCGTTCTGCTATCTCAATATCCCCTCGGGGTGTTGATATATCCGCTCACTGTTTGGGTAGAGGTTCTAAATCCCTCCTGGGGTTGGAAGTTTTATTCCTGCTGTTGTAACACCTGCAGATCGTTCAGCATCACTCCGGGGGTGCAGAATGCTCTGTTTTAATTGTTCTGTGTCGTTGTTTTCCTTACCCCTAACCTTACCACTTCCCCAATCCTTCCCATCAGGAAAATGATGAAAAGACGATTCTTGGCAAGGCACAAATCTCCGATCAATATGGGGAACGTGCCATTTGAGCCAGACGCTACTGATTCCTGATACGGGAATGTTTGTACTTTTCATTTGAGACTAAGTTTGATGAAATCGGTTCAGCCATCTCCGAGTAACCGAAGTGCATATTTTTGGTAACATACATACATACACACACAAACATACGCACACACAGACATTTGCCGAATTCGACGAACTGAGTCGAATAGTATACGACAGACGGCCCTCCGGGTCGGGATTATGTTGACGATGATCAGAGTGATTGCATAACCTTTCTATAGGAGGAAGGCAAAACATTGTTTTTTAACCTTTTCGAGCCCATGTTGTTTACAGTAAACAATACCGTTTTTAAACAGATATAACTTTAGTTTTAGGCAAGATTTGCTCATAGAAATAGGTAAGGCTAGTAACTGGAACTAGTAATATTCATTTGAGCACATACAATTATAAGTATTATCTGGAGAACTGAAGTTACTGAACTGCCAGGGACATTTTCATGAGGCGGTGCAAATTGAAATTTTGAGATATTTTCGTTATCTTGAATTATTATTGAAAACTGATAAAACCGATCAATTTAGACTGTCTTCGTTTATCATTTCCATGCACTTGGACTATTGTAAATATTCATGGAGAATTTATCGAGCCTCGGAAGGTAAAATATGAGCAGATTTTTTTTTGAGCTTCAAGCAAAAAGTCAAACCCCCAATATGTTTTTGATTTTTCAGGTTTTTGATTTATAGAAGTTGTTATACACAAATTTTAGAAATCTGGCTGGGTTATATTTTCCCAAAAAAAAAATCAATTAATACACGTTCTATAAAGACCAAAAAGTGTGCCAGATTTCGATGACTTTGAGGTCACTGTCAAGTCGACGGATTTTGCCAGACATGTTAAGTTGAACTGCCAGATTTTCTTTGAATAATAGTGACAACCCTGGAAACAGGTTTTAGTGTTTCCTAATCCCAACAATCTTAAAGTTCAACTGAAAAAGCTTGAAATAGTGGCCATCTTGGAAACCGAAATTAGTTTTTTCTCAGACCGTTGGAAAAATCTCCAAGAAAATGAATCAATAATACTCTACCCATGCCCCGAATACAATGATTCATTTTCATGCTTCTTTCGTTTCTCCAAGATGGCCGCTTATTGAGGCGTCCTCAGTTGAACCATAAGGAAAAATAGTTTCGTAACCTTACAGTGCTAGAAAAAAATTTGGCATGGAAGGGTTGAAAATTCATCGATTCTACCAGAAATCTTCGGGTATTTGTTTAAATATATTTTCAACATTAACTCTTCCCCTGGTAGAGTTCCGCTAAGCATACGATTGTCGCAAAGAAAAGTTTTATAATATTTAAAATAGCACAAGCCTTTCACATTTATTCGTAAACCCAGTTAGCCAATTCACCGCAAAGTTATAGTCCTCTGACAAAAAAAAATCTACAAACAAACGCTCAGCCTTTGTTCTCTAGTAGCACTCTCAGTTAACAATTGCATATTTATGACTCAACCCGCCTCAACGGGGATGAACTTCCTTTGTGTTAGAAATTTCAGAATGTATAAGCAAACCGAGCTGCACCAGAAAGTCACATAGAGATCTGCAGTAGAAAACTGAGTGGTGCCTGTACGTGTACGGCTTTCAAGTCCACATAACTATACGTTTAAAATATAGTTTTCGACTGTCGTTGAGCAGAATGTGAAATTCACATTCTGCCGAAATTTAACCCGCCTCGTGGTAGGAAACGGTATCCCACATGAGTTCACGTCGGTTGACAGAAGTTTATCAAATAACACGACTTTGAATAAGTGATTGTTTTAAACAGAGTTTCTGCTTTTTTGGAAACACACAGTCAACTTCAATGTGGTTTTTGTATTGATTTGAGCACATCCTTTCATTTCAGACATTGAATTGTGACTTGCACACTAAATCGACATGGCTTCTACACTAAATAATATGCTGCCTTTCACTTTTAATTTAAATCTATGCAATCGATTGCCACGAATAGATTGTTGATTTTGAATACAAAATCATCAAGCATTTTTAAATATTTCATTCGTATTATTATTAGTGTGTGCTTTGTTTATAATTGTATGATATGTTTGTAAATGTATGTATTGCTATCGTAACAATTTTAGGTTAAGGAATAGTCTGTGTGGTGCCCCGCACCAAAGATGGAATAAATAAATAAATTACGTGTATGGTAATATACCTATTTTGGCCCTATTAGGGAAAGTGCTGCACTATTTATTTAATAAACTTCTCGAATTTCCATATTTTAACCAACGGCTTCAAATAGGTTAAGCAGGGGATCCAGAAAAAAATTTCGGAGAGGGTCCGAAATTTCGCTTTTGAAATGTTCATTGTACAATAAGTAATATGTAATAAACTCATTTAATTTTTGGTGGTCTAATATTGTTTGGAATGATTTTGAGTTTAGAACGAACTAAAATAAAAATTATTTTAAAATTTCTCAACAAGTTAAAAAAGATGGGTGGGTAATGTCTAGGACATAACCGGAGTGTCGTGACTACTCGTTTGACTTGTAATTCAAATCGAATGATACTCAATGAAATATGTGGGAATGTTTCAAGTTATTCTTCATAATAATTATGGTGGTTCTGAAAAGAACCTTTGTTGTTGGCGTCTGCGTTGATCGGGGATGCGCTGGATTCTAAGCTCGTTGAGACATTCATTCATGAAATGAACAAATTTCATATTTTCTTGCTTTGAACTATCAATGTTAAAATCTCTCGAAACAACCATCGGAATCTTTTCCGTACAGAAATGAACACGCTTAGCGAAAAACTAGGGGCGGGTAATGTCCGGGACATAACCGCGATGCTCATATTCTTAAAATTCTGCTTGTATCTCCTTCAAATGGCTAAATTTTGCGCATTAAGTTCGATTCACCGGGCTCAGCGAAATTTTCCTGGGGATCCCGTTCGTTAGTATATTCAGCAAAACAATTTTATTACCGAGTTCTCCGCGTTGAATACAGGTCAATAATTTCATATAATGATTTCAACATGCAGACAATGTACATGTATGACAGGTGGGAGTGTTCTGAAGTGGTTTTAGTGGAGGTAACAACATAAAATCATGTATTGGACATTTTACAATGATTCTCCTTAACCCTGCAAAACCACGTGGTTGGCAGCAGAGGGTTAAGTTGTTTGGAAGAGATGACAGTTAATATATGATAACTAAAAATATAAAATTGTCCTATAAATTGCAAAGTTATTGCCGCGTTGACCTGAAAATTTGTCATTTCATTCATAAAGGAACAATCATTGAAATTATGTCAATTTATGCTTTGCAAGATTTGAAATAACTTCGAAGTGTGGTCACGACACCCCTGTTATGTCATATACATTACCAACCCATCTTTTTCCATTTTGCCTTCGTCCTAATAAGGACGGTTTGTGGATAACTATGTTGATACAAGACGGGAATCTTTTAAAACAATTCAAACCTTGCAGACGATTGTTTTTACTGCGTACATCCATACGATCTTTCCCCTTTCGCAGCTCACGCCGAATGAGCACACTTTTCATCAAGCTGTTCCTATTTATTGACTTTACAATGCAGATGGAAGGACGTCCTTTTGTTCGATAAATGAAAATATTTTCATCATTCGTTTTGGTGTAGCTTTCGCTTAGTGGCAGAGTTGCCACATTCACTGATTTTCTTGGAAGGATTTGCAAAAACATTCGGGTTTGTAGATTGGAAAAACATTTTCTTATGATTCACTGGTAAAAGTACAGAATTACCAAGTGCAAACTTAATACTAGTTAATAAAAGAAACTTTCTAATTAAATTCTTTTTCCATTTTGCCTTCGTCCTAATAAGGACGGTTTGTGGATAACTATGTTGATACAAGACGGGAATCTTTTAAAACAATTCAAACCTTGCAGACGATTGTTTTTACTGCGTACATCCATACGATCTTTCCCCTTTCGCAGCTCACGCCGAATGAGCACACTTTTCATCAAGCTGTTCCTATTTATTGACTTTACAATGCAGATGGAAGGACGTCCTTTTGTTCGATAAATGAAAATATTTTCATCATTCGTTTTGGTGTAGCTTTCGCTTAGTGGTAGAGTTGCCACATTCACTGATTTTTTTGGAAGGATTTGCAAAAACCTTCGGGTTTGTAGATAAGAAAAACATTTTCTGATTCACTGGTAAAAGTACAGAATTACCAAGCGCAAACTTAATACTAGTTAATAAAAGAAACTTTCTAATTAAATTCTTTTTCCATTTTGCCTTCGTCCTAATAAGGACGGTTTGTGGATAACTATGTTGATACAAGACGGGAATCTTTTAAAACAATTCAAACCTTGTCGATGATTGTTTTTACTGCGTACATCCATACGATCTTTTCCTTTCGCAGCTCACACCGAATGAGTACGCTTTGCAGCCTTCGATGTTTTGGTGGCATTTTTAGTGGCAGTTACTACCGCCTTTTCAGTGACTGCGTTTCTTAGCCTTTGGCTTTTTGGACTTCTCACCGCCACCACCTCCACCAACGTTTTTCTTCTTCTCTCCGATGGTAGCTGATTTGATTGGTCGTCCGATGCAGCTTCTCACGACCACGCACGTCTGTTATGCACTGCGTCTTACACACGTCTGTCTTAGAGAAAAGCTGCGACACCCCTATTTATAGGTTTTATCATTAATGTTGATTTCATTTAAAGTAGTTTTCGAACTATTTAAACAAATTTTATATAGCAAAGAACGCATCGGTAGCAAGCATTGAACGTTTTCCTTCCGATTTATGAAACAAGATTGGCAATCCGTTTTGTAGAAGAAAAGTTAATAAGGTTCAAAATGTACGTAACGCTTTCGCTAATATGCACTACTATCGCTTTCTCGCTCGGTCTCGTGGCGTGCATGAGCCTTTCCTTTCCGTCCGACTTCTAATGGCTTAACCAAAATTAATATCCCGGCTTTCCCCCACCAACTGCTCTCGTCAAGCAACCCAATACGAATAATCATAGGAACAAACATGTAGTGGACCTTTATATAAACTTTTCATTATTTTATTGTTCATTTGCTGCACCATTTTGACGGCTCTGTGCGGGATGGGCTGAAAATTTTCACTTTTCCGAGTCGTTTTCGAAAGATTTTTCAAAACACCATTTTTCCGTTGATAATGAATATCCTACATATTCCAAAATTTAATACAACATTGGTACAAATATTTTCGACAAAATGCCGAAGAAATTGATTAAATCCATTCAGTACAACAAAAGATATAAGCGTTCAAAATCTTACATCATTTTTCTTCCGAAATTTTGAAAAGGGGCCCCTATATTGAAAGGTAAGTCGTTAGTCACGACAAAAATTTCGGGAGGGGTCCGGACCCCCAGGACCCTCCCCCTGGATCCGCCACTGAGGTTAAGTGATCATAGGAAAACGGCTAAAATAGACTTATTGCACCCTACATTAGATAGAAGAATTAATGTGTTAAACTATAGATCTGAACTGTTTTGTGCAAAAGTCATTAACGTTTGCTCTGCATCAAGAAAAAAATTATCTTTATACGTCTTTGAATTTTTGCAATGGTCTCCCATGGATCACTTATCATGAATCTGTCTCAAAATTTAGTAAAGTTTCAAGATATACAGACCTCATCGTGCGAATTTTTGCGCCGAAGTTAAAATTATCTATGTTTTAAAGACACCCATATGGAGACGCTCTGTAGCTCATAAATCTTTTTACAAATTGGTTGCAAAACCAACATCAAATCGCTGAAAAATACTAATTTTTAACGAACTTTTTTTGCACAACTATTTTGTAAATAAATAACTTATAATCAGGCGAATTTGGAGTCACGAGGGAATGGGATTTGTTGAAGAAAATATTGTGTTCTGGAAGGTGAGCAACTTCATGCTACCATTGGTCTGAAGAGGAGTTGAACTGGAGAAGTGGGATGAATTGGGAGTTTGTAGTCCGAGTCTGGTTCTTCATATCGTTGTCAGCAGTGTTCATCTTATGCAGTGATTTGAATGCCCGAGGACGGTAATCGGCATGAACGGCTTGGCTTGTTTGAGATGAGGTAGCAGAAATTTTCGGAGGACGTGGAGCGGCTGAGGAATACATGGTGCTGTAATAAGAAGGATCAGCACAGCGCAGGGGTTTTGCAAATAGGTGACATGTGAAAGGAAACAGATGCGGGAGCGACCCGGGCAATTTTGGTCGAACAAACCGGTGAGCCAAAGGTCTTAAGCTGCCATTGTTAGTAGATAATTTAGGGATGTATAAGGTAACAAGCTGAAATACCTAATAAATTTATATATTAAACCCAAGTAAATAAAATTATCATATACTAAATACGCGTCAATAACTTGCACACTCGTTCTTGGCAAGGAATCGGAAGTTTGATTATAATACTGTTATCATAATGATTCACGTGTTATAACTGAGCGGGGCTTGCCGACTGGAAAATGGCATCGGAATGTACCGCTAGGTCTCTATCACTCTGAAACAGGTAATTGGAAAATCGACAGAGCTAACACCTACTAAATCCCGAGATTAAGTTATTTGAACGAGTGAGTGAACCATATGCAGAAAACTTTTTATCATAATACCACTGCCAGCCAGTGGAATTTAGAAGGTTAACACACACACAGTCGTGTTTACGTTACGTAAAATTGGAACTGTATTTACGAATTCGGAAACAATTTTTTTCGTCCATGGTCTTCAACATAAAAACACCCGAAGCAAAACTAATAATGGAAAGTGAGTGAACTGATACACTGCAACTTCCATTTACGAACCAAACCGGAGGTTCGTAAATTAAATAGGTTTGTAAAAAAGCGTACGGTACTTGGAATTTAGTTCGTAAAAAAGTTCTCTTTCTATTCTTATAGAACTTCCTTTCGTAAAAAAAGTTTACAACATTTAATGATTAAATAACTTAAAAACTATTCTGCATCAAATACATGGTGCGCCATCTAGATGTATCCTATTTCAACATTGAACAACTCCGCAATTTTCCAGCCGATTTTGACAGATAAAAACATTTCTGAAACGTCAATAGTGAAAACTGTGCGTGCTTATCGTAAAAAATATGCAGGTATTCGGCGCCTACAAACAAGACAATCCGTAATTTGGTGAAGAATTTCTTTGAGCACGGGTCTGTAGCAACTCCCCAACTTCAATTTTGAACAAGATGGGGCACCTTGCCACACCGCAACCGCTACAATCAAGTTCTTGCAGAGCTAATTCCCAGGATGCGTTGTCTTAAAAAATGGTGATTTGGAATGGCGACCTCGTTCTCCGGATTTAACAGTACCAGACTTTTTTCTGTGGGGTTACTTGAAAAGTACAGTTTATTCTAGCAAACCTAAGAACCTTGACGAACTCAAAGCTAATATACGAGCTGAAATTGCTGCGATTAAGCCCGAAATGCTGTTCAATGCCATGTAAAATGACTGTAAAAGAGCTGCTTTTTGTGTATCAAATGGAGGTGGTCATTTAATTGATGTTGTATTCTAAACCTGGTTTATAAAAATGGAATAAAATAAAAAAAAACTTGTTTACTTGTTCAATTCGGCGGAAAAATGGCGGAGTTCTTCAATGTTGGAAAAAAGGATACATCCAGCTGGTGCACCCTGTACGAAGGTAGGAATGCTTATATTTATTCATGTTCCAGGTATTTCAAGAATTTCCTGAAGTGAAGGTCTAAATATCTACAAGCGTATCCAGTTGTCTTTCGGTAGTATATGGATGCGGTACATGCTCATTGAGGGTCATAATACAAAATTCAATAAGGTATTGCGTCCAATTGGTCTTTATGGCCATCCAAGAACTTTTCGAAATACAGAACTTAAGATCTATAAGCGTAATAAGAAATATGTTGATGATTTTCTCTGTATGTTCATTGAGGTTCATGACATAATGCCCATTCATCCATGCAGATTTACATTCCTCTCTGATTATTACACGAAGCGAACTTGCAGCAACGAATCAAACGCATCAAAGTAGGCCCTGGCACAATGTAAGCGATGATAATTGTTATTTTGAAAACATTTGCCTCGATAATTAGTGAAATGAATATTATTTTAAGATATTCAACCGAATGAATAACATGGATTTTCGAATGAATATTTTTTCTATTCACCACAAGTCGCATCAGGTTCATTTTCAGCTGTCAAAAAAGATCTTTGATTATTTTTAACTCTGAGAGTGATGCAAGATATTCTCGCAACTGGCTTGACGAGTACATGACGAATATTGGATATTTTTGGAAGAGGCTTAACAAGTAGATGACGGAAATCGATAGGTGACATCATTTTGATGCAAAATATTTTAAATGTTTAACAATATGGACATTTTTGAAACGGGCGTGGCAAGTAGATTGCGTAAATCGAAGAGTAACCTCAGTTTAAAAACCAAGATGGCGACTTCGGGTTCAATAAAACTGTTACCAATATGAGCTTTTGTAGAACAGTTGTAACAGAAGGATTGCGGAAGTCGATAAGTTGCGTCATTTTGGATAATCCAAGATGGCGACTTCCGCTTGAGCAAAACATTTCAAAATTTTACGATATTGGTATTTTTGGAACGGGCGTGACAAGTAGATGACAGAAATCCCCGAGTGACATCATTTCGAAATCCAAGATGGTGGTGACTTTCGGTTGAGCAAAACTTTCCAAATCATAGAGCTTTAGAACGGGCATGATAAGTAGATAACGAAAAGCGACGAGTGACGTCATTTTGGAATTCTAAACTTTCAGTCGTGCAAAATTTGCTAAAACCATTACAATACCGGTATTTTTGGAACGGGTTTGTCGAGTAAATAGCAATTGAAAGTCTCCATTTTAAATTTTCAAGTTGCGTCGTATATTGACTTGCAGATTCCGGAATCAACTCAGCTAGTTTAAAAATACTCTTATTGGTACAGCCATATAAAATTTAACTTGATGGTGCCATTTAAGATTGTAAGATACAGGCCCGTGTGCAAGGGGTTTCGAGAATTCAAACCACTCCCATGGGAGTTTTGAATTACTGTTGAAAAATTCTTAACTTGCTGATCAGGAAAAAAATATACTGCGCGCCTTTTTGACACACACAATGTCAGTTGAGTTTGGTCATTCTAGAAACAAGTCTTTAAAGAAACCCTGCAAATGGGTGGCTGTAAAAGAATGTAAGTCAAGTTGGTCGGCATCGCTGGATCGGTTCCGTCTCGACGAGTTTCGATATTACCAACTGTTGTGAGTATATAAAGCTAGCAACAGTAGCAAATGAGGAAAAATAACGAACGGCCAACACGAACTCGGAGAGCAATTTCACCGTAAGTGATCTCTGCACCAGAGTAACTGGGAACTAAATGGTATCGGTATCGGGAGAAATTCCGCTGTCGGTAAACTCTCAGCACCTCAGTAGATAAATAGGAACGAGTATCGTAAAGAAGGATAAGAAACCCTGCGAAGATGGTTGTAACGAGGTGTGAAACGTTATGTTCGGCATCTCTGGATCGGTTCGATTCTTGGCAGCTGATCTGAGCAGGTCAGGTAAATCACGAGGGTAGGGCAGCAAGTAAGAAACAGCATCAATGGAAAAAAAACTCGAACGATTGATACAAAATAAAAAGATCTTTTTTTTAATTTTGCACTGAAAATTTATGATTAATAATCAAAAGGGTTGTGAGGATGTGTCTAGGGACTACCAGATCGGCATTAAACATCGATTCCCGTCACCTACTCGTCAAGTCCATTCCAAAAATACTCATATTGTTGAGTTTATAGTTTTATAAAACGGAAGTCGCCATCTTGGATTTCAAAATGGCTTAGAACATCGATTTCCGGCATCGACCCGTCAATCCCATTCCGAAAATACCCATATTATTGAGTTTATGGAGAGTTTATTAAACCGGAAGTCGCCATCTTTGGTTTCAAAATGGCCTCCCAGTTCGGAAATACAAAACTTTTATTAGTAATAGTTAGCTAAGAATATTTTAAATTGTGTGCAACTTCACACGGTACTGTTAGTGCACAAACTTTTTTTACGAACTTAGTTCTTAAAAAAAGAGTTCGTTATTTTGAATTTAGTTCGTAAAAAAAGAGTTCATAAATGGATATGTTTCAAGTGACGCTCCTGAAAGCTGCTATTGAATCTTTAGTTGATCCTACTTCCGGGTCCGGAGCTAAGAGTTGCAGAGTGCAGTCACACTGCAAATTCCCATATAAACTTGCACTATCAAGATGTTCAAATGATGTAATACATATTAAAACGGATGTAACATTACTTGGATTAGCGGGCATAGATCGCTATAAACCATTCAAAGTAGCTTTGACCATATAGGTCACATATGACGGGGATCTTACCAAGTTCCTAAACCAATATTACACCTATTTCTAAACGAATTCTTTAATATTTTTTACAAACCACAGCCATCAAAACGTACATCAAATTATTTCGATTTTCAGGTCTAAATCACTGATGGCCAATTGAAGATTCTTTGCATATATAGTACACTCTCGAAATTTCCGGACGTGCCGGGTACCGGACATATTCCAGAATTAAAGTTGCATCGGTTATTCGGTGATAACTGATCCCATTTTAACCAACTAGATCATCCTCACATGCCCATTTACATTTATAATCCCCCCTACCACTGGATTCCAAAATATCTTAACACAAAGACAACATTTTCATTCTGAATTATCTACTTAAATATTATATTTTTGTTCCAGGTGCGTCATCGTTGACATGTTGCTCATCAGGTTCGTGGCAGTCGTGCCTTTGTAAATAAGCGCAAAGTGTTATAAGAATGTAATAGACATATCCATAATTATATTGAACATAACTAGCTATTGTAGCTAGCACAATTGCACCACTGAGTGGATTAAAACAGTTTTTAAATTAATATTCGATTTACATAATTTTCGTAATTTTGAAATAACAAACTCTTTTTTACGAGTTCGTAAAACAGTTTGAGTACGTGAAATATCGTACGAAGTTGTATATAATTTAACATATTGTTAGACAACTGTTACTAAATTACGTTGAGTATTTTCGGAATGAGGTGGATGAGTACATGACGAAAATGAATGTCGCCATCTTGGATTTCAAAATGGCTTAGAACATTTCCGGCATCGACCCGTCAATCCCATTCCGAAAATACCCATATTATTGAGTTTATGGAGAGTTTATTATGAATGTCTTCTTGACTGTCGAGCTTCTATTATCAGGAGTTTTTTCGGCTAATCAGTCATAAATTAGACAGCGAAAACAACAATATTGCTTTTACTTCCAAAAGTAAAAGCAATATTGTTGTTTTCGCTGTCTAATTTATGACTGATTAGCCGAAAAAACTCCTGATAATATGGAGAGTTTATTAAACCGGAAGTCGCCATCTTTGGTTTCAAAATGGCCTAACATATTGATTTCCGTCATCAACTCATCCATCTCAGTTCGGAAATACAAAACTTTTATTAGTAATAGTTAGCTAAGAATATTTTAAATTGTGTGCAACTTCACACGGTACTGTTAGTGCACAAACTTTTTTTACGAACTTAGTTCTTAAAAAAAGAGTTCGTTATTTTGAATTTAGTTCGTAAAAAAGAGTTCATAAATGGATGTGTCAGTGTATCATAGCAGTTTGTATTGTTTAAGTAATATTAAACATATTGCGAATTCTGGAGTGTGCGTGTTATCGGCGTGGGAAAAATACTTCAGCGGCGCGCCGCCAGTCTACCGTTCGGCATCGACGTATGTTAAAATGTACCGGCGGCGGTGTGGCACAGCGGCGCACATGTCTAGTTGCGCTATATCTCAGTAACTTAGCAGAAATTCAATGACATCCCAAGTAACAATTGAAGTTTTATAGCACGCTACAAGTGCAATCTAAGTTTTATCAGTGGCTATAAAACTATCATAAAACCACAATTGTTACTAGGGATGTCATATCTAACTCAGTTTACCCCGAAATGGCGTTTGTCATAAGATAGTACTACAGTGACAATGTGCTTTCCGCTAATATTTGTTACTGTGTAACAAAGTGCAACTATGTAACAAGTCATTAACAAACAAACACACTAACACTCCATAGTTTGTTTCCTTTAACGGGTCATATTTCTTGATTAGTTATGAAATTTACAGGAGACATATTTCTTGAAGCTACGCATAGAGCGTGTACGTTTTCGAATATGTAAAGTGTTTTCCACGTTCACAGGCTATTTTTTCTGTTTACACCATTCCTCAATAATCTCAGTCCGACCTTGTGGTCTATCAGACTCCACCAACCACCAAGATTTTATTTCTCGGTATAATCAATTGTAGATGTCATTCTCTAACAAAGTGAAAGCATTCCGCCGATTTCACCTGACAAGATGTTCTATAAAATAATATCAGCCACATTGTTCGAAGTCACCCCCCACCCCCCGAGCACCTATTGAGCATCCTTCTTTTTCAATTATACATATTGGCGCATACAAAGCAAACAACTGATTCCTTATGCATAACTAAATCAAACATTGTTTCCCTCGACAAAAGAGTCATGCTCGCTTCCGGAAGCATGCTCGGTGCTGGTGGGAATCCATCAGAAAAGTATATGAAGTAGTACACAGCAATCTAGCAAATCCATTGAGTGGAAATTATACATTTTTGATTATGCATCAGTTCGAACGAAACGGCTCACATCTTTTTCCTTAGCGCGGGAAACTCTCGAACCTTTCGTTTCAATGTTTGTAGCGGTCATGTCATATTCAGCAATATTTTTCAAATTTAGTAGAACCAGTCTGATTTGTTTGCGCCAAGAGTTAGACAACCTACCGTTGATCGACTCTTGCGCAACACCCTAGCAAATACTCCTCTCCGCGAGGGGAAGAAATTAAATTGCCTGTTGAGATTCTCCTGAAGACGAAAACCATGACGATCCTTCCCTTGGAATGCATGATGGAAAGGGACAGATAGAGCCAAGGGTTAGCTGACAGAATAAAACAGCTAGTGGGGTCGTTGATTTCCGAACTTGCCCGAAGAAATTTGCGGGAAAATACGCGCTTCCTGTAAGTTCGTACGAAATTACCTTCCCTAATCTGAGGATTAACGCTGCTAGTCCATTTCGTCCCAGTCCGCCAAACATAGTGAAAGTGCGCGTAGTTTTGTCCGGTTTAGTTTCCAAGTATGTAAAGTGTCGTGATAGTACTTTGAATTAGTCTAAATTTCTTGTCTCTCCCGTTCCATTAGTTGTCTGTAGGTTCGTAACAAACGCTAGCGTGTGGTAAAGTGCGTGCGAATTCAGGAGAAAGGTAATAGTGCTCAAAATTATAGTGCCATTGACCCTCCCCATGTGCTAATGACCCCGTTTGCAATAGCCAGACGGCACCTCTTTATTTGACACAGCTACGACGAACGAGAGGAAGAAGAGAGGAACAAAACCACACGCGCGCAGGTCCAAGCGCATCGGACGAAATTTGAACCCGGCACCGTTACGCCGCCGGAAGGAAGGACGACCCGTCTAAAAGCCGTCCCTTCTATCGTCGGGAAAGATCAACGCAACTTTTCCGGCCGATAAATCATCAACCAGCATCCAACAACCGCTGGTCAGAAACCGGCGCGGCCGATCGATGTAATCGCCCGTCATCGAATCGCCCGTCATCGAAACAGCCATCGCAGCAGAACGATCGACAGCAGCAGAAACCAACAGCAGCAGATTGGGTGAGTCGTATCGTTCTTGCTAATTAAGTGTGAAGGGTGGCGTCCGGGGAGGACGCCACAGTGAGTTAATCCGGAAGAGCGCAAAACGCTCGAGAAGTCGTCCACGGACGGCTAGAATTAGGGACGCGTCCATGATTTGAGGTTGTGTGTCGGCCATTACGTTTTAGTCCGTCATTCACGAACGCCACACACAACCCATTTAATTAGTCACCCGGGTGCAAAGCAATAGCTGATTGATACGCTGGAGCCGTGAGGTGACGTCACCGAACTTTGGGAGGATTTTGGAAATGAGAAGAAAAGCACAAGCAGGTCAATGAGCACAGTAGGGAGAGAGTACACGCACACATCAGAAGATAGGCCTAGAAAGTTAAAAGCTAAAAAATACAAACATGAAATAGAACATAAATCTGCCGTTTTGTACCGTAAATAAATGTTGTTTAGTGTAAATGAAGCGAATGTTTTGTAGATTCATGTAGTACTCCCTTATGGTTTTAGTCTCGTTCTAGTATGGTTACGTCACTTCGTTCGGTGTAGTTTTCGTTTCGTTTCACTGTCTTCCGCTTGGCGGAATTTGATGAGTGGTGAAAGCTTCGCTTTCAGTATGTTTGGGCCACCTGGCGGTGAGTGGCTACAGTTCCAGTGATGATAAGTTAGGTATGGGGAATTTCTTACCGCGTATTCTCTGAGGGTAAATAGGTTCTTGATGATTGCTACTGACTGATAATAGGGTCGTCTACCCGACTTTTGGAGGCTGACTTTTGATAAGCCTGTCTGGTTCGATCCTGAATAATTTCTTTAGGTGAATTTTCTTCAGGGACTCGCCCTAAGAAGAGTCTCATCCGGGCAAACAAATCTTGGCGTGCAGTCTTCCTACGGGAAGTGGCGCATAAGCTGCACGCTTGTTAGGGATCGACCAGGGCTGGCTACATGTTCAACAGCAGATAAAAAATCGGCGCGGCCCAATTTTTTTCTTGTGCCTCATGAATAGTTTACTATATGTACCAATGTCATGAAAAATATGTTTAAATTTCTTATATTTAAATTTATCGTTCCGATTGAGGCCATATACAGAATATAGGATGCTGAAATATGGTTTATATTACGTAGGATGCAGATAACGACAATGTTGATCTTCTTTTACTTCACCACCAGAATCAGAGTTAAAAATAATCGACTCTTTTTCGACGGCTGAAAATGAACCTGTTGCGACTAGAGGTGAATAGAAAAAATATCGATTCAACCATCCATCTTATTCATTCAGTTGAATATCGTACAATATATTCATTTCACTAATTATCTAGGAAAATGTTTTCAAATACCGGTAAAGCATATGAAACAACAATCATCATCGCTTACATTGTGCCAGGGCCTACTTTGATGCGTTTGATTCGTTGCTACACGGTCGCTTCGTGTAATAATCGGAGACGAATGAAAATCTGCATGGATGAATGGGCGGTTTGTTCGTTTGACGTTTTCAGCTGCGTCACAGAATATTGAAAATGAATGCGGCTGAATATTATCAATTTTCATTCAATGAATTTGAATATTTTTAACTCTGATCAGAATACCTTGGAAATTTTTAGATCCCGAAATGTTGTAAAAAGCAGTGCGAGCAACACATCTATTCAAAACGTTACAACAGTAACTAAGAGGTATGCACTTCGTATTTAAAATTTAATAAATACTCTACGAAAACCGCGTTTGGCATTGTCAGTCTTATTCTGCAGTAGTTTCAGTTATCCGCCAGGTGTTTTGTTTTTCTAAGCCGTAAACCTCTCCTTATTTTACGACCCCTGTTGATAGTAATACGACACTGTTGCCAATATTTAAACGTGGTTTATTTTTAATAAGGTTTTCGAAAGCTTATTTCCCATAACCAGTTTTATTTCATCCTGATATAAAGCATCAAACCTAACAAATTTGCTTTCCTTTCCAACATTGACACACAGTTAACAAACGAATGTGCACCCCTCGTTTATTACTATCGCGTGAGCTCCCCGCGATGCAGAGTCTTGCGCAAACACCCTTAGATGGATCCCTTCCTAATTGGAGATTATCAAACAATATAGCGACATGACGCTGTTCAAAAACAAATAAATTTGAGCTCTTGTCATAAAGTTAAAAGGAATTGAAACTAACATACGTATAGCCCGTTTGCATATCCATTCATTCATATTGAAATTGGAGAGAAGCTATTCTCTGCCTGTTCCTAGAATAGCTACCAGCTCCTGGCAATGAATACATTGGCGTACACTGGATTTCCCATTTCCGCGTCGTCGAAAGTAAGAATTGGGTCGCCTGCTTGGCATATTCGTTAAGTTCCTAATTTGAAAAGATTGTTTGAGGGGCGGAAATGCTTTCTACTGTCGTTGTACAAGCGATACGAAAGATATTCTGTCATACAAAAGAATGACAAATAAAAGTTAAAAATGCATGGGAGTTATTAAAGTTTATAACTTTGCACTATCTTACTGGATTGGAAGGAATTGTTAAGGTGAAGTTGGATTTTGCGAAAACCGAGAAAGTAACTCGACTTTTTATAATGTTGCGATTACTTTGAGCGACTCATATTTGTGAAATAGAATTCGTTTTTGTTGGGTAATGTGCCTATTTTGGCAGTAGAGCTCTATTTCGCACCTCTTGGTTTCGAACCAAGCATACGAAATAATAACAATATCTGAAAAATAGGCTGAAAATGGTGTGCAAAAGTAAGTTTAAGTAATATTATTCATTAATTAAGCACATATTTATTTGGAACTATCCGTCAAATCCAACTTTTAATTGAAACAAAATTATCTTTTTGAAATATCTGCTAATTCGCGCATTCACATAGTGAACCGAAACAGGAAGCAACGTCGTTTAGCTAAACTATAGGGGAGACTGGGGTTAGTTGGCGGTGTTTTCAGTTTTAATTTTTTACCGCTTTGATTTTGGTAGATCTTACAAAATAGAACACGTTACGTGAAAGGGCAGGCTGTTGGCAAAATCTCTGAATTTTATGAAAATGATTGATACGATGTGCTCATTTCTAGAGACAAAAATGTGTGACGCGGAAAAGCCGCCAATGCCAGAAAATAAGCAATCAAATGGAAGTTCGATTGCATCAGTGGTCCTTATGAAATGTAGCGATTGTCTTTTCAATAAAACTGTATTCGACATTTTTTGTTATATTTCAGTCTCAATACCCAGTTATTTTGGCTTCGACACGTACTCCATATTCAAAAGCAAATTTTCGAATTTATTCAGGCGATTGTCCGAAATAATTGTCCCCTGCATTGACGAGAGACACAAGAAAAAGTTTCTCTTGCTTTGGAGTGAATTCCAGAAATGAGAATATTTGATGACTATTTTTACACTGTAAATAATACCGCCAATTTACCCCAACAGCATATTTTATGAAAAGGGATTTAAAAAAATATTTGTGTAGGTGTAATATCTATACGGATACTGAAAGCTCTTTTCACGCACTATCGAAAAATATAATCATTCGAGGAATAGATTGGAAACCACACAAAATGTTTAAAATTAAGAAAATTTGCAAAGTTTGCTCACAAACACAATATCGCCCACAGTTTCTACTAAACAAAATGTTTTGCAACAAAAACACATTGATTTCACATTACTTGAGGTTCACAACGATAGGCAGCGCTTTATGTTTATTAAAAATGGAGAAAACAAGATTCCGCCAACTTACCCCAACCGCTAACTAGCCCCGGGCTCCCCTACGATATGTGCGATCAATTACCATCCCATATGTCGGTATTGTGCCACAACTATAGGTAATAATAAACATTGCACTGATACATTTATGATTAATTCATCATAAAAGCACTCGTTAAACGCTGTAAAAAAGGTCTACTGTTATAATAGGAGGTTAGGAAATACAGTGGTATATTTTATCGCCATGTTTTTGCCTTTGTCATATAGAAAGCACAGAGAACAGACGTCCATCTTCAGCATTCAACTTGTGTAAAATCTCTAACGGTTTCGAAGGTAGTTTGGATATCTAAACAAGGTGCGCTACTGTCGTTATGATTTTTTGTGGCTGAGAGCGACAGAATCGACAGCGGTTATTCCTCTACCCAGTCAAACTAGTCCGGAATCGATTCGGACTTCCAGTATGAATTCCAGCTTAAATGCGTCAACCGATAGAGTCGGAATCGGTTGTTTTCTTTGAGCTAGATTCCATGCTGAATCCATCCAAGATTTTGAACCGGTTGCGGAATCGATTTGACGGATAGTTGGGATAGGTTGGTGTGGCGGCGCTAGTGTTTTTCGTATATTAATTCAAATGTTTACACACGTTTTTCAAATATTTTTGTTCGATCATGGATGTCTGTTCTCTGTGTAGAAAGGTCGTCCGGATCTAAAAAAAATCAGATCGTCCAGAATTCGAAAAATATCAACGAATTATCAGCGAGCAATTGTTGCTGAAATGATATCATTAATTTTAGAAGTATTATTCGAACAGCATCACCTTGAATATGAAAGGGAGGTTTCATTTCGTATGGTTTTATCGTGGGAAATATTTTCAGTGTGGTCTAACAAAAATACAAATTATGGCTCATTAATATAGTCGGGTAAGAAGTTAGATATTTCTCGAATTGAGTGTTACTATTCATAAAATTTCATTTATAAATAAAGAAAGATTCAAATATCTACCACGCCCGGGCGCACCCATAGAAAAGCGTCAAAAATTAATAGAAATGTCGATATGAAATTATTGGTTTGGAAATATAAATAATTTTTGTCTCTTTTTATACATATTATGAAAATCGATTTTCCAACCGAGCCCCGGAGGGCCATGTGTCATATCATACATAGAAAAAATGAAAATTGCGTTTGACGTAAACAAGATTACGACGTATTTTCCTGCATAATAATACAATTTTACGTGTTTTAAACTGTAAAATAAAATATTGTGTCTCTTTTGATGCAGAACTCGGGTGAAGCAGATGTAGAATTGTAAATTTATCTACATGTTCTTGAATGTAAATTCAAATGAATTGTGACACTCCTTTCATGTGCATCTTGCGAGATGTAAATATTTTTAAATGTGTGCCATTCATTTCAATTGGTCGAGACCACAAAATGCCTGCATGTGTGTGTGTCAAATAATGCCACTTAATTTTCTCAGTGATGGCTGAACCGATTTTCGCAAACTAAGTTTCAAGTGACGCTCCTGAAAGCCGCTATTGAATCTTTAGTTGATCCTACTTCCGGGTCCGGAGCTAAGAGTTGCAGAGTGCAGTCACACTGCAAATTCCCATATAAACTTGCACTATCAAGATGTTCAAATGATGTAATACATATTAATCAGATTTAGCGTTACTTGGATTAGCGGGCCTAGATCGCCAAAAACCATTCAAAGTAGCTTTGACTATATAGGCCACCTATGACGGGGAACTTACCAAGTTTCTAAACCCTATTTCTAGTCAAATTCTTTAGTATTTCTTACAAACAACAGCCATCAAATTATTTCGATTTTCAGGTCTAAATCACCAGGGCCGGCGGAAAGCGTGGGTAGTATGGGTACTACTACCCACTCGAAAATTGCCGAGGGGGGAATTACCCACTCGAAAGTTTGGAACAAATCAAAACCTGAGATTAACCATTTATGTGTCTTGTGCATAAAATTCTTGCGTTGGAAATCCTCGATGAGTAAAGCCATGTCAAGTGATCCTTGAATTTTTCGTAAAATCACCGATTTTCATGAGATATATTTTATTATAAAGGGGTTATGGTGAATAGCTTTTGGTATAAATATTTCGTTAAAACTCCTTTTTTTCTTTAAGTTATTAACCCTTAAACTTTATTGCATGATAAAATTGTAAATTTCATATCTTTAAAACTACTGAAGATAATTAAACGAATTTTTGTACACTTATGAAATGATATTTACACTATCTCATAAAAATATTTCTACTGTATAATTGTCTGAATAACGGTACTTTGCATCTATTTAAAAATTTCAATTGTGTTTTTTCTTGTGTTCTTCACGCTAAAAAACTTCAAAAATCACATCAAATTACGCGTCAATCTTTCACCTTCAATAATCTGTATTGATAATTTATCATTTTTGTTCCTATCGAGAGTTATGGATGATTTTGTAACAGTGCGCTCTTTGAACGCACGGCTCACTTTGATGCAACCCGCGAGAACTTACATATTGGCAACGCCACACTTCTCATATTGCCAACGCCGCACTGCGCATCGCTTTGGAAGAGCGTATCTCTTGTTTAAAATTGCTATCTCTGATATAAGAGCAAAAAGACAAGCTTTTCTTTACGGATTATTAAAAATGAATGTCTTCCGAGTAATTTGCATGGCTTTTAGCGTTATTATATTTTTCAGGAGATATTTAATTTTCGGTAATTCAATGTCTCGAACCGGTGCAGTCGGATATTGACAGCCGCTGTGTCAACTTGAGCAGTGGGCATGTTTGAATCTGCATGGCCACGACTTTTTTGCAGATTGACATATTTCACCACTTTTTATCATCAGTTGGTTCTGTATAGGTGGTAGCACGGTATATTTGCTCGAAAAAACATTGAATTGTTTTTATATTATCAATATGGGCCGACCAAACGAATGTTGTATTTCGTTAAAAGTAGCGATGGTTTTGAAATAAAGATCGATGATGATTCACTGAAATTTAATGAAGTAAATAATATCTTACTAGAACTTGGACAACCACCAATTAACAGAATTATCAGAAGCAATATGGATAAAGAAAACATGTCTATATAAATGCGATTGGAAAACAGATTTAAAGTAAACTTTTTTCACAAGACAAATCGTTGTATATAAGTAAGATCACTCAGTGAGCATAAAAACGAAAAGTAAAATGATGTTGTCATAAGATGTTCCATGTTCCTGTATAATGTTGTAGACTAATATTGCATTTGGATAAAATATAGATATACTAATAGCGTTTTCGTTTTCACCTGCTGCTACACCGGTGTAGTGCAAAAAAAGAGATAGACTGATTACACCCAAGTTTGAATGAGTATAGCACCGACTACACCGGTGTTGTGCACTGTCAAAATCGAAAATTCTATAACAAAAGTGTCATTGTAGATGGCTATGACATAAGCGTATTACATAAGTTAGGTTTCGATTATTTGCGATACAGTTTAATTTCTAATAACGTTAAATTGTAATAAAAAGTATTCATTAAACAACTATTGTATTTGTTGTGAATTTCGCTCCAAAAAAATATAAAAGAATCTCAAAATATCCGGAAAATATTCACCTTTGATAATCCGTATAGAAAAGTTTGTTCTTCTGCACCAATCTAGAGATGTGGTTTCATTTAGTCATGCGATGCACACTTCCAACGCGATGCGCATTCTGACGTTGAGACGTGCGGCGTTGCCAATATGTAAGTTCTCGCGGGTTGCATCAAAGTGAGCCGTGAGTTCAAAGAGTGCACTGTTACAAAATCATCCATAACTCTCGATAGGAACAAAAATGATAAATTATCAATACAGATTATTGAAGGTGAAAGATTGACGCGTAATTTGATGTGATTTTTGAAGTTTTTGAGCGTGAAGAACACAAGAAAAAACAAAATTGAAATTTTTAAATAGTTGCAAAGTACCGTTATTCAGACAGTTATACAGTAGAAATATTTTTATAAGATAGTGTAAATATCATTCCATAAGTGTACAAAAATTCGTTCAATTATCTTCAGTAGTTTTTAAGACATGAAATTTACAATTTTATCATGCAATAAAGTTTAAGGGTTAATAACTTAAAGAAAAAAAGGAGTTTTAACGAAATATTTATACCAAAAGCTATTCACCACAATCCGTATACAATAAAATATATCCCATGAAAATCGGTGATTTTGCGAAAAATTCGAGGATCACTTGACATGGCTTTACTCCGATGTAAACCAATTGCACTTTTTTATTCAGATACTAATTTCTTTGCTTTACAATTTAAATTTTTTGAGAAAATTTAGAATATGTTTGAAATTTGGAATTATTTATTATATTCATACTCATGGGAATACATTTTGACACATCTACATCTTAAAACAAGGGATTCAGATCGATAGACAAAAAATATCAATACATACAATTTTATTCAGACTATGGGGATATTTTTAAGGACAATGTAATTTGTAATTTTTTAACATTCATTTGATTAAAAATTGAAGCAAGGAGAAACAATAACTAGACAATCAGTAGACTTTTTATAAGGAAGGCAACATCAGTAGCAGAGACCGTAGCTTTGTGGCAAACGTAAGATCACTATCAGGACATCATGAACCGGGATCTCATTTGCAGTTAGCTGTTAGTAAGTCAACCAAAATAGTAGATATAAATAAATTTGGAGGATAGCCAGCATATCTCGCACTAAAACCAGGCCCAAGGGATTCGTTTAACGCAGATCTGGCGCTACTCAACTAGACAAAATCGTGTAAATTTACGTCTCCTGACCATGACATATACGAGCATCAAAAATGATATAGTTTTACGTTTGATTTTAATTTTACATGTGGTTGAATTTTGCGAATCACGTTATTTTCCTCCACATATGGCGTTTGTTTAAAATGTGTAATTTTATGGCGCTTTGAAAGCACATCTTTCATGTAAAATTTAACAGAACACGGTTATATTTCGTCATTTTGCCAATTACGGTTTGTTAGATTGTGGCAAGTTCCGAAATACCTCAACGGTAAAATTCAGTTTTGTTTGGTGTGCAGAACACTAGGCGTACGACCAGACAACATGTTTAATGTCGCGATAACCGTCACCGCAAGCGCAGAGCACGCTCTCCACGACCCCAATACGCCGGAGATACGCATTCAACGTATTGGACACAATCATTGGACATAACCCGAGATGCCACCCGAAGGAAGTCACGACGTTCATCCTTCCTTTTTACCCAAGGTTGGTTGATGCCTTTGGGATTCCTAAAATTCCATAAACCCACAAAATTTGCCAATTTTCGAGTGTCCTCTAACAAGAAATACTGAAAAATTCATTAAAGCTGCGCAATCTTTCACAAATCTTACCTTCTAATGCCAAAGTGTCCGCCTTCTTATTACCATTCTAATCGAAGTGTCACTTTTCATATTACCCGGAATAGAACAATGCGAAAGAACTTAAACTAATATTTATATCAGGCAATCAGAAACGATTTTAATATAGGGTGATGAGCCTATTTGCACCATACTAAGCAAGGTGCCTCACTAATTCGGTAATTTCTTGCCTTACAATCAATGGAATGCGTAAAAATTGACATCAACCGCTTTGCTTCGTTGTTAAGAACCAATATAATAACACAAATGCGTTGAAAACAGTAAAATTCTCGTGTTTGAGCACAATGAAAACTCGAATCGAGTGCCCCTATTGTTGCTCTACCATTTGACTCAATGCGTTGAACAAAGATGGCAGACACTGCTCTAACCAACGGCTTCAAATGGGTAAGGTGATAATAGAAACATGGCGCAAATAGGCTCATCATCCTAAAGAATCTAGGAACGCTCATATTTTCTCCAGGAAAATTAGGAGTGCTTTCCATGCTCCATCGATCGAAGTGCCTACTTGGAACAGTAACGATGTGGACATGGTCGTAGGTAAATATAAAACCATAAGTTTTGTGGGGAAGATGCTTAGCGCGAGTATCTTTGCTGTCAGATAAATTTGTGTGTTTGAAGAACCATTATTACGTTTATATACATTATTATAATTTCATCGCGAAACGTCTATCATTTGAATGTGAATCTACGTGGAATACTGTTGTCACCGAAAAAGGATTCTTAGTTCCGTGTATTCTGATCAAAGGTCGAATCGAGTACACAACGCCACTAGACGAAATATTGTTTCTCTCGATAATCCGTTGACGAACCGGTGCCATTAACCGTGTTTTTCAGTAACAAAAAAAAATAATATGACTGAAATATAGAGACACTTGTGGACTTTCCGAGACTTACTTCGGTTTACACTTTCAGGTCTTTACGATTAAATCTTGCGGAGGAAATGATTCTCCTCTTTCGAAAACTATTAGGCACATTAAAAAACGGGATTGTTAGAACTCGCTCTTTAGTGAACAAGGAAGCGTAGAAATTTGTCGTGGCCGGTGCTTTCTTTAACATTTCTTCCCACCGTTTCTCAAAAAAATGCTTCAATTTTTCTCCGTGTAATTTATATGCGGGATATGTCGATAGTTCATTCGAAGTCTCTCCTCAGACGAAAAAGTTTTCTTGATCCTCTCCGCATTTTCCACATCGCGCCTTATTTCTACAATGGGCTCATTGTTTGCAGTTTTTTTTATACAGCGGGGCAGTTTATGCCCCGCGGTACAAAAAGGCGAACAAGTAGACTAGCTCCGTTCAAAAGAACAAATTTTGGAAGAACAAATCCGGGAAAGGCTCAAAACGAGGCTGATGGAAAATAAGTTTTCTAATACTCCTCAATTTTTGCTGAACACAATTGCTTGCATACCAGAATTGTCTGAAGCACAGGGATCTAGAAAAAGCCCTATTTCGCAATTAAGGCCCTTTTCGGAGACTACACCATCAATCTCTACTTCCTGGTCGGATAGGTAGATAAAATACTTTTTCGTACATGGTCGAGTGTTGTTTAGTTAGATCACGCGATATATCGATGACGTTAAATGGCTTGTCTTTGGTCCGGAAGTAGACCATCCAGGGGTCGGTTGTATTAGATATAATTTGTATCGAAAATGAGATTTACTGTTATTATTTTTGCCATCGGAGAAATATTCAAATCGACCTCCATGAGGCCTAGAAGGATGTCGGTCGCCGGAGAGTCAGCACAGTCAGAAAAAAACCGACTTGGAATAGTGGTGAGGTATTTTCGTCGGAGTTAAATTGAAATTTTCTCTATCACGGACGTCAACAGCAAGGTAGCGACTGCACAAAACATTAACAGTCCTTCCCATCATGTACGGAAAGCAAGACCTATAGTTTGGATCCACGCACCCGAACCGAGGGTCTAGACACTTGTCTGGATCTAAGCACCAGGTTCAGGTCCGGGCCTGGTAAGGGGAAAAGAGGATGGGCTAGATCCAGGGACTGGTCCATTTGCGGGTACTGGTAAAGATTCGGGAACTGGTCCGGATCCGGAAACTGATCCAGATCCCGCAGGTCCAAATTTGGGAACTGGTTCGGATCGGGAGCTGTGTCGGATCCGGAAACTGCCTACAATTTTTATTTCACTGTCCAACTTACCCTGTAAGAAAATCCATAATTCCGCCTATTCTGCCTGAATTGGGGCAGAAATCCGCCGGAATTTTGGCTGGTTTGAATCGATACTAATACTTTTATTGGAATCGCCAGCACGAGGAGAGATCACTTCGAACCTTACTACCCACTCGGGAAAAAGATGTTTCGCCGGCCCTGTAAATCACTGATGGCCAAATAAAGATTCTTTGAATATATAGTACACTATCGGAATTTCCGGAAGTGCCGGGTTCCGGACATATTCCAGAATTAAAGTTGCATCGGTTATTCGGTGATAACCAGGTATTGTAATTCTCTCTCACTCACGCGAGAAGAAGCTTATCCGATGTCCAACTTTTCCGAGATAAGATGAGTCGCAAAATTCTCCGTTTCCACAAATATCGTGAGCATGATTTTCCGGATAAAATTTATTTGACTTTTTCCTTCTCACCGGAAAAGGTGATAAAATTTTAATTTCGTGGAAATCATTTAAAACTTCAAAAAATACATTTAATTACAAAGAAAAGCGGCAAAGAATTATGATAGACTTGTTTTTTCGTGTTTTTGAATAACGACAGCAAAGCAGCGAACGCAAAAAGGATACCGTGATAAACTCATGCACTCATTCTCCGGCTGTTTTATTTATCCGGAGAAATAACACGTTCCATTTATCCGGAGAAGTTTTGTGAGTGCCAATAACTTAATAATTTTCGTGTGAAAATGTGAGTTTTTATTGTCGCAGTAGCAAACTATCCGGGCGCATTTACTCATATGAGCGATAAATGCAATGTCTGGTGATAACTGATCCCATTTTAACCAACTAGATCATCCTCACATGCCCATTTCACATTTATAATTCACCCTCCCACTGGATTCCAAAATATCTTAACACGAAGACAACATTTTCATTCTGAATTATCTACTTAAATATTATATTTTTTGTTCCAAGTGCGTCATCGTCGACATTTTGCTCATCAGGTTCGTGGCAGTCGTGACTTTGTAAATATGCGCAAAGTGTAATAAGAATGTAATAGAC
Organism: Topomyia yanbarensis; assembly: GCF_030247195.1. NCBI lineage: Eukaryota > Metazoa > Arthropoda > Insecta > Diptera > Culicidae > Topomyia > Topomyia yanbarensis. Next base: position 330,057,117 of record NC_080672.1, on the reverse strand, counting down.
ATATCCATAATTAGCTGGCATAATTGACCACTGGGTGGATAAAAACAGTTTTTAAATTAATATTCGATTTACATAATTTTCGTAATTTCGAAATAACAAACTCTTTTTTACTAGTTCGTAAAACAGTTTGAGTACGTGAAATATCGTACGAAGTTGTATATAATTTAAAATATTGTTAGACAACTGTTACTAAATTACGTTGAGTACTTTCGGAATGAGGTGGATGAGTACATGACGAAAATGAATGTCTGAAGCCATTTTGGAATCCATGTTGGCGACTTTCGGTTTCGATTAATTTTCTATAACCTCAGCAATGTGGATTTTTTCGGAATGGAGTTGACGAATAGATGACGGAAATCGATGTCGGTGCCATTTTGAAAACACCATAGCGTTTTTTTATATTGTAGTGAAATTGACGAGTAAATTATTTCCGCACAATGCCCCTGCTGCTCGTTATTTTATTTTCATATTGATTGGTAATATAACTATAATTTCTTAATCCACTCTGGGACGATCCATAAATGACGTAGTATTTTTTGAGTGATTTTTAACACCCCCTCCCCCATCGTAGCATTTCGTCACAAACCTCTAAATACCCCCTGGTAATTACCTTGTTCCCGTAAAATTTAAAAAATAAAATAAAAAGCGATGTTAGTTATTCCCCTTTAAAAAAGCTACGTAGCATGACATGACCCCCTACCCCCCTGTCGTCACACATCATCACAAAATACAATACTCCTCCCTCCCCCATATAATGCTACGTCATTTATGGATGATCCCTCTCAGATGATGTTCAGCTGAAAAACATGTTGAAATCAATGGCTCTTAAAAATCATCGTCGTTGCGGTGCCTTTTGTTGGTCACTGCCTTTTTCAAACATTGCTCCCCAAAACAATTTTCTAAAAATAAACACCCCCGATTTCCTCAGACGTATTCGGAATCTTGATTTCACAAAAAAACAGTTGAAAAAGACAATTGTAGAGTCACTATTTCATTCGTGTTTGCTTCAAAAACAGTTTAATTCGCACAATGGAACATTTTCAAGATGATGTCATATGAGAAAAAATGCTCGACAAAATGACAGCGCAGCAAGCTTGTTGGAATTTAAATAAATTCGAACCAGGGATGCCAGGTGATACTTTGAAAAATCTGTGCACGGCCCATTTAAAAACCTGTGTCTATCTGTGTCACGGAAAACTTACAAATTTCGCTGAAAACAAGATGTGGTGACCTTTTTTGCCTTTCTCAATAGAAAGGTATTGCAATTGCTCTGAAAACCGACTTTTTAACGGAGGCCCGGAGGGCCGAGTGACATATACCATTCGATTCAGTTCGTCGAGTTCGGCAAATGTCTGTGTGTGTGTATGTATGTGTGTGTGTATGTATGTGTGTGTGTATGTGCGTCTGTGTGTGTGTACGCGAACACAATCTCACTCACTTTTCTCAGAGATGGATGAACCGATTTTTACAAACTTAGTCCCAAATGAAAGGTGCAACGTTCCCATAGGCTGCTATTGAATTTCTAATGGATCCGACTTCCGGTTCCGGAATTACAGGGTGATGAGTACGATCACGCAGAAAACGTCGATTTTAAGAAATTCTGCAATGAATGTATAATGGTGAAAATTTTTCCAAAATGTGACCACAACTGCTTCGATTTGTAGTACTAAGTCATTAACAGCCATTCAAAGTCTCTTTGGTCACATTGGCCACCATCATCGGTTCCGGAAGCCCCGGCGGAAGTATCCAAATTCAGAGTAACAGTCACATCGGTTTCTCGGAGATGGCTAGACCGATTCGACCAAACTTGACCTCAAATGAAAGGTATTGCGTCCCCGTAAATGGCTATTAAATTTTATCCCCAACCGACTTCCGGTTCCGGAGTTACGGGTTGTGGCGTGCGATCACATAGCAAATTGTGATTCAAACCGATACCCCGATAGAAGCAAAAAAGGTAAAAATTTCGCTAAAATGTCTCTCAAATAACTTAACTTTGCAGTTCTAGGTCACCGACGGCCAAACAAACTTTCGTTGACTACATTGACCACCATAGACGGTTCCGGAAGTGCCCGGGAAAAGCGGCCATCTTTCATAACTAGCAAACTCATATCAGTTTCTCGGAAATGGTTGGGCCGATTTTCACAAACTTAGTCCCAAATGATAGCTATATTATCCCCACAGATGTCTGTAACATTTCGCACGGACCGCTTGTATGGTTCCGGAAATATAGACTGAACGGTCCGGTCACACATGAAATTCCCATATAAGCCGGAACTCAAAATTTTTTTCAAAGGGGGGACCCCATGAAATTTCAGAAATCGAATTCGTATTTTTGATGCCAAACATCTTTAAAATGCATGAAACGTCGAGATTTTATGTTATCACGAATTTTTTTTTTTTTTTTGGAAATCGACTTTTTGGGACTTTGCCGATTTTGCACCTTTTTGCCTTTCTCAATAGAAAGGTATTGCAATTGCTCTGAAAACCGACTTTTTAACGGAGACCGAATTAACCAAACTTAGTATCAAATGAAAGATGTTGCGTCCCCGTAAATGGCTATTAAATTTTATCCCCAACCGACTTCCGGTTCCGGAGTTACGGGTTGTGGCGTGCGATCACATAGCAAATTGTGATTCAAATCGATACTCCGATGGAAGCAAAAAAGGTAAAAATTTCGCTAAAATGTCTCTCAAATAACTAAACTTTGCAGTTCTAGGTCACCGACAGCCAAACAAACTTTCGTTGACTACATTGACCACCATAGACGGTTCCGGAAGTGCCCGGGAAAAGCGGCCATCTTTCAAAATTTACGAACTCACATCAGTTTCCCTGAAATGATTGGGCCGATTTTCACAAACTTAGTCCCAAATGATAGCTATAATATCCCCATAGATGTCTATAAAATTTCGTACGGATCGCTTATATGGTTCCGGAAATATAGACTAAATCGTCCGGTCACATATGAAATTCCCATATAAACCAGAACTCAAAAATTTTTTCAAATCGAAATCGAATTCGTATTTTTGATGCAAAACATCTTTAAAATACATGAAACGTCGAGATTTTATGTTATCTCGAAAAAATTTTTTTTTATAAAAATCGACTTTTTGGGACTTTGCTGATTTCGCACCTTTTTGCCTTTCTCAATAGAAAGGTATTGCAATTGCTCTGAAAACCGACTTTTTAACGGAGGCCCGGAGGGCCGAGTGACATATACCATTCGATTCAGTTCGTCGAGTTCGGCAAATGTCTGTGTGTGTGTATGTATGTGTGTGTGTGTATGTATGTGTGTGTGTGTATGTGCGTCTGTGTGTGTGTACGCGAACACAATCTTACTCACTTTTCTCAGAGATGGATGAACCGATTTTTACAAACTTAGTCCCAAATGAAAGGTGCAACGTTCCCATAGGCTGCTATTGAATTTCTAATGGATCCGACTTCCGGTTCCGGAATTACAGGGTGATGAGTACGATCACGCAGAAAACGTCGATTTTAAGAAATTCTGCAATGAATGTATAATGGTGAAAATTTTTCCAAAATGTGACCACAACTGCTTCGATTTGTAGTACTAGGTCATTAACAGCCATTCAAAGTCTCTTTGGTCACATTGGCCACCATCATCGGTTCCGGAAGCCCCGGCGGAAGTATCCAAATTCAGAGTAACAGTCACATCGGTTTCTCGGAGATGGCTAGACCGATTCGGTTAAACTTAGTCTCAAATGAAAGGTATTGCGTCCCTGTAAATGGCTATTTAATTTCATCCCGATCCGATTTCCGGTTCCGGAGTTACGGGCTGTGGCGTGCGATCACATAGCAAATTGTGATTCAAACCTATACTCCGATGGAAGCAAAAAAGGTAAAAATTTCGCTAAAATGTCTCTCAAACAACTTGAATTTGCTGTTCTAGGTCACCGACGGCCAAACAAACTTTCGTTGACTACATTGACCACCATAGACGGTTCCGGAAGTGCCCGGGAAAAGCGGCCATCTTTCAAAATTTACGAACTCACATCAGTTTCTCGGAAATGGTTGGGCCGATTTTCACAAGCTTAGTCGCAAATGATAGCTATAATATCCCCACAGATGTCTATAAAATTTCGTACGGATCGCTTATATGGGTCCGGAAATATAGACTAAATCGTCCGGTCACATATGAAATTCCCATATAAGTCGGAACTCTAATTTTTTTTTCAAAGGGGGGACCCCATGAAATTTCAGAAATCGAATTCGTATTTTTGATGCCAAACATCTTTAAAATGCATGAAACGTCGAGATTTTATGTTATCTCGAAATTTTTTTTATCAAAATCGACTTGGGACTTTGCCGATTTCGCACCTTTTTTCAGTTCAATATTACCATGGCTGTTTTTTCTTTTTCAAAATTTTAGAACTCGAATAATGATTTATTTTCCTGAATATAGTTGTCATGTGATGTATAATAATAAAATATAATATATGCATTTAAAAGTTTTTAATGAATATAAACAACGCACGCATTCTCGTGATTCATGATTGAGAAAGGCACAATTGCACCGCTAGGTGGATTAAAATAGGTTTTTCTTTTGGTTTTTGCGCGTGTCAAAAATTAAGCGCAAGGTAAAAAATTGAGAAAGCTGTGCTAATCTGTGCATTTTAGAAGAAAGCTGTGGAAAATTGTGCGTTAAAACAGAAAACTGTGGAAATCTGTGCAGTTCTTGCTATCTGTGCAGCATATTGAAAATCTGCGAAACACAGATAAATCTGTGCACCTGGCATCCCTGATTCGAACCAAGTTTATTGCACTGGATGAAATCAAATTTTTTTAGTATTAACCAAAGGAAAGAACAACTCAAATTTAGTTGAAATCAAACTAAGATTCTGTTGGATTTTAACCCTTTATAAGGCCCAGCGCGTGGGGCTATTTATGTATGTATTTAACAATTTACGTCCATCTGACAATGAGTCTTAATTAACTAAATTACAAATAATTAACCTAAAGTGATAACAAAAGATTTCTAATGAATGTTATATTAATAGAAACACGGCTTAGAATTTATTTACATTTATTTCGTAATAAAAACTGTTTTAAACATATACTGCTACCATACCGTCTTTGTAATGTTTGATGTATTTCCAACGAGATTGGTGCAAATATAAAGACATATCGAGCTGGATCAGAAATTCAAAACGAAATTAAGGTGGATTACTGGTTTTTACCTGATTAACAGTAAATAATCCCTGGATTCTGAGGATAAGTTGAAAAATGAAACTACAGATTACAGACGTTCATTTATTCATTTTATTTTTTTCTTTGAAATTTTTACCACTCATTAACCAAATTTTCGTATTGAAAATAATCGTTTTTACAATTTTGTATCACCAACTTCTAAAAAGGTCTAGAGTATTTTTTTCAAAATCGAGCTAATTTTATTGTCCGAAGGAAATCTCCGTATTTTATTTTGTTTCAACAATGTTTCTATTTAAAATGCAAACAGAAGTATTAGTTGAACTAAACCAAATACATGCTTTCGAGAAACGCCAATTGCAGTTAACAGTCATTCGTCAAGTTTTAAGTTCAACTAAACGTTTTGTTGTTTCAAAAAGGCCTGATTCTTCTGCGTCTATGTCAAACAGTTGCGCGCATCTTGCTATCAGGGCAGAAAGTAACTAGCATAATAAATTAATGTTTGAAATGGCCGTTAAATTTTTGCGACCTCGGGTGTCATATCTGGTAGAACTGTGCTTAAAAGAAGGAAGAACTGTTGGTAAAGTATGTTAATTATTTTCAATACTTAGGATTAATACAGACTTACGGGTCAGGTAATGCAAAACAAATCAAAGACATTTTTCCCTTCTTTTGAACATGAGCTGTTCTTATATTGAAAAATATTTATTTTAAATATCCATAACCAAATTTAAATCGTTAAATGCTGAATTGTCATTAGTTCAATGCCCACTTTGCTATATGAAAATTATGTCTAATGATCATTATGCCGAAGGATTTTTTGCTCAATGGTCATTATGCCAAATGACATTATGTTAAATTGCATTATGCCCAATACTAGTCAACTAGTTAATATGCCAAATGGCTATTATGCCAACTGATTATTATGTCAAATGACTATTATACCAAATGGCCGTTATTCTAGATGGCATCATACCAACTGGAATTATGCCAAATGGGGGTACAGTTCACCCATAACTAGCCAATTGCACTACTTATTTAAAAAAAAATGCTCGCGCATATACAAAGCCATTTTCCGTTTACAGTAATTCAAATTGTCAAATTGACAGCGCAATTGCTGAATTCTCAGTATTCCGGGTTGGATTGCTGTAAATCCGGTGATTGCGCTGTAAATTTGACAATTTGAATTACTGAATTTTCAGCAAAGCGAATCTGTCTAACAGGTTCAATTCAAATTGCCGATTTTTCGGCATCTTGTATTACTGAAACTTCCAGCTGATGAAAATTCAGTAAACTTTTACTGGCATTCGGCGAAAAAATTTTGGTGTGTGGACAAGTTAAGTCGAATGGTATATGTCATTTGAACTATTAGGACTCGATTGGAAATTCTAGTTGTAGAGTGATTCTCTTTTTGAAAAACCCGTTTTAATCCACCTAGTGGTGCAATTGTGCCTTTCTCATTTATCCAAACTACGATTCTATGGCTGGGTATGTTTAATATTATGGTGGAAATGTCTATTAGATATTCAGTGCGATTTACACATACGTACAATGAATCGACAGCTACGAACTTGAGTTGCTATGTGTGGACGCTGAAACACTTGAAACCAGCGGCGGATCCAGGAGGAGGGTTCGGGGGTTTGGACCTCGCCAAAAATTTTCAACTTGTTAAGAAATTTTAAATTAGTTTCTAAACTTAAAATCATTTCAAACCAAATTTTTCATTGGTTTTTCAGACCCTCTAGGAAAATTTATTCTAAAGAAATTAGAAAATTTTATCCACGTAGAGGGGTACTTGATGAGGAAAGGTTGGTCAGTGATGTGGGGAGGGGGGTGCCCTCACCGTATCCCTCTAACTACGACCCTGTTAAAATACAGAAAACCTATGTAAGTCAAAAAAAAATGGCCGGGATTAAGTTGACGATGTTCAGAGTGATTGCATAACCTTTCTATAGGAGAAAGGCAAAAATGTGAATTGGCTCTGTGTCCGCACTCTTAAACCCGTAACTCCGGAACCGGAACTCGGAATTTAATTAAATTCAATAGCAGCCTATGCGAACGTTGTAACTTTCATTTGAGACTAAGTTTGATGAAATCGGTTTAGCCATCTCCGAGTAACCGATGTGCATCTTTTTGGTCACATAAATACATACATAGACACATACATACGCACACACACAGACATTTGCCGAATTCGAAGAACTGAGTCGAATGGTATATGACAGACGGCCCTCCGGGCCGGGATTATTTTGACGATGTTCGGAGTGATTGCATAACCTTTCTATAGGAGAAAGGCAAAAAGCAAAAAGTACTAACTAAAAGTCGCAAACAGCAAATTTTCGTTAAATATTTTATTTTGAATTAACATCAAATCTCATCGTTTCATGCATTTGTAATACATTTAACATCAAAAATATACATTCTGAAATTGTATGTAACACCGCTCCCCTTGAAAATTGTTTCCGTTCCGGCCTATATCGAAATTTCAAACGTGACCATACAGTCCAAATTTCCAGAACCATAAGTACAGTAATTACACAGCATCCTTTTGGTGGTTAACAAATGCTATTGAATTTTTTTTATCGTTATTACCACAACATGAGGGTACCCCGGTTTTTATGCCCATTTCAAAAATTAAACCTCAGTTTTGTCCTGAAACATAATTCATTCAAACGAATATCTCATACTCGTCTGTTGTTTCTGCTAACTGCTTCCGGCCAGCTCTCCATCACTGGAAAAAAATAGTCATCATCACCTTTCTTGTTGCGTTTGAGCCTACCATGAATAGTCCGCCCTATGACACGAAAAAAGATTATTGGGGACCTGGAAAAGGATCCGAAAATACTGCAAATCATGACATAGGTCACGGGTAATCATTTATTTTACGGCGGGTACGTTCATAGGGTAAAAGATAATACATGTACATAAGCCACTTTAACGGAGGAGATCCCTTCTTCTAACTACTTGTCGGAGCTGCAAAATAAGGTAGGCTTGGCAAATTATCAACATGACATCATATTTGACTACAATCCGTTCTAATACCCACCTATGTCAACCTATGTTATGAAGCTAATAGCAGGAAGCAGATAATAGCTATGCGAATATAACATGTCTGTGCTGGTAGTACAGGAAACAGGTTTCATAGCCAGCCGTCGTATATTCAAGCCCCGCCCAGGAAGAATAAACAGTGAAAATAGGATCGTAGCACCAGCCTTGAAATTGGCTACGAAATCTATTGAAATAGCCGGTCAAATTCCGCATTGTAGCATCCACGATTTGCTTTATATATAACATGTGGTGCAGACTAACATAAATTACTTTTTCTAACTGATGACATGTATTTTGAACAACATAAAATCATAATATAGTTTTAGTCAATCGATTAAATTTTTCATCGTCCTTCATTCCGATATGTGACAAGAACGTGCGCTTGCTCCAACGTACTGCCTGTTAAATTCTCCATGGCATTCCAAACATCGAAAAACTCAAACGATAAACACGATTACCAGCCAATTTTCCATCGTCGTTACCGAACTGCCAACATTTGAATGCTTCCGACGAGTCACGCTGAACGAAATCATGAATAACATCGTAACGTCTTAGTCCCTTCCGGAAACTTGACCCTTTTTATACTGCCGCGGCTCGGAAAGGTGACCTAATTTTTCGGGAATAACGAGGAAATTACTCTGCATTTCAACCCCTATCCGGTACCTCCAGCACCATAATGGAATTCTCCCGACTCCGACCAAAATTGACACCATTCTGGAGAAGAGCGAAATAGGTAAAAGGATATAATTCTGCCCTTCCTCCTGGCGGCACTGGAAACCGCCATCCGCAGTGGGTGTCGATCGCAAACGATGACTAATGATAAATTATTTTTTGATGGATGTCGTTAAGGCTGTATTCCTATTTTAAAGTTATCCGTAGTGAGATCTACTTCTCGGAAAGCTCTATGCAAAACAAGTTCCAAGTAGCAACCATGATGGAATGAATGAATTTTTATCTCGGTAGATTTATTTATTTTTATCCTTCATCAATCATACAGCAATCCCTTCAAGCCGATTCTCCCTGAAACGTTTTCCATTAAGCAGTTGCTAAGATTTGAAAAAACTCACACAATCGATTGTTCAGCATACCATGTACACATAAGAATTGACTGCTACAAATCTGTCCTTTACCATTGCTTTCCGGTCTAGGAAATGAACTGCGAATCTTGAATTTCTATTCATTTAGTTTATCTATTTATATATAACCTCCCCCCGATGATTACGTTTGCGGCTGATGCTCTTCAATTTTGCCACAGATTCTTGCAGCCGGAAGCAACATGGAACGGACGGTCGGTTTCTCAGAACCAGTGTCCGCAAAATGATGAACGACCGACAATACGTTGTTTGTGCGTCAGGCAGGGTGTTTCAATAACAATACTGGATCGCAGAGTCCGACGAAATTGGTTTTCAGAGTTGCTGTAAATAGGCAGATTTATTACCCCTTTTCCAATTATTATTCGATCTGGAAGGTCTCTCTCTCTCTCTCTGTTCGATACCTTGGTGAGTTCTACGAAGCACGATTACATCGTAAGCTGCCGGTCAAATAGATGCAACGTACTGAATTGATTATTGATTGCGATTGGTCAGAAGCATAATGTCGTTCGTGTACTATTTCGCCTCGGATGTGAAATGAATTATGGAATTTGCACTAACATGGAACAAGACAGCATACATTCGATGCAATGTAGTTCAATTGTAAAAGTTTCGTTATGGGCAACCTATCGCAGTGGCTATTGATCTCTGTTCACGTTTTCTGGCTAGTCTGGTAAAGGATGATTGTACCCATTTTTATCCTATTAGCCAGTGTACCGGACTATCATTAATTACTCGGATTACAACCGCTGGATTGTGCTCAAATTTCTATGTAAAAAACCTGGCTTAATCCGCCTAGTGGTGCAATCGTGAATACTAGGATTAATACAGAAGAATACAAACCAATATTCGAGTTCTTAAATTCGGTAACCGAAGAAAAGCCACTCGAACTATTAGAACAAGTGGTCGGGGGTTTGAGGCTTAGTTTGGCCATCATGATCTGCTGAAGGAAGAAGAAGAGTACTACTGGCACCACGTCTAGGGAGGTTACTTCATACCCCAATGATCTAAACAGCCATACTAAGTTTGGTCAAATCAGTCTAGCTATCTCAAAGAAAACGAGGGGCCTGTTATTCTGAATTTGAATATTTCCGCAAGGGTTTTCGGAACCGTTGATAGGTCAATGTGGCCAAAGAAACATCGAATGGCTGGTTTTCATCACAATATACATTGAAATCGGGATTTGCTCCGTGATCATACTCACCGCTCTGAAATTTTGGAAACGGAGTTGGATCCGTTATAAATTCAATTGCAGTCGATGGGAACGCGGTACTTTTCATTTGAGACTAAGTTTGTGAAAATTGGTTCAGCCATCTCTGAGAAAATTGAGTGTTGGTTACATACATACATACAGACGCACACAAACCCTTATTAGGGGACAGCATTAACACGAAGGACAGGAGTCCAGGGGCTTAACGGACACCGTCCCCTATCCTTCGGACCTACTGCGATACAGGGGAGTCGTGTTAGGATATGTTGGGGTTTGCACTATGCTCTACTAAACCTTTAAAAACGCCATAACTTCGAAAGCAGCTTCGACGAAGCAAGTCTGTGCCGCTTCTGCTACGATCCTAAGTTTTCAGTTATCTAAGATTTTAGCAATAGAAGCACCCAAGTTCAAGCGGAGTGCCAACCGGCACATCAAGATCGACGCCAGTAACATCCTGACTATGGCATACCGGCTATGGCGAACGTTAACGGGCAGGACAAGGATCACGAATTAGACGGCGACTTTGGGTCTACAGGCATGCTGTTCTACTCCCTGAGTAAGGAAGGATGACACCGCCTTGAAATGGCGAGTGGGCTAACAGCACGGATACTTTCGTCCCGACCGACAAGACCTTGGCAGGTCCCCGGGTACGTTCAAAACTCGTCACCATTTAGTTGGTGATACTAAGTTCGAACAGACCATTCCAGATTTTACGCCGATCCGCCGAGAGCGCTCATACGAGACTTCGTGATCGCCAAAATCAACGACGTCTTCGTGTTCAGCTGTTACGCTCCTCCACTCCGCTGAAAACCTGCTACAAATACCTCTTCGTTGAAGCACTTCGGCCGAGCGGCGGGACCGAGAACGTTGATGCTGCTGACCTAACAAGAAGGATTGTGGTGGTTTATGACGCCACCAATGTCGCGAAAACTGGAACCACGCAATAAACGGCGTCAAGCTTACTGGTGGAACGAGACGCTTAGTACACTTGTCTTAGAGCCAGAAGGCGGGCTCAGAGAGCAGTATCGAAGCCAGATAGGGAACAACGCAAAGCCGTGTTTCGGGAAGCTAAGGCTGCTTTAAAAGGGGAGATCAGACTTAGCAAGTCAGATTGCCACAAGAAGCTGTGTCGAGAAGTAGACGCCAATCCCTGCGTCGACGCGTACCGAGTCGTGGTGGCGGAAATGATGTGCTCGACGATGCCAGCCGCAATGTACCCGGGTAAACTGAAGATAATCGTCGAGGGTCATATCCCGAAGCACGATCCAACTATCTGGCCACCGATACCGTACGGCGAAGAAGAAGGAGCAAACATTGGATGATGGACAAGTGACTAACAATGAGCTCGCAGAAGCATAGAAGCGCCTGAAATCAAAGAAAGCCCCCAATCCGGGTGGTGCTGAAGGCTACGATACTGGTATATCCGGACATGTTGCAGAAGTGTTTAAATGAAGGCAACTTCCGCGAAAAGTGGAAGATACAGAAACTGGTATTGCCAGGGACGCCACCGGGCGATCCGGCTTCGTATAGGCCCATATGTCTGCTGGATACATTCGAAGTACTCCTGGAAAGAATCATCCTCAACAGATTGACGAAATGCACGGAAATAGGGATTGTCCAAGATGCAGTTCGATTCCGCAATGAACCATCGATAGTGGATCTAATTCGGACAATGATCGAGAGTGCTAAGAAGACATCTGAACAGAAGCGAAGAGGAGATCAGCCAGATCCTGAAGAGCTACTTCCAGAACAGCTGCGGCTGCCCAGGAAAGTGAAAATCCTGGGTTTCGCGGACGACGTGCCACTAACGGTGATGTGTGAGACACTTGAAGAAGAGCTGGATGAACGGGGTCAAGCTGCAAATAGCGGAAGTGTTGTTGGTCAGCAACTGCAAAGCGGTTCAGTGGATACAGATCGACGTCGGAGGACATGTGATTGCATCGAAGCGTGCACTGAAGCAATTGGGAGTGATAATCGACGATCGGTTGAGCTTCAATTACCACGTCGACTACACCTGCGAAGGCAACAAACGCAATAGCGAGAATCGTGCCAAACAGCGAAACCCCGATATGGAGTTCCTGCCTGGGGTGCTGCGCTGAAAACCAAGCGGAACCGTGAAAAACTGAACAGGACATTCCGGCTGATGACCGTACGAGTGCGTACAGAACAATATCGTCGGAGGCAGTACACGTTATGGCGGGAATGATCCCCATCTGCATCACTATGGCTGAGGGCGTGGAATGCTGCCAGCAGAGGAATACACGAAATGCAAGGAGATTGGTGCCTGATAATTAGCAGATCTGGGATGCTGTCAATAGAATAGTTACAAGTTTAGTCTCATAGTCGCAGAGAAAGTGAGGAAGGGACCAATAAAGCAGCGCCATCGGCTAGTAACCACAAATCGGGTATCGGAAGAAATTCCGCCGCCGAAAAACTGTCCGTGGGTGTGGTTTAGGTCCATCGCCGGGGACCAGTTGAATAGCATGCGGCATAACACTGGACTCGGGTCGTTGGGATGCCAGCGAACCGGATGTAAGGCTCCACCGGAATTGTCTGACCGACCCCGGCGCCATGCCGAGTAGATCGTGTCGAACAGCTAGCAGTGGGTCGTTGGGAAGCCATTGAATTGGAAGTTACGCTCCACCCGAAACCGCTGAACAGACCTCAGTGCCTACCCGATCAGAATGAAATAACAAGATTGTAACAGAATGCAATTTTCGTAACCAATTGTGTTATAAATTTGGTCTCGTTAGTAGTTAAAATAAAAGGAAATTATAACAAGTAACAACGAGAGATATAGTTTTGAAATATTCTTGTTATGTGTTTCTGATCGGGTACTGGCCGGCCAATTGAGTAGGCTAGATCCACCAATACACAGTGGGGCATACGTTCAAAACCTCTAGTGCGTCGGGTATGTATCATGGAGGATTGGTATCTTAGATGGAAATGAGCATTATTTTAACGACTTTTGCTTTGATCTAGATAAATAGAAACTGGTCTAGATCAGTTGTAGTATGTAGATGGCACTACATGACATTTAAAGAAATACTCCAGAAAATGATTTTGTACATTTTGTATGAAAAAACCTCTGGGATTTTTTTGTTTATTTCTAAATCTTCGATAATATGGACTAATAAAAAAAAGTTGCAAAGAGCGATAAATGTTAACATAACATTTAAAGGGTGTTTTCATCATAAATATTGAAAAAATAGACCCACAAAATGTGGACTATCCGACTATATCGTGACATAAATGTGAGCTAATTTTCTCACGAAAGGGACCCGGTACCCAGAGAAATTTGGCGCACCACGGAACACTCAGTCAGAGTAAGATAGTTTGGCCGCCGCATAATATCAGAGTATATCTCGATAAAGATTGGAGCTAAATGGGTCAAAAAAGCGGGTATCGATGCCGGGAGAAATTTATCTGTCGGGGAACTCTCAGTCGGAATAGGGTGAGCTAAACGATGACGTAACAGATCGAGATAAGAAGCAAGAGAACAGTCAAGAGTTAAATCAAAACTCAAAGGTCGAGCCATTTTATGGACCAAAGAAAGGTTCCGAGATAGAGCAGAAGAAAGAGATACGACGAAAATATAACGAGCACCCCCCCCCCCCCCCCACGAAGTAATACCTCGATGTAGTTTCGTGGGGAAGAAGGAGTTTTTTTTAGTGCTTAGGCACAAAAGTGAGCCGTGAGTCCCACACAGTGCCATCACACTACCGGACAGGCTTTTGAAGCTTTTTAAACATTACTATAAAAAGCACACACAGACCAAATTCATTTAACAAATACGGATGAGACGAAACTGAAACGTAGCGAAGTGAAAACTAATATCGAATTGCCTATTTATAGGTTGATTTGTCATAACATTATAGAGAGCAAACATTGCTCAAACTAATTTATTCAAAATGATATGAAAATAAAAGGGCTGGGATGAAATAGGGAACAGTTATCCCATATTCATCGCTCGGTTCTTATCAGGGAAGAACTGACCCGTGAACAATACGTAGAATTTGTTATCTGCTGTAAGTAATATCGACCGATTCTGTAATAATACGCATTCTACATCGTGTTTTACCAAATTTCACCGTTAGTATTGTGGATTGTTTTCATCATCAGACATAAGAACGTGCCGCCGATATTACTGCGCTTGAGTATTTCGGGGCTAGATTTTCTAATTTTAGATTTAATACAGTTTTAAAATTGGCGGGTTTGGTTACGAAGAAAGAAAGACAATATCTATTAATTAAAATTTTTAATGTATTGCATGTATTACTCAATATGAAAACTTTTCACTCTGATAAAACAATGCGTATTTGGCCCGAACACATTATAAACAAAGCAAACATATTAACGAATATTTTCTATCGATCTCTCTATAGCTCTACTGTGGTACAGTAATAACTGGCGTGACTCAGCAAAGAACTCTACCATGCTGTTTTTCTCCAAGGTGAAACCTATTCAAAATTTGTTGTAAATATTTTTATTTTGGGAATACGTAGAATTGATACGAAAAGTTAATATGATTGATAACGAGAATAAAACTTTCCGAAAGTAGAAGGATATTTTTGAAAAATGGTGTTTTCCGTTTCCGTAAAAATGCTCGGAAACAGTTATTTAAGGTCAAGATCACATTATTTCGAAACCTCCAATTTCGGAGGTTTCTTTGAAAAATGTTACAATGTAAACAGTACATGATATGATAAAATAATTTTGGCGTTAACTGCTCCTGAATGTAATTAAAGAGGATTCACTTTTCAAATAAATTTAGTTCGAGACTTATTGTCTTCAGCAAAATTTTCGCGAGTTCTCTTGCAAACCATTTTGTTGAAGACACGAATGATACATTTCAGTTTATCGATTAATAGCAAACAGAGTTAAAAATAATCGAAGCTCTTTTTTGACGGCTGAAAATGAACCTGATGCGAGTCGCGGTGAATAGAAAAAATATTCATTCAAATATCCATGTTATTCATTCAGTTGAATATCGTACAATATATTCATTTCACTAATTATCTAGGAAAATGTTTTCAAATGCCGGTAAAGCATATGAAACAACAATTGTCATCACTTACATTGTGCCAGGGCCTACTTTGATGCGTTGGATTCGTTGCTGCACGGTCGCTTTGTGCAATAATCGGAGACGAATGAAAATCTGCATGGATGAATGGTCGGTTTGCTCGTTTGACGTTTTCAGCTGCGTCACTGAATATTGAAAATGAATGCGGCTGAATATCATCAATTTTCATTCAATGGATTTGAATATTTTTAACTCTGATAGCAAATAACATTATTGGACTGATCCACCTAGCAACCCTTATTGAGAACTGTTATGAGGAAGCCTACGATCGATATAGGAAAAATTCAGTTCTTCCACGAAATATGAAATTTTAAATTCCAATACTGTACTAATGAACTTGATTAGAAAAACAATCTTTTTATTTCTTAATCGATTAATGGCTTTTGATTAAACAATATTACATAATTTGCAGTGATAAACAATACCATGCACATCTCAAATTTTGTCAATTTTACAATTACAGTGGATTTAGTTTGAAACTAAAACAACGAAGTACATAGTCATGATGTTGCTCGTTTGGAATGCAATCATCGACTGACTAAAGCAGACACGAGGCTCCTCGATTTATAATCTCGCGATATTTGATTGAGTCGCTAGGTTCTTCCTATTGATGGCTCTGCCCGGAATAGACAGACTCGCCTATGGGAGTTTT
Organism: Topomyia yanbarensis; assembly: GCF_030247195.1. Taxonomy (NCBI): domain Eukaryota; kingdom Metazoa; phylum Arthropoda; class Insecta; order Diptera; family Culicidae; genus Topomyia; species Topomyia yanbarensis. The sequence goes on along the minus strand of NC_080672.1, from coordinate 330,040,870 downwards.
CATATTTTCCGCTATTTATTCATTTTTACGGGTTTTCCACGGGTTACTAAGAATTTTGATTAACCAAACCGTGTAAGAATCGAACAGAATTCTGCTGTTTTGAGGAAATCGTTAATCGGATTTTGATGGAATCCTGATATTATGATGTTATCCTGATGATTCATGGATGGAATCATCAGAATCCCGGGCGGCTAAACTTAGGTTCGTATTTTTTAAACTTCTTTAGCTAGCATGGTTCATATGTAAAGAGTGGCATAAATTAAACAAATCGCACTGTCCATTAACTTAAAAATTGAGTTACTGTGTAAAGAAAATTGTTATTCTGGTTAGACGTTAAGTATTGAACTAACCTTGCAAACGCAAGGTATAACATTTCTTAATGCGACATCAGTCAACGAATACATCCAGTTGGTACTGCTTGAAATCATCAGTGAAAACCAATTTATACCAAATATCACGCAGCAATGTAAGATTAGTATGACATTGAATTAAGAACTTTTGTGCATATACATCGAGGTGACCTCAGCTTTAGTGCTGGCATCGATGTTACCCCAAAAATCGTCGTCGAATTTAAACAAAAAATAGCACGAGTAAAAGGTTGAAAAAAAAGTCAGAATTTCTTTATAGACATTGTCATTCCAAGTTTACAAAATTTAAAAAAAAATCGTGACTTCAGTGAAGGGTAGCCTAAACCTCCATACTATTTAGTTTAAATAATCCTGTAAATTCATAGTATTATTTACAAGCAAGTGGCTATATCATGAATAAGAAGCAGCACAAAATCTTACTTGAAATACTTGTTTGTTTCACTCAAGGAAGTTAACTAGAACCATTGATCTGTTGTTTATTCATCAACCATTTCGAAATAAGTTGGTCAGTAATGGGATAAAATACTAAGTGAAGACAGTTATCTCAATGACCTTAAAAAACTTATACAACTGTTCCGTACGTAAGTATTTCTCTCGATTGTCTCACAGAGAAAAGCAATAAAAACTAATCGACTAATTAGACATGTTATTCATAATTATCCTTACATACGATACTTCGCTACGGAAATAAATTCCCGGATCGCCATCATTAACACGTTGGCAACCGTCGGATATTCCGCGGATGTATCTTCCCCTTATCACAACAATTACCATTTTAATGGCAGACTACTGATTTATACGCTGGCCGACGACGTATGCATTTTAACATAATTACACACATCTCCGATCTTGTTAAGAAGATACGAGCTCATGGTTCCTGATTGTCTCATCGTCAACAACGTCATCACTTTGTAACGCCATCATCAGCATCATCATCATCATCATCATCATCATCACCACCATGGTCTTGCTTGCTGATGGTACCATCAATGTCATACTCATCATAAACATCCGCCCGGTGTGTGTAGTACGCCGCTCTCGACATGCCATTTCGCACACCGAGTCGAGTGTGGAAGAACAAGTCTCTAGTAGTTTCAAGCCACAACTTTGACACCGAGCCCGACACAACCCCATAACATTTACTGTGGGCGCCCCACGCCTTATGTAATGATAGGGGTAGCTCACTAAAGTGGGAATATGATATGTCATATAATTGATGGGTTAGTCTGATGGTTTGTCGTCTGTGTATGGCTAGGAACGAAAAAGGTTTCGAGACAATCTAGGGTTCGCTATAGTGCGGAGCCAAAAAGAACCCAACAGTGAACAGTCATTTTTATCGATTTTATTTTAAGCAATTTACCATTATCTGATGAACGCATACATAGTTTGAATGGTATAGTTTTGAGTATTGGCGATTTACACGATCCGTCAGTGATTCATCACCGGTACAACACATCAACGGAACGTCAAAGTTAATAGTATGCAGTTTCTATGACGGCGCTCACATACAACATCAACTACACGGAAAGTTTTGTTGTACGGAGCATGAGAAACAACTTATCCAGACATGGATTTGACGTTCTCCTCCCTGGCCGTAAGGTTATGTATCGTGCGAATCGTACTTAGAGCTGCAAATAAAGAATGAACGCTATGAGTATGTTTTCCAGCTATGCTCGCTGGCATGCAATGCGCTGATGAAATTTTGTTCTGAACAGCTCGCAGTAACTAGCTTGCTAAATTGTTTTCGGCGCTTTACGATCATAGCATTATCATCCTACAAAATAGTGTTCGTCATTTATTATTTGACTGTGTGGAATTATAATCGTTTCGGGAATGCGTTCGCTTTATAATTCCAATGTTGTTGTTTATTTTTACTTTTCTTAAAAAATGTATAGATTTCGCTCAGACTGTGAAGACTTTTTCCGAATTCCGGAAGGCCGAGACTCACATACCAATCGACTCAGCTCGACAAATTGACACTTTCTATATGTGTGTATGTCTGTACACTAATGTCATGTAATTTTCTCAGCAATGGATGAACCGAACTAATTTCAAATGCAAGGAATAACGGAACCAATATACAGTTATTATTTTTGTTTCTGGATATGTTTAGATAGGAGAGATTTTGTCAAAACGCGACATGTTTCAAGTGAAAAACTCTCGAACACAACAATTTAGTCACACTATGCGAGAATAGTTAGAAAACCTCTAAAAATACATTTTTAATATGCTGTAAAAATCCGTTCATAAACGAATATTTATACTTTTATTCTTTTTTTCTATAACTAAAACTGAGACCGTTGCATAAAAAGTTTTGCTTTACTGGAGTTTTAGAGGCAAAACGGAATCTATTTTGAATATCGGTGTATGAAAACGTGATTCAAGGAATTCGATTTTGAAAACATTTTGTGAATTTACTCATTAATGTATGAACATTTCTTAAAAATAATATGTAAGTTCACTACAAAGGTAAGAAGCAAATTATTCCAAAGTTAATGTATTTATCCCTTGTATTAGACATTGCGATAAACCGTGAGTTTAATGTGTGATGGTATATGAATGCACGTCATATAATCCTCCTACTAGTGAGATAATGGCTTTTTCATATTCATATTATACTCGTGGCATCACCGAGAGCAAATATCCTTTTAAATCCATGACTTCTATTGACAAACTAAAACGCACATGATCCTATTTTCGCTTTGTTTCTATCATCACTCTATTCGTACAAAACCGTCTGCTAGATCAGCATCTGCTATCTTTGTTCAACGCATTAGCTCAAACAGTAGTGCGATAATTGGGACATTCGAATCGAGTTTTCGTTGCGCTCAAACAGAAGAATTTCACCATTCTCAGGCCATTGTAATTTCTTACGAATGATTTTTCATGATCAAAGTGATTTATTGAATATCGATTTTAGATCACCGTGAACTTATTTTGGCGGATTTTAAATGATATTTTTTGGTGAAAAAGAACGGAAAGAGGTTAATTGGTTTACGTTTCGGCCTACTATTTCTTTTCAGCCTTCATTAGAACTTTACTATATAAAAAAGCATAAAAATTTATTTGATTTATTTTCAACAAATTTAAACTTCTATTGCAAGAATGTTCATGCCTCAAAGACCATTTTAAGTGTTCAGTAGCACTTTTAATGGCCAATTGCTTTTACAAAAAATTGAATACTTCTTCTGATGGTTTGAACTATTTCTGTTTCATGGTACTGGTTTGTATAGAGGGATTTCATGAAGAAACCGACCGCAAAATATGACTATCACCGATTCGAACGTAACTATTCAGTTGTTCAGGTTTATGAATCACCATATCTCTGGCAATTGCAATATTTTAATACAAGAGCAATTTTTTAAAAGAGCGTAGAAGTTCTACGTGCATTACTTAAAAAAATAACAATTTGTTCGATTACTGTATTTTAAACAGCAAAACTATCTGAAAACGAGTTGCAGGGAATGAATACTTGTGTACGAAAAATATATACTCTAAGAAAAATGTTGTGTCATTTTTCACAAAAACAAAAATTTATGCTTTTCAATATTTTTTTCATTTTGTCAACAAAAATCTAAAAAGAAAATAAACATTTTGAAGGTAACGACAACTTTATACATGATTTTAAATTTCATGCTAATTGATCTACAAAATTGCAATTATATTACATAATGTGATTCTAAGTATCATTTTAAATCACAATGCATTTAATAAAAATCTTCCAAAATGTTGTCGAGATATTTGGAATTTTTCTCCAACAGAAGCAATTAATTCGTGTAATTATTTCCTTTTAAAATTTATTCGCCTTCCTCATAAAAAATATCAACAATCTAATATTTATCGCATTAAAGACGTAAACGGAACTTTCTAGTGTGTTTGGATCATGAAGAAGCTTTAAATGAAAAAGTTTTCCTTACGATAACTTTTTACATATTTTTATTTTATGTTGCTTCTCTATGATCCAAATACATTAAAAAGTTCCGTTCACGTTTTTAAAGCGATAAATATTAGATTGTTTATATTTTATGATTGGGAAACGCGAATAACTTTTAAAAAAGGGGATAATTACACGAATTAATTGTTTTTGTTGGAGCAAAATTCCATTCTCGACAACTATCGCAGTTTGGAAGATTTTTGTTGAATGCATTTTGATTTAAAATGATACTTACAATCTTATTCTGTAATAAAATTACAGTTTTAAACATCAATTAGTATGAAATTCAAAAACATGTTTGAAGTTATTGTTAGAAAAACTTTTTTACCTATAAGTGCCTCATCATGCAATCAAAAAAAATGTTGGCAAAATTTTCCTTCGGAGTACCAGTATCTGGAAACTTTTGATTGTACCGTGAACAGCGGGCGGCATTAGAATTCGGATAAATTGGCAGAATGTTCCGTCGCTATTAGTTCCGCAATTTTTTTTATGTGTGCGTATTAAAGGCGCTTGGAGTGAAGTTTTATGGAGCAAAGTGATACAGGGGTGATATTCTTGTCAACGCCCAACTAGCCACATAGTTCCGATGAAAAATGGATGTTCATTTTGATACCCGCTACTAAGTCTATTTCGATCGATTGGGCGTCAATTGCTGGAAAATAGGAAGGTTGAAATTTTAAAACGATTCCCAGGACGCGTCCTTCTGTGAAGCAGGATGGCTGTTTGGATTGGATCATGGGAGCAACGATACAAAAGAATTTGATATCCCGATACCAGGATCAAGAAGATCAATAGTTTTCCTACAGGATCTAGTGGGATAGCATAGAGGTGTGGTTCGTATTGGTTTGCGGCGTCTAGAGGTTGGTTAGCAATTGAGGACAAAGGATAAGTATTGTTACCCTAATTTTAAAATATAACTATCTGTATCCGGTACACTTCGCCACACTTATCGGAACAAAGTAGACTGTAATATGTGGTAAAGACTGTAATATGTGGTCCTGGTCGCATTGGCGACTTTGGCTGGTTTAATTTAATTTTCTATATTATACTTACCGAATAAATAACAACTCTGCACAGTAGTTATTTGTTCGGTAATAAAACATTCAAAACAATGAGAACGAGTCAAGGCGCTTTAACCTAGGCTTATTAGCCAGGGCAAGGTGTAAATACCTCTGTCCCAAAGGAGTGACATTAACCTTCTTAGCCAAGTCACTCCCAACGATTTATTATATCCCCTTCAAACTAAAACGGTCGGTACTGTTGTCCTCGTTTCTTCCTCTTTTAAGATTCAAAACAATTCGTTAATTGAATTATTCTTTAAATGAATAATTTAATTGCCGTCTAATTTAGAAACATCTTCAAACCCAACTCTGCACAGTAGGCCTGTCCGTTTTAATATTTACGACATATGAAAATATGCTTCAAATATTAATATTGACAAGAAAAACACTACAGAATACCGGCAGTGTTTTCCAGGATGCTTTTCAATACTGGCTGTGTAAGGGTTAGAATAGAATAGCATAGAATATAAGTGCTCCATCATGCAATCACATTCAAAATGTTTCATTGCTTTTTTGATTTTTTTTGACAAAATATAAAAAAATTTAAAACAATGTGTTTTTACAATTTAAATAGCATATTTTTTTGTTTTTGCCACAATTTTTTTTCAGTGTTCGTGCAGAATTATTCATTCCCTGTAACTTGTTCTCAGTTTTGTTGTATAAAATATGGTAATCGAGCACTGTTTTTCACGAGAATGATACACGTAGAAGCTTTCACGCCCTTTTAAAAAATTGCTCTAATAATCTTATTGACTGTGAAAAATGTGTAGTCTTCCATGCCGGTGGAACGTATAAAGTTTCATCGGAATCTAAGATGGTTGATAACGAGTTCAGAGATTTTCGGACGGATTCTCGTGGAATTCCTCTATAAAGACTCTATAATCCATATCTCCGGATTTAGGGTTCCAATTAAATCACCGTGAGGAAATTAAAAAAAATGAACGGAATTTCACAGGTTAAAACCAAAGTTTTGCGAAATTATAAAAAATCACATCTTCTTGATGAAAATGAGTATTCTTGGTCGAATTTTTCCAACGAACTGGGCTTAGAAGCAGAACATATAAAAAGATGGCAGGGATTTAGGGTTCCAACTAAATCATAGAGAAGAAATTTTAGAAAAAAATTGAACGAAACTTCATAGTTTAAAACCAAAGTTTTGTGAAATTTGAACTTCAATCAAAACCTTCGCAAGCTACAAAGGATTACTGGAAAATAATAAGGTGCCTAGGCACCTCACACTCCTGTTTATTTCTATGCAAATTAAGTGCTTTGAAATATCTTCACGAATCGCATTTTCTTTCTACGTCCCTTTCTATTTAAGAGGCTTTTGAAAGCACATGTGATATTATCTAAGTTTTCTATTTACAATTAAGCGTTAAAATACTTTACCTGGGAATTCTCTTCTATACAAAAATTCTTAACATAAATGTTTATTGGTTCTGCCATGCTCACTAACTTCTTTATAAGTGTCGTACAATATTATTAATTCAAACAAACTTTTTGCGCAAGAATGATACAGAATATTTTTAGTCACCTGTTTGTATTACATCGTCTCATAGTGCGTTGGTCATTTGATACAAAAAAATATTTTTTCAGGAATCTGTGACCAAAAAGACATCTTCTAATTCCAAAACATAGCGAACGTTCAGTGGCGTAGCCAGGGGGGGTTTTGGGGGTTAAACCCCCCCCCCCCCCCAAACCAAAATTAAAATATGGAAAAATATTCTCTGATCACTACATTGAGAACTGTGTTTAAAGCGTCATGAGAACTTTTGGAAAATTGTGGGAAGGGGATCTTGTAACTTATCTCTTAGCCAAAATCCCATAGTTGTCAAATTACTTCAATGTAATATAAAATAACTGTCTGAATTATTATGAGCTCATTTTTGGAAAGATGCTTCAAAATATGGATTAGAGACAATTTTTCGAATGGGAATCTAAATTTGAATAGGTTGATTGCATATAAAACATAAGCTTGTTTACCGAAAACTTACATACATTTCAAACATTTGCTGAAATTGTTTTTTTTTAGATTGTGTAGAGTTTAGACAACAATTCAATATGGTTAACAACAAGAATAACATTTCAGAAACTAGTTGAAAGCTGATGTAATTTTGTCTCTAGCAGGTCAGGATCGGTTTTATGAGCATTGGATTTTTGTTGTATTATCAACTATATGAATAGCCTCTTAGCAGGATGCAATGAATGGCGTACTAAAATTTGGTGTGCTACGTACTAGTACTGCAAGTTGTGAGGTTGACTAATGAAGAAAATTAAAATTAATGCCCGATACATTTTCAACGGTCACGATCACATTCATTCGAAACTGCCAAATTTCGATGTTAAGTAACATTGAAGAATTTCAAAACGTAAAACTGTTCATCTGCTGATAGAATAATTTTGACGGTTAATCCTCCTAGAAGTAATTATAGACAAGAATTACTCTTCAACCAAATTTGGGTCAAGACTTAATGTCTCCAGCAAAGTTTTCGAAAGTGCTATTTCAAACAACTTTGTCAAAGACATAAATATCCCACATATTCAGAGTATCGAAATATAGTAGTAGAAAACCTTTACAACAAGCTATTCTGAAATTACTGTATTTGATAAATCTCTTCTGCGGTAATTAAATAATAAATTCACATTGCGTTCAAGGTGCCTTTGAAGCTTACAAAAAAAATAAGGGAACTGGATATAAAACAAATAATTCCCAGATATTAAAAGGATTCAAAAACACAAAGAGTGATTCCATTTTCAGGAGCTAGCATCAATTCGGCGCAAGCTTAGTCCGCCCACCAAGTTAGTGTCGGATTCTGATGAGATGAAGTCGAAACGCAAGTTTCAGTTCCATCCATCCATAATTTAGTTATAGGTTTTGTGTTCTCAACTCGCAATGATTGTTTCAAACAATTTTATCCGTAGCGCAGAAAAAAATAGTTTTCACCTAAATTTTTCTTCACTAAGGGGAAATATAGCAGGCCCAGTCCATTTAAATCCCTATATGTTGAATTTATGTAGCCTTCATATTTTCAACAAAATTGTTTGAAATGACATTATCAAAAACTTTGCTGAAGGCACCATGTCTCTTAATATTTTTGAAAAATTAATTCACCATAATTACCTCTATGAGAGTTAATCACTAAAATTTCTATATCAAAGCAGGCGCTGTTTTATGTTGATAACTTCCCGAAGTTGTCAAACCTTCAAAGTCAAGGATTATTATATTAGGTGATCTTGAACGTTGAAAATTTTTTAGATCATTTATCCCACTTTAAAAGATCGCAATTTTTGACTTCATTGACATATTATACAAGAAAATAATCTATAGAGGTTTGAAAACTGTTCCATGTTGGTCCTTCTTGTTTGTAGACTGGAATGACATCTATTAGACTACTTATGTTTTTGAGTTTTCAATAATTTATCAAACTCATATTAAATTTTAGCATTTTTTCAAAATATTTGTTTTTTAATTTGTTTCAATTCGTACATCTTATCCAGTTTCTTTGTTTTAATAGTTTTTTTTGCATTGAAACGACATTTAATTAGCAAGGGACTGGAAAGTGTGAAATATTTTGCAATATTAAGAGCCATAGCACTCAAGGAAGAGCAAGGAGTTGAAGGAAGATAGTTTAGAAAAGTGTGGAATAGCGTCATATGAGCAAACTTAGAGTTTTCCGATGATTTAACCCTCTGTCTGCTACACGCAGGAGCCAGGATATTTTGGCATTTTAAATGTGAATCACCTGAGTTTGCGGAATTTCCGGACAAGCGTAAAGTCACTTGGTGACTTATGCTGTCGGAACCGACAAAAAGTTAACTCACGGAAAACTTCCACACTAAGCATTTGCGATGTTGAAAAATTTAATTAAAATTAATTATTTTAATATGCATATCATTTTTTCATTCGCTCATTTTCATCATATTATACAAATTATTAATTTGACACAAATTAATAAATTTTTATTAATTTTGTTTCTTTTTTAATATGGTTTATTTTTTTTATTTTAACAATTTAATTTATTTCATTCTGTTTATTTTTTTTCTTTTCTTATTATTCATTTTATCAATCCTATTCATTTTTAATTTAAATTCATTCTATTCATTTTTGATTTATTAGTTTAATTCATATTATTCAATTTATTCAGTGAATTTATTTTATTAATTTGATTTATTTTATTTTATTTATTTTATTAACTTCATTCAATCAAATCGCTTCATTCATGTTATTCATTTTGTTAATTTGAATTATTTTACGCATTTTGGTCATTCTATCTATTTGATCAATTTTATTAATTTTGTTCATTTTATTCACTTCATTCCTTATATTCATTTTATTATTGTTATTCATTTTGTTTATTTTAACTATGTTAATAATTTTATTAATTTTTATAATTCTTTAAACGTTAATGATTTTATTACTTTTTATCATTTTGTTAATTTTTTTTTCATTGATTTTATTCATTATATTCAATTCTTTTGGTTTTTTATTCCAATTATTTTTTTCATCTCACACATTTTATTTATTTAATTCAACTCATTCGTTTAATTTTTTACGCATTTCATTCATTTCGTACATTACATTAATTTCATAAATTTGAATAATTTCGTTAATTTTATGGTTCTTATTAGTTTTATTATTCTTATTATATCTATTCATTCCGTTTCTCTTTATTTCAATTATTTTATGCGAATTATACATTTAATTCATTTATTGTGTTCATTTTATTATTTTTATACCTTTCATAATTTTTTTATTTAATTATAGTAATTTTATGAATTTTATTTATTTAACCAATTAAATTCTTTTAGTTCATTAGCTCATTCATTCATTTGGCTTACTCATTCATTTAATTCACTTAATTTATCTGATGCATTAATTCATTTTGTTCATTTGATTCATTTAATTAGTATTGCTCATTTTGTTCGATTTATTAATTTTATTCATTTATCCCAGTTCATAAATTTTATTGACTTTCTTTCATTTATTAGTATTAATATTGTTAACTCTGTTCAGCCTTCTCTTTTATTTTCTTTTTGTCCAATTTATAATTTTTTCTATTATATTTGTAACTATTTTTGGTAATTATCTAATTTTTGGTTTAATGAGCTGACCTACAGTCATTTATTTATTTTATTCATTTGATTTCTTTTGATTTATATTGTCCATGTCACCTCTAATTGGGACCCCACTAGTTCTGGAAACTCATGAATTATCTAAAAGCGATAGGTGTAAGAAATGTCTCATCTCACCACTAGCTGGATGAAGTCGGTTTTTACTGTAGAATGCATTTAAGCTTTCAATATAGGGGCCCATTCCAAAAGTGAAAAAATATCGATAAAATAAATGACGCTTTTATCCGAAAAATCCGATGACAATCAACACATTTGACGGGCTCTTATTGTATTCTACATCTCTATGGTTATGTCCCTGACATTACCCACCCATTTTTTCACAAATCTGTTCTGTTTTGTTCGAATTCTCGAAAAGCTCTCCAGCCAGGGTATGTACAGCAATTAAATGCCTGGTTGTAATGATTTTGCCTTTCTCAATAGAAAGGTATTGCAACTGATCTGAAAACCGATTTTTCAACGGAGGCCTGGAGGGCCGAGTGACATATATTAATCGATTCAGTTCGTCGAGCTCGGCAAATGTCTGCGTGTATGTGCGTCTGTGTGTGTATGTGGCCAAAAATGTCATTCATTTTTCTCAGAGATGGCTGAACCGATTTTGACAAACTTAGTCTCAAATGAAAGGTACAACGTTCCCATAGGCAGCTATTGAATTTCTAATGGATTCGACTTCTGGTTCCGGAATTACAGGGTGTTGAGTACGATCACGCAGAAAATGTCGATTTTAATAAATTCTGCAATGAATGTATAAAGGTGAAAATTTTTCCAAAATGCGACCACAACTGCTTCGATTTGTAGTGTTAGCCAGCCATTCAAAGTCTCTTTGGCCACATTGTCCACCATCATCGGTTCCGGAAGCCCCGGGGTAGTATCCAAATTCAGAATAACATTCATATCGGTTTCTCGAAGATGGCTTAACCGATTCAACCAAACTTAGTCTCAAATGAAAGGTGTTGCGTCCCCGTAAATGGTTATTAAATTTCATCCCGATCCGACTTCCGGTTTCAGAACTACGGGCTGTGGCGTGCGATCACATAGCAAATTCCGATTCAAACTGATACTCCGATGAAAGCAAAAGAGGTAAAATGTCTCTCAAACAACTTAAATTTGCAGTTCTACGTCACCGACGGCCAACCAAACTTTCGTTGACTACATTGACCACCATAGACGGTTCCGGAAGTGCCCGGGAAAAGCGGCCATCTTTCAAAATTTACGAACTCACATTAGTTTCCCGGAAATGGTTAGGCCGATTTTCACAAACTTAGTCCCAAATGATAGCTATAATATCCCCATAGATGTCTATAAAATTTCGTACGGATCGCGTAGACGATTCCGGAAATATAGACTAAACCGTCTGGTCACATATGAAATTCCTATATAAGCCGGAACTCAATTTTTTTCAATTTAATATTACTGTGGCTGTTTTTTTCTTTCACAAAATTTTAGAACTCGAATAATGTTTTCTTTTCTCGTATAGAGTTGTCAGGTCATGTATAATAACATTGTAATGTATACATTTGAAAGCTTTTAATAAATATGAGCAACTAAAAAATTCTCGTGTTCATGATTGAGAAAGGCACAATTGCACCGCTAGGCGGATTAAAACAGGTTTTTTTTTAATTTTTTTTGGAACAGTTTTGAAGGTGTACATATTCAATTAACAACGAAACTATAATAATAAAATAATGAAGTTCTTCGTCAATTTAAAAACAATAAAATTAGCCACTTGTACACACGGATTCTTCGAAGAATTCTAACCCGCCATCGCGCTTACTGATAATGATAATGAAACGCTTTTAAGATCCGGGTTAACGCTCTTCGTACTCTATTTGATTGGGCTATTTGCAGTCCGTGCGCTTTGTGCACATACTTTTGTAGGGGAAAGCACTGTACCAAAAATAATCCCTTGCATCGAGTGGTCTTTTAAAAACTTTCAAATTTAAGTATTTATATTTTTGAAATATGTCAATTTTGGAATTGAAACCGGAAGCCTGACACGACCAGATAATCCAAATCTTTATCAGTAAAAGTTTAAACAATACATTTAAGACTGCATACTAAACTGATCCCATTTTAATGTACACAATATTGACTATCAACATCATTCTGCAGTTCACCTATATTTTATTCCCAGTTTGTGTACTTCATGCTACTCTAGCCTTTTGCACCGATGAATTTGCCAGAAGCTATTGACAACAATATCCCCTACGTATCGCGTTTCACGATGCCAGTAAGATTTTTTGCGGTGTTATGTGCAATCATCTGAGATCCAATTAAATAAATTTTAGATTTTTACTCTCCTTAATTAGGTTGGCAAACATTTACCACCACAAGTCAAATAACCGGAGAGAAATTTTCGCTGGAATTTCAAGGTAAACTTTGAAGATTACCCATAACAATTTCGACCGGAATTAATTAGGAGTAAGAAACAAAATGCTGGTGAGATTACAAAATGACCTTCAGTCACTTGTTTCCTATTTTAAGAAATTATTTATTTATTTTACTTATTCAGTAATATAGATTTAGTCATTCAGTAGTACAGTGAAGATCCGTTTTAATCAGCCCATTAGTGTATTTTACGCTAACACAATGGGGATATTGCGAAAATCGGGAATAATATAGCTTCTTTTTGATAGACCGAACGTTTATTTGTTCCTAGAAATAGCCTCACAATCCTTTCTGATCATATAGTTTAAATTTCTTTTTGAAGAAATGATATTTTTATTTTCGCATGATATTTTTATTTTCGTATCTGTTCAAGAAAAAAATTATTCAAGGATTCACTCGAATTTGACTTGGATCTTCCGCTAGAGCCCATCAAACGGATTTTCATGTGGAGCTGCTAAAATCGGATAAAAAAGTTGACAACATCGGAAGTAGAGAAAATCGGTTCTTTACTGTATAGTATAGTAATAATCGGGCAATAATTAAATGAGCGCGAAATCATTCGTTCGGTGACTCTCGAACCGATATATCGATTTTTCTAGTCCTTGCAGTGTAACGTTATAAAGAATAGTGCTAATCCGCTACCAAGGTTGTCCCGTGGTTCTCCGCCTGGTCGCGGTTTCAGTATTTTTCCCTTTCTTTATATTTCTGCGCGTTTACCGTTATTCGGCCAGTGAGCGGTGAAGCAGTGTTTTTTTTCTAGTGAGCCGGCTTCTGGATACCGTTATATACACAAGTTAAGTACAGTTATACTATCATGCTTCCCATTCTTGTCAATAATACTAGCTTGCAATGGGCAAAATACTCCGTGCAAAAGTGATTTCCCCTAATAATGATTCGCCTTAAGGCGAGATGGATGTAGAAATAAAATCGCCTCCCCGACTGAAAATGCACCCACCCTCCTCAACCGGGTTATTTGTGAACTTCTATCGGACCCAAGACATGAAATATTTGAAGCTATTGCAGATTTCTCGAGTTCTGGCGAAGCGATATTTGGCTGTGACAGAAATATCGAAAACTCGACAACTTCAGGTAGTGGTAAATAGTTGATAAGAATGTTTTATTGAGAATTGTTTGAATCGATTGGTGGTCGCATTATGAAAATCCATCCAGAATTAACAAAATTTATGTGAAAACTTTGTTGGTTTTCTAACACTTTCACAATGTTTTCATAAGAATATGAATTTTTTTAATAGTGTACAGTTGAAATAACCAAATAAAGTTGCAAACAACTTTTAAGTTGGACTTCTCTGAAACGATTGGTAATTAGATGACGCAAATCCATTAACAATTAACTGCACTACAACCGTCATAAATTATGCAACATTTTCGTTTTCAGTTCCTATTTGTATAGAATCAAGAACCGTCGTAGGTGGCCAAAGCGACTTCAGTTAGTCATTATTGATCTAGACTTGTACATCATAGTGGAACTAGTTTATATGGAAAATTTCTGTGTGGCCGCACTCTTCAACTCGCAACTGCGGAACCGGAATTCCGATCAACACAAAATTCAATAGCACCCGATGGGAAGGTAGGCAATTTTATGCGGCATCTATCTCAATTGTTTGTGAGAGATACCGCACGACTTTTTTCTCTGACACTATAGATGCCCATGTTTATTATAAGAATGCTCCTAAAAGGTCCCAACAATACATGATTTACAAAAAACGCACGATTTAAAAACAAAAAGTAAAGTTTTATGTGGTACTGCAACTGACGCGATAACTCAATCGAAATTAAACCAATTTGTATCAGTCTTGTTTAGGTATAGTTTGCAATAATGTATAACCTCGGAAATAAGTTGTTTTTATGTAAAGTTCAAACAATATATCATGCTTACCTTGACTGCAAACTGAGAAGCTGAAAATACACAAGAAGAGAGATACAATTAGTGTGAGTCAGCCTACCTTAATTTGGTTTTACACACTAAGAAAAAATGAAAATTACATTTGACGTAAACAACATTGCGACGTATTTTGCTGTCTAATAATGGAATTTTGTATGTTTTGAGACGTGAAATAAAATATTGTGTCTGTTTTGATGTAAAACTCGGTTGAATGGGGATGGAGACTTGTGAACAAAGCGCATTTTTACATGTTCTTGAATGTAAATTAAAATGAATTGTGACGCTCTTTTTATGTGCATCTTGCGAGATGTAAATATTTTAAGTGTGTAGAAACATAGCCTTGTTCTGCAACGGATTGATGTTGTCAGCGAATCTAATTCGATCGAATCCACATTACATTTGAATACAAATCATATTCGTTCGAAAAAACAATCCGCTTTTCTAGGCTGTGAGGGGGGGGGGCGAAATGAAATACTCGGCCTAAAATCGATTATTCGGTAGTATTAGGTTTTCTTAGAACCTAAAAGTCAAATAGTTCATCAACTTAAGCCAATGCGTGAAGTTCTATGCTGGTTTTACTAATAATAGTAATAATGAATGAAACTATATGCAATAATCAGATATTCCAGATTAACAAACAAATTGAACTTTTTCGTGATAAAATATGGTATCGCATAATCAATATCTGTGGGGCTTAAAAAGTCCCTTTTGAAAATATTTATTATCAATCCCAATAAGGTCAGCCATAAATTTTCCAGCGCTGTGCTAATCTCTGATTAATTGATTTACAGATACAAACTGTTAACTACCAAATAGGACCAATAATATATTACCCACGCGCCCCATTCATGTATTCATTACCAGATCAGTAGCTTCAAAGCATAATAATTCAACTGGATTTTGGACTCTGCCGACCACCAATTTTCAGCAATTAATTACGTCCGTATTCGTCGCATTTTCCCGCACGGCATTGCCGTCGATTTATTAAAACAAATTATCGCCTACCAGCCAATGGCAATGGTGTTATATGTGTTCAGACCTGCGTGATGTTGGTGTACCCAAAGCTAATCCCACCTCGACAGCAATCAAACGGGTTTTTGTCCCCAACGTCATCATTTATTCATGACTGATGACAAAAAAAACTGTCTGCATCCCGTATTCGATGAACGAGTAGTAGTCACCAGAGAGTGCTGCTTGTGACATCTATCAACTCTGGATTAGCACTATTTGATGTGTACATCCAAGCCGGTAGCCAGGATTTTGTTTCGGGAGGGTCTTAAAAATTATTGCATAAATTAATTAATTCTGATGACAGGAGATAGTCATAAGAAACATTCATTTTGAAATGTTCTTAGTAAAAATAGTTCCAGAACTAAATATTTTGAAAATACTTTGTTATCTGTGCAATCTGCCCTATTATCAAGCATTTTTCGCAATAGCCAGTAATTTTACGATACATTGCTATACGAAGGATATGCAAACCGCTTCCAGCAAAACTTACGACGAAATCCGAAGGGCTTCTGGACTTTTGTTAATACGAAGAGAAAGGAAACGGGTCTTCCGTCTAGGATGGTCTACAATGGCGAAGTAACGACTACGACGGCGACAAAATGTTCTCTATTTGCCAGCTACTTCTCGAGTGTCTTCACGACTGATGCGCCATCTGCTATCGAGCTCGACAACGCGGCCCATGGTGTTCCCGTTGGTGCGGTGGATATGGATGTATTCACCATTTCAGAACAATCGGTTCTTTCTGCAATACAAAAAACGAAATCGTCTTATGCTCCAGGACTAAGTTCTATGTCTTCAGCTGTTCTGAAAAAATGTTCCGATATTTTAGCGATCCCACTGACGTATCTTTTCAATGTGTCACTTTAGCAGCAAAAATTTCCTGGTGATTGGAAGTATTCAATCATGTTTCCGGGGCAAAAGAAACATTTAAAAGTACCGTGGAACCACTTCACTGAGAGTCAGTACCGTCTTTACGCATGGGCTCACTGGACCAGGGCCCCCCACATAGGATGAATATAAAACCATTCAATAGACTAATTTTCAAAAAATGTTTGTAACTTTTTATCATAGAAGCAACTATTTTGCCACCCTACGCATAATTGTATCGTGTGTATTGGGAGTCACATAGCACATGGGACAATTATTTATTTATTTATTTATTTATTTATTTGATGATAAATATAGTTATTTATCATCAAATAAATTACATTATAATTCAAATGATTTGGGCGAGTTGGCCTCCTCCTACCAGGCGTCACCCCCAAATGGGCGTAAAAACCACTATCTTTTCGTAAGGTTAAATGTACAAAATTA
Organism: Topomyia yanbarensis; assembly: GCF_030247195.1. Taxonomy (NCBI): domain Eukaryota; kingdom Metazoa; phylum Arthropoda; class Insecta; order Diptera; family Culicidae; genus Topomyia; species Topomyia yanbarensis. The sequence goes on along the minus strand of NC_080672.1, from coordinate 330,023,761 downwards.
AGTAAAATTACAGGCCAGGTTTCTTATTACTAATACACATAATAATCACAGTAAACACAATCTCCTTATATTGCTTGCAAATATTTTCGAGGAGTCACCAAAATGAAAGGCACAATTAGCACGAGAAAAGGTTCGCATCATTGAAGACAGTGGTGTTTCATGGAATCCAAAAGATGTCTGATGGAACCTCGGCAATAATAATGATGTATCTCGTATTCTCCTCGCTACTCGGAAATCTACGCGGAACAGCAATTCAGGCGCATCACATTCTCCGTTTAAAATTTTCACCAAGGTAGTAGCTTGCTGGATACTACGACGACATTCTAATGTCTCAAAATTGAGCAAGTGGCAACGGTCACGTTACGGTGGTAAATTTTGCGGGTCACGCCAAGACAAGTTTCTAAGAGCTAAGCGTACGAACATTTTCTGTACTCTTTCCAATTTTAAACACCAAGTTAGGTGATGCGGATTCCAAACCGGCGAGACGAACTCGAGGATTGGTCTGACCAATGTGCAGTATAGGGAATTTAGATAGTACGGATCCGTAAAATCTCGTGAAATCTTCGAAATGAATCCCAACTGGCGATTTGCTTTCGCAATTATGTTTATCATATGAGAATTGAAGGACAGCTTGTGGTCAAGAATTACACCCAGATCATAGACTGCATTGACTCTCTGTAACCCCATCGATACTGTAATCGAAGATTAACGGATAGTTTCTCCTGTGCAACGTCATCACGGAGCATTTGGCAATATTTACAGTAAGCTAATTCATTCCACACCATTTCACAAAGCGATCCAATAGTGTTTGTAGTTGGTGGCAGTCATCGGCTGAATGGATGACTAAGTACAGCTTAAGGTCGTCGGCAAATATGAGCTTGTACCCGGAATCTACCACTACTGCTAAATCATTGAAAGAACGGTGAGAAAAGCAGTGGGCCCAGATTGCTGCCCTACACCTGCTGCGGTACACCTGATCTAGTGGTAAACGGAGCCGATATACAAGAGCCCAATTTCACACAAGGCGTTTTGTGCGTAAGATAGGAGCGTAGCCACAACGTAAGCTTGTCGGACGCTCTTAACTTGTACAACTTCTTGAGAAGAATTTCATGGGAAATTCGGTCAAACGCAGATTTCAAATCGGTGTATATAGTGTCCACTTCTGTTTTCTTCTCCATGCAATTGATGCAAGTTGACGTAAATTACAGCAGGTTTGTTAAAACGGATCGCCCGGGCATGAAACCCTGTTGGTCTGGTGAGATATAACTTACTGTACGGCTGCGGATAAATTGATTGACAACAATTTCAAATAACTTAGATCCAGCTGAAAGATTCGTTATTCCGCGGTACTGTTTGATATTTCTCTTATCTCCGGCTTTGAACACCGGGAACATGTAGGGTTGTTTCCAAACGTCGGAGAACTTAGCCTGGTCAAATGATTGGTTGAAGATGCAAGACAATGGTTGAGCCAAAGCGACGGCACAGCGACAGTAGACAGCAGCTGGAATTCCATCCGGTCCAGGGGAGGACAGAGCTTTTTAGCTTTCTCGCAGCTGCTATTACCATGTCGGGTGAAATCGAAAAGGTGCTTAAATCAGCGATAGCTTGCGGAACAGTTACTAATGCGATATCGATTTCCTAATCAGATGCTAAACAGGGAGCAACGACGGATGCGAAATGATTGGCAAACAATTCAAAAGCTCTTGCAGTGGACGACGCTGCCTTTTTATTGAGGTACACATTGGAAGGAACGCTGGATTTTTCCGTTTTGAATTTACAAAATCCTTTAGGATTACTTCGTAAGCCTACTTGAACTCGTTGTACTTACGATCTATACAGAACAGCGTTGAGATTCCGGTAATCTTTACTGGCAACGTGAAAGTCGTGATTCGCGGCCGGCGATTGTTTACGAGACGAAGTTTGCGTTGGCATGCATTTCGTTTTCTGCGAAGGGCTCGCAGCGTCGATGTACTCCACGCCGGGGAAACAGGCTGTCGTTTTACTGGGAGATTATTCTGTAACCTGAATCCTGAATTACTCGGCAGAACTTTATAGTCATTGCATCTGCATCGCTGATACCTAGATACGTTGACCAGTCCAGATGGAGTAAATAATCACACTGCTCGGAAAAATCAATCCTTCGATAATTCAGCAGTTTGCTAGCTGGAAAAACTACCTGCATAACCAGGCAACCAGGCTATTGCATCATGATAACCAGCGGTGGGTGGTGCGTGTCGACGTGTAGAAGGGGGATACTGACTTTTCGACCGAAATAGTGTAGTCCTTCGAGCCGAAAACTAGGTGAAGGACCCGTCCGATTTGATTGGTATGCGTAAAGCGATAGATCTGTAGCAGCTTGAAATCGCACATTGCACCGTATCCCATGTGATCAAGTTGTTGAAAGGGCATCAGAACGGTACAAAACGAGGCTCTGCATGAATATTGAACCAGTTAAAACGTCAATCCCACATTTCGATTCAAGTTCCAATTTATTTTTAACTACAGCAAACAAACACTTGGCACACCACGTATACAAAATTTGGAAGGCACCGTACCTTAGCCAACCTACTTGAAATCTTTGTTTGGCAAGCGATTTGCGTATGTGGAAAAATGTTTATGTCCATGACATATTTGAGTCTGTAAATGAACAAATTCACGTGGAAATGCCCAAAAGTGACTTCTTGAGGTCTTACGAAGACTCGACACTATTTGGTCGGATTTGGAATGTTTCATTTTGCATGGTCAGTCTTAGACTGACACAATACCAATAATGTTGCTCTGTAATGCATCCGCCTTATCTAGAATAAACAAACCATCGTGTAGACAAACGTCATGAAATCCCAATAAAAAGTTTTAAAATGGCCTTTTTAAAGTGTTTACACGCATAAACACTGACTTTTCCCTAGATTTGAATAAATGAGTCACGGCAATGTGCGTGCGTTTGAGGATATTTGAAGAACCTCGGACATTTGATAGCGTTACCCAACCCGAACATTCCTCCTTCTTGATGTAAGCACTCTTAATCCTCAAACAACGTCTACCAACTATGAAGGTCAGATTACACCGTCTGGGAATACTATAGCGTAGTTAATAAGTCCATGACTATATTGGGACATCGGCAACACCATGTTGTGGAAATCTGAAATCGTCTTTGTTCTCAGTATAATTTAATTCCCACTTTATTTTTAAAGTAATGTCAATACGGTTGACAGATTTGGCATAAATTTGGAAAAGAGCCTCAGGGTGGTATTGAGTGGAAACTGTACCGAAAAGCTGGGATTTTTTTTTTGATCCTACTACTACAGCTGCTTATAGCTTTTCAATTGTAGGGGCCCCCTAGCTCAAGAGTGCCCAAGGGCCCCGTGTAGTGTTAAGACGACCCTGCTGAGAGTCGAGCCAAAACTTTTCGACTCGTTTATCATCGAGGTACTGTTTTCAGCTAGTCGACATTTATTTACAAACTTGTCCGGTTGAGACGAATCTAGTTAGCTTCATGTCGATTTACACAGAAAAAAATATCCAGTAAACTCCAGGTGGACACCATCTACACAAATCCTAAGGCCGCTTTCAACACAATTAACCACGAGTTATTGCTACTAAAGCTTGATAAGCTAGGATCTAATGCGCGATTCTGCCCCTGGCTTCGATCCTACCTTGTTCACCGCAGGGTCGTTGTTCAAATTGGTGACAATGTGTGAATCCTTTTCTAATAACTCCGGATTTCCTCAAGGTAGTACAATAGGATCGTTACTATTTTCATTATTCGTGAATGATGCGGTCTTCATTCTAATGCGTGGAGGGAGACACCGATGACTTGAAAATATTTTTTGTCACAAGAAATGAAGCCGATTGCCGTGAACTACAGTGTCTGGTAGACGAACGATTGTGCAATATAGGGTCTGTTAGCACATTTCGGAGATACGGAAGGGAGTCTATGTTCGACGTCACATTCTGTAGTTCTTCACTGACGGCAAACATGGATTGGAGACGCATACAACAGGCGATTCGCTATCGTATCGGTCAACGGAACTCTGCTGCAGCACGGAGAAGATGACCTGCGAACGAAAGGGGGAGACGAAATCATTCGACAAAGACCTCTTCGTTGAAGTACTTCGCCCTAACGGTGGGACAAAGAGCGTGGATGCGGCAGATCTAACAAGAAGGATTGTGGCGGCTTGTGACGCAACAATGCACTGCGAAAACCTGAAACCACGCAATAGACCGCATCCAACTTACTGGTTAATCGAGACGCTCGGTAAGCTACAAGGCGAGCTCAGAAAGCAGTATCGGAGCCAGCTAGAGAGCAGTGCAAAGCAGCGTTTCGGGAAGCTAGGGCCGCTTTAAAACGGGAGATCAAGCTTAGCAAGTCTGAGTGTCACAACAAGCTGTGCCAAGAAGTAGGCGTCAATCTCTGGGCAGACGCCTACCGAGTCGTGATAGCGAAAACGAAGAGTCCCTCGACGCCAGTCAAAATGTTCCCGGTTTAGCTGAAGATAATCGTTGAGAGTCTCTTCCCGAAGCATGATCCAACTACCTGGTCACCGACACCGTACGGCGATGAAGTAGGAGCAAACACGGACGATCGGCAAGTGACTAACAATAAGCGTGCAGAAGCATCGTAGCGACTGAAATCAAAGGAAGTCCTTGTTTTGATGGAACACCAAACGTGGTGCTGAAAGCTGCGATCCTGGCGTATCCGGACATGTTCAGGATAGTGCTGCAGACGTGTTTAGATGATGGAAATTTCTCTATAATATGAAAGGCACAGAAGCTGGTATTGCTGCTGGAGCCAGGGAAGCCACCGGGGAATCTGGGAGCAAAGAGAAGATATCTAGATGGAAGCGAAGAGGAGATCTATACTGCGCTGTGGTCACGATAAATATAAAGAATTCATTTAACAGCACCAGCTAGAGAACCATCGCCCCTGCGCCGCATAGAATGAGGGTCCCCGACTATCTATGCCGAATCCCGAAGAGCTACTTCCAGAACAGAGTGCTGCTGTACGAGACGAACGAAGTGTAGAACACGATGCGCGTGACAGCGGGTGTTGTGTAGGGCTCCATTCTCCTCCCAACGCTTTGGAACGGAATGTACGATGGAATCTTGACACTGCAGCTGTCAGGGTTCGTGGATTTTGCGGGCGACGTGTCGCTAACGGTGATGGGTAAAGACATTTGAGGAAGTAGAGGTTAAGTTAGGTTCAGCGGATGCAGATCGACGTCGGAAGCACTGGAGCAATTGGGAGTGATACTCCACGACCGGGTGAGCTAAAACAACCGCGTCGACAACGCCTGTGAAAAGTCGGCAAGAGCAACGATCGTAATAGCGAGGACATGTCGGCAACCCAAAACGAAGCACGAGACGTCTGCTATCTACTGTTTTGTAATCGATACTGAGATATGAAGTTTCTGGTTGGAGTGCGGCACTGAAAACCAAGTGGAACCGCGAAAAGCTGAACAGGACGTTCCGGCTGATGGTCGTACGAGTCGCTAGCGCGTACAGAACAAGATCGTCAGAGACATTACGCATTATTGTCGGGCTGATCCTAATCTACACCACTCTGGCGGGGAATATCGAGTGCTACAATCGGAGAAACACCAAAATGTGAGGAAGATGGTAAGAATCGATTCGATGACAAGGTGGCATCAGGAATGGGACAATACGGAGAAGAGAAATTGGAGCTATTGGCTCATCTCAAACCTATCAAAGTGAATCAATAGAAAGCAAGGAGAGGTAAACTTCCACCTGACACAGCTCCAGTCTGGTTCTGGCTGCTTCAGAAAATATCTTCATCGGTTCGTGCATGCAACGTCGCACCATTGTGCCCGGAGTGAAACCGTCGATGAGACATCGGAGCATGTGGTCTTCGAATGTCCGAGGTTCGAAGCGACGTGCAGAGAGATGCTTGAAACGGGATGACCGGACATCAACCCGGAAAATGTCGTCTACATAATGACAAGTGGAACGCGGTCGGCAGAATGACGACGCAGATCGTGACCAACTTACAGTGGGAATGACGCAATGAACAGCGAGCAACAGTTTCTGGAGAGCAATCACTGCCGGGAAACTTTCCGCCAGAGTGGGTTAGGTTAACGACAGGGGTTCAATCGAGTAGACTTCGACAGTACATCGGGTAATTGGACGACAAGCTTCAACGCGGTATTCCAGGACCGAGCACATCACCCTACCGGTTGGCCCTACATAAATATAGCGAAAACCAAAGAAGAATCAGGAGAACTTCTCTCTCCGTTGGCGTAAGCTAGATTCACCGCTCGGGACTAGACTGAGTAGACCACGACAAGACACCACCAGTCGCGGGTCGTCGGAGCAATAACAAACCGGACGCTCTACTCTACAGGAACCTGGCAGGTTGGCTCTATTTCGGGAGAAATCTTCTAGCCGGAGAACTTTCCGTCGGAGTAGGCTAGGTCCTTCGTCGGGGACAAGACCGAGTAGCTCGCGAACAAGTCGGGAGCTTGTGGGGTAGTTGAATACATTCCTTGATTTATTTAGAAGCGCAGCGGCGATGAACTAATAAAGCAATATAGACTATCAAGATTTTACAGCCTGCTTGTCGAAACAGGCCGAGTAAGTAGCGGAACCGACAAGTAGGCTGTGAAATCTTCGAAGTCTGTATTGCTTTATTAGTTCATGGCCGCTGCGCTTCTAAATAAATCAAGGAATGTATTCAACTACCCCACAGAGCTTAACGAGGGAGCGGTACTAAGTGGCACAAGGGAGCCGAAGGGCTCAGTAGATTAGAATGCCGAAAGTTTGCCGGCCAGATTTTACTCGTAGGGGAAGAGCACTTCAACCTACAGCAAGCTGTAACTCTACTGAAAGAACTAGCTGCTAGGGGTGGGCGTAGCGTAGTTGGTAAATCGATTACCTTGTACGCAGCGCACCTGGGTTCGAGTCCAGACCCCGCACATAGGGTTAGAAATTTTTCTAACCCGAAGAGGCGAATGAGCTTAAGGTTAAAACCTCTATAATCGAAATAAAAAAATAAAATCTAGCTGCTAAGTAGTTGTACTGGAGTGTGTGCTGTACACAAAAAAAATATCTCTTAGAAATAATGCCGTAAGGTAGTTCCGAAGAAGAATCAAATTCCGTGTAAGAGTAGATGTTTTTGTATGTCGGGTGGCTGTCTAAACCCGTTCTATGAGTTGTTGGTGTTTGTACATTTCTCTGTTGCTCAGGGTGTTTTGAATATTTGTTCTGCTCTCCAAAAAACACACACGCACACCCAACCGTGTGCTTTATGTTATTCAAATTGAATGGTTTTATCTGGGCCAATTTGTTAAACGCAATGAGCGCGGAATATCTGACTCGATAAAGGTGACTTCTGTAAGTCTTACCTCCATTCTCACCTTCAGAAAGTGTTCCACATAATGAATGCTCTGTCTTATAGAATCACCGTATTCAGCCGGAACGCCACGTCTTTCTTTTGCGACTTACTCATCTCGACAGATTACTACTAGAGCTTCCATCCCGGGAATTTATTTCTTGGGAATCCCGGGACTTTTAGATTTCCCGGGACTCCCGATTCCCGGGAAATTGCGTTTTCTCGTTCCCGGAATTCAGGAATCCCGGGAAAAAGATTTTTAATTTATTTCAAAAGGCTAGGTTCTGCGAAAGAAATTCTGTAGGAAATATCTTTATCGGCAAACATTTGGAGTGAGCAGTGAATGAAAATTTGCTTTTCCAACTGATTTGCAGGTCTTTGGACTATATATCTTTAGGCTTGCTGATATGTTTTCATGATTTTTTTTGGGAAAATAGTCCAAGCCTTACTCAAAATACTACTAAAAATGGTGATATTTTCATGCAAAAATGGATTAATTTGCCGGCCGTTGTACCGAAGCATTTCCTTACAGTAGCGTTAGTGATGCGCACGATATCTCTGCAACCGATGAACCGATTGATCAGATTTTTAACAGTTCTTTTAATAGTTTATTTTAATAGTTAGACCTTGAATGAATGCAATCAAATTAGTAATTGAAATAGCGGTAATTTCTTAAAAAATCGATGAGTGTTTGTTTCAAAAGTTGGGATGGTTTGTAGTGATATCAAACTTAACGCAAACGCAATTTAAAATAAAGAATGTTTCTAGAACAACTGCAGAAATATTTGATCGGTTCATTGAATGCATATTTTGTCATATAATGCATATAATGTCTAATCTAATCTGTAATTTTTTGGATGCATGAAAAGAAACGAAAATGAAATGGAAAGAAACGCTGTAGCTGTCCAATATCATGCGCGTCCAACCTATTTGAATGTCGCTTTCAAAGATGCAGGCAGGATTTTTGAAGCGATAAGATCAAGTAATCCAGATACTCGCCCGTAACAGGAAATCGATAGTAGGCTTCATCCATCGCTGCGCAGTGCGTCCATTATCTGCTTGATTTTGATTCACACTTAATTCGGAATGATGCTAATCCTACTGCGACAGAAATGGATTCCATATATCACATGTTCTCATTTGATCGGAAATAACTGCACAATACTCTGAAGCAGCTTAATCTTTTCATTCAAGATTACCAAAGAAGGTGCTTTGCATTAAATTGATCCATCGTATCAGAACAACGAATTGCTGCTGGGCAGTAACTCCAGCAGCTGCGTTTTGTATATCGTCCCAATCGTATCCGTGATTACCAAAATTTAGGTTATACATATAGCCAAGAAAAATCAAAAGAAGTTGATGTTGCGTAAACTTATTGACGAGTTATCAAATGATTGAATGATGTGAAGGACACCAAATCGCCTTTTTCTGCTTTTAGGACAGATATACATGCAATCAAACGGGTTTGAAATTTTTTCAATTTATTCTTTTTAAAAAAAAATCATTCACATTTTTATTTTTCTTCTGTATTCCCGGGATCCCGGGATTTCCCGGGAAGTTTATTATTCATTTCCCGAATCCCGTGAAGCTGAAAACCGTCGGGAAATGGAAGCTCTAATTACTACGGCAAGAAATAGGGAGTTTTGTTCTTCGGATAACAATATAAAAGTAACTATCTTTGTCGTTCGCTTTGCACTGGTACGGGTAGAAACATAAGCACAATTCGAGGTGAAAAATAAAGTTACGTGACAATTGGTTATAGTGGATGGAAATAGAAATTTTCTACTTTTTCTCAATGATTTGTTCAAACCAAACTACAAATTTATTAAAAGTAACCGAAGAACCTGCTTTTTTTTAAATTTTTTTATGAATAATTTTTGGAGAGCCCCCTAGCCCCACTCTGACTACGTGCAATCATCATGCATTCGCTTGTTCTCAATGGTTTGGAACGGCATTCATACTCTCTCGGTTTGCATCAGAATTATCCACCTTTGGATATGTCATTCCGGCTGTTCGATTCAAAAGCGTGTGGACGCATGGATGCAGCTCCATTGATCTATTTTGTTCGGGTGCATTCGGATCAGTACATATACGCTATGAATCTCGGTTAAGCTTCGACTCTTCAGAAATTCGCATTGCATTGAATTATTTTATTTCATTTATGGTAGCTTAATAGGACCTAAATCAAATCAAACAATTTGTGGTTTTCATTCGAAGTCATTGAGCGGAATCAACAACCTAAACGGGTGCAGCTAAAACAGAATCCTTTTGTATTCATTGCAAGCGTCACTTGCGGTTTCTCGAGCCATAGAGCCTTGGATTTGTACAGTTATGCGTTATATTCATTACTGTTTTTAACCACCAAATGAAAATTCATGATTTATTTAACATAGGCATTTCTGAATTCAATGTGAATTTGATTTTTGCAGGCTTGGAAAAATGCCGAGTTAGCATTTTGAAGTACGTCAGACGAGCACAGTATTATCGACAATTGGTCGGTGTTAAGTCAGACTGAACTAAGTGACAAATTATTGATTTCGAGAAAATCGAGTTTAAAGTTTGAATCGCAGCATCTTTTACACTATGATTGGATAATATTTTTTGCCATAATTCTTGTTTATTGTTACATATTTCAAATCTGGCGAAAGCACAATGTAGCTGACGAAATTCTTTATCCAGTGCTATCATTATCTCATGTTTTGATGTTTTGCGACTTAGTCCGGTCTGACTTAACACCGACCAATTGGTCAACATTACGAACGAAAGTGCTGTTGAACAATAACATTTGACATTAAATCTAAATTTGTTCGACATTGATCGAATACTGATTCAATACAGGTCCTATCTTTTACCCGAATTTGTACAATATTTCGTCAAACTTTGCTGGGAATTCAATGTATTCTATCCACCAAATAGCTCTTCTTGTTTTGTTGCATTTTATGTATTTTTTCATATTTATTTGCTAGTTGAGCTTGATATTCTAGCATTTATTAAAAGTGTTTCTCATCAGGTAGGTTTTGGACGTAACGATGTTATATATTTAGCCAGCAAACAAGTCAAATGTTTTATTACCAAACGTTCTGTATTAATGGATCGTGCAGCTAACGCAACCATGAACAAGAAAAACAAAGCTGCAAATTAATGAAAGACCGGAGCGGCTGTAACTTTTAACGGCCGAATGAAGGCGTCAATTGCTGCCCTGCGGCTGGGTGGGTCGTGCAGTGCGATGTACAGTAACCATTTGGCCCCACGAAAAAGCGATGATTAATTAGCATTCGCACACGAGCTAAACACTAAACAACATTTGAACAACCAAACAAACCATTCCCGAGACGCCAGAGTCGTAGTTTTCTATACCACTTATTCAGTGGGAGAAACTCCGCACAGTTTGCGGCTTCCAATTACGTCAAACTAGTAGCACAAAAGGTCGTTAATTGACTCGATTGGTTACATATTTTCGGTAGATCACACTCCGAACTTGTTTCATCTTTTTGACTACTTTCGCAAATGAAAATGGAATTATTTTCAAACATTGTGCTTTCAAGAGCCCCATAATAGTTTTTCTGTTCAATTGACCATGAACGCGGCGAACCATTCCACAGACCACATTTTCTATCCGCAACAACTCTTGCTTGAATGGGACTTGCATCCAATAGCCCCCTAACAACAAATACCAACTTTTGTGAAATCGTGCTATCACCATAATATCCCACCTACTGTTGTTGACTTTTAATTGCAGAACGTGATTGCGAAGTTTATTGCAGCTGGCCCCGAAGCGCTCCTTCCTGATTATGCATTATGGTACTGCAATTAAATTGCCATTGCCAGTGATCGTTTAATTAAATTGAAATTAGTTTCCCATTTCAATGCGTACTCATTGAGTCCTGGTGGAACTAACACAAACGAAAAAGTAGCACAAAAAAACGGTCGGTGGAAATTGCGTCTGTAACAATTCATTTTTTACTATCCGGTGAGTCGGGGATTTATTCCCAGTTTGTCAGGGAATTGTCAGCGTTTTAAAACTCTCGGCATTTATTTAAACTCCAAACTTTACGAGAAACGTACCAATTTAACCTAGCTGATTTCAAAGTAAATTAGTGCAAAACGTTCCTTGGACAATTGGCTTTCATGGACAACAAAAAACTTGGATAAACCTTTAGTGTGTCGTATGGTTCGAAGATATATAAAGTGGGGAGTTGTAAACCACCATTAGTGGGGAGTTGTGTGGCATACATTTCAGCGGGTTAGTTTTTTTAAAGAGCAGTATGATTTCGAAAATTCAATGAATAAATCATACAATTATTCGAAAATCAATGAATAAATAGTACATATTATGATATAAAATTTTTCAATTTTATGCGAAGAACAGGATTCTGCGACAATTTTAATTTGATGCTGGGCAATGCAGTAAAATGAAACAGTTTTTTTCAGTCACAGATATATTTGTTTCTTCTTTTTTTTCACTCATTCTTGAGTATGCTTGATGTAACCTTTTGTTCGTTAGCATCTTGTGGGATATAATTGGCCTTAATTTTAACTTTATATTCGATCATACTCGATTAGATATTCAGTCATTTGATTTGATTTCGAGTGAGAATCCTGATTGACAGTTTCATGAAGGATAGAAAAATAATTCGATGAGATTTAAGTTCAAATTTGTTAACTTTTGGGAATCGCTGTACATTGAACAGAAATCGCAATAGTAAATGAGAAATAAAGGTTTTGTCTATTGTACGAAGATAGCGAATAGTTATAGAAAGTATCACCTTTACCCGAAAGACGTGTTGCGGTTAATGTCTCCAGATTCTGAATTGAACTTGCAACTCTGTCTTCTTGATATGTCGTCTTTGCTCTTATCCCATATTATGAGGAAAATCTTCAATAAACAGACGTGTTACTTGAATGTATGGTCCAGCCTGATATTTTCTTGTTCGTTTTCTGTTGTGATCCGTGCACAAAGAGTAACGACCCCGGCATTTCTTCTTAAAGGAAATTATGAAACATGGTTTTATTCTTTTTTCTAAGATTATGTGAAGTGTGCTCGATTTGAAAATAAAATTTAAGGACAAGCAAAAATCTGGATCTATAAATTCAGATTAAATGAATCTACCCCAAAAGATAACAAACATGGATCCAAAACTCGAAGAGCTTTTTTTTTTTCTTTTTCAATCATCTTTCTTTTAATGTTGATAAAGACAAACAGGATTCTCAACCCAAAATTGCAATAAAATCCGTCGTTTATTACAATGACTCAAACTGTCTACTTTAGTTCATTCAAATATAAAGCTTTGAATTTAAGCATATTGTATTTTACCAGGCAGGATAGGATCAGGAAGAAGGGTCATTCTAGTTTACATTAGGAATCCCCTAGAGCGAGAAAATAAATGAAAAAGGCATGATAAAATCCGTTACTACATTAATCAACATCTTGAAAAGGTATAAGATTATCGAATAAATTTGGTCAACACCTTTCCACACCTCCTCGTTCATAAAGTGTCATTTTCGTCCAAGACCCGAGAAATCTCAAAATATACTTTTTTCTGCTGAGAATGGGACTTTGTATACATTGAAATTTATCTGAATTTACTGTTCATTTAAACCCAAATTTTTTTTGTAAGTCCTTGTTAATCGACTTCTTAATAGAAAGTAACCTAAAAACTGATACAATTTTAATAACTTTCTGGGGTGATTTTATATCGATTTATAGCATTCTACGAAGTTGTAAACAATGGGACTGTTCATCAGATTCTCACTTTTAATATTTTTTGAATGTCTTTAGTACCAATAAGTAGCAAAAGGCGAATTAATTTCATTAAAAAACTTAAGTTTTCAATCAAAAAACTTTAAAATAAAAAGTTGTTCTAGACCCTCCAACAGAATATTTTAATTTTACTTTTAAATGAAAGGGAAAAGTCCATTCTTTCATATCTCGAAGTTTTACAGATGCTGATTTTTTTAATAAAGTTGTTCGACAAAGACACCGTGTAGATGGCAAGTCCAATCCTGCTGGCTTCAGGCTTCTGTCTGATGAACGTGCCATTATGACAATGTCGTTGGCGAAGCCAAGAAACTGGACGGACTTCCTGAAGGTCGTGCCACTTGTGGCTATCCCCGCTCTCCTTATTTCACCTTCTAACGCAACGTTGAACAGCAGACACGATAGACCATCACCTTGCCGTAATCCTCTTCGAAATTCAAAGGGACTCGAAACTGTCCCTAACAACGCACAGCACCCGATCCATCGTCACTTTGACTAATCGTGTTAGCTTATCTATCCGGAAAACCGTACTCGTGCATTATCTGCCATAGCTGATCTCGATCGATTGTGTCATATGCCGATTTGAAATCGATGAACAAATGATGTGTGGGCACTTCTGCCGAATCGCGAATATTTGGTCCGTGGTGGCGCGGGAACCCACGAATCCCGCTTGGTAGTGTCCCACGAACTTCCTTGCAAATGGTGACAATCGACGGCAAGGGATTTGGGAGAGGACCTTGTAGGCGGCACTAAATTGCGTGATCGCGCGGTAGTTGCAGCAATCCAACTTGTCACCCTTTTTGTAGATTGGGCAAACGACACCCTATATCCACTCTTCCGGAAAAGTCTCCTCCTTGAAAATTTTGGCGATTACCCAGTGCAGCGCACCACCGTATTTTAACCGTCCAGCACTGGTGCGAATGGCTACCCAAATGAGCAGCCGCTGGTGCTGTAAGAAGATTTCGCTAGAGTTTCGGAAGGTGTTGCACAAAATACAACGGCGCGAGTGCCGGAGGGTTAATAACTCGCTGGGTAGTTGATTTACACCGGCAGCTTTGTTATTTTTCAGCCGACCGATCTCCTCCTTGACTTCGTGGAGATCAGGGGCCGGCAGCCTATCGTGCTCCATGATCCGTTGCCATACCACCTTTGTCCTCTGCTGCTTCACCGTTGAGGTGCTCGTCATAGTACTGCTTCCACCTCTCAATCACCTCACACTCGTTCGTAAGAAGTTTGCCATCTAAGTCCCTGCACATATCGGCTTGCGGAACGTAGCCTTTGCGAGAATAGTTCCGCTTCCCTTAGAACTTCCATGTGTCGTTTACGCGGTAGAATTGTTCCATCGCTTCGCGATCTCGTTCCTCCTTTTGGCGTTTCTTTCTCCGGAGGACCGAGGTTTCTGTCTCGTTCCGTGCTGCAGAATTCTCGCCCGTGCTGCATTCTTCTTCTATATTAACTGCTTACATTCGTCATCGAACCAGTCGTTTCCTCGATTCGGAATCGCTGTACCTGGTGCCGCTATAACAGTACTTCCTATGGCGGAACGGATCTCCCTTCAGCTATCTTCAAGAGTAGCTGCGCCCAGCTGTTCTCTCGTGAGTAGTGGTGCTTCCAGCCGCTGTGCGTAGTCTTGGGCAACCCAGGCGTCCCGAAGTTGCACGATGTTGGGCTTGCCGTCCGACTACGACGAGTGTTGTACACCGTCGAGAGTTTTGAGCGCATGCATACTGCAACTGGGTAATGGTCCTCATCTATATTCGCACTGCGGTAATGTACGAACGTTGGTGATATCAGAGAAGAATCGATTTGGATGTCGGTGCGTTGGTCAGGTGATCTCCAGGTGGCTTCGTGGATATCTTTGCGGGGGAAGAAGGTACTTCGGACTACCATGCCACGGGAGGCTGCGCTGTTTGACCCGATTACCAGTCTAAACGTTACCTCCCGTCCTACCTGAGCGTTCATATCACCGACGACGATTTTCACGTCCCGTTGCGAACAGCCGTCGTACACCTCCTCCAGCTTCGCATAGAACGCTTCCTTCTCGTCGTCGGGTCTCCCATCGTGTGGGCAGTGTACGTTGATGGTGCTGTAGTTGAAGAAACGGCCTTTTCTCAACTTACACATCCTTGCGTTGATCGGAGTCCATCCAATCACGCGTTGACGCATCCTACCCAGCACTACAAAGCCAGTTCCCAGCTCGTTGGTGGTGTCACAACTCTGGTCGAAAGTAGCCGTCCGATGTTCGCTTTTCCATACCTTTTGTCCTATCAAGCAAAGTTCCTGCAGTGCTACGACTTCAAAGTTGCGTGGTTGGAGTTCGTCGTAGATTATTCTTCCGAAAGCTGGAAAGCAGAGTGACCTGCAGTTCCATGTTCCGAGTTTCCAATCGTAGTCCTTTTTTCGTCGCGTAGGTATTTCCGATTCGTATTTTCTTCTGCATTATTCGTAACGGTTAGTTTTCCAGGGCGGCTTGTTGGATCTTGCTCAACCCCCTGTCTCACGCTGACACGAGGATTTTTTCACCAACAAAATCGAAACGATTTTTTTTTTCAATTTTCCTTTTATTCTGGTGTATTTGCTTCATTTGTGTCGAGAAAAGATTGTGCAAAATTATTCTTCCCGATTAACAATATCTAAAGAAATTTAATTTCAACGCGGATCATTCGGAAGACGTGACAGGTTGTCCCATGAATGGCGGATGCTACGCGTTTTACAAGTCCCTTGTGCGTGCATAATAAAGTGATCTGTGGGCCGAATCTGGTATCCAGTCGAATATCGAGTGAACAGATAAGTATAGGAAGCCATACTTAGAAGAAGGGTTTGACGAAAGGTGGTCGCGGTTTCTTAATCTGCCACGTTTTTTCGCCAAATAAAGTTCTTGGTACTGTAATTCTCGGCTTTTTTCTCGCGCTGAGGAAATTTGAAAACTATGCTATATTATTGTACATTCGAATCTGTTGTGTTTAGCTCCATCATAACGGTATTGGTCTGTTAGTGTTCTGCAGTCGGACCAGCCACCCGGATCATCATCAATGCTTTCTTCGTCAGCTTCATCTCAGATTTTTTATTGTTGCGATATCCCATACAAGTGGAATGCTCGAAAAAAGTGGCATAACGGTGGTTACGGAAGCCTGCACCTGTTACAGACCAGCCAAGTGAATTTGGTGAGATCAATCGAATTTATAATTAATTTTTATTATCCATTTAGTTGAATATTATATACACACCAAAAAATATGAATTTTATTATTGACGTAATAGCAAACATTACACAATTTTACAATCCGTAATTCACGAAACGACGAAACATTACCGTGTTCCGTTTAATTTTACATGAAACATATACTTTATATGCGCATTAACATAAAATTACACTTACTGCCATTCAAAAGAAATGCTAAATGTGGAGTAAAATTACATGATTTACGAAAAACAACGTCATGTAAAATTGAAATCAAGCGTAAAACTAAGTCATTTTTATGCTCGAATATGTCAGGGTCAGGAGACGTAAACTTACACGATTTTCTGTAGGTGTTTAAATCACTCCAAACTCATATCCCATTTTCCTTCCCTACTAACCAATTCTGACATCCGTAATGCCTATGAAGATTGCGTGGGTTTCCCGCATCTTCTTAAGTAGGTATTCAACTAACATTTCCTTCCGATTGACGATCGTAAGGACATGGCCAGGTGTGCAGTGAACTATACTATTGTATAAAAAGATTTCACTGTATCAGCCATCCACGATGAGTGCGGTCGTTTTTGCTATGCTATGCTATAATACAATAGTTGAATGAAAAACTATCAGCAATTTTCTTGAAACTATTCGCTCATATAAATATGAACATTTCGGTATCGGATCGTATACATTGCGGAATATTCCAGTAAATTTCTATTTAGAAATGAAAATAGAGAAATGTTCTGTGTTATATGCAATTGACGAATTGGTTTTCAATAGCGTCATAATTGCTTTAGCAAAGGTGATAGGTAAAATTATGAAGAACTTATTTAGAAAATTAAGTTGATCAATTACAATCACATGCGTACCATCACATTCCGTGTTTTATCAATCGCAAACAAGAAACACGCCAAACTCAATTTGATTAACACATTCTAGTTCAATTTTCTAGTAATTACCATGCCCATATGTTACATCAAAATAATTGCATGATACAAAACTGTGTGAAACATGCAGTTTGCCGAATCTTATTGTTGGACGCAAAGCGGAAATGAATAATATTCCAAAGGCACTACGTATTCAGACAAACACAACGCATAGCAAGCAATGCGACACAAGTGATGCAACAATACAATGATGCTAAATTTTTATTCGGCTTATTTGCTATTTCCGTGGTAAGGTAGTGCCTTAACATTATTGTCGATTTTTAAATAATTTTACACTGGTGTAGCCGCATAAAAGCCTGTTTCAGAACGGTAAAACGACTTTCGGCGACATGACCTTCGGCGAAATGACTTGCCCCCAATTGAGATTCCCGATCGCGAATGTCACATCTTTGGATGATTTAGATGTCCACCGAATGGCATAGCGATGCACCATCCAATGTAGACGCATGGTATCTAGTTTAATTACAATGCCTAACTCTTAAACTTCTATTTCCAACTGAATCCAATGACTGCGGCACAGATACTCGTACAACGGCAAGTGTAGAAAATTCTATGTTATTTCGCCTAGATCACAAACGAAAACAATTTATTACATTGAGCTTCCCATTCCAAAACCTCGTGCGCTTACCGCCGTCGTCGTCGTCGTCGTCGTCGTCGTCGTCGTCGAGAAGAAACAAAATCAAACTCGAATTCACCCACCTTCCCACTGCCCCGCCCCACTTTGGAGGACGCCTTTGACGTCATCGTTTTCACCGGCCTCCTAAAGTGCTCTGTTCTGTGTAACGCCAAACCACTGCTGCCGGTGGGTGGGTGTGGTAAAGGAAAAATTGCGCATTCGCCGTGGAGTGGCGGATCGAAACGTTGCGGTGGTGTTGTTTCTGTACCTACATATTCGCTCAACGCGACCGGCTTCGTTGATGTTTGTTCATCTTGTTCTAATAATTCCTCTTTGCCATGACCACATTACCACCACCACCACCACCGCCAGCACTACCCCACTACCACTACCGCTGGAGCCGTAAACCGAGACCTGTTTGGGATGTCGTGTTTCATTTTCCAATCAGCGCGGTTGCCTTCTTTACGCTATGTTCATCCCCGCTATGAGCCCCCTTGTTTCTACCGTGCGAGATGTGATCTGTTTTCGTTTTGTATTGGCTGATTATTGCGAGCCATTCACTTAGAAGGGGGCTTAGCAGTTAGAGGAAGCGGATAAATGTATGATGTGTAATTAGATTTTGTTTTTTGATGTTGTTGAAATTTATAAAGATGCATGGGTGGTTGAGGGACAATTAGTTCAAAGGGTTTTATGCAACTGTGGGTTTTGAGCCGTTCTTTCTACGGCTTAGCTATGTTGAATAATTCTGAGAAGGTCGGCCAACTTTCTAAAGTGCTGTTAAAGACATTATTTCTTCGTATAGCTGGCTGCCGGCCATTTTTTATTGAACCCATTTGCCATTTACATTGTCCACCGTAAAACTAATTAAAACATACTCCCAAGGGTCAATTGATGAAAAACGAAATTTTTAATATAACTTTTGCAGTTTTCATTTCTTTCTAACATATCCTTTGGATATTTTTCAGAGTTATTGAAGACGAATATTTTCTTCTAATACATCAAAACTCTCGCTTCTAATATTCAAAACATCCAAGTATTTATGATTTTTTTTGATTTTTTGAAATTAATTTTGTGAAATTTAAAAATATTTCGTTTTTGCAATTTTTTGCTCAATTATACCCCGAATCTTAAACTTATATGTAGATGAAAAAAATATCTTTTGTCTTCTATGAAAAAATAGTGTTGGCGCCCTCAATGTGGTCACAGGTGGAACTAAAATTTTCTAACCAAAACATAACTTATGTAGGGTATTATGTAGGGGAACCCGGGGCTAGTTGGCGGTTGGGGTAAGTTGGCGGAACCCCCTTTTCTCCGTTTCTATTAGCCATAAAGCGCTGTCTCTCGTTGTGTACCTCAAGTAATGTAAAACGCGTTGTCCAATGTGTTTTTGTTGCGAAACATTGTGTTTTGTAGAAGCTGTGGGCGATATTGTGTTTTTGAGGGTTGTACGTCATTTCGCGGAATACCATTTCCCGGTATACCATATTCCGGAAAACCATATCCCAGAATGTACTATTTCCCGGAAAACCATTTCCCGGAATGTACCATTTCCCAGAAAACCATTTCTCGGAATGTACCATTTCCCGGAAAAACCATTTCCCAGAATGTTCCATTTCCCGGAAAACCATTTCCCGGAATACCATTTCCCGGAAAATAAATTAAACCACGTACCTTGCCACCACTCATTTTGATTACACTTGCTACGCAGCAAATGTCATACAAACTACGAAATTCTCTCTACTTTAGAACATAAAATTTAGTTTGGAAATATGCTTGGAATTTTATTGATTTTAAATGTAAGTTAGAATAACATCTCAACAATGCTTCAGATATATTCTATCATCTAAAAAATCTGCGGTTTTTCTTTCTTATACATGCATGCTTCCTTGTCGTTATTTTTGGCATGTTTTTGATTTATATGTACTTTCTATTTCTATGTAGTTTCACATTCTTTTAAGAACTCTTTCAAAATATTCTTGGTGTTTTATTGGATTTAAGTACTAGTGGTCCTAACATACCTTTCCCATAGAAAATTTGACAGTTCATAAATTTCACAGTCGACCGACGAAAACGGGTGCTTCGAGGTCGACAAATTAATTAAACGACCAAGACGGGTTTCGTCGGTGGACAATTTTCGTCACCATAATAATCGCCAGATTTAATCTGTGTGAATCTGGTTCCAGTTTTAAACTATCAACTAATCGATCGATTTAATTGGTTGAAATAGACCGATTTCTACAGATTTCGTCTGTCATATTTAATCGGTTGTCGCGTCGGCTGACGTCGATGTTAAACCCCCATAAGAGTTGGTGCAACAATCGACCGATTAATTGGTGGCATAGTTAGCCGATTGTGCCGACGCAAGCCTATTTAGTCGGTGGGAAAATCGGGAGGATTTTCTATGGGGTTATAAATTTTTGAATTATAATTGTTATTCTATGAGCTTATTCGCCTTCTTTTGGAGATGAGCAAATCATGAAAAATATTTTTGAATGTCTTCTTTAAAATTTGAGTACTTTTTTGGAAATTAATAATTCATAACAATCTTCTTTGAGACATTGCCTTTTTTAAGCATAATCTGTTTTCTGGTACTTTATTGGTTTATGAGCACTTGTTTTTTATTAATATGATTAGAGAGCAAAGATAAGGTGTCAAGCGAACCAAACAAAAACTTGGAATGCAGAATAATGTCTTCATGTTTTATTCCAGCACAGTCAATCATTATCTATAAAGCTTATCATATCTTGATTGTAAATTTTATTTGTCGCGGAATAATGTGAAATAAAGAATAGAGGAAAAACGGTATATCTCAGGATGCGCTCATATTATATTGGGATGATAAGTGTTTTTTATGTAAAAATGTCTGAGGAACGCGATGGCATTAAAATTTTCAAAATTAAAATATATGTATTGAGAGAAAAACTAACTTTTAATATTTAACTGAAAAATCGCATAGTTGGCAGCACTGCCGGCAATTTTCTTCAAAAGCCAATTTATTGTCGCGCTTATAATAAAATCTCACATTGCGGGCGTCTGAAAGGCGCATCAAATATAGCCGCAGTTGCTCCGCAAGCAGATTTCAGTGGAGCTTTATTTTTCTGCCAGCTGTGTGCTTTTCGAAAGGTTCAAGGAAAAAGCTGCCTATAAATTTATATAGGCGGCTGTCACGAGCCTATCTCAATTGAGCTTTCATATTATGCCTTGCAGGATAATCGCTCGATATGCGATTAAATGAAAGCTCAATTGAGATAGGCGTGTGACAGCCGCCTATATTTTCCTTGAAGCTTTCGAAAAGCACACAGCTGGCAGAAAAATAAAGCTCCACTGAAATCTGCTTGCGGAGCAACTGCGGCTATATTTGATGCGCCTTTCAGACGCCCGCAATGTGAGATTTTATTATAAGCGCGACAATATAATCGCATATCGAGCGATTATCCTGCAAGGCACAATACGGTTTGATTCTAGAGTAAATAGAACCGGAGATATGATCAAAAGAAAATCAAGCGTTTTGGCAATTTGCCAAAACGGGGGGTGCTCCCATGACCCGAGGGGTGGTTCAATTGACACAAAAATTTGGGTTTTTATATATTGGCCCTAGATGAACAATTCCTTCAAATTTGGTTCAAATCCGTGAAGGTCGATTTCAAGTTTGCATATTTTTTTGATCACTTCGCGTGGAATGACCCATATGTAAGTCAACATAGCTCTGGATTTGTTCTTAAAGTTCAAATTACATGTTAACTTTAGATTTCAATAGTATAAATAATTACCGAGAAAAAGTAAATTCCGGGTAATGGTATTCCGGGAAATGGTACATTCCGGGAAATAGTATTCCGGGAAATGGTACATTCCGGGAAATGATATTCTGGGAGATGGTACATTCCGGGAAATGGTTTTCCGGGAAATGGTACATTCCGGGAAATGGTTTTCTGGGAAATGACATTCCGGAAAATGGTTTTCCGGGAAATGGTAAACCGGGAATCGACGTACAATCGTTTTTGAGCATACTTTGTAAATTCTCTTAATTTTAAACATTTTATATTATTTAGGGTGGTTTTCAATATATTCACCGAACGATTTTATTTTTCGATAGTGCGTGAAAAGAGCTTTCAGCATCCGTATAGGTATTATACCTATTCATACCCAAAAATAATTTTTTAAATCCTTTTTGCCTTTCTCATATAGAAAGGTTATGCAATCACTCTGAAAAACGTCAACCTAATCCCGGCCCGGAGGGCCGAGTGTCATATCCCATTCGACTCAGTTCGTCGAGATCGGAAAAAGTCTGTATGTGTGTGTGTATGTGTGTATGTATGTGTGTATGTGTGTGTATGTGTGTGTATGTATGTACGTATGTGTCAAATAATGTCACTCATTTTTCTCAGAGATGGCTGGACCGATTTGCCCAAACTTAGTCTCAAATGAAAGGTGCAACCTTCCCATCGGCTGCTATTGAATTTTGGATCGATTGAAATTCTGGTTCCGGAATTACGGGTTTCAGAGTGCAGCCACACAGAAAATTCTCATATAAACTATAGGAAAAATTAAAAATATTTTTGATGCTAAATGTGTTCAAGGTGCATGAAACGTCGAGATGATGCAAACTCGAAAAAAATTTGACAATTCACTTTTTTTGAATTTGGCACATTTTTGCCTTTCTCATATAGAAATGTTATGCAATCATTCTGAAAAACGTCAACCTAATCCCGGCCAAATTTTTTTTTCGACTCGCATAAGGTTTCTGAATTTTAACAGGGGCGTAGTTGATGGTTTACGGAGAGGGGTTAGACCCCCCCCCTTCTACTGTTCACTCCCCTCCTTTAAAAACCTCCTTAAATCACCCCTCAGACCACCACCCCATCCAGCCCTCATACCCCTCCCTTTCAACCCCATCATCTTTAAACCACCACTATATCACAAAGCATACCAATTTAAGCTGGGGAGTCGTTCGTTCATGGGACTTTCGCCCTCCTCACATACCCACCCCCGCATGACAAAATGAGTTAGCAAGCAGATAACATTGATCTCATGCTGATTAGGCTAATGGAGTATGATATTTTTTTGTTTCAAGTGTTTCACCGTCGACACGTAGCTCATCAAGTTCGTGGCTGGCATGCCATTGTGTATAAGTGCAAAGTGTACTAAGAATGTAATGGACTTTTCCACAATTATGTTGAACATAAAAAGCCTCCGTGCCCTAGTTTAGAGAAATGAGAAAGGCACAATTGCACCGCTAGGTGGATTAAAACAGGTTTTTTTTATCACTTCGCGTGGAATGACCCATATATAAGTGCATGACTGCCACGAGCCTAATGAGCAACACGTCGACGCTGACACACTTCAAACAAACAAAAATATAACATTTAATTAGCTTAATCAGTGTGAGTTCAATGTTGTCTTCATGTTAACAGATTTTGAAATGTGGGGTGGTAAGGAAGTGGGGGATGATTAGACGGAGGGGGAGGATACATCGGGAACAACCTAACGTATTTTGGTATATAGGTGGATGAAGCGAATGTGGGTGTGAGGTTGGTCTGAGAGGGAGGGGTGAGAGAGTTGAGGAGGGGTTGTGAGAGTAAGGAGGGAGAGGGATGGATGGGGAGCGCAACACCCAACTTTATATTATATCTTTCAGTTGAGACTAGGTTAGTGATAATTGATTCAGTCATCACCGAACAGTCTGTGAGATAATGTACATAATGTAGATAATCATTTGAGACTAAGTTTCTGAAAATCTACCCAACCATCTCCGAGAATCGAATTAAGGGGGCGTCTGTAAAGTGCTAAAACCGAAATTAATTTTGTTTTATGCAGCTCTGGGCTAAATACATTTGTCCCAGGAAAGGACAAAACCCTCTTAGCCAAGTCACATTCAACGATTTATCAAACCCCCATTGAAATGGTCGGTACGGTTGTCCACGTTTCTTCCTTATTGAAGGTTCAAAATAATTCGCTGTTTAAGTAAATAATTTGATTGCCGTATAATTTTGAATCATCTTCATTTTGTACTCTGCACAGTTGGCCTGGCTGCTTTAATGAATGTATCACATACCACATGTGCCACAAACATTAAAATAGTCAAAAAAAAAATTGTAGGCGAACGTCTGCAATTTTCCAGGACCTCTACATGTATTGACTGTGTAGGTATAGACTAGTCTAGACTAGACAAACCGAAAGTAATTTTTTTACGATTTCGAAAGTAAGGCAACAATGTAGCTCTTGTTTGATGTGAAGATTTATTTATACATTCAGTATGTACGAAAAAAAGGATTTTTCAGTCACGCAGAGCCACATATGCGAGTGTGCAAAGAGTCCAACCATTTCCACGTCGAGGAGCGCCACGATGGACATGGTAACTCTTGGCACAATCGTCTGAAATAGGAAATTCAGTAAGATTTTTAAGGCTTAGACTTGTAGTTACTCGATGAACCAAAAAAAAAGAAAAAAATATCTAAATTTCAGAAATTGGCTTCATAAAAACCGAAAAATCTCATATTTTACTGTGGAATTCGCTCACAATAATGGGGAGAATTTTTTTTATTCAGTTATCTGTGGTTCATCGGTTGGCTACACATATTTACCAGTTGTTAAAAAATCAAGTTGAATAATTTTTGAGTAGTCGTGTCCGACAACACCAGACGCCTCCCTTAATTTTGAAAGATGGTCCCGGGCACGTCTATGGTGGTCAATGTGGTTAACGCGACTTTGGTGGGGCGTCAGTAACATAGAACTACAAATGCAAAATGTTTGGCTTCCATTTTAGCAGAAAATATCTTTTTTGTATTCATCGCGGTATCGGTTTGAATAGGAGTTATCTATGTCACCATACTCCACAACCCGTAACTCCACAGCCGGAAGTCGGATCGAAACGACCTTTAATAACAGTTTTTGGGAACGCAACACCGTTCATTTGAGACTGAGTTTGGTCAAATCGGTCCAGTCATTACTGAGAAATCGATATAACTGTCATTCTGAATTTGGTTACTTTCGCCGGGACTTCCGGAACCGTCGATAGTGGCCAATGTGACCAAAGAGACTTTGAATGACTAGTGACCTAGCACTACAAATCCAAGCAGTTGTGGTAACATTTTCGAAAAATTTCCACCTTTTTACATTCATGGCAGTATACGTTGAAATCGGGATTTGTTGTGTGTTCGTATTCATCACCCTATACTTCTGGAACCGGAAGTAGGATCAATAAGAAATTAAATAGCAGCTGATGGGAACTTTGGACTTTTCATTTTAGACCATGTTGTAAAAATCGGTAAATAATTCGCTGAGAAATAGGTATGACATTAACTAAATGAGTTGGCAAGTTCCCCGGGGGCATCTAGACCCGTCATAGGTGGCCAATGTGGTCAAGGTGACTTCGATGGGTCATTAACCCTTTCATGCCCAACTTCTTTCTCGTGCATGTATGGTTTCAAAACTATTTTTCCTTTAAAACGGTGGGGTCAAGAAACAC
This sequence comes from Topomyia yanbarensis, assembly GCF_030247195.1. Taxonomy (NCBI): domain Eukaryota; kingdom Metazoa; phylum Arthropoda; class Insecta; order Diptera; family Culicidae; genus Topomyia; species Topomyia yanbarensis. Next base: position 329,998,453 of record NC_080672.1, on the reverse strand, counting down.
AAAAAGCCTTTTTTCATAAAGATAGGTGCTTCCCTCGCAGTGCTAGAAGCTGCTCAATTTTTCCCTTCCAATTCGCAATACAATTCTCCTAGAATATTTACAATAGTCCAATTGTGTGGAAAATGTAGCCAAAGACAGTCTAAATTAATAAGTTTTATCAATTTTCAATAATATTGCAACATAACGAAGATATATGAAAAAATCATTTTCCGTCGTCAACGTAAACTGTGCCTGGCAGCACTGCTCCATCGGAATCCAATCAGACTAATTGCAATAGCTTCAGTTCTAGTGATAGTCATTGAAACTATTAATACTCAAATGAAAGTCAATAGTCACATTTATTAGCCTTACTTGTTTTTGTGAGGAAATTTTGCTCTAATCAAAAGTTATAGCTGTTTAAAATCGTTGTTGTCAAAAAAAAACATGGGCATGAATGGGTTAATGATCTGGACACGCAAATCCAAGTAATGTTGTGCACATTTTAATATGTTTTGCATCATTTGGAGATCATGGTGGTACCAGTTCATATGGGAATTTGCTGGGTGACCGCACTCTTCAACCCGTAACTCCGGAACCAGATCAATAAAAAAATTCAATAGCAACCTATGGGAAGGTTGTACCTTTGATTTGAGACTAAGTTTGTGCAAATCGGTTCAGCCATCTCTGATAAAAATCGTTGAGATTGCTTGACACATACATATATACATACACACAAATACAGACTTTTTCCGATCTCGATGAACTGAGTCGAATGGAATAAGAGATTCGGCCCTGCGGGTCTCGGTTAAAAACTCGAACTTCCGACCGATTGCATAACCTTTCTATATGATAAAGGCAAAAGGTGGCTCTTCAAGGTGGATCTTTGTGTGAAATTGTGCAGCTTTTTGTGCACAGATATTCCTTTTTTCGTTTTCAAGTTTCACTTTGTGCAGGTGTTCTGCACATTGCAGTGATTATGTGCTGCTCTATTTTTCATCGGTGTATTTCGCTCATTGTGCACATTGTGTGAGCAAATAACAAGTCTGCAGGTAAGCTATTTTTACACGAACCTATTGCCCAGTGCGGGATGCTACTGAAGGCAAGAATGGAAAATGTGATATTATTGCGGTACTTAACTTGTAAATGTAACGATATCCAGGCCCCATATAACAAACGAAACACTGCTGCTCCACTGCTCTGCTGGCCGAATAACGGTCAATGCGCACACACAACAGAATAAAAAACTCCGAAACCTTGAAGAGGTGGAGAACGCGCACGATACCCTTGAAAGCGGATTAGCACTATTCTTTGTTGCGTTACACTGCACGGACTGGGATGGTCGACTTTTCGGTCTGAGAGTCACCAAACGAATGTCTTCGTTATTTTGCAATATTGTTGAAAATTAATAAAACCAATAAATTTAGACTATCTTCGACGTTTTCCACGAAAGTGTACTATTGTAAATATAAATAGGAGAATTTTATTGAGCATTGGAAGGTAAACATTGACTAGCTTATAGCACTGCGAGGGAAGCACCTAACTTTATGAAAAAATGTGTTTCTTGACCCCATAATTTTCATGGCAAAAGGCTTCATGGTTTCAGTATCCTACATGCACTAGTCAAAAGTTTGAAAAAGAGTTAAAAAAGGTCACAAAATTTTAAATGAACACAAACTTTATGTCAACGGTGCGAAACTTCACCATAAGGTGAATTGACACAGAATGAATTATTTTTAATTGTTTCGAAAAACTTTCCAAAAACCAATTTGGAACAGAAAGAGCATCAACAAAGAGGGTCTTCGATCGGTAACAAAACATCACCATAATAGCGCCCATAATAGTATGACGCCAACTTGCGTTGTCTGTAGCAACCGATAACAGACCATCAAAGTATACAGCAACAAAGTTTTAATTGGAAAATGTATTTGGGCGAATTGTAACAAGAAATCTAATCATCGTTCGGCGTGGTAATGAAAATAGGAAACTGTGCGCTTTCCCAATTTTCCGCTCTAGTTTATCGTTCTTTTATTATTAGAAGATGATACTTCCCTGAAAGCGAAGCTACAAAAGCACTGAATCATCCGAAATTGATCCATATTGCATTTTTCTCGCGCTTCTACTTCCGAATACTCGAAAGAAAAGCGAACGCCCCTCCCGCAATAGTTGTATGGAAATAGAACTTGGCAGCGGTTTATTTTTTGCCGTCGTCGTTCCGTGATCCGATAGTAATAATTCATCATCTGCCGCTCTCTGCCAAACACACAACGATGACGTAGAATCTATATTTGAACAGAGCCAATGACACGGAAAATGGACCTGCGCTTGCCTGACAGATGGTACTTAATCGCTTTCACTTGAACTTTCGACTTTCAATTGAGCGCCGAAAGGCGATGAAATGAAGTAGACGCGCGTACGGTTCGGTTCTTGCCGCTAGTTTTCTTTCCCGGGAAGCGTGAGGTGGTCGTCCGCGGAGAGGCGGATTCGATTCGCATTTCTGCTTCGCAAGCTCAAACCATTAATTTTGGCAATTCAATTTCCATTACTGTGTACACACGCGAGTAATACCCACAAACAAACCGACGAAACATATTCGAAATTAACCTAATTAATTATTTTATGCCGTTGTTTGTTTTTCTTTCTCGCGCGAAATATTACAGTCGAACGGTTCACAGGAGTAGGTATGAGCAAACGCATACGGCGAGGAATGGCACAGTTCAGAGGATCTGGAAAATGCGGATTGTGTCATCTGTCTGGATGAGTTTACGGATGCTTTCTGGCACTTACACACTAGACCGGCAACAAATTTGACAATTTTCCCTGTCGCATAGCCCAAAAAAGCATTAAAAACAAATTTGATGTTTTTTTTCGGAACACTGATAATCCTAATTGACTCCAAAAATGCCAAATATGAGTATTTTCCCATAGTCTCAGTTCAGTTTTCTATATAAATATATGTGGAGAATCGGTCATAGAAGAATAAAATTCAATGAAAAAACCCACAGCGACTCTGCGTACCTTGTAGCTTATTTTATTACGAACAGTTTTGTGGAAGGTTGCTTATCGGTTCGAGATTTTTGGACAAAGTTATTTAACTAAAAAAGTCATTTTTTTTAAATATCCTATTACAAGCATATGCGAGAAAGAGAGACAATCATTCAAATAAATTACGTAACGCTTTTAGGGGAGGGCGAGGTTGTATAACAAGGTGTGACATGTTGTGGCATTTGGGGGAGGGGGAGTAAGCTAATACGTTATGTAACATGTGTTTACTGTAGAAAAATATTTTTAACGCGCTTGTTGCGTAATTCAGGAAGGGTGGTATAAAAAAATGTGTGTAGGGGAGGGGGGAGTCAGTTTTGGGCAATTTTTGCGTTGCGTAATTTATGACTCCTGGAATACTTCTTTTACTATAAATTGCGATCAATTTGCCGTCTTCGACAGTGGCATAGCCGGAAATTTGGTTTGGAGGGGGTTTGGATGAAAAATCTTAAAATTTAATATGAGTTTGATAAATTATTGAAAACTCAAAAACATAAGTAGTCTAACAGACGTCATTCCAGTCTACAAACAAGAAGGATCAACATGGAACAGTTTTCAAACCTCTATAGATTATTTTGTTGTATAATATGTCAATGAAGTCAAAAATTGCGATCTTTTAAAGTGGGATAAATGATCTAAAAAAAAATTCAACGTTCAAGATCACCTAATATAATAATCCTTGACTTTGAAGGTTTGACAACTTCGGGAAGTTATCAACATAAAACAGCGCCTGCTTTGATATAGAAATTTTAGTGATTAATTCTCATAGAGGTAATTATGGTGAATTAATTTTTCAAAAATATTAAGAGACATGGTGCCTTCAGCAAAGTTTTTGATAATGTCATTTCAAACAATTTTGTTGAAAATATGAAGGCTACATGAATTCAACATATAGGGATTTAAATGGACTGGGCCTGCTATATTTCTCCTTAGTGAAGAAAAATTTAGGTGAAAACTATTTTTTTCTGCGCTACGGATAAAATTGTTTGAAACAATCATTGCGAGTTGAGAACACAAACTAAATTATGGATGGATGGAACTGAAACTTGCGTTTCGACTTCATCTCATCAGAATCCGACACTAATATGGTGGGCGGACTAAGCTAGCGCCGAATTGATGCTAGCTCCTGAAAATGGAATCACTCTTTGTGTTTTTGAGTCCTTTTAATATCTGGGAATTATTTGTTGTAAATCCAGTTCCCTTATTTTTTTTGTAAGCTTCAAAGGCACCTTGAACGCAATGTGAATTTATTATTTAATTACCGCAGAAGAGATTTATCAAATACAGTAATTTCAGAATAGCTTGTTGTAAAGATTTTCTACTACTATATTTCGATACTCTGAATATGTGGGATATTTATGTCTTTGACAAAGTTGTTTGAAATAGCACTTTCGAAAACTTTGCTGGAGACATTAAGTCTCGACCCAAATTTGGTTGAATTCTTGTCTATAATTACTTCTAGGAGGATTAACCGTCAAAATTATTCTATCAGCAGATGAACAGTTTTACGTTTTGAAATTCTTCAATGTTACTTAACATCGAAATTTGGCAGTTTCGAATGAATGTGATCGTGACCGTTAAAAATTTTTCGAGCATTAATTTTACTTTTCTTCATTAGTCAGCCTCACAACTTGCAGTACTAGTACGTAGCACACAAAATTTTAGTACGCCATTCATTGCATCCTGCAAAGAGGCTATTCATATAGTTGATAATACAACAAAAACCCAATGCTCGTAAAACCGATCCTGACCTGCTAGAGACAAAACTACATCAGCTTTCAACTAGTTTCTGAAATGTTATTCTTGTTGTTAACCATATTGAATTGTTGTTTAAACTCTACACAATCTAAAAAAATACATTTTCAGCAAATGTTGAAATGTATGCAAGTTTTCGATAAATAAGCTTATGTTTTATATGCAATCAACCTACTCAAATTTAGATTTCCATTCGAAAAATTGTCTCTAATCTATATTTTAAAGCATCTTTCCAAAAATGAGCTCATAATAATTCAGACAGTTATTTTATTTTACATTGAAGTAATTTGACAACTATGGGATTTTGGCTAAGAAATAAGTTACAAGATCCCCTTCCCACAATTTTCCAAAAGTTTAAAAGTGACGCTTTAAACACAGTTCTCAATATAGTGATCAGAGAATATTTTTCCAAAAATATTTTGTGGAATATTAAATTAAATTCGTCAGTATCAATTTTTTTTTTCAATCCAATTAATTTTGGTGTGGGGGGGGGGGGTTTAACCCCCTGGCTACGCCACTGGTCTTCGACAATGTTGATCCATTAAATTGTATATCTGAAGACGCTGGGATGCACAAGACGATATGCGCTGAAATTTTTCACTGAATTCATTGTTTCAATTCGGCATAAGGCTGATGGAGTTAATCCAACTTTTAATTGAGCGGTGATCCGGAAAAATTTTGTGCTGGTTTGTTACCAACGCAACGAATGAATTTTGATTCCTGGAGTAGGAGAATTACCTGGTATCGTTCGCGGCGTGCCTGATTGCAAGAGAAAATATTTTATTGATTTTGTTTCACGTTTCTGGCGTATATACTAGGATGATGCTGGACGTTTGATGACTCAAGGGTAGTCTAACTGGCAAAAGTCGATGTCCCTCTATTATAAATATTAACTTGGTGTAGCGTTAGCGAAAGTAGCATGGAGTCTGTATGAAGATATGAGCAAAATGTAATAAAATAATTGTGTTATACAACCCTTTGGAATTATCCCTTTTTAATAAAACCCTAGAAATTCAAACCCACATAAACGAATTTGTTGCCGAGTACATTATCATTCATTCGGCTTCAAACAGTTATAGGAAATCACTTCAGAATTGATACGCTTCTTCCTTAATTCACGAACCAATCCAGGTCTGTAAAATGGATTTGTTCGCAGAAAAACTTTTCATTATTTGGAATTTATTTCGTAGAAAAGGACCTCAAGATATAAAAGCGTATACGTTATAACCACTAATCTATCCGAAGTCTATGGATGCGATACATAATAGGATACTCGAAGAACCGTAAGCCGGGTGACATTGATGGAAACTTTTTTCGCAGATTGTTAATTTAACCTGAAGAGTCCACCGAATGATCTAGATTTCAAATGAGTTTTACTATAAACTAATAAAATACTGCTTCGTTATAGTTTGTGAGAATACTGTCCGATTTTGACGCACAAAAACTAGAAAAACTCCCAAATTTTGCTTCCCCTTTTTTTGAAGGTTCCTAAAGGTCTATTTTTGCCTTTCTCATATAGGAAGGTTATGCCATCGGTCGGAATTTCCACTCTTTAACCGAGGCCCGCAGGGTCTAGTCTCTTATACCACTCGACTCAGTTCGTAGAAAGCGAAAAGTATGTCTGAGTATGTATGTAAGTATGTGTCACACGATCTACACAATTTTTCTCAGATGTGGCTGGACCGATTTTCACACACTTAGTCTCAAGGTACAACGTCCCCATCGGTCGCTATTGATGTTTTAATTGATCCGACTTCCGGTTCCGGAGTTACGGGTTGAAGAGTAACACAGCAAATACCCATAAAACCAGCGCGGAAAAAAATCCGTTCATAAATCCAAAAAATCATCGTTCGTAAACTGAACGATTTACGAAAATCACGACAAAGCTCCTGAAATTATGGAAAATAAACCGCGGATTTATGAAACTAAGTGTGTTTTAAAACACCTAGTTCGTTCCAAAATGTACAAGGCGTTACTTTGCAATGTTTGGTTGGGTTAATGTGGTTGTTCCCTGGACATGTTCAATTTTTGTTCATACTTTGCGGATATACTGGTTTGTAGTTTATCAGGCGCGATATTCGTAATATATATTCACATTTTCGTAATATTTTATTCGCGAGTTTCGTGTTCTTATGTTCAAGATTTTAGGATCTTAGCGACGATTTTTGTAATTTATATGCACGTTATCGTGATTTTTAATTCTTGAACGCAGTTTTAAAATTAACACAAAGAGTAATGTGACTGTTTAATTACTATCGCATATTTTACTCGGAGTAACGTGACAATATGAGTTGATTCAGAAAAACGTAACTGATTCGCGATATCTAGTTTTGTGAACCACACCACGAACACGATTTGTGGCTCTATAATATATATTTTGGTGCTCAGTACAGTTTTCGTTTTCACATTGAACCTTATCAAATGAATAACGATGTTCGTGGTCCCAAAATTTTTCTTATAGCTGCTGCTAGCACCTCTTACTAGTCGCTAGAAGCTGGACAAAACTTTCATGAAAAAATACAAATTTTGTGAAATAGTTCAGGTAAAAATTTCAAGATCTTGTGCAGAGTTGCATGAAATTTATAATTATGGTTCCTGATGTCTTCTAAATATCACAAACACTCAAGATGGTCTATCTTGAGTGTTTGTGATCATGTGCCACGAGTCATGAACCAGTTCATTCATCCATGAATAATATTTTATGTTTTTGTGAACTATTTTACGAGCACGAGTGGTCAGGGGTGTAGATTATACTAGAAGTCATGAAGCAGTTCACGTTTCCATTAATAGGATTTCATGATTTTGTGAACTCTTTCACGAGTGGGAATGGTCAGTCGCTGGTAATCATGTATCAGTGCACGTCTAAATGAATATAATTTTTCGATTTTATGAACTATTGCACGAGCTTCAAAGTCGTAAGTATTATAGTAGGAATAATTAACTAGTTCACGAACACATGAAAACTATTTCATGTGTATTGTTCACGTATACATAAATAACATTTTATGATTTTGTAAATTATTTCACGAGCCCGGTTATTGAATCGTGACTAACATATAAGGAATCATGAATTAGATCACGATGATTACAAGGATGCACGAATAATATTCCGATGAAATAGTTCACGAGAAAAAGTGTTTTGGTTATGTGAACTATTTCACAACCACGAAAACCAGATCATGTTCAAAATCTAATTGATCATGAATCAGTTCATGTCGCATAGTCTGACTCTGAATAATGTTCCATAAGCTATGAATAAAATCACGATTCAACCTTTGGTTTTATGAATATTGTTCATAAAGTTGTGAACTAGTTCCTGTACAGAAAATCAATTTGTTTATGTTAATGTTTATTACATTCACCAATAGACCCCTTGGCCCCAATGATAGTTGCTTAAATTAATTACATTTCAAAATAGTCAATATTTTCGCTTTTATCGAATTCCTCGTCCAGTTGAAATCAAAGGCCATCGCCACACTGTTGAAAATTCGCTGGAGTCCGGTAACAGTGCTCTGGCGACCATAGTTGGTTCTCCTGAACGGAACTAACAGAAGAGAGTTATTGCGTAGAGCTCGAACACTTACTGGACTGAGATGGCTTCCTTGTGGGATGTTGGATGTAGCGTTGAATGGTGCAGGTAAACCATCCTTAATGCTGACCTGGAGTTGCCTTCCATCGAGGTAGGAGCAAAACCAGCGCAGAAGTTGTCCATGAATACCGAAGTTGTGCCGCAAATAGATCTATGGAAATAACATCGGTTTGCAATCCGTCAGCGGATCCATCGAGTACATCTGATGTGAACGAGAGCAAGTTGGTCGTTGTTGATCGTTTAGGCATAAAACGAAGCTGTTCGTCTGCAATGTAGTGTTTGCAGTGAAAGAAAATAGAATCTAGAACAACCAGCTCGAATAGTTTTTATACGGCACTTAAAGACGAGATTCTCGAGAATTATCAATGTTCGATTTGTTTCCTTTTTTATGAACTGGAAACATTTGCGCTGCTTTCCAGCAGGAAGGGAATGCTCCAGTAGTGAGTGATAGCACGAAGACTCGCCAAAGTGGTTCAAGAAGCCCTCTGATGAACTTTTTGACAAATATCGAGGGAGTGCCATCTGGGCCCGGGGGATGCTTTCAGCTGCAAGAACGGCAGCATTATCGACACAAATTCGGTTGATGGTTCGTCCTCGAGAAGGAGTTAAATTGGCGGCGGCAGCGACTTGTTGTAGTGGAAGGCTTTCGTCGGAAAAACGCTGGAAAATTTGTCGGAGAACAGTTTGGCAAATTTCCTTAGTGTCGCAACCTAAAACTCCATTAAACGCCTTTACACGATGCCTATTGCTTCTCCGAGATTCGGCATGATCTTTGCCAATGTGTAGCCTTCGCACATACATAGTGGACATGGCTGTTGTAATTTTACCTATCATTGACCATCACACCCAGGTGCTTCAGGGCACGCATCGCTAGGATGGATTGTCCCCCAACTCTAATCACGATATGCTCGATTTTTTTACGGTTTCTGATTAGCACTACCTCCGTCTTGTGATGAGCCAGCTGCAACTAGCCATCAGCTATCCAGGTTTCCGCGATGTCTATTGTTGCTGCAGTCAACATTTCCTCCTCCTCGAGTTTTCGCCGGTTATCGTCAGGGCAACACCATCTGCAAAGCCAATGATCTCAACTCCTCGGTGCAGTTCCAGTGTTAACACTCCGTTGTATATTATATTCCAGAGCGTTGGGCCGAGTATGGAGTCCTGAGATACTCCCGCCATGACCCTAATCGACCTCTGCCCCATGTTCGTCTCGTAGACCAGTACTCGGTTCTGTAACTTTTCAGAACCTTCCACAGATAGTCCGGAGCCCACACTGTGTGCAGCGCTGCGGCAATCGCTACTCAGTTAGAACTCTTGAACGCGTTCTTCACATCTATCGTTACCCCGGCACAGTAGCAATTAGCCCTTCTCTTTTGCTTCAATGCTTTCTCCGCGCTCGCGATGACTGTGCGGAAGGCGTCCACCTTTCAGGAACCCGAACTGCCTCCAGCAGGCATATAGGTCGAAACGAAACAGGATGTCGTGATGACTTCCATCAGCTTTGGCAGCTTCTGGATCTTCCATCTATCCGGAAAGTAGCCTTCGTCCAGGTATATCTGTAGAACTATCCTGAACATGCCCGGAAACGTTATGATCGCGATCTACAGTGTTGGAGATATCGTCCAGACCGGGAGCTTTCGCTTCCAACCCTTTGCCACTATAAGGAGCTCGGCGTAACAGACCAGCATTTCCACCGCCTGCATTTGTGTCGGCAACCATGCGGTTGGCGCGTCTTTCGGGAAAAGACCCTATAATTATTTTCAGTTTGTCAACGCACATTTCAGCTGGCGTCGTTAGATCCTTGATCTTCACTATCATGACACAGTAAGCGTTGCCCCAAGAGTTAGCGTCTATTTCTCTGCATAGCAACTTATAGGAAGTAGACTTACCTAACACTATGTCGCTTTTAAAAGCAGTTCTAGCTGCCCTGAATGTCACCTTACACTCTTCTCTGACTGCCTCAGATCTTGCTCTCTGAACGCTTCTTCTGTCTTTCAGGCAGGCAGCACGGAGGAAGCTGACCTTTTGTTCCACCAATACGCCGGACGCCGGGAGTTTCGTCAGCTTTATTTTCCTCAGTATTGTTACGTCTCATGCCCTCACTAATGTTTCTGACAATTCATAGGCATTCGGAATCCGAATAGAACCTTAAATGCTACTTGGAGTGTGAACTCGCCAATTCATGTTATCCATCAGCGACAGACTGAAGAATGTTACTGCTATTACGCTTGTATATCTCAAGACCTGCTCTTTAGAGAGATGCTGGATTTCTGGATGCTCGGTCGTATATGAAAACTGACCTTCAATTTCAGCTTCAGACCACCTGTACCGGAAGTAAAAACTCACCAAATAAATAACCCCAATTCCATAGTGTCGTGTGATCTGTGCTATGAGGCGCTCTAAATACTCTTAATCGCGAAACAAGCCGAAGCGAACTCTTCGGCAAGAAGCCCGCCAGAAGTACGAGTACTTAAATGAACCGTTCGCTTCACATACCGATCTGTTTTTGACGATGTTCGGCAAAGTTTGGCCTGGTCTTCGTCAGCTGCGGCTTTCGGGTGTTGGAAGCTTAGTGGAAGTTATAATAAATAATAAAGCCGCTGGGGTTGACCAAATACCAAGCGAGCTACTAAAACATGGTGGCGAGCCACTGGCTAAAGCGCTGCACTGGGTGCTTACCAAGATTTGGGAGGAGGAGATTTTACCGGAGGAGTGGATGGAAGGTGTCGTGTGTCCTATCTACAAAAAGGGCGACAAGCTGGATTGCTGTAATTACCGAGCAATCACCCTGCTGAACGCCGCCTACAAGGTACTCTCCCAAATACTATGCCGTCGACTATCACCAATTGCAAGAGAGTTCGTGGGGCAGTACCAGGCGGGTTTCATGAGCGAACGATCTACCACGGACCAGGTGTTCGCTCTTCGTCAAGTACTGCAGAAATGCCGCGAGTACAATGTGCCCACACATCATTTGTTCATCGACTTCAAAGCCGCATACGACACTATCGATCGAGATCAGCTATGGCAGTTTATGCACGAGTACGGATTCCCGGACAAACTGACGCGATTAGTGAAGGCGACGATGGATCGGGTGATGTGCGTAGTACGTGTCTCAGGAACGCTCTCGAGTCCCTTCGAATCACGCAGAGGGTTACGGCATCACCTGTCTCTCGTGTCTGTTATTCAACATCGCGCTGGAAGGTGTAATAAGAAGAGCAGGGATCGACACCAGTGGTACGATTTTCACAAAGTCCGTTCAGCTACTTGGCTTCGCCGATGACGTTGATATTATTGAACGAAACTTTGAGAAGATGGAGGAAGCCTACATCAGACTGAAAAGAGAAGCCAAGCGCGTCGGACTTGCCATCAACACGGCGAAGACAAAGTACATGATAGGAAGAGGTTCACGAGAAGACAATGAGAACCGCCCGCTTCGAGTTTGCATCGGTGGCGACGAAATCGAGGTGGTTGAAGAGTTCGTGTACTTGGGCTCACTGGTGACCGCCGACAATGATACCAGCAGAGAGATTCGTAGACGCATCGTGGCAGGAAATCGTGCTTACTTGGGCCTCCGCAAGACACTTCGGTCGAACAGAGTTCGCCGTCGTACGAAGTTAACCATCTACAAGACGCTGATTAGACCGGTAGTTCTCTACGGGCACGAGACCTGGACCATGCTCGTGGAGGACCAACGCGCACTTGGTGTCTTCGAACGGAAAGTGCTGCGTACCATCTACGGTGGAGTGCAGATGGAAGACGGCACATGGAGACGGCGAATGAACCATGAGTTGCATCAGCTGTTGGGGGAGCCGCCCATCTGTCATACCGCGAAAATCGGACGACTACGGTGGGCCGGGCACGTAGCCAGAATGTCGGACAATAGCCCGGTGAAAACGGTTCTCAATTGCAATCCGACCGGTACAAGAAGACGTGGCGCGCAGCGAGCACGATGGATCGACCAGGTGGAAGACGATTTGCGGACCCTTCGCAGACTGCCTGGCTGGCGACGCGCGGCCATGGACCGAGTGGAATGGAGGAATCTTTTGTATACGGCACAGGCCACTTCGGCCTTAATCTGTTAATAAATAAATAAAAAAGTTTAATGGAATTTTTCTGGGCCTCGAGCATTGTATTTCGGTGTTCACGGACGAACCTGCCTAGAGCCTGTGTGACATCCGACGGATTAAATTATTTCAGTCAAGAATTGATCTACTAAGTACCTATTTACTAGTATTTATAGTCAAAACAAGGCTGGTCTTTCGATATCGGAAGATTTTCAGATGAATCTATCGAATAAAACAATCGAAGATGGTGTTTTTGTGAGGCTTAAGAAGAATTCTGATTTGTCTTTCAAGTTCTATTGAAGCGAAACTAGATAATGTTCACAGATTCCATTCTGGCGATTCGGAATAGTGGGCAGAATCACAAACATTGGTTATCACTGAATCGGTCATGTAAGCAGTTGATAGTTTTGTTCCATAAAAATCGCCTGGATGAGATGGAATCTTTCCCGTGCTGCTACAAAAACGCTATGATGTTTTCAAACATGCACTCATGTTGTTTTACGCGGGGTTACGTTAATTGGAGAATCCGCGTAAAAAACGCGTTAATTCGAAAATCCTTGTAAAAAAACGTGTTGAATTAAAAATTTGCGTAAAAACCCTCAGACAAAAGAATATTTTTGGAAGTTTTTTTAACGGATTTCGCAATTAACACGGTTTTTGCAAAAATATTCTAAGTCCTTTTGAATGCAAAAACTTAGAAGAATTTTGGAGGTTTTTTTGAGCGGATTTCACAATAGACCTTTCTCGTCCGACCTAACCCCCATTTTCCTTATTTTTATTCGAAAGACTACAGATTTTTAAGAATATTTCCGTTGAAATGAGACTTTTTAGAGCTATCGTGATTTTTTAATGATTTTTTTAAATTTGAAAAATGCAAGAATGTTGAGTATGTTTTTCACCTTTGCAAGAATGGTGGGACTCAAAATGTGTGTTTGAGCAACACTGTTTTGTATATTTTTGCTTGAGTTCCTGGCAACGCGGCAAATGAAGTGGTGAGTCGCGGTACAAAGTTCATTGGTTATGTAAACAAACTAAAGTGAACCTTACGGTGAAGAACATTGCATGATGATGTTTAACCTCACTTTTTTGACAGTTCAGAGAGATTGTTTACATGGTCTTGGAATTTTTGTTGATTCGATCATAGTATGAGAAACTTGGTCTGGTTCGCTGCCAAATGTTAACACTTTCCAAACAAGGTCGCTCAGCTATAATTTTTTATTTGATGTCGGCATCATACATTGTTCCGTTAAATTTAACATTTTTACTTTTCTTGTACATGATTCATTGAAGAAGTAAGGAATTTCTAGCCAAACATTTGAAAAAGGCCTACTGCCCAATGCAAACAAATCGTATTTTCATGTTCTCTATTAAAATCCTGGGACAGAACATGTGGATAGATGTTTTCTTTTTCTTTTTTTCTGTTCACTTTATCTCTTGTCTTGCATAGCCACTCTTTCTTCCTCACATATTTTAAATGGACTGGCTACATTTGACAGTTCCCCCTAACTGCATTTGACGGTTCCCTTTGGCTGCATTTGACAACTCCCCCTGGCTGCAATTGACATTAGGTTTTCTCGTATCCACACGTCCCGTCCCAGTTAAAAACTATCTATCTGGCCATGTACATTAGACCTCTCCACATTTTGAAAAAGTTTTGAAATATATATGGGTCAGCCCAGATTTTTGTTCTACGTGAGAATTTAAGAAGTTTCGCCAAAAATGACTCAATTTGGACATGATTTAGAGGTGTCTCCAATCAAAAATCGTGTTTTTGCTATGTTTCCATAGTAAGATCACTTACACTCTGATTTAATAGGCACTACATGCCCACATATCATCACATGTTGTTCCTTAACATGTTTTAACAGGTGAACATAGCTCTAATCGCAACAGAAAATTTGTCAACTGGATTTTAATATAGAAAAGTATATCAAAATCAAGAAAAATTAGTAGTATTTTTTCTTGGTTCTGACATTCTTTTCAATATAAAAATTCAGATAACAATTTTTCTTTTGCGATTAGAGCTATGTTCACCTGTTAAAACCTATTAAGATATGTCTAAGGAATAACATTTGATGATATGTGGGCATGTAGGGCCTATTAAATCAGAGTGTAAGTGATCCAGAGGCAAGCCATACTGGAACGCAGCGAAATTCCTCACAATGAATTGATCTCGTTAGATGAAATTTAAGGAAGGACAATTTTCATAGCATAATTTAATCGACCGAAATTGTAGTCCTCAGTCGAGAGAGAGAGACTGATAGAGTAGCAGCAGTTAGCAATTTTCTTTCAAAAGCTAGGAGCGGTTTCGCGTATCTTGCGCTAAGTAGAGAGCGTTAAGACAGATTTCCGAAGCATGTCAAGTGCTATCAGATGAGAAAAAACGTTGCATCTATGATTAGTACGACAAGGACGGTCTGCTGACCAGCGGTTCCGTCCGGTACCACCATAATACATGGCACCGACGACACATATATATTCACAACATACTAATTACCTATCCTTCCGAAAAAATAAATAAATTGACTATGAAATTTATCATTCGCTTCCTAGTTATTTCCTGCCACTTTGAACAAGACATCAGTTGCAGATAGCTTTATTGCGGTGCCAAAATGATTGCAACTCGGGATATAATATATATTTACATATAATTTCTCCTCCCTGATATTCTTCCAGAATGTATAATGCTCTGCATTCTTACCACTCCTATCAAATCCTTCTTACTCCTTATCGTCAGTGCCGAGCACTGTTTTGCATTTGCCGGTTAAATCAACGATAATGCGATAATCGACGAAACTTTTGCTGTAATGGAACTTGAACAGGAATAATAAATAATTGTTCCATTCGAAAGTGATAACCTTATTGTCCTCATGTTTGCAGCTATCATACGCTGGTAGGCATTCTGACCAATGGAAACGTTCGTCGGTATGGGCATTGAACGATCAAAATCATTTCAACAACTTATCATCGACCGAATTCGTTACCTATAAAGTTCAGGTAAACTTCACCACCTAAAAATTTGTAATCAATCGGATCATCTTGTTAGGAATTAACCCACGAGCAAACAATCAAAAGTGTACAAATCCTTATCCATCATCCAGAAAGCAATCGTTTTATAGCCCAATGTTTGATCTTGCGATTCAGCCCAAGTAGCAATTGCAACTTGTTGAAAGTTTTAAATGTTGCACATCTGCTACACAATATTTTTTATTGTTGGATATATTTGAAAAGAATTTCTACGGGTTTCTAAACTGATTGTACAACTATGTAACTATAGAGCAGGCCAATAGTGTTAAGTATGCAAACATCAATAACAGTTGTCAAACTAATCAGAAACTTTGCTAACTTGCACAAACAGTCTAACAAGTATTTTGCTGCATTTAGGAACATGTTGCACAACATACAAACAAAGTGCGCTTTTTCCATAACATAGTTGTTACCAAGAGAGTTACAAATACTATACAGTAACAAAGCGTGCTACTTGGGAGCATATGCCACCGGGTTTTACATCTAGCGCCGATTGGTCAATGTATGAACCAGGTTCCCATTGTTCCAATCCTCATCCCTCTTGATTTAATATTCTTTCAAAGAGCATCGAAAGTATTCAAGTAATGTAAATTTTAAAAGTCCATGTAAACAAGTCTTAGATAAACAAGCACACTGAACTGTCAGAAAAGTGAGGTTATACATTTTCATACAATGCTCTATGTTTTTGACAGGTATATGAATGAATCATTCAGCATCAGTGATGCCAGGTCTATTTAAACAATAGCCTGCAGTAAAAATATAAAAGTCTGCTGATTGCTACAAAAATCTTCAATAAATTTGACATAGAAATGTAGTATGTATATATTTTAAATGATCAAAAATGTTGAAGACTGGTTTATAAATTGGCTGGCATAGGCTTTGTTCTGCTAAATATTTGTAATTTGCAAAAGATCTGCAGTGAAAATGCAAAATCTGCAGATTTACTAATATATATATATATATATATATATATATATATATATATATATATATATATATATATATATATATATATATATATATATATATATATATATATATATATATATATATATATATATATATATATATATATATATATATATATATATATATATATATATATATATATATATATATATATATATATATATATATATATATATATATATATATATATATATATATATATATATATATATATATATATATATATATATATATATATATACAGATCTGGCATCCTTTTAGTATTCCCCACAGGAAATTCATCCAAATGGTGCAAAAATACGAGGAAACAAGGCAAGATAGGTATTCAGAATATGGGGTTAAATGAGCAACTTGCACTATTTTTGATTTTTTCAATAGTTAGAGGTACCAAATCATCGCGGCAATAGGCAGTAACGAATTGGAGATAAAAAAGGAAGCATCCTATCATATAAAATTTTTTGACGAGAAAGGTCTATTAACACAGTTTGTAAAAAAGTTCTTTTGAATGCAAAGGATATGGAAGATTTTCGGAAAGATAGAAGAGACGGGTCTGGAAGACTCCTTATGGCCCACGAAATGGTCTTGACAAGTAAGTGCCAGAAATTGATTTTTGACGCCATTTTAAAATCCAAAATGGCTACTTTCGGTTTAGCGAAATTCGGTATAACCCATGCGATTAAACTTGCGAGATTATTAATTGTTATCAAAATATTCAATATTAGTCATTCTAATTTCTGAAAAGTAATCAAAACAAGGTTTTTACCAACGATATATTTATTAAAATACTGTATATACAATAAGATCAGGCTCAGTTTATCACAGTTTTGTAAATTTATAATAGATTGATTGGAGCCACTACTCGCTCACTTAGAACATGTTCAATTAAACTAATTAAAGGACCATGCATACATGTTTCGAACTTCAGCTTAATATAAATTTACTTAAAATGGCTTCTAAAACTCTTCCCACACAATCCAAGCGGTCACAACTGTTTTTTGGGACTACTTTTGAACTAAACGAAATGTGAATTAATCCGTTTTATATGCATATCCAATAGGATTAATTAAAAGAAACACATAAAGCAAAGATTGGTGAAACAATTGTCCCAAGTTTCACTGTGCTACAGTGACAAATATTGTGCTTACCAGCAGGCATGGGAAAAATCATTTCACGAAACGATCAATTTGAAATCATCCACTAACATGCTCCTACTGTGAAACCCGATCTCGGTAACCCTTCTTGTGTAGAGTTACGCGTTCGTGCGAAAGCGAGAAACAAAACAAAAAACTGAAAAGAATGACAGCGCACGGCAGTGTTAGTGTTTACCCAACGATTCATTCTCCATTACATATATAGTGTTTTGAATGAAAGCAGAAAGGATCGCAAATGAATGCATTCTTTCATTCACAAAGATTCCTTTCAAAACATTCACCAGATCGTTCTAATAAAAAAAAACTTGTCGTTCGTGTTTATAGACCTTTGAAACTTTCACTTGGTGATCTCTAATTGTCAAGTAAGTAATTTGCAATGTGCTGGTGAAAAAAAAAACAATTTTTAGAATGAAACGACGCTGTAACCAGAAAAAGATTCTGTTGCAAGTTATCCAGAAGGAGGGCAGAAAATTCCACTGCAAAGCAGATGAGAATTGTGAATATAAGCAAGCACCGCTAATGCTCGAAAATTTCAAAAGGAACATTTTTAAAATGCACACTGCTGTATATGCAGTAATGAATTTAACAGCACCACCAAACGAGAAAGCCTAACATGGATTGTTAAAAAATACTAAATTGTTAATTATACAATTTTCATGTATGTCATGTACAAGCATGCATTTGCCCAGAAATAACTTCATAAAACGATTCCGTGCATATAGCATTATCAATTTCAAGTGGATTCTAGTGCAATATACTTCCCAATATTGATTATAGTGTACATTTGCAGTATAAAGTTGACCTAACCCAACTGGAGAATACAATCTCACATTCATTTGTGAACTAAAAGTTGATTCACTTGTGAATGTTTACAATTCAATCTTCCGATTCAATCCGCGAATAAAGAACCACAATCTTCTTCATTCAACATAGTACGTGTCATTCTTTTACCTGGCTCACTTTTTCGGAAGCTCATCTCTACCTACGTTCAGTTGTGTTCATTTGGAGAGTTTTAGTCGGATCGTGAATGAACGACTGGCTGCTGTCAATGCAATGAACGGATTCGCCAAGAATCATGCGAATGAATGATAATTCCCATCTCTGCTTACCAGTGCTGTGAGTACCATTTTATGTATCTTCATTGCCAGCGTTCTCGACCCTGGCGCCAATGGGGGCCAACATTATCCAGCAGCTCTATTCCATCCACACTCACCGTCCCTACTTATCGAAAAGTGGTGACGTTCAAAAGGCATTAGAGGACTGGGGTTGACCCATGACCCTCCAGTGAAAATGAAGACGAAAGAAAGAAACGAATAATGCTCTACTCTTTATCTTCTTTACTGCCGTGTCTCGGCCATATGGTTAAGGATTTTACTAGCGGATCTCGCAAACCGACTAAAGCCTTACCGGACGGTGATGGTCCATTTCGTAGTCCCGTTTTGAATAATGGCCACAACAGTTGACAAAAAGGGGTTGCCCTAATGGATGAATGATTTGCTGGTAGAGCTTAGTTTTGGAAGCGAAATAAGATAGTATCGTAAACTTTTACCTTTCAATAGACCACAGTAAAAAAAATCTCACATGAAAATAGGATCACACCACATTTACCATGGGTTTGCCGTTGCCTAGAGAAGCAAAAAAGCAATGAATGCACTCCTCGGGACTGTCTCGTGCAAAGAAGACTCTTTCTATATTTAAAATGTGCAACACAAATGAATTTTTTGTTGAATACTTGGTAAATATTCATTTTGGCTGGAAAAACGTGATACCCAGCCAACATTTTGATTCACTTTAATAAGTTGCAATTTGATTAACTGTACTTTTCTACGATATGAATTGATTGCAAAAAATGGACAGATCTCTTCTATGTGAACAAAAGTGGAGGCCATATACGTACAACAAATCGGTATAGTAGAACTATGTGATTTACGACGAATTTTGATCTCATCAGAAGTATTATACAATCATCTAGCTTATCATTTTGAGTTTATATATGATCAACTTTACAATCACACATGAAGGTTTATGCAGCTTAAGGCCCCAATGTGGTAACAAGAAGTATTTAAAAAAAAAATAATATTATGAAAATAAAAAATCAGGATGAAATTTCCATAATTCTGTTACGCCCCCACTGGTAGATATGTTTTTCATGGGTGAGGTTGGAGTTACTGGAACATCAATTATTAAAATTATCTGCTACGATTTACTTCCAGTTTCGAACCTGAGATCTTCGTATTCCCAGCATAGCCGCTATGTACTCATCTATTTATACACTGTCAAGCAACGATTATATTTGATCGTTTATATCGCTTTATGATTACGATCTAAAAATACCATAATCCAACCAAAATATGGCCCTCCAATGATACCTTCTATACCTGTCAAATCACAACCTACATTCTGTACTCAAGCAATTTTTATTGCTCAAATATTGAACTAGAAGGAGGTGACTATTTTTTGAACGATTTTGCAGTTTAATCCAATTGCAAATTAATTTCAAAATTGCTTTTATTAATCCGCATGTACAATTTTGTTTTAAGTTATAGTGGACTAATAAATAACTTCAAGTCAACATTGTATTTCGATCACAGATTTGCATTTTATGTGAACTTTTTACAACAAAACATAATTTTTGCTTGCACTATTTGTAATTTTGATTTAGTCTGTCATTATTTGTAATTTATTGTAAACTTTTATATACGATTGCTGGTTTGCTGGGTAGTTTCAGAAATATTTGTGCTAGCTTGATGCTTCAAACTACAACAATTCTTATCGTGACACATTCCCCTGTAATAAACAGAGATATACTACAACTTCCCCATCAACATTCAATTGAACGAGGACTACCCAAGTATGCCATGCTATTTATTACTCCACAAACACTCGTAATCAAGTCTTCAACTTCGGATATTTCTCGTATCTTCAATATAACCAGCATGCTCTGCCCCACAGGGGTCAGTCATAAAATGCCTTTCTACTCTCCCCCCTCCCCCCCCCCCCCCTCACACACACAAATGTGGGAGGTGTTAGATAAAATTTTAAGATTCGTTTCCAGAAAGATAATAAATCATATAAACGAGCATCATCTGCACGGCTACAAGGTGCT
Organism: Topomyia yanbarensis; assembly: GCF_030247195.1. Lineage (NCBI taxonomy): Eukaryota > Metazoa > Arthropoda > Insecta > Diptera > Culicidae > Topomyia > Topomyia yanbarensis. The sequence goes on along the minus strand of NC_080672.1, from coordinate 329,977,774 downwards.
TTCTCTTACTCCCTTAGATGTCGTCGCTCCCACCCCCCGACTGTTGAACTAGTAGCTCAGACATTCGTACGATGGGAAACACATTCGACGTGTGAATATTTATAAAATATGAATTGTGTAACGGAGATGAGTTTTATCTTTTATTTTTTCACGGAGGAGTGTACACAATCTACCAGGTGATGGGCGGTGTTCTCTCTTACATCATGATCCGCACGGGGAAGGAATGTGGACATCTGTAAGGGATTCGGGAATGGTTAAATGTGAGACTATTAAACATGGTATAATTTTGGCGATAGTAAATTTTAATCTCATCAGGTTTTCGTCCATATTACCCCAATTACAATCTAAAATAAGAATAACTAATGCTAGTAGCATATGGTTGATATAGTTCAGTGTACTAAAATCACAGCGTGCTGGAGGGTGGGGATACCTGTCTCTTTTCTATTTAATGAGATCGTGTTTTATTAGGAATCGTGTTGATATTGAGCACCTACATTTTTTCAGGTTTAGGAACAAAATTTCGAAAGACAAATGGTCGAAAGACAAAAGGTCGAAAGGATAAAAGCTCGGAAGGAACAAAAGGTCGAAAACAACAAAAGGTTAGACAGAACATGAGATGATTTATTCACAGGACCCAAAATATGGTTAAATTTATTCAGCAGACGGATTAAATAGAAGATTTTTCGATCAACAAAAATGTGTACATGTATTTCAAGAAAGCCGAAGTTCTTGCGTTTGTCCCATCAAGTTCTATTGTGAATGCGTTTGAACATATTAAGAGCAAAAAACGAAACAAATCGAAAAGAATGAGAAACTGTTTCGAATCACGAAAGCATTTGAAGACACTAGCCTCGGAGATTACATCACATCAATTGCTTTAATTCATAAGCAATAGTTATATTTATTGTATACTTATTTTAACTATATGTGTACTGTAAAAATACCAGAGAAGATTTTATTTTTTTCCTTTTTTTAACGACATACAATTAGCTAGAGTACTGAAAATTAGTACTCAAATGAGTGCAAGGATGTGAAATATACAAATCATAAAATTAGAAGTTGCAGGGTCATTAGAAACAGACTTAAAATCATACAGGCTAATCTTGTGTCTTCTGTTGGCAGGAATCGAGCTTAGGCAGCATAACTACGAATCACTCAAGTCTACCAACATGTCACCTGGTGAAGATAGACTTGTCTCTTTTTACCGTGAGAACCGACAAAAGAGAATCCAGGTAAAGTCCCAACTGAAAACCTGTCCACGATCAACATCAATGAAATGCTGTTGTTCATCTCTGTTTGCCTTTCGAATGCCGGGCAAATTAATTAAATTAATTAAGTGAATTCAATAATTAAACGAATAATTTTAATTAACATAATTATATGAATTAAATTAATTAAATTGATTAAATTAATTACATGAATTATATGAATAACATTCATGAAATAAATAAAATTAATACAATGTAAAATATTAACAATATGAATTTAAGCAATGGTATGAATGAAATAAATTAAATAGAATAATTGAATAGAATAAATAAAATAAAAAGTAAAAGAAATAATTGAAATGAATAAAATGAATGAAACGAATAATATGAATAAAGTGGATGAAATGAATAAATGGACTAAAACCAACAACATAAATCAAATGGATGTAACTAATAAATTTAAATAAATTAAAAACCAATATATTCCACCTAGCTGTGAGATGAGACATTTCTTACACATATCACTGTTGGATCATTCATTGATTTGCAGAGCTCGTTCATTAGTTTGCAGTTTCTAGTCCTGCAGGAATAAAACCTCGAATAAACTGAATAAATAATAGAAAAATAATAAAACGAATAAAATAAAAAAATAGAGCACAAAATGAAAAACAAAAGGTTTGAAAACTCATAAAATGAGTAGAATGATTAATATAAATTAAGTTAATAAAATACATAAATCAAATTAGATTACCTTATTAAATGAAAAATTAGACAATATTTAAAAATTGTTATCAAATTAACAGAAAATTAAATTGACTCAAACCAACAAACAGAATGAAATAAATAAGTGGAATGACTGATCATGAGATGAATAAAATTAAAGAAATGAAAAATATAAATCAAATTATTCAAATTAATCAATTGAATCAAATGAATCAAATGAATCAAATGAATCAAATGAATCAAATGAATCAAATGAATCAAATGAATCAAATGAATCAAATGAATCAAATGAATCAAATGAATCAAATGAATCAAATGAATCAAATGAATCAAATGAATCAAATGAATCAAATGAATCAAATGAATCAAATGAATCAAATGAATCAAATGAATCAAATGAATCAAATGAATCAAATGAATCAAATGAATCAAATGAATCAAATGAATCAAATGAATCAAATGAATCAAATGAATCAAATGAATCAAATGAATCAAATGAATCAAATGAATCAAATGAATCAAATGAATCAAATGAATCAAATGAATCGAATGCATCAAATGTATCAATGAATCAATGAATCAATGAATCAATGAATCAATGAATCAATGAATCAATGAATCAATGAATCAATGAATCAATGAATCAATGAATCAATGAATCAATGAATCAATGAATCAATGAATCAATGAATCAATGAATCAATGAATCAATGAATCAATGAATCAATGAATCAATGAATCAATGAATCAATGAATCAATGAATCAATGAATAAATGAATCAATGAATCAATGAATCAATGAATCAATGAATCAATGGATGAATGAATGAATGAATCAATGAATCAATGAATCAATGAATCGATGAATCGATGAATCGATGAATCAATGAATTAATGAATCAATGAATCAATGAATCAAATGAATCAATGAATCAAATGAATCAAATGAATCAAATGAATCAAATGAATCAAATGAATCAAATGAATCAAATGAATCAAATGAATAAAATGAATCAAATGAATCAAATGAATCAAATGAATCAAATGAATCAAATGAATCAAATGAATCAAATGAATCAAATGAATCAAATGAATCAAATGAATCAAATGAATCAAATGAATCAAATGAATCAAATGAATCAAATGAATCAAATGAATCAAATGAATCAAATGAATCAAATGAATCAAATGAATCAAATGAATCAAATGAATCAAATGAATCAAATGAATCAAATGAATCAAATGAATCAAATGAATCGAATGCATCAAATGTATCAATGAATCAATGAATCAATGAATCAATGAATCAATGAATCAATGAATCAATGAATCAATGAATCAATGAATCAATGAATCAATGAATCAATGAATCAATGAATCAATGAATCAATGAATCAATGAATCAATGAATCAATGAATCAATGAATCAATGAATCAATGAATCAAGGAATCAATGAATCAATGAATCAATGAATCAATGAATCAATGAATCAATGAATCAATGAATCAATGAATCAATGAATCAATGAATCAATGAATCAATGAATCAATGAATCAATGAATCAATGAATCAATGAATCAATGAATCAATGAATCAATGAATAAATGAATCAATGAATCAATGAATCAATGGATGAATGAATGAATGAATCAATGAATCAATGAATCAATGAATCGATGAATCGATGAATCGATGAATCAATGAATTAATGAATCAATGAATCAAATGAATCAATGAATCAAATGAATCAAATGAATCAAATGAATCAAATGAATCAAATGAATCAAATGAATCAAATGAATCAAATGAATCAAATGAATCAAATGAATCAAATGAATCAAATGAATCAAATGAATCAAATGAATCAAATGAATCAAATGAATCAAATGAATCAAATGAATCAAATGAATCAAATGAATCAAATGAATCAAATGAATCAAATGAATCAAATGAATCAAATGAATCAAATGAATCAAATGAATCAAATGAATCAAATGAATCAAATGAATCAAATGAATCAAATGAATCAAATGAATCAAATGAATCAAATGAATCAAATGAATCAAATGAATCAAATGAATCAAATGAATCAAAAGAATCAAAAGAATCAAATGAATCAAATGAATCAAACGAATCAAATGAATCAAATGAATCAAATGAATCAAATTAATCAAATTAATCAAATGAATCAAATGAATCAAATGAATCATATGAATCAAATGAATCAAATGAATCAAATGAATCAAATGAATCAAATGAATCAAATGAATCAAATGAATCAAATGAATCAAATGAATCAAATGAATCAAATGAATCAAATGAATCAAATGAATCAAATGAATCAAATGAATCAAATGAATCAAATGAATCAAATGAATCAAATGAATCAAATGAATCAAATGAATCAAATGAATCAAATGAATCAAAAGAATCAAAAGAATCAAATGAATCAAATGAATCAAATGAATCAAATGAATCAAATGAATCAAATGAATCAAATGAATCAAATGAATCAAATGAATCAAACGAATCAAATGAATCAAATGAATCAAAGGAATCAAATGAATCAAATGAATCAAATGAATCAAATGAATCAAATGAATCAAATGAATCAAATGAATCAAATGAATCAAATGAATCAAATGAATCAAATGAATCAAATGAATCAAATGAATCAAATGAATCAAATGAATCAAATGAATCAAATGAATCAAATGAATCAAATAAATCAAATGAATCAAATTAATCAATTGAACCAAATGGATCAAATGGATCAAATAAATCAAATGAATCGAATGAATTCAGTAAATTCATCCAGTGAATACAATGAACCAAATGAATGAAATTGATAAAATGAATAAAATGATTGGAATGAATGAAAAGAATAAAATTATTAAAATAAATATTAAATGAATTGAATAAAATGAATAAAAAACAAAACTAATAGAATTGATAAAAAGAAAAGAACAAGAATAAGAATAAGAAAAGAAACAAAACAAAATGAATTAATTGAAATGGAAAATTTAACAATGTTAGAAAGTTATAAAGTAATATAAAACAAATTAATTGTGTCAAATAAACAATTTGGATGAAATGAATAAAACTGAATAACATGTATGAAGTGGAAAAAAACGAATAGAAAACATAGAATGAAAACAGTAAATAAAATAAGTAAAATGAATGATATGAATAAAATGACGAGAAAATTAAACTGATCAGAGTGAATCCAAAGAACGAAAAGAATAAAATAGACAAAATGAACCCAAATGAACAAAATTAATAAAAAGAATGCTGAATGAAATAAATAATTAAAATGCAATGATCAAATACTTAAAATTAGTCAAATATTCATAATGAATAAAATAAATAAGACGAATGAAATTTGTGAAATGAAGACACTGAACAAATTGACTATTTAGAATGGAATTTAAAACCTTTATTTAACAAAGTTAATGAATAATCCGGATGGTACGAATTTGAGAACCATTGTATCGAAGAGTTTTGAATTGTTTTTGAAAATCCCATTATCTGAAAAATGGCCAATTAATATACAATGGACTTTCCAGGGGTTTTAATTCTTTTTTTGTTTTCACCTTTTTGTTTTGATTTTTCTTTTCTTGATGGTGTCGTTTAAGATTATCTGGTGTTTCTACTTTATTGATGGGCCTTAATTAGACATCAGGAACCTGGAACGTTCAATTTGCTTTGGAATTCAAAGTTGTATTTTTGGTCACATTTTTCTCGAGGAAAAGATTTTTGTACAGAATACGTGAATACGCGCGATTGGGAATAGTGAAGTGAAGCAAGGTCACATGTGCTTTCAAGCCCCTTAAAAAGAGAGCGACAGAGGGAGAATGCGATTTGTGAATGTGACAGGAAGATAATTCAAAGTTTTCATTTGCAATGAAGTAAATAATGTGAAGTGTCTAGGCTATGTCGATAGCACAAAAGCCGTGCATTCAATTGATTATAATGCAGTCCTTTTCCAGCCATCCTGATAGCTTTCATATTGTTTCGTTAGGAATTCTCGTTCAGGAAATATGGATAAATGAGTGCTATATATAGTCCTATCAAGATAAGTATTTAAATTGTTGGAAACGCAAGTAGCCATTGAAAGCGTCATTGGACATAAAAACTGCCAGCGTGATGCAGATGGGGATCATCCCGGCGATAACGCATACTGCCTCCGACGATATTGTTCTGTAACCACTCGCGACTCGTACGGTCATCAGCCGGAATGTCCTGTTCAGCTTTCCACAGTTCCGCTTGGTTTTCAGCGTAGCACCTCAGGCAGGAACCCCATATCGAAGTATCGATGACGAAACTCCGACTTTTCGCAGGCGTAGTCGACGTGGTTGTTAAAGCCCAACCGGTCGTCGATTATCTCTCCCACTCCGATGTCGATCTACATCCGCTGAACCGCTTTGCAGTTGCTGACTAACAACACCTCCGTCTTATGGTGAGCTATTTGCCGCTTTTATCCAGCTCTCGACCGCGACTATGGTCTCCGTCACCGACACCTCCACTTCTTCAGGTGTCTCACCCATCACCGTTAGTGATACGTCGTCCGCGAAAACCACGATTCCTGGGCAGCCGTAGTGTTAAGAAATCCTCATATATCCCGTTCCAAAGAGTTGGACCGAGAATGGAGCTCTGGGGAACGCCCGCTGTGATTCGCATTGACTTCGCTCGTCTCGTACAGTAGCACTCTGGTCTGGAGCTTTTCAGAATATGGCATAGATAGTCGGGAACCCTCATTCTGTGCACTGTTAAATGCACACATTTAACGTGACCACAGCGCCTATTTAGATGCATTATCAGCACTCTCGAGCACTGTCCGAATTGCATCCACTATCGGCGCTCCTTTCCATCTTGGACAATCCGTCCTCACCTTCCGTGAATTTTGTCGACGTGTTAGGCAATATCCCTTCCAGGAGTTTTCCGAATGTATCCAGCAGATTTATAGGCCTGTACGAGGCCGGATCGCCAGGTGGCTTCCTTGACTTTGGTAGCAATACCAGCGTCTGGACCTCTCATATTTCGGGAAAGTTGCCTTCATTTAGACACTTCCTGAACATGTCCGGATATGCCAGGATCGCAGCTTTCAGTACCACGTTTGGTATTCTATCCGGACCAGGAGAATTTTTTCTTTGATTTTAGGCGCTTCGATGCTCCTGCTAGCTCGTCGTTAGTCACTTGCCGATCCGTGTTTATTCCTTCTTCTTCGCCGTACGGTGGCCAGATGGTTGGATCGGGAAAAGACCCTCGACAATTATCTTCAGCTTGCTCGGACACATTTCGGCTGGCGTCGTCGAGCCATTCATTTTCGCCATCACGACTCGATATGCGTCGCCCCAGGGATTGGTGTCTACTTCTCGGAACAGGTCCTTGTGGCAATCTGACTTGCTAAGTCTGATCTCCCGTTTTAAAGTGGCCCTAGCTTCCTGAAACGCTGCCTTACGCTCTTCTCTATCTGGCTCCGATATTGCTCTCTGAGCTCGCCTTGTGGCTATAAGACAAGCAGCGCGTAGCGTACTAAGCGTTTCGTTCGACCAGTAAACTGGACGCCGTTTATTGCGTGGTTCCAGTTTTCGCGGCATTGTGACGTCACAAGCCGCCACAATCCTTCTTGTTTGGTCAGCCGCATCCACGTTCTCGGTCCCGACGTTCGGTTGAAATGCCTCAACGAAGAGATCTTTGTTGAAGGTTTTTGTCTTCCACTTTCGCTCAATGGTCATCCTTCTCCCTGCTGAAGCAGGGTTCCGTTGACCGATACAGTAGCAAATCGCCTAGTGATCGCTACGCGTATACGTTTCGCATACTGTCCAATCCATGTTCCCCGTCAGTGAAGGACTACAGAATGTGACGTCTATGATGGACTCCCTCCCATCTCTCAGAAATGTGCTATTAGAATCTTCATTGCACAATCGTGCGTTCAACTTCGCTAGAGCTTCCTGCAGGATACACCCTCTTGTGTTGGTTACTCTACTTCCCCACTCCAGAGCCCAGGCGTTGAAGTCACCACCAATGACTACCGGCTTCCGACCGATCAGCTGCTCGATTAACTGCTCCAGCATTTGGCTGAACTGCTCTACTGTGCACCTTGGAAGAGCGTAACAGCTGCACACAAAGACGCCGTAAATGTTGGCTATCACGAAGCCCTCTTATGAGCGTTCTACTCGGAGAAAAACACTTCCATTCGTATGAAGACGTTGGAAAAAGGCTTGACGGGTGGTTTGTCTCGAATGGTAAAAAAATATCATTGGATTTTTTCGGACAAACACATTACATTAAATATTTTTGAGCTAGGTTTTTATTTATGCGACGTTTCGGCCCTGTATGGCACTGTATAGGAAAAATAATATAGTACGTTTACAATTTTTAAACTTCTGTATCGATTTTTTTGGCTATTTTTTGCCGGCGTCGGCGGTAAAACATGATGATGAGTTATGTTCTACCATAGACCATGCGGTAGACTTGGGTGCAACGCCCAACTCCTACTCTGCAGAAGGCAAAGAATTCTTCACATTTCCTTTCAATCATGCCCATATGAGCCTGCCTAATTCTAGTTTTCCGTTCTAAGTTTATAACTGACTCACTCTAGAATACCTATCCGTCTTTCAATTTCATTGCTTTCGTCTCTCTTAGTCTCAAATTTGCCGAAAATTGCCAACAAAATCGATACAGTAGAACCTTGCGGAAATTAAAACATAGTAACAATTTTTAAACTTGTTTGACACTAACTAGTCAAAAAAGTTTAAAAATTGTTAACGAACTATATTATTTTCCCCTGAAGATGGTACTGAACAGTGCCGAAATGTCGGATAGATAATAACTTGGTTCAAAAATACTGAATGACTGCTTAGCCGAAATAAATCTAATCAGAATATTTTACAAAACAGTCGAGCACGTACCAAGAAGACAAGATGAAGCATTATTTTGGCGTAATATACACAAATTGCCCGAGAGATGGGAAAATGTATAAGTAGCGAGGGTAAATACTTTGAATAAAATATTTTTTAACTTTCAATGATAAAAAAAATGTTTCTTTGACAAAAAACAACGGATTTAAGCTTGTACATCTGGTCTTTTTATTTATTTTAGTTAAGTTTAATTCATTTTTTCATTTTCTATTTTTTCTATTCATTTTATTTGTTTTCTTTAGTTTATTTAGGTAATTCATTTTTACGTTCTTAATTAAATGTATTTATTCTAATTATTGCATTATTTCTATTCATTTAATTTATTTCTCATCATTTTTATTTGTTTTATTATTTTTCAATAATGTTAGTATTATTATTTGAATGCATTTGATTTATAAAATTTGTTTTATTTATATTATTCATGTCCCTAGTTTTCGACGATATTGTCGATATTTTTTTGAGCAGGATTCAAATCTGCACCCTCCCTGTCTTTAGTTGAGTGTGTACTTTGCATATAGTCTGGGCATGTTGTTATATAAGAAATGTCTCATCTCACTACTAGGTGGATTGAAGCGGATTTGGTAAAAAAAAAACACTGAGGAACGATTTGACAAAAAACAGGTCTATCAGTTAAAAATTACTATATATAGAGTGGATGTACCAATAGTCGCATACTTAAGGGAAACTTTTGCTGAAAAATCAATGAATAGACCTATGGGCAATGTTAATACATTAAACGAAAGCTTTCAATTCCTACTTCATAGGAAAAATATAAAGATGGTTTAATAACCAGTTTATGTATTCAAAGCCACTTGCACCACTATGGAAACACATGTACCAATAGTGGTGCAATCGCTAATTTCGGTTCCTATTGTTGAAAATCCTATTGATTTCTTATGGGACTTGCAACTATAGGTACACTATATCAACTATAGGTGCAAGGGAGCTCAAAATTCAAAGAAAATCATTTTTTCAATAGGTATTTGAGTAAATTTCAAGGATAACAGTTTTATTGTCGCATAATTTTAGTGCGATGAATCGATAAAAAAATATTTGTTGATGGTTGGTACCTTAGTAAAACCCACTACTGCAACTATTGGTACACCTCAACTATAGGAGCACCCACCCTATCATAGGTAGTATTTCTCGAACTTTTTCTGATTCGATTATCTGAAGTGAATTTTTTCTTAGCACTACGGGTAATCGAATCTGACTTTGAATTGTTTGAAAAATATGAGAGTTGCTTAAATCCAATCTCCTAAAGTAAAAACCACTCGCGAGTAAAAATGGTCTGCCTTTCCGTTGAAAAATAAACAGTTTACCAGACCAACACCATGCGCAAAGGTTCCGACCGGTTCGGAGGGGGTCGAGAACGATTTTTTTATGTTATAGTCCGAGTTTGGCTGGAATCGCCCAATGGTAAAATGAAATAACTAGAAAAAAAGCCTCGCTGCCATCAAAACCAGGTCAAAGAACGTTATCTGAAATGAAAAGACAACAGGAGGACACTGACTGCCTAACATCCGTTGGACAGACTTCACGCGTCCGGGGAAAAGGGCAAACGACGGGCCATAAAAGCGAGATAGCAGCCACGCTTCCACCAGACTATGCAGCGACAATCTCGAATAATGATGATGATGATTATTATTGCTAGATGTGGAATGACTCGGCGTTGATGGCTACCACCCGGTCGCGGCTGCTGTCGCTGCCTCACTCGTGCTAAGATGGAAAACGTTTGCCTCGGCGTGCTCAGTTTCGCTAGTCGCGTTCCATTCGCTGATGTTACGCGAGAGACACCCAAGGAGTTTGCTGTTCCAATATATGACTGTCAAGCCGTCCGAGAGCGAAACGAGTGGACAATGATGGTACCCCAGCTATACGGCGATGATGCCCAGCAGGAATGTGAGTGATGGGATAAACTTTTTCAGTTCGTTTGGCGTGGGCAGTTAATGAAAAGTAGATTGAAGATGTATTTTTAATTTGATCCAAGACAGAAGGACTCGTTGGAATGTTGGAATTTTGCCTTCATATAGATATCGGATCTAAATATATTAGTTACGTTCTATCTAAACATCCAATTGAGCAGATTTTCGAAAGAAAATCGCAATATCTAGCACAATCAATATTGTAATAATAAAAATATCATCTAATTCGTTGCCTAGATAACATCGGTACCCAAGAAAAACTCGTTCGTCTTTCTTATAAAATATCACCCTCATCACTATAGATACTTCCTGATTGACGATACGCAGCAGATGGCTCCGCAAGATTGATCATACATCTTGCGTCGCTCTATGCTCTTCCATATCTGTTCGTACGATGAAGAGGTAAATAAACAATCGTTCCAGCTGCCTAGGTTGCAGTAGTAATAAAATTTATTGTTCAGCACGGGCAAAATTAAACCTGTAAACTCAACCCTGACGGTACAGGCATGGACATGGAAACTTACCTACGGTTGATGAGTTTCCTCGTGTCGTTTGTTTTTATTGTTGCTGTGCCTTTGCAGAAAACGCTTCGCGAAACACAACTAGTTCTACCTTTCTGACCGTCCTAGCTATCAAACAATTTTCACCAGATGAAAGACGATACACAAACACCGTATCGGGCCGCGTGACGATGACGTAGTGAAAATAAACTGCTCACCAACTCTCCAATTTTCCACCTTCCACCAGCGGACCTTCTATTTATGTACTAGTAGGAACTTTTTCCAACTCAATTTTATTCACTGATGATCAGTAGAACTATGGCCTTTCGGCAACGGGTGAGAAGAAACGTAAGCACTGGAACCGTCCGCGGCTTTGCTAAACTTTTTCAGAACTGGATGTCTTTCTTCTCTGGCTCCGAAACTTTCACCGGCAGATATCCGGATGGGGACGCGAGTGAAGGGTAAAAGTTTTCCATTTTGAGTTTGGACCTAATCTCTAATCCGTGTGACGGGTTGCACGTGTCTTGCCGAACGATGATGGAATCCTGTTGGAGTGGAAAAATAAGGTCATTAGTGTTGACGAAGTGCGATCGGACAGGCTGGTAAGGACAAACGGTTATTTTGCCGGATACGGATACTAAGCTCGACACAAGTTTTGTGTTAAATGGACAGGTGGACAAAGTTTGAGCTTCTCGGTGAGGTTCGAAGTGTTGCTATTTCTTCTCAGCAATTTAATCAAGTGCAAAATATCAATTTCAAAGAAAACTTAAGTCACCGATAAAAAACTTGTGTAAATTAGTATTTTGCGAAAGGACGAACCTTCAGCGTGATGACTACGCCGATTGCTTCACTTTTTTGATATTCTCGCATGTTTATGTTCTTCTTTCCCTAGTCATCGTTGTTCGATATTTCTTCCCTATCCCTAATACAGTCTTTGCTAGTAAGTTCCCTTTGTGAATATTTCGCAACCCACTAGAAGCCGAATAGTATTTTTCCTAACTTTAATGAAAAGTTGAATTTGAATGTTTCAAACGTGCTGACAGTGAGACTAAATATCCATACTAACACCAAATTGGCGCCAATCCTAACAATGCACCCAGCATATGTGAACGCCTAGGGTGCCATTCATAAATTAGGTAACGCTTTTAAGGGGGTGGGAAGGGGGTACGATAAGTTGTGATATGTAGTGATATATAGAGGAGGTGGAGTAAGTTAGATCGTTACGTAGCCTGTATTTACCGAAGGAAAAAAAATTCAAAGAATTTGTTGCGAAATATGCCAGGGAAGATAGAAAAATATATGACAATTTGTTACATATGGAGAGGGGGAATCAATTTTGGGTAATTTTTGCGTTACGTAATTTACGAATGGTCCTTAAAGAGACTGGATGGTACCAAGGGATGTCGTGGTTAGCCAAGCACAAAAGCTCTCGGTCGCTGACGAATAAACGAAATCGAACTCTCGTTTTTTGGCATGATAGCCAAACGACTGGGAGTATGCAACATTTTTATCACTAAAGGAAAAAAATGAGCAGAAAAATCCATCTTTTAAATTTTTATATTTTTTCAACAAAAATCTAAAGTGAAAGGAAACATTTTAAATGTGATTGCATGATGGAAAACTTATCGGTAAAAAGTTTTTCTAACAATAACTTTATACATGTTTTTTTTAAATTTCATACTAATTCCCATACAAAGCTGTAATTTTATTACAGAATATAATTCTAAGTATCATTTTAAATCAAAATGCATTTAACAAAAATCTTCCAAAATTCGAGAGTTTTCAAGATTTTTGAAATTTTGCTTCAACCTAAACAATTATTTCGTGTAATTATACCCTTTTTAAAAGTTATTCACGTTACCCCATCATAAAATGTCAAGAATCTAATGTTTGTCGTTTTAAAGATGCCAAAGAACCTTTTTCAGTGTATTTGGATCATGGATTATTCCTAAGAATCGTATTCAAAAATAAAATTTTACTTTTGGCTGCAAATAGTATGAATAATAAAACTATGTCAAAAGTTTTTGTTGAGAAACCATTTTTATTGAGAGCTTCTCCTCTCAATAAAAATGGTTTCTCAACAAAAACTTTTGACATAGTTTTATTATTCATACTATTTGCAGCCAGAAGTAAAATTTTAATTTTTTTTAAATTTTTCGCTTCCTTGAAAATACGACTAGCTCAGTTTTCTCCGTGGAGAACTCGATACCCAGATGGAGGGCCCAAGCAGACAAATTGTCCAAGGTATCTTGCAATGGTCCTTGCAGATCGACGGCATTGGGGCCTGTGACAGAGACCACACCGTCATCTGCAAGCTGCCTTAGCGTGCAGGAACTGAGAAGACATTCGTCAATGTTATTCATGTAAAAGTTGTAGAGAAGGGGGCTTAGACATGAGCCCTTGGGAAGACCCATGTAGCTAATTCGTGATGTCGACAAATCATGCAAAAACGCATGTGTTTTTCAGACAGCAAGTTTAGCAAAAAGTTGTTTAGAGTCGGTGAAAGACCATGCTGGAGCAGCTTCTCAAAAAGAATTTTGATAGGAACTGAATCAAAGCCCCCTTTATATATAGGAAAACTGATGCCATCCGCTCTTTGTTAGCATAAGCCATTTGAATTTCTGATGAGAGCAACGCAAGACAATCGTTGGTCCCTTTGCGGAAACCAAATTGTGTATCTGACAGTAAGCCATTTGCTTCAACCCAATTGTCGAGGCGAAACAAGATCATTTTCTCGAACAACTTTCGGATACAGGACAGCATTGCAATCGGTCGATACGAGTTGTGGTCAGAGGCTGGTTTTCCTGGTTTTCGAATGGCGATGACCTTCGCTTGCCTCCAGTCATGAGGGACAATATTACCCTCAAGAAACTTATTAAATAAATTCAACAAGCGCATCTTGGCAGAATCTGACAGTTTCTTTAACAAGTTAAATTTGATTCTGTCTGGTCCTGGGGCTTTATTGTTACATGATAAGAGAGCAAGTGAGAACTCCACCATCGAAAACGGTGTTTCGTTCGCGTTATTGTGAGGGGACGCGGCGCGGTAGATCTTCTGTGCCGGAGCGGAACCCGTACAAACCGTCTTGGGGAAATCGAATATCCAACGGTTTTAATATTCCACACTCTCGTTAGTGCTATTTCGGTTTCGCATACGTCGGGCCGTACCTCAAAGGGTGCTCATCGATGTTTCTCTCGTTAATACGATAACGAACTGGCACCAGTAACAACGTTTCTTGCACACCAAAAAAATCTGAATTTTATCGTTGACGTAATTGCAAACATGACACAATTCAACAAACCGTAATTTACGAAATGACGGAACATTACCGTGTTCAATTCAAATTTACATGAAACATATACTTTACATGCACAATGACATAAAATTATACTTCCTACCATTCAGAACAAACGCTGTATGTGGAGTAAAAATACATGATTTACGAAATTAAACGTCATGTAAAATTAAAATCAAACGTAAAACTAAGTCATTTTGATGCTCGTATATGTCAGGGCCAGGAGACGTAAATTTACACTATTTTTTCTAGGTGTGTGGTTTTAATCTTCATTCGTCTTTTAACGTTTCATACTGTTGATAGCTAGCGGGTAATCCGTCGTCCCGGAAGGTCTTATACGCGGTGACCTTCTCCGTGTACACGTCTGAGCACTCTTTGTCCCACCATGGGTTGGGAGGACGCCCGCGAGAGTTCGCGTCTGGTACGCGTTTAGTCTGAGTTTGAATCGCGGTATCGAGAATCCAGCCAGTTAGGAATCCGTACTCTTCCTCTGGAGGAAGCTTTTATGTCGACTCTACTTTTCCGGATATCGCGGACACGTAGCTCTTCCAATTAATATTTCGTGTGAGGTCATACGAAACATTCAGTGTATTCGGTGGCCCTGAACCGTTAGCAATATTAATTACGATTGGCAGATGGTCGCTGCCGTGGTGATCAGAGATTACCTTCCACATGCAATCTAACCGCAGCGATGTCGAACAGAGGGACAGATATAAGGCGCTCGGACGCGCTGGAGGGGCAGGAATCCGTGTCATTTCACCCGTATTCAAAATAGTCATATTGCAGTTGTCGCAAAGTTCATGGAGTAGGGTAGATCGATTATCGTCATAAAGGCAACCCCATGCCGTACCGTGGGAGTTGAAGTCACCTAAAACTAGTCTGGGTGCGGGGAGGAGTTCCGTGATATCGCATAGCTGTTTGTGGCTAACTGAGTCCCTGGGGGGGGGGGGGGGATGTAGGTAGAAGCAATGCAAAGGTATTTGCCCTTACTTCTGGTTTGGCAAGCGACAACTTCAATGCCTGGTGTCGAGGGGAGGTTGATTCGGTTGAAAGAATAACACTTTTTGATCCCCAAAAGTACCTCTTCCGTAAGAGTCTTCTCGATCCTAGCGAATAATATTAAAATCGTGGTTTCGAATAGTGCAAATGCATTGCATATTTAGTAAGATTTTAAAAGACTCGATTTTCGGGATAATGCTCCTGCAGTTCCACTGTAGAACAGTGATTAAATACGTGACCTCGTACGCTGAATTAGCCATCGAAGGATACAATCACTGAAAGGAGGGGCCATTTCGCAGTGAACTGCTTTTAAGAGGGTCAGAAATATTTAGTGCTGTAAAAATACGGTCCACAATGTCAGAGAAATTTATTAAGCCAGCGCTGGTTTCTTTCTCTGGTTGAAATATGGGAACACTTGGGGTTTTTGATGTTCCTGGAAGTGCTGTGAACTCCTTCTCTGAGCTCAGGTTTCTGAGACCTGGAGCGAATTGCTTCGAGTTTGTACAAATACTTCCTTGAGTAGTTATTTTAGAAGTCCATGAAGAGACATCTTCTGGCCTTTACGACGAATCTTGGGAGAGGAAATGTTCCTCCTTTTCCTGTTCTAATGTTCCTGCAGGGAACGCTTAAGATTCTCCTTGCGTTGTTTGTACGCGGGACATGCCGGGAGGTCATGTGGGTTTCCCCCACAGTAGAGACACGTTTCGACATCCCTTCCGCAGGAATCATCCGCATGATTCCCACCGCATTTCCCACAATGGGCCTTATTGCTACAATGGGAGGCTGTGTGTCCCAAGTGTTTTGATTTAGTAATAGGTGATGTTACGGCTGTCGTTGATACAGAGGGGTATATTCGGCCTTTTTCAGTAGAAATTATAGGTAGCGTTACCTATAATTTCCACTGAAGAAGGCCGAAACCAACGGTCGAAACGTCTGGACATTATAAAAAAGTAGTGTTCGATATTATTTATTGACTGAAAAACCGAATATACCCTTCTGGTTTTAATTAGTACAGTTCATGATCCGCGGCTTAAAGAGGCGAATAGGTAGACGAAGCTTCTCAAAGAGCAGGTAGTTGGATAGAGCAGAGCCGGCGAATGTCACCCGATAAGAGCCTGAGGTGACGTATGTTTTCTTCTCGGCAGCTGCGACTGACGCTGAATGCAAACGTTTGTACTCTAGGTCCTTCACTGGCAGCATGGGATCTTTGAAACAGCCACTCCCATGTTTCAGCAGGTCCTCGTAACTCAGATTCGAATCGGAAACGACCCCACTGACTTCAACCTTTTAGCTGGAATATACACCCTGTACTTCTTCGTAAAAGGCCCGTTGCCAGTAATGTCATTTGCCTGATTTGAACTGTTAACAACCACCCGAAGCTTATGAAACACTTTGTTTTTGGTCCGGAAGAAGATCACGAAGGGCCCGGTGGCCGAGCTTGCATATACTTTGAGCCGGAGAGCCGATTTTGTTTCGTCGTCCATCTCACCTTGAGATGAACCGCCGTCAGGGGAAGTCATTTTTGCACTGCCCTATTGTCCAGTGCACGTTACTAGGAGAACCACGAAAGGGAAACGTAAAAAAATACTTAACTTGTGTATGTAACGGTATCCCGACGGCTTACTAGAAGAACACTGCTTCGCTGGTCACTGGCCGTCTAACGGTACTTAGAAACAGAAACACAAAAGAAGGGAAAAATACTGAAACCTCGACGAGGCGCAGAGTGCGCAAGATAAGCTTGAACGCGTATCAGCACTATTCTCTGTCGCTATACACTGCACGTACTGGCAACAAAAGACTTGTGTCTCGACCGAGCGCTCGAAAACGAATGACTGTAATACATTGATTCAACAATTAAGTTTACTGAATATAAGTCGTTTCACTGAAGGTCGTTTCGCTGAATTTTTTTTCGTTGAAGGTAATTTCAATGGTTAAATAATACTAAGCAGTAAGTTAGTTATTTAAATTTTGTCCCATTCAAGGATCTACAATTGTAAAATATAGAAACAATGTTCAAACAATGTCAATGATTTGGCTGCATGTAAAAATAGCGTAATTTACTACAACAATACTATATGTTTATATTTTATCTTTTTACTGTATCGATTTTGTTGGCTCTTTTCGGCAAATTTGAGACTAAGAGAAACGAAAGCAATGAAATTGAAAGACGGATAGGTACTCTAGAGCTAATCAGTTATAAACTTAGAACGGAAAACTAGAACTAGGCAGGCTCATATGGGCATGATCGAAAGGAAATGTGAAAATGTGAAATTTTACCGCCGACGCCGGCTCCTACTCTGCAGAAGGCGAAGAATTCTTCACATTTCCTTTCGATCATGCCCATATGAGCCTGCCTAGTTCTAGTTTTCCGTTCTAAGTTTAGAACTGATTCGCTCTAGAATACCTATCCGTCTTTCAATTTCATTGCTTTCGTTTCTCTTAGTCTCAAATTTGCCGAAAATAGCCAACAAAATCGATACAGTAGAACCTAGCGGCAATTAAAACATAGTAACATTTTATCTTTATAAATCATCATTTTTTCAAGCATAAGTGTAAATGCTAAATATCACAGATTTTCTTACAAAAGACCGTCGCTTCCGACGGACGGTCGGCGGCCACCTGATCCAGCGGATTGGCGTACACTTAGCACCAATATAACATTTGAACCTATGAAAGAATATCCAATGTAATGAAGTCAGATTCTAAATCTTACGTTAGTTTTCTCTTTTGAGGGATTCCATGAGAAACCGGCCGACCGTAAAGTATGACCATCGTCGATTCGAACGAAACTTTGCAGGTGTGTTCGCTGTATGAATCTCCATGATATTCTCTGGCAATTGGAATATTTTGATACAAGAGTAATTTTTCAAAAGGGCGTAAACGTTTCTACGTGTATGAATTTCAAAAATTTTTTGTTCGATTACTGTATTTTATACAGCAAAACTATCTGAGAACATGTTACAGGGAATGAATACTTCTGTCCGAAAAAATATACACTGAAAAAAATGTTGTGTCATTTTTCAAAAAAACAAAAATTTATGATAAAAACTTAAATTGCGAAAAAACCCATTTTTTAAATTTTTTATATTTTGTTACCAAAAACCTAAAGAGAAAAGAAACATTTTGATTGTGATTGCATGATGGAGAAAAAATCGGTAAAAAAGTTTTTCTAACAATAACTTCGTACATGTTTTAAAATTTCATACTAATTGACATACAAAATTGTAATTTTATTACAGAATATAATTCTAAGCACCATTTAAAATCAAAATGCATTTAATAAAAATCTTCCAAAATGCGCTAGTTTTCGAGATATTTGAAATTTTGTTACTTCAAAAACAGTTAATTCGCGTAATTATGCTCTTTTTAAAAGTTATTTGCGTTACCCCATCAAAAATGTCAAAAATTTAATGTTTATCGTTTTAAAGACGTAAAAGCAACCTTATTAGTGTATTTGGATCATGGAGAAGCTTTCAATAAAAAAGTTTTCCTAACAACAACTTTTGACATTTTTTTATAATTCTTACTATTTGCAGTCAAAAATACAATTTTCTTTTTGAATACTTTTGAATAGATCTCGAGATATTTTAACTTTTGTTTTAACAACACAATTATTTTGTTTTATTACGACCTTTTCATAAGTTAGTTGCGTCTCTTCATCAACAATAATAGGTTTTTCAAAAGGCCCGTAAACTTTCGTGCAACTTTCTCTTTGATATCAAGGCGATATTGTAAACCATTTGAAAGTTACATGAAAGCAACCAAAATATATTTCAACCATAGGGTCTGTTGATTAAACTATATAGCTGAATCATATGTTGGTTGTTTTCATGTAACTTTAAAATGTTTCACAATATAGAAAGAAAGTTGCAGGAAAGTTTACGAGCCTTTTGAAAAACCTATTATTATTGATGGAGAAACGCGACTAACTTATGAAAAGGTCGTAATAAAACAAAATAATTGTATTGTTAAAACAAAAGTTAAAATACCACTACATTTTAGAAAATTTTTGTTAAGAGCACTTCGATTTAAAATGGCGTTTAGAATCATATTCAAAAAGAAAATTGTATTTTTGACTGCAAATAGTAAGAATTTTAAAAAAATGTCAAAAGTTGTTGTTAGGAAAACTTTTTTTTATTGAAAGCTTCTCCAGGATCCAAATACACTAAAAAAGTTGCTTTTACGTCTTTAAAAGGATAAACATTAAATTTTTGACATTTTTTTTTGATGGGGTAACGCGAATAACTTTTAAAAAGAGCATAATTACACGAATTAATTGTTTTTGAAGGAGCAAAATTTCAAATATCTCGAAAACTATCGCATTGTGGAAGATTTTTGTTAAATGCATTTTGATTTTAAATGGTGCTTAGAATTCTGTAATAGAATTACAATTTTGTATGTCTATTAGTATGAAATTTAAAAACATGTACGAAGTTATTGTTACTGTATCGATTTTGTTGGCTATTTTCGGCAAATTTGAGACTAAGAGAAACGAAAGCAATGAAATTGAAAGACGGATAGGTATTCTAGAGCGAATCAGTTATAAACTTAGAACGGAAAACTAGAACTAGGCAGGCTCATATGGGCATGATCGAAAGGAAATGTGAAGAATTCTTTGCCTTCTGCAGAGTAGGAGTTGGGCGTTTCACCCAAGTCTACCGCATGGTCTATGGTAGAACATAACTCATCATCATGTTTTACCGCCGACGCCGGCAGAAGGCAAAGAATTCTTCACATTTCCTTTCGATCATGTCCATATGAGCCTGCCTAGTTCTAGTTTTCCGTTCTAAGTTTATAACTGATTCGCTCTAGAATACCTATCCGTCTTTCAATTTCATTGCTTTCGTTTCTCTTAGTCTCAAATTTGCCGAAAATAGCCAACAAAATCGATACAGTAGAACCTTGCGGCAATTAAAACATAGTAACATGAAGTTATTGTTAGGAAAACTTTTTTACCGATTTTTTCTCCATCATGCAATCACATTCAAAATGTTTCTTTTCTCTTTAGGTTTTTGGTAACAAAATATAAAAAATTAAAAAAAATGAGTTTTTTCGCAATTAAAATTTTTATCATAAATTTTTGTTTTTTTGAAAAAATGACACAACATTTTTTTCAGTGTATATTTTTTTCAGACAGAAGTCTTCATTCCCTGTAACTCGTTCTCAGATAGTTTTGCTGTATAAAATACAGTAATCGAACAAAAAAATTTTGAAATTCATGCACGTAGAAAAGTTTACGCCCTTTTGAAAAGTTGCTCTTAAGTCAAAATAATCTTATTACCTGTGGAAAATATTTAGTTTTGCATGACGGTGAAACGTGTAAAGTTTCATTGGAATCTAAGATGGTCGGTCACGATTTTAAAGATTTTCGGACGGATCTTCGTGGAATTCCTCTTTTCTGTTTTGCCTATCTTAAGAATTTCTACAACAAATACAGCACGTAAAATACTGTTTCCTTCCGTTTATGATCATTTTAAAGCATCTTATTTTAATGATTATAAATGCAATCAAGGATTTACGAGCATTCTGATAGTACAATTTTAAATACCTATGTTTATTTATAACCATTGAAATTGCTTTTGGTCAACAATCTGTCAATTAAAAACAAATTCTGCGAAATGACCTTCGGCGATGTAACCATTGGTTGAGGTTTCAATATGAGTCGGATTGGTATGAACTCCTACTTTCCATTTCCGAAGTAACTCGTATTAGATAATTAGCAAACGAATTTCGCGCTAAATCGTATTCAGTGTTGGCAGCACCCTCTAAGCATTTAATGAAATTTTCTGTACGTGAACACTTTGTCACAAAAAGCCACTTTGCATACTTTGTTTTTCCAAAAATGATCTAGACTGTCTTTTGAAAAGGGTCAAACTTTTTTCAAATGACTATAGTCTAAAAATGAAAAATCCTGCAAATAAATTTTTGAATAAATTCTTCATCGACTCCTACACTGAAAAAAAATCGATTTTAAAAATTTAAGTCTTTGATTTGGATGAAATTTTGTTCTAAGATAGGTAATTATGTTCCCTACCTACCGTCAAAAATTCATGTTGGGTACTTTTAAGGAAAAAAAGTTATTTGAAAAAATCTTTTCCTTTTCCAAACTGAAGTTTTTCAGTCTTTCAGTCTTCCACTCTTCCAGTCTTCACTCAAGTTATGAATATATACAAAATGCGTTGCTGGTAGTTTTTGCATGTATGAGGCAATTACCAATTGGAAATTGGATTCTGATATGATTATGACTTTCATTGGTTTAGTTTTCGACAAAAATACACTGAAAATAAATTCAGTTTGATCAAGGAAAAGTTTTTTTCAAATATTTTTTTTCCTTGAAAGAGCTTAAATTGAATTTTTCGACGGTACGTAGGGAACATATCTTGGAACAAAATTTCATCCGAATCAAAGATGGGGTTGTTTTGTAAATCTACTTTAAATTTTTAAAATCGATATTTTTCAGTGTAGAAGTCGATGAAGATTTTTTTCAATATTTTTTTTTATTAAAAAGTTTGACTAATTTTGTAAAAATCACTTGAACAACATTTTTTTGTAGGATTTGTCATTTTTAGACTATAGCCATTTGAAAAAAATTGGTGAAAAAAGTTTGACCCTTTTCAAAAGACAGTCTAGATCATTTTTGGAAAAACAAAATATGCAAAGTGGCTTTTTGTGACAAAGTTTTCATGTACAGCAAGTTTTATTAAAATCTGAGAGGGTGCTGCCAACATTTGTTCGAGTTGGCGCGAAATTCGTCCATTACGGAAATGACATTAAGTGGTATGCCGTTGACAACGTACAGATGGCGCACAAGGACAAGAACTCTTCCTACACACTAGGGCACGGCAAAATCAAGGACTGTCGTCAAGCGAAACCTGAAAAGGACTCATAACTGTTTAAGTAAACTGGCTGTGGCGAACAAAGTGAACGAGGCGGTTATATAGAATTTAATGCTAGTAGTGAAAAGACGCTTAACTGAAGGCCTAACTGAATATTTTTCTGTACTTTTTAAAAATTGAACTTATGCTTCAAAATGTTTTTTTTAATAAAAAAAATCTAATCAATTTACATGCATTTTTGTTTGACCGAACTTTAATCATAGATTGCACTGGTTAGCCCAGTGGGTCAGGGTTCAATTCCAGCCGAGGTCGGGGAGATTTTCTGAGTTGAAAACTCTGTCACGACTTTCTTCAAAAGGAAAGTAGAGCCGTTGGTTTCCGCGCATGTGTTGATGACCCGATATCAGTTTATGGAAACACGTCTCTGGTGTCGGTGATATGCACCCAGTGTATACAGAGATCGACGGAAAATAAATGAAAAAAAATGAAATAAAAAAAATCATTTGACTTTTGGAAAAACAAAGTATAAAAAGTGGCTTTTAGGGACAAAGTCTCCATGTACAGAAAGTTCCATTCAAATCTGAGAGGGTGCTGCCAACATTTGTTCGAGTTGGTGCGAAATTCGTCAGCAGTCAAACATGATAAAGTCAGTGTGCAATCCGCCAAAATCATCGTCACAACGCAACGAAATGAATACAGTGCCACACAGCGGTGAAAATACGAATTTCACGCACGCAGGTCCTACAGCTAGACTTGTCTGATTTGCTTCAAATTTGGAGCAAGCACTCCGGGTGGAACTAGGAATCGACTCAGGTGTGGGCCGATTGAGTTTTCAATATTCGTTATTTTTCTGGGCAGTCTAATATCTACCCTTCACATGTGGACGCACAAACAACTCGCTTCCAACTACAATGGGTTCGGGCAATTTGTAACAAGTACAGCAAACAGTGACCGTAGTGGCAATGTTTTGCCTAACGTAAAACAAATCGACGGTATTAATTTTTAATCATTGATGTGGAGTGATTGATACGAAAAAATCACCAAAATTGTATTTGGAATTTTTTGTCGTTTTGACGTAGGACTACGTTATTCTTTACTATACTGGGTGTCATTTCAATATTTCCAAAACGGTAGCGTTACGTTCATTTTGAATCTTAATAACTTTCATAAATCGAACATAAACCGTTTAATGCTTACTACCGATACCTTCCCGAACAGAAACACATAACAGAAATATTTCAAAACTATATCTCGCGCTGTTACTTGTTATAATTTTCTGTTATTGCAACTACCAACGAGACCAAATTTATTACACCACTTATTATAAAAATTTTATTCTGTTATAAGTGTGTTATTGCATTCCGATCGGGTTGTTTGCTATGTAAAACTTGTTTAAATAGTTCAAAAACTACGTTTACGCGAATGTAGTGTCAGGTGACAACCCTGCCGAAACTCACTAATTAAGCGTCCCTATGCGACTTCCCAATCACTATTTAACTAATGCCGCATGCACAAATTACCATCTGCCTGAAAATACAGTTCTGATAGTATCAGTTGAACACCAGCTTCGCTAACTAATATTAGGTATATTCGTTTGTGGAGAATCGATGTCAACTCAGATTTTATATCTTCATGCACCATCGTAAAACATATTCGCTCGTTAGATGATGCAAATGCAAGCATGGAATTAATGTGCGCTATTGACATATTCAAATTGTAAATTTGTGGGCCAGGAAGAGAGTTTAACCGATCGTAGCTGTATGGTTTAGAAGAAAATACACATTGAAGTGATAACACAGCGAATTCACAGAAGTTTTACATGAAATTTATTATGTATTAAATCAGTGCTGTAGTTGCGGTTAGTCACGGTTAGTCGGCGACTAACCAGCTCCTGGAACCGAAAAAAAGATTTTTTTGATCCAAAAAAAAAAAATTCCGTTGGCCTTATCATTCTGGAAGGCAAATTTAATGATCCCAGCTAATTGGAATTTTGTGAATCTATTCAAACTCGTAGGGTATTGTCAAACTCCCTGCCGCGCTAGTATGATATTTTCATAACTCACATGGCGATCCCAGACTGTATGGGGCACTGGTATGATATGCTCATAGGATACTCTCAGATATTTAAAAGCACTAGTATGATATTCCCACACCTCGCAGAGCGTTTCAACATTAGTTGGATACTTACAAGTCACGCAAGGCGCTCTCAGATTCTCTCGGACGATAGTCTGATGTTCCCATCGCTTGCAGGGCACTTCCACACCCTCTGGGGCGCCAATATGATATTTGCAAAACTCATAGGACGCTAGTATGATATTCCGATAGCTCGCAGGGTGCTCTCAGACTCGCAGGGGCACTTGTTTGTCATTTTCAAAGCTCTCAGGGCGCTCTCAAGCTCTTCAGGGTGCTAGTATGATATTCACAAAACTCTCTAATATGTTATCTTAATTTGCCGGGCGCTTACAAATTCTCTGGGGCGTTAGTCTAATATTCTCATAGATTGCAGGGCGCTCTTAGATTCTCTCGAGCGCTTTTACGATATTCACATAATTCGCAAGGCGCTCTCAAACTTGCTAGGGCGCTAGCCTAATATTCTCATAGTACGTAGGGCGCTCTAAGATTCTCTGGAGCGCTAGTATAATATTCCCATAGCTCGGAGAGCGCTTCCGCACTCGCTGGGGTGCTTTTCACAGCTCACAGGGCGCTCTCAGACTCGCAGGGGCACTAGTTTATCATTTTCAAAGCTCGCAGGGCGCTCAGATTCTCTAGAGCGCCAGCATAATATTCCCATAGCACGCTGGGCGCTCTCAAATTCTCTAGGGTAGCCTTATATTCTCATCGCTCGCAGGGCGCTCTCAGATTCTCTCTGGCGCCAGTATGATATTTCCATAGCTCGCAGGGCGCTAATCTGACATTCCCATGGTTCGTAGGGAGCTTTCAGATTCTCTGGGGTGCCAGTATGATATTCCCATAGCTCGGAGAATGATTTCATACTCGCTAGGGCCCCAGTATGATATATAATATCATAGCTCACAAGGCGCTCTCAAGCTCTTCAGGGCGCTAGTATGATATTCACAGAGCTCGCAGGGCGCTCTCAGAATCCCTTGAGCACCAGCATGATATTCCTCGCAGGGCGCTCTCAAACTCTCTAGGATATTATGAAACTCTCATCGTCCGCAGGGCGCTCTCAGATTCTCTCTGGCGCAGGTATGATATTCCCATAGCTCGCTTTCGGACTCTCTGGGGCGCCATATGATACTCGGAGAGCGCATCCTTGGTCGCTGGGGCGCTAGTATAATATTCTCATAGCTCGCAGATCGATTTCAAGCTTTATAGGGCGCTAGTATGACTATGGGGCGCTAATAAAATATTAACATAGCTCGCGAGGCGCTCTCAGATTGTCTCGAGCGCCAACATGATATTCCCATAGCTCGCAGGACGCTCTCGAACTCTCTTGGGCGCTAGTTCGATATTCTCTTAGTTTGCAGGGCGCTCGCGAATTTTCTGGAGCGCTAGCATAAAAACTCTCAAACTCACTAGGGTGCTAGTTCGATATTCTCATAGCTCTCTAGGGCGCTAGTATAACTGTATGGGGAGCTAGTATGGTATTCCCATAGCTCGCAGGGCGCTCTCAGATTCTCTCGAGCGTCAGTATGATATTCCAATAGCTCGCAGGGCGCGCCCAAACTCTTCAGGCGGTAGTTCGATATTTTCATAGTTCGCAGGGCGCTCACAGCTTCTTTGGGGCGTTAGTCTAATATTCCTATAGTTCGCAGTGCGCTCTCGGATTCTCTGGGGCGCCAGTACGATATTCCCATAGCTCGCATGGCACTCCAAAACTTACTAGGGCGCTAGTTTAATATTCTCATAGCTCCAGGCCGATTTCAAACTCTCTAGGGTGTTAGTATGGGTCTATGGGGCGCTAGTATGATATTCCCATTGCTCGCAGGGCGCTCTCAGATTCTCTCTGGCGCAAGCATTTTGTTCCCATAGCTCGTAGGGTAATCTCAAACTCTTGAGAGCACTAGTCTGATATTCTCATTGTTCGCTGGGCGTTTTCGGACTCTCTAAAATGCCAGTATGATATTCCCATAGCTCGGAGAGCCCTTTGACACTCGCTGATGCGCTAGTATGGTTCTGATTAAAATATTCTATATTATGTACCAATTTCATGCTTCTGGAAAAATCAAAGATTTAGTCTTTATATCCGCATTTAAACGATCATAACGTTTTTTCCATCGGAATACAGCAAAACAAAATAATATATATTCGTTGTTGGACATTACGAAAAATATCTTCATGTCTCTTCATTTTTGTAAGTTGCTTTCTGAGTCAAGCAACCTCTGTCACAAGAATAATCTTCTCTGTTCGGATTTATTTTGAATATTCTAAAACTACTTTTCTGCAAGGCTTAATTTTTGTTTTGGAGCAATGTATAGGTTTGTTCCAGTACTACATGTGATCGTTTCGGAGAAAACAGCAGTCAAAAATACACGCTCCTATTTACACCTATGATCGATTCAGTTGAAAACTGTAAAATTCAACTGTATCGATAGTACCAAAGGAAGAACAAGAAGCGACTTCCGGGATAACTTTCTCCCTGTTTGCTCAGTACTTCCAATTTACTCGGTACTGGAACAAAGACAATTTTTACATGAAGTTCCAAATATTTTCATACTTTCGCTACATAGCCTGTTGATTTCGAAAAGAGGCATTTCCGCATTATTCCGCACACAGAACAGAATCCACGATAGCCGCGCTACCGGATCTTTCGGGAACTTCAGTTCTGGATAATATGTTTGATTTCGTCTGCCAAATAATGCCTGCACTTCATAATTACAGACGGATGTTATAGAAAGAAAGCGGTATCTCGAGAAAACAAAAAAATCAACACAGTTAATAATCGTCGTTTTATGTTTGATATCACAATATGACAACACGTCCAAGCAGCCCTTTGGTACTTTTAGTTTCCAAGCCGAAGGTTTGCCTATGTCACTTTCGTCCAATCACGAGCTGGTTCAGAATTGGTTCAAAAACAGGGGACAGAGCTGGCGGATCCTATCGTAGGTATCCATTACAAATCCCAAAACTGTCGATTTGCAAGGACCATTGCAAGATGTCTTGGACAATTTGCCTACTTGGGCCCTCCAGCTGGGTATCGAATTCTCCAAGGAGAAAACTGAGCCAATCGCATAAACATGCGCCGTGCATTGTTCCGCCAGATCTCAACTATTAAATTACCTTCAGGCCCGAGTAAGGTCATCCAATGTCCCGATGCGGGATGTACTGGCAAACCGCGATCTCCTCTATATGTCCCTCGTATGTAGTTTCCTAAAAACCATCAATATATAGATTTACCTGCCCCTTTTATTTTTATTATCATTCTCAGAAGTGTCCTCTTCCACATATATCGAACATCCTTGATGGTTTGATGCAAGTGACACGAAACATCTCTGTCGAAAATGTTAACAAACGTGGAATTTGCAGCACAAACATCACACGCGCAACTCATCTGACGAAGACCGCCCGAGTCTGTAATCGATGCCGTTGATCTCCCGTTAACTTGAACCCCTGTTTCTAATACCAAGGAATTATTCCCCCTCTCCATCTGATTTTTTTTTGAATTTATAATAAAAGCAACGTTCGATTTTTAAAATAGCAAAATGAAATTATTTAGCTCATGCACTAAAAAATCAAGAAGTTTTCACCTTCATCATTAAGGGGTTATATACAAAGTTGGAACTCAAAAAATCGAATGAAAATTATTGAATATTCACACACTTTTGAAAATATCTGTGCGAAATTTTATCCAGGTCGGAGAACTAGATTTCAAAGTATAGCCGGTTCGCAGCGCGCTGGTTCTTTCGCGAATAAGGTGAACACAACAAAATTAAACGCAATTATATCGGAACTAAGTTTTTTGAAAAGTACCGTTGCGGTGAACGTGATTTCGCAAAAACTACTCATCCGATTTTCATTTTTTTTTGAATTGTTTGTATTTACACTTGTACTTGAACGGTTGTTTTTCATCCAAAAATTATCAATTCTTTGCAATGATTTTTTGTTTAAAACTCCATTTTTTGATCAACATAATTTTTTTTGAAGGAAATTCTTTTTTATTGGGAAACCGCTCCGTTCAAGTTTACCACAATACATTTTTC
The DNA here is from genome assembly GCF_030247195.1 of Topomyia yanbarensis. Lineage (NCBI taxonomy): Eukaryota > Metazoa > Arthropoda > Insecta > Diptera > Culicidae > Topomyia > Topomyia yanbarensis. The sequence continues at coordinate 329,949,203 of NC_080672.1, read as the reverse complement.
TTAAATAATCAGTTTACTTTTTTGATTTCAGTTGAGCGGTTCGGCTTGGAGACCGTTCATTGCAAACCTCTGCCAAAAATACGCTTCGGGGATGGGGGAGTTCTGCCAATCTTGAATATTTTTTTAATTCAGCTTGTTTTTTCGAACTTCGAGAGTACTGCCACTACTACTTTCGCTTTGTCGAATAAAATTTGCATTAAGCACTTTAAAAAAATCACGAACTTAGCTCACTTTTTCGCCACAACTTTGTATATAACCCCTTCATAGAGGTATATTTCAGTCTAGGGTGGCTCAGCTTATTGAACAAAGCCTATGTTAAGAGTTAGCATATTATGTACTAGACTACCGCCCCAATACCTCAACAGTAACAGTTCCTGGGGGTTCGTTTAGGGCGTATGTTTAAAAACAGGGCATTGCCATCACCAAACAAAATTCACATCAGATTTACAAACCATTTTGTAAGTTTCTATCACAGGGTGTCTACTATAAAGTAGCCTTTGGTATTATTAAATTATCTCATGAAGTATTCAGACTCCCATATGAATCTTTTACGCCATCTTTCCAACATGACTGTAAATATTTAGAAAGTAAAAAATGGATCGAGATATAAAAATATTCAATTTGTTTATACTAATTTCCGAACTCTTAAGTTCAATAAAAAATCCAACTTTAATTTTAATTTCTTTCCATATATTGTCAAGTTTACGAGTTATCATTATGGTTATTATGGTATATGTACAATTTATTGAATAATAAGCTTAACAAATAACAATTGACACACTTTTTTTGTTAAAGGGTGTGAGAAATTTTTTTCGAAGAAATCGGATATTAACTTTTATGTGGAATGCACCCTTTATAGCAAAAAGCACCAATTTAGTACTTTTCGTTATGTTTGCATTCACGCCGCTCATTTTCCGGTCCACTTTACGTATAGTGGCGTTATAGTTTTCGTACCCCATCAATGTCGTTGCGCCCCATCCAGGTTGTTGCGCCCTATCCAAGTCGTTGCGCCCCAGCTTTAAATTGGCGACTAACCAGCCAATATTCTACAACAACAGCGCTGTATTAAATTGTACAAACCAGAAAACCGATAAGCTTGCATAAACCAATATATTTTTCAAATCGTCGAATTACTCAAGATAAATTTTTTTCGTTGATTTTTTTTTTAAAAAGAAGTGCTTCAAAAATTAGATTTGAATGGAAGCGCACAGTACTTTGTTGGTTTTGCCTGCATGATACCAAATACCACATCCACCATCCGCTATTAGCAACATACGAAAAAAGTTTAAAAAACTAAACCACTCTGATTAGAACGTGAAGGAACGCTACTGGAATATATCAGATCTTATCGATCGCTCTGAATAATTCAATTGACATGGAAAACAAACAGAGCAATGATTTCACTTAGAAAAGTAAACTTTCTGCCGTCCAAGAGAAAAATAGACTATAAAGGCCAAACATAAAGATGACTCTCAAACGCCATACGGTTTGTTTGTGCTTACCGGAGTCGATAGCCAACACGGACCGACCGACCAACCGACGGCAGATGTTTCCAGTATCGAAGAACTTGCTACGGTCTTTCACGGTTTGGCGTCTGGTCTATGTCCTTATTTCTTCATAGTCCCAACAGACACAACTCGGAAACACAATTCACTGTTTGCACAACGCTATCGAATTTTCGCTTTTGACATACGATCGCAGCCCTAATTCAGCAGCTGAGAATTTTCACTTTTCACTTCATACTATTCCGGCTGTTAAAATTGCTGCCGTCCGCTATTGCACTCCATCGTGCATTTAATTCAGAATTCTAGCACCGGAACATCAATTATTCGCTCTTATTGTTGTATACTGTACTACCATAAAATTTCGGTTCTTCCTTCGACACAGAGAGCAACACCTGCCACTGCTGCTAAGAAACAATAAAACCACGCTCGAAAACCGTTATCTTCCCTTGCGCGCTTCTCGCTTCCACTAACGGCAATTCTCAATTTAACAAGATTTTCGCCAGTGACTATAAATTACACATTTAATACCTCACTTTGTCACCGACAATACCGCACAGCCATCCAACCGAACGCCCACTGAGCGTTCATGCGGTTGAAACGGTATCCAACTGGACCCAAAAAAAATCCTCTCCACACTGTACTGCACTAATTTGCCAGAACGGGAAATCACCGGATCTGCGGTCAGAATATTAAACCAAACTCACTGCGATCACGAAAAGCACTGATTCTGCGGTGCAGCCAACAACACTGTGAAACGTGTCTCACTATATGAACAGGCACACGACGACCGCCCCCGCGCACGCACGCTGGTGAGTGACTCTGGCAATCCAAAGCAATTCTCTCAACACTCTCTTCGTCTCAGCATGAGTATCCATCCAACTAGCCGTGTTACGGCGATTCACTTGCGAAATGCAATTCTATCATCCATGGAACATCTTTGAAGTCGTACCGTGCCAGACACGTACCGTGGTGATAGAGAAAATCTGGCAAGCGGTCGACGATGGCACCGGCTGCTGTTGTATCTAATGCATTCGCTGTATTCCACGCACGTAAACACAATAATTGAATACGGTCCCGATTCAGTACTTAAATCATTTAAGCGTGCACTGGATACTTTAATTGAAGACACTGGTCATCAAGCTTGTCCGGTATGGGAACACTGCAAGAAATAAAAAGAGATCTATCAATTCTATATATGAATATGGAACATTCCACGCAATATTTTCCACCAATTTTTTCCAATTTTTTTTTGACAGCTAACAAAAATATTCGACGCGATTTTTATTATTTCATTTTTATGAAAAAATTTTATGTTTGAAAAACAGATCAGTGACCGTACCCTGTCGCCACTGCGATGATCATGTGTTCTTTCTGGGACGTCATCGTATCCCAAGGATGGCATAAGGGTTTGTGCATTGGGCCGGAGTCCCAAGGGTTGCAGGTTCGAATCCTGTCTCTGGGAGGATTTTTTCACCTAGTTGCTTACGCTTAACTCACCATTTCGATCTGCTTTCCCCGTTGGATAACACCAAAAAGTCCTTATATAAAGTATTGGCACATGCGTCAAATCCAAAACAATGAAATATTTGTTTACAAAAAGCTAATTGTTTCTATGATTTATGATAATATCAATTGTTATTCTACATAATTCCCTTTGCATTATCCAGGATGCTTAAAGATTTGGCATGTCATCTTAGCAACGCTACAATGCTTAGCCTCTGAATGCGGCTTTCTGTACATAAGAACTTTGTCACAAAAAGCCACTTTGCATTCTTTGGTTTTCCCAAAAATGATTTTGACTGTCTTTTGAAAAGGGTCAAACTTTTTTTACCAATTTTTTACAAATGGCTGTAGTCTAAAATGATAAATCTTACAAAAAAATGTTGTAGGAATGATTTTTACAAAGTCAAATTTTTCGAAAAAAATATTGAAAAAAATCTTCATCCACTCCTACACTGTAAAAAATTGATTTTTTAAATTTAATGTCGATTTACAAAAAAAACCAACTTCGATTTGGATGAAATTTTGTTCCAAGATAGGTAATTATGTTCCCTACCTACCGTCAAAAATTCAAGTTGGGTACTTTCAAGGAAAAAAAGTTACACAGATAAAAATATTTTGTAATTTTAAATTTATTTTCATGTACATATTTGGAGCATGAATATAAATGTAAAATTAAGTTCCACCACAAATACACACGACTTGTCGTGCTTTCTTCATCGAATTTTATTATAATTTTACACGGGGATTAAAAAAATTACAGTTTCTTTAAACGGAAAACCAATGCACTTCAATGTATTTTTACTCGAATATTGTTGAGAAATGAATGACATGTAATATTACACGAATGAAAGTGTAAAATTGTATGCTGTTTGATGCTCCAATTAATTTTAACGTAATTTTCAATCAAATTTTGGATTCAATCGTTATATGTTCACATTCGTTTTTACATGTCGTTTAAATTTCATTATTTTTTGGTGTGTAATTAAAAAAAATTCTTTGTCAAAGCTTGTTTTTTCAGTGTATTCTTATCGAAAACTATACCAATGAAAGTCATAATCATCTCCAATTTCCCAACTGCTAGCTGCCTGATACGAATCAGTAAGGAATTTGGTATATATTTATAACAAACTTGAATGTAAACTTTCAAACGAGCACAAGGATTAATTAACACTAATAGGCTTCTACTTTTACATTTTTAAAATAATTAGCATGATGACGAAGTCGACCGATAAATCGACACTCAATGACCTCCACTGCGAGCCGTGTCCAACAAGCTGTGGAATAATATTTGCAAACACGGCCCGCAGCAAAAATCAATTCACATCGACCGGCAAATCGGCCATGCCAGCGCGCACAGACCAGTGATCGTTTGTTTGAGCAGGTGCGGAGTATGAAAAAATAACACACATAAAAAGGCCCATAAGCACTCTCGGTCTTCTTGATGCATTACTATCGAGGCGTAATGCAATAACCATCTTAAAACAGATGTCTGTAAGAGGTTCTTTAGCACTGCTACACGAAATATGCTCGATGATGTTAGCAATACCGTCAAACCTTTCAACCTAGGGGGGAATACAAGGTAGGCCTTTTTGAAAACAAAAAATGAGAATAACTCAAGAACTATTCGATATATCAAATGATTCGGTTCAATAAAATGTTGTATTTCTATGATGGTAACAATATTGTGAAACTAAAATGTTCAGTTATCTTTTTTGAGAGTTGTCCTACTGGAGCTTTTTTTAGAGTTGTCCTACACACTACAATTGCAGACGAGACAGGCAACGTCGCCCACTAAAACGCTGCTTAAGGCTAATTGCAGCGGGCTGTGATTCTGAATGTGATATTCATTGTACGTTTCAGATATGTGCGGGTGTAGAGATTTTGCGATGGCGTGTATCATCGCGAAAAGCTCGAGCATTTATACGTTAACGTTCACGATTTTATAACCATGTGCCTTTAGCATATTCGCGTGTGTTACCTGGTTTCATCAAACTATTTAAAAAAATTTTGTCATTAATCAGCATTTCTAGTGGCAGAAAAGCCTTACAAAAAAATTTCATGGCAGTAATGGAGTAGCATCCTTTGCCAAAAGCGGTTTTTAAAAAGCTCTTTTCATGCTTATTGGATATCTGGGTAACTTTTAATAAATAATCTTGTTTAACTACCACAAAGAGTTGTGTTGGTTTAAATACGAAGAAGTTCAGAATTTTTGAAATATTAGTCATATAACAATAAATTTAAAACGATGACCTATACTTTTTTATATACCAATCGAATGTAATTGATGATGGCTACAATTTTTGAAAGAACAAATTCTTATATTTTCTCAAAAAATAGACAAAAATACGTAAAACTACAGACATTTAGTTGGTGAACAACTTCGAATTCAAAGTGATGATCTATACCTTTTTATGTACTAATCGGCTGTAACTTTCTTTTAGTTGACAAATAACGTCGAATTATGCGGGATGACCTATACTTTTTTATACACCAATCGATTGTAATTGATTTCGGCTGCAGTTTTCAAAAGAACTATTTTCATATTTTCTAAAAAAAAAATTAAAAATTCAAAAATATGTAGAACTACGGAAATTTCATTTATTTGGCAAACAACTTCGAATTAAAAGCGATGAAATTATCTTTTTATACACCAAGTGATTGTACTTAGTTCCGGTTACAATTTCTGAAAGAACCACTTTTCTCAAAAATAGACAAGTATACTTAGTTGGCAAATAACTTCGAATTTGAATTCTTTGGTATCTAAAGAAATTGAATACTAAGTTATTTGCCAATTAAATGAACTATTATGCGTATTTTTGATAGAGTATAAAAATTGTTCTTTGAGAAATTGTAGCTGAAATTAATTACAATCGATTGGTACATAAAAAGGTATAGGTCATCAATTGAATTAGACGATATTTGCCAACTAGTCGAAATTTCTGTAGTGCTATTGCGTATTTTTGTCTATTTTTTATATATAAGAATTTGTTCTTTTAGAAATCGTATCCATCATCAATTGCAATCCATTGACATATAAAAAAGTAGAGGTCCTCGTTTTAAATTTAAAGTTATTTGCCGAGTATTTTACAAATTCTGAGCTTCTTCGCAATTACTGAATTTTTACACTATTACACACTATTATTTTGTAACTTAATACAATATTGCGTTTCTCCACGAACATTTTGATATAATAATATCCATATGTAATATGCAGAACTATTGAGTATAGGGGCGACCAAAGCGAAGCTGGTAAATCGATTGCCTTGAACGTAGTAGAGATGGCAGTAGTTCGGGTTTTTGGACCTGAAACCCGGACCCGACCCGAACCCGACGGGCATCGGGTCGGGTTCGGGTTCTGTCAATTTAAGCTTCTCGGGTTCCGGGCTTTCAAATTTAATATTCACGAGTTCGGGTCAGGTTCGGGATTCCGAGATTTAAAATTTTCGAATATACACATCCCCCGGAAAATATTGATTTAACTTCTCACTATGGAGTATGTATTTCGATATACTTCGAAATCTTAGGCCGCGGTCGAAGTAAACGCGTGAAACTCGGTTAACCGTTATGTATCCGACGCTGTACCCGGGTACCTTTTTAGGTTTCAACTAATGAAATTTCTATGTTTTATCCATAGCTGGAAATTGAAACTTTGTGACATCTTAGAACTTCACTAAGTCAAGCATTTGGGTTAATAATATTGTTGATATAATAAGGAGGGGGAGGTTAGGAGGGGCTCCTGATTTTTTTTACTACGTAACAAGCCGACGTGGGTACCCAAAACTGAAATACCAATAACTAAGGTAATTTCCAACCGATTTTGATGCTTTTGGGTGTTTTGGATTCAGGAATTCATCCGTTTTTGGACTTATCAAAAATGCATAGGGTTATTTCATTCGGTTCCCGGGAATCCGGATTTCCGGAAGAAGGTTCCAGTGCTGGGATACTAATTGTGAACTTCAATGAAATACTAGCAATATGGCCCAACAAACCATCAATCGTATAACAATGTAGAAAAAGACTCATAAAGATGTCTACAAAGAGTCAAAATCGTTATGACAGTCGATTTTAGTCTGCAGAAATTGATTTGTAATCGCATATTACTAAACCTATTTTAATCCACCTAGCGGTGCAATTGTGCCTTTCTCAATCATGAATCACGAGAATGTGTGCGTTGTTTATATTCATTAAAAACTTTTAAATGCATATATTACATTTTATTATTATACAACACATGACAACTATATACAAGAAAATAAATCATTATTCGAGTTCTAAAATTTTGAAAAAGAAAATACAGCCATGGTAATATTGAACTGGAAAAGGTGCGAAATCGGCAGTCCCAAAAAGTCGATTTTTATAAAAAAAAATTTTTCGAGATAACATAAAATCTCGACGTTTCATGCATTTTAAAGATGTTTGGCATCAAAAATACGAATTCGATTTCTGAAATTTCATGGGGTCCCCCCTTTGAAAAAAAAATTAGAGTTCCGACTTATATGGGAATTTCATATGTGACCGGACGATTTAGTCTATATTTCCGGACCCATATAAGCGATCCGTACGAAATTTTATAGACATCTGTGGGGATATTATAGCTATCATTTGGGACTAAGTTTGTGAAAATCGGCCCAACCATTTTCGGGAAACTGATGTGAGTTCGTAAATTTTGAAAGTTGGCCGCTTTTCCCGGGCACTTCCGGAACCGTCTATGGTGGTCAATGAAGTCAACGAAAGTTTGGTTGGCCGTCGGTGACATAGAACAGCAAATTTAAGTTGTTTGAGAGACATTTTAGCGAAATTTTTACCTTTTTTGCTTTCATCGGAGTATCGGTTTGAATCACAATTTGCAATGTGATCGCACGCCACAACCTGTAACTCCGGAACCGGAAGTCGGATCGGGATGAAATTAAATAGCCATTTACGGGGACGCAATACCTTTCATTTGAGGCTAAGTTTAGTCGAATCGGTCTAGCCATCTCCGAGAAACCGATGTGACTGTTATTCTGAATTTAGATACTTCCGCCGGGGCTTCCGGAACCGATGATGGTGGCCAATGTGGCCAAATAGACTTTGAATGGATGTTAGTGACCTAATACTACAAATCGAAGCAGTTGTGGTCATATTTTGGAAAAATTTTCACCTTTATACATTCATTGCAGAATTTATTAAAATCGACATTTTCTGCGTGTTCGTACTCATGACCCTGTAATTCCGGAACCGGAAGTCGGATCCATTAGAAATTCAATAGCAGCCTATGGGAACGTTGCACCTTTCATTTGAGACTAAGTTTGTCAAAATCGGTCCAGCCATCTCTGAGAAAAATGAGTGACATTTTTGGTCACATACACACACACATACACACATACACACACACATACATACATACACACATACATACACGCACAGACATTTGCCGAACTCGACGAACTGAATCGAATGGTATATGTCACTCGGCCCTCCGGGCCTCCGTTAAAAAGTCGGTTTTCAGAGCAATTGCAATACCTTTCTATTGAGAAAGGCAAAACATGATTTGAATACGACCTTTCATTCAAAATCGCATTGATGTTCTAGTTAAATCGTGTTCGATCGGCGTTGGTCGTAGGGCACTGGCAAACTTATATTCATATAGCTACAAATATTTAAAGCATAAAAAATCGTATTTTTGCTCACATTTGATTGTATTTTACTTCGATCAATGTCGGATTAAAAACTTAATAAAGTCATTGTGGTCGTTCCTATGTGTGGGAACAGTCAGTAAGCAACATAAACATATCTACGACTTCGATATACATCAAAATGACTTCCAAAAGTTAAATACGACTTAATATATCCCAACATATAAGAAACCCGATTTCGCGAAATTGCTTACAACTTTTTTCATATCTTTAAAATGAGATTGCTGTATATATGGCGACTGTTTATTGGAATAGGGTTTCTCTACTTGAAGATAAGATATGATTACGAAATATTGTCACGCTTACAACAATTAAAATAGTTCTGTGTAGTAAGTCCTATCCTACAATTCAAATGTCGTAAATTCGAATCCCACCTTAACATGAGAGGGGGAGACCTCTATGTGTTGGGCTTTGGCTCCGGTTCACAAACAACATTTGTTTTTTTTAGAGATGATTTATGTTCCTGTTAACTGTTCCCAGTTTTTGATCTTCTTTACCACCGACGAATGAGAGTTAATCGTATGTCGTGTTCCGGAATCGTATACTAGTTATGGATATCGCATATAATGCGATTTTGTTTCGCATATCCAATCGTAAATACATTCTCTAGAATCGCTTTCATACTAGAAATTATCGCGCCTAACGTGTATATTATTGTCATAAGTCGTCAATTTCAATAGCTATGTACGTATATCGCCTCCAGTTTGGTACGCATATGCCGATTTTGTGCATTTTGTGCGATTTTTTTAGTGGGATATAAATACGTATTATTCAGTTGCAACTTGGATATACCATCAAAAAGGCTGGCTGGGGGGTATCAAAATTCTTGGAATTGCATCAGTAGGCTGTATCTCGTGGTTTTGGAATAATTTGGTGATTTGACCCCGGAACGGACATTCCGGATCAGGTCAATTTTCAATTTTTTTTTAAATTACCATAGGGTCCCGTAATAATAAATAACAGACTTCCGAGGCAATTTGAAGAGTTTTGATACTCATATTATTAGATCATTATTAAAATTTTTAAATCGTGCCCTAGTACTGGAACATTACCCCGGAAAATCCGGATTACCAAGCACCAGATCCATTTATCCGGTTCAATTTTACAAATCAAAAAGTGGATGAGTTCCATTTCAATTTGTGGGTACCCGGGTACCCACGTTGGTCTGTAAAAAGGTGTTTTTTGTTGGCAACATAACAGTTAAAGCGTACAGCAAATCAAAGCGAGTAGAAATATATGGGAAGTAGAGACATTACAAAACTATTAATTGGTCATTTTGACAGTCGCAAGCGTTTGAAACGTAACGCGGGTGACGTCGTGTGAGCTGTCGAATACGAACTGCAAATTTATATAGCTTAATTCAATACATGTAATAAATTATACAAAATCGCTATTGCAGGAATGGTTTTGCCTTTCTCATATAAAGAAAGGCTATGCAATCACTGTGAAAATCGACTTTTTAACCGAGGCCCGGAGGGCCGAGTGTCATACACCACTCGATTCAGTTCGTCGAGATCGGCAAATGTCTGTGTGTGTATGTATGTGTGTGTGTGTATGTGTGTCATTTAAACTCACACAATTTTCTCAGAGATGGCTGAACCGATTTTCGCAAACTTAGTTTCATCTGAAAGGTATAACGCTCCCATAAGCTGCTATTGAATTTTTAGTTGATCCGACCTCTGGTTCCGGAGTTACGGGTTGAGGAGTGCGGTCACACAGCAAATTCCCATATAAACTGGTACCACCATGATGTTCAAATGATGTAAAACATATCAAAATTGATGTAACATTACTCTAGTTTGTGGGTCTGGATCACTAATGATCAATCTAAGCAGCTTTGACCACATTGGCCACCTATGACAGTTCATGACGTCCCCGGGGAACCCGCCAAGTTCCTAAGCTAATATCACACCCATTCCCCAACGAATTCTCTACCGATTTTCACAAACTTGGTTTCAAATGAAAGACACAGTAATACCATTAACTCCTGCTGAATTTCATTCGGTTCTAACTCTTGCTTCCGGAGTTACAGGGGTGTTAGTAAGGATACATTGGAATTTCCCATATAAATCGGTACAATCGTAATACCTCAGAGGCTAAAAACTATTGAAATGGTCACCAAATTACTTCTAATCGCAGATCTAGATAACTGATTGCCAATCAAACATTCTTTGAATATATTGTCCACTATCGACGATTCCGGAAGTCCGGAATTCCGGGCATATTCCACAATTAAAGTATTGGTTCTTCGGTGATGACTGAACCGATTTTCTCAAACCAAGTCTTAAATGGAAGGCAAAATATGCAGTTGAGTATTGCGTCGCCCCTCCCCCCGCCTTGCCCTTGCACCTCCCTCATGCATCACTCCCCTCCCCTTGGACCACCCTCACGCCCGCATTTCCTTCATCCACCCCGTATACCGAAATAAGATGAAGGATTTCTGACGCATCCTCCACTCCCACTCTACTAACCCCCTATTCCCTCCACTTTCAAACCCATTCCACCAACATTTCAAAATATAATCACATGAAGATAACATTGAACTCATGCTGATTAAGCTAATTAAATATTATTCTTTTGCCTTTCTCATATAGAAAGGTTATGCAATTGCTCCAAAAACCGACTTTCTAACCGAGGCCCGGAGGGCCGAGTCCCATATAACATTCGACTCAGTTCGCCGAGATCGCAAAATATCTGTGTGTATATATGTATGTATGTGTGTTTGTATGTGTGTATGTATGTATGTGTATGTGCGGATTTGTTAACAAAATGTCCACATCGGTTTCTCGGAAATGGCTGAACCGATTTTTACAAGCTAAGATTCAAATGAAAGGTATAATATTCCCATGGGTTGCAATTGAATTTCATTTTCAATCGACATCTTGTTCCGGATTACGAGTTAAAGAGTATGGTTACAAAACAAAATTTGTTGATTTGTCCACATCGGTTTCTCGGAATTTTCTGAACTGATTTTGACAAACTTGATTTTAAATGAAAGGTCCATCAGCTGCTGTTGAATTTTGTGTGGATCCGAGTTCTGGTTCCTGAATTACAGGGTGATACGTACGATCATGCAGCAAATCCCGATTCTAACGAATTCTGCGATGAATGTAAAAAGGTGAATTTTTTTTCAAAATGTAAACAAAACCGTTGAATTTGTAGACCTAGGTCACCAACATTCATTCAAAGTCTCTTTGACCACACTGGTCACCATCGACGGATCCGGAAGCATCCAAATTCAGAATAACGGTTATATTGGTTTCTCGAAAATGGCTAGACAGATTTGATCAACTTGGTCTCAAATGAAAGGTGTTGCGTCCCCGGAAACCGATATTAAATTCCATCTCCATCCGACTTCCGGCTCCGGAGTTACGGGTTGTGGAGTGCTATCACATAGAAAACTCCGATTCAAACCGATACCGCGATGAATGCAAAAAGGTGCTCTTATATATACTTACCAAGTGTAATAAGAATGAAAGACATTTCCATAATGTTATATTGTACGAACCAGGTATTGAATCATAGTTTGGAGAAATGAGAAAGGCACAATTGCACCTCTAGGTGGATTAAAACAGGTTCTTTCAATTTAATATTAATGTGGCTGTTTTTTCTTTTACAAAGTTTTTGAACTCGAATAATGATTTCTATTCTTGTATATAGTTGTCATGTCGTGTATTATAAAAATGTAATATATACAATTGGAAGCTTATAATGAATATACACAACGCAAAAATTCTCGTGTTCATGTTTGAGAAAGGCACAATTGCACCGCTAGGTGGATTAATATTCTAATGTGCCTATAAATTTGCGAAAGAGGAAAATCAGTTTTCTCCTAAGCTTCCTCGTAAAGGCTCGAGAGTGTCTCTTGAAGGGTGCTGTTACAAAACCGAAGTAAATGGTTCCTGGTCTCGGTAATCTTAGAAACTAACAGGAATTTCCACATGGGACATCAAAACCCCCAAGTTTTACACAATGCATTTGCACTGAAATTTAAAGGTCAGACGAAAACGAGTACCCGACGCGAACAACAGTGTACAGTCTCCTATTCGTGGTGGGGCAGAGATTGCTTAGAATTGTACGCGAAAGGGACTTTTGAACGTCGGATCGCTACAAATGCAAATGAAAAACTTGATGAAAGCTGAAGAACGCGATTATTGGCACCAGTCCGTCGACGAATTAACGGACGGATTATCAGAGAAACAATGTTTCGTGTCGTTGCTAGGGCCTACGTTGTGTATTCGATTCATCCTGTGATTGGAATACACGGAACGTTCGTCATATGATGACAGTTATGCATCCAGTGGCGTAGTTAGGTTTTACACCAACCGACATAACCTCACAAATTGAGCCGGATGAACTCCGTTTGACAATTCTCAGTGGTTTGTTTACATGTGGATTACGTGAGTTCGAATGTAACAGATGAGCACCCGTTGCACTCACTCTCATGCAACTGACAAAGTAAACAAACCACCGAGAATTGTCAAACATGAACTGTATTCATCTTGAGTTCATTCGTGTCGTCATCTTGTAGAACTCTGTAGCGGGGGAGGGGGTTTGGGGACAAACCCCCCCCCCCCCCCGGGAATATTTTGGAGAATTTTGAAAAAAAAAATCATATGTTAAACAAAAATAAAATTCTCAAAGTTTCATTTGCAAAAGTTATCTTGTCAAAATATTTCCTTCTAGTGAAAATTGGCTGCAGACTCGACACCTACCCGACGGCACGTTGTGACCGCCGAGGACTATAACAAGTAGATCGCGGCGAAGCGAGGAGCTAGGAGCTTTTTGGTTCACGAAACGGATATCGGTACCGAGAGAAATTTCGCCACATTCTGTAGTCCTTGACTGACGGCGAACATGGACTGGAGAGTGTGAGAGAAGTATCCCCATAGAGACCACCAGGCGATTCGCTACCGCTTCGACCAATGGAACCCTGCTGCAGCACGAAGAAGGACGGGCCGCAAGCTAAAGTGGAAGACGAAAGCCTTTAACAAAAACCTCTTTGTTGAGTTACTTCGACGAACAACAGAATCAAGTACGTTGATGCGGCTGATCTAACAAGAAGGATTGTGACGGCTTGTGACGTTACAATGTCACGAAAACTATGGCCATGCAGTAGACGGCGTGCAGCTTACGGGTTAAATGAGTAGCTCAGTACGCTACACGCTGCTTGTCTTAGATCCAGAAGGCGGGCTCAGAGCGTAAGATCGGTGAGTGAGAGAGGAGCGCAAGCGACGTTTCGAGAAGGTAGGGACTCTTTAAAACGGGAGATCAAGCTTAGCAAGCCAATTGCCATAAGTAGCTGTGCTGAGAAATAAACACCAATCCCTGGGGGACGCGTACTGAGTCTTCATGACGAAGACGAGGGTCTGTCGACACCAGCTGAAATATACCCGAGTAAGCTAAGGATAAAAGTTGAGGGTCTCTTCCCGAATCACGATTGAACTACCTGGTCACCGACACCGTACGGCGAAGAAGAAGGAGGTAACACAGCCGAGTTGTAAGTGACTAACGACGTGCTCAAAGAAGCGTCGATGTGACTAAAATTAAAGAAAACCCCCGGTCCGGATGGAATACCAACCGTGGCGCTGAAAGCTGCGATCCTGGCATATCCGGACATGTTCAGGATGCTACTGCTGAAGTCTTTAGATGATGGTAATCCCCGAAATGAGGAAGGTGCAAAAACTGAAGTTTCCAAAGTGTAGGAAGTCACCGAGCCATCCAGCGTGGCATAAAAGAATGAGCCAGATCCTGAAGAGCTACTTCCAGAGTAGAGCACTGCTGTACCAGACGAACAAACGGGCAATAGGCAATGCGAGTCACAGCGGACGTTCCTCAGGGCTCCATTCTCTGTCCAACACTTTGGAATGGGATGTACAATGGGGTCTTAACACTGCGGCTTCCCAGGAAAGAAAAAATCGTTGGTTTCGTGGACGATGTGTCACTAACGGTGAGACACTTGAAGAAATGGAGGTGTCGGTGACGGAGACAATGAAACCGCGAAAAACTGAACAGGACGCTTCGACTGCTGGTCGTACGAGATGCGATTGCGTACCGGAGGCAGTATGCCTTGTCGCCGAGATGATCCCCATCTGCATTACCCTGACGGAGGATATCAAGTGCTACAAACAATGAAACGCCAGAAACGTGAGGAAGATGATGAGAATCGATTCGATGGTGACGTGGCAGCAGGAATGGGACAATACGGAGAAAGGAAAGTGGACCTGCCGGCTCATCCAAACCTGTCGGCGTGGGTCAATAGAAAGCACGAAGAGATGACTTTCCACCTGAAACAGCTCCTACCGAGCCACGTTGTGTGGGTACGCAACGTCAACACTGTGCTTGGAGTGTGAGATCGTCGAGGAGACACCGGAGCGTCTTTGAATATCCGAGGTTTGAAGTCTTTGAATATCCGAGAAGAGTCTTTGAATGTCCGAGATTTGAAGTGACGTGCAGGGAGCTACTTAAAACGGGAGGACCGGACATCAACCCAGATAATGTAGCCTACAGAATGACAAGCGACGTATATTTTCCGAGTGCATATTGAAATTTCAAGTCATGTTTCCTAACAAATTGAAAATAACATATTGATAGCATACAAAATTGATGCTAATCAAGGGGGTCCGCAGCAACTCAGTGTGATATCTAAGGAGTCCGTGGTACGAAAAAGGTTGTGAACCGCTGATGTAGATCATGACCGTCTTACAACGGAATGGACATCGAACAACGGTTTCGGGAGAGCAATCACTGCCAGGGAACTCTCCGCAGGAATAAGCTAGATTCACCACCGAGGACTAGTCGAGTAGACTGCAACAGAGCAGCGAGTAGTCGTCGAAACGCCAGCGAACCGGACGTCACGCTCCATGCGGATTCGTCAGACCGACCACGGTACCCCACCGGTTGTTCCAATAGAAACATAGCGAAAACCAAAGAAGAATCGATATTGGGAGAACTTTTTTCGCCAGGGAACTCTCCGTTAGCGTAAGCTAGATTCACCGCTGGGGACTAGACTGAGTAGACAGCGACGAGACACCACTAGTCGCGGATCATCGGCGCACCAGTGCACCGGACACCCTGATTCACCAGAATCACCGAACTGAACCTAGCTGATTAGCTCGACCTCGGGAGAACTTCTCTCGCCGGGGAATTCTCTGTCGAAGTAGGTCAGCTCCATCGTCGGGGAATAGACCGAGTTGTTCGCGAACAAGTCGAGGAGCTGAATGGATCATCAAGGAAGTAGTGCTAAATGGCCCAAGAAGAGAACTAAAGGGCTTAAAGGAGTTGCGGTGCTAAATGGCACCGGTCACGGAGCCAAAGGGCTCAAGAAGTTGTAGTACTGAAACCAAATAAGAATCTGTATCGGGAGAACTTCTTTCGTCTGGGACCTCTCCGTCAGCATACAGTCAGATTCACCGCCGGGAACGAGACCGCGGAGATCGCGACAAGACATCACCAGTCGAGCCGGGGCTCCAGCAAACCGGATGCCCTACTCTGCCGGAATCAACGAACTGGCCGCAGCACTTGGCTGGTTGGCTCGCTTTCGAACTTCTCTCGCCGGGGAACTTTTCGTCGGAGTAGGCTAGATCTATCGTCGGGGACTAGACCGAGTAGTTCGCGAACCAGTCGGAAGCTCAACGAGGAAGTGGTACTGAATTGCACAAGGGAACTGAAGGGCTCAGTATATTAGACAGTCTGAAGTTTGCCGCCCAGATTGTCCTCGTAGGGGAAGAGCATTAAGTTGTTGGTTTTGAACATTTTTTTCCTGCTCAGAATGTTTTTGAACATTTTTTCATATATACAGAAAAAAATTTCATATCCCCCCCCGAAAAATTTTCTTACTACTTTCTCACTGTATGCATCGCTTTTATGCTAATTATTATGACAGTATATTGATTGCAATCATAAAAGAGGCTCTGCTGCCAACATTCTCCCCACAAAACTGATGATTTCATATTTACCTATCAACGACCATTGAGAAGGCGGACACTTGGATTAGAATGATAGTGAGATGGTGGACATTTAAGAATTAGAAGGTGATATTTATGATAGGTCGCGTAGCATCAATGAGTTTTTAATTATGTCTTCTCAGAGGACGCTCGAAAATTGGCAAATTTCGTGGAACGATGGAACCTCAGGAATCCAAAAGGTATCAACAAACCTTGGTCCAAGAGTGTTGAAGAGGGTCGTGACCTCATTCGGGTGATATCTCGTGTCATGTACAATCATTATACGTAGAATGCCCATCTCCGGTCGTGGAGAGCGGTCCTGCGCTTGTGGTGGCGGTTATCGCGATATTAAACATGTTGTCTGGTCGTGCACTAAGTGTTCTAGTACCAGATCTCCGTTTAACGAATTCCTTCGGCCTAGTTCTAGTCCAGTCCGAGATACTACCCCAGATTCGTTACTGATATTTTTGCATGCATCAGGCAACTAGCAGTTGGGAAATTATTTATTGGTTTCGTTTCCGATAAAAATACACTGAAAAAAAAAGTTTAGACAAGGAAAAGTTTTTTTCAAATAGCTTTTTTTTCCTTGAATGTGCCCAACTTGAATTTTTGACGGTAGGTAGGGAACATAATTACCTATCTTGGAACAAAATTTCATCCAAATCAAAGATGTTTTTTTTTTTTCAAAATCAATTTTAAATTTTTAAAACTGACATATTTCAGTGTAGAAGTCGATGAAGAATTTTTTCAATATATTTATTCAAAAATTTGACTAATTTTGAGAAAATCACTCCTACAACATTTTTTGTATGATTTGTCATTTTTAGACTATAGCCATTTAAAAAAAAATGGTAAAACAATTGACCTGATTCGAAAGACAGTCTAGATCATTTTTGGAAAAACAAAGTATGCAAAGTTGCTTTTTGTGACAAAGTTCTCATGTACAGAAAGTTTCATTAAAATCTGAGAGGGTGCTACCAACATTTGTTCGAGTTGGCGCGAAATTTGTCTACTTTCAATTGGTGTTCTTTCGATTTAAAAGCTGAAAAAATTTTCCACTAAACCAAATCATCCTATCGTTCAGTTAATGGAAATCAGGTCCGTGCGCAGGGGGAGGATTGTGGGGGTTCAAACCCCTTCCGTTCCACATTAAAATTTTCTTAACCTCACGAAAAAAAATTTGCGGGCCGTTTGAATCATAAAAAGTTATTGGAATTCAATCACTCTAGAAACAAACCATGTTAGAAATCGAGGAATAAACCTTGCGAGGATGATTAAGGAATAATTTCACTGCCGATAATCTTTCTGTCGGAGTGGCTGACAACTAAATGGCTCACGGAAACGGGGATCGATGTCGGGAGAAATATCTCCGCCAAGAAACTCTCAGCACTAGCAAGCAGATAAAAAAAAAACGAGTAGCACCAAGAAGGATTAGAAAAAGTAGCAATGGGAAAACATGAACAAATAACACAAAATGAAAAGAGCAGAAGCACAATCCCTCTTGAAGAAATACCTAACGGTGGCCCTAGAAGGATGAGAATTGGGAGTAACAAGAGGCTTGGGTAGGAAGTAGGAATCCGATACTCCTACAAGTCAGCAAACAGTGGTGTGTATTGAAGAATCCTTCTCGATAACAGACATTGACCCAATTTGATGAGCTGAGTCGATTGGTACGCAAGACTCGGCCCTGAACACCTCGCAAAAATCCTCAAAGTTTAAGGGTTTCTGTAGGTTTTTTTTAAGAGAAACGCACAAAATAGTGGTGAAGTTTGTTAATTAGTTTTAAAAGAAATTTAACAAAAACCCCAATATCTACAATAACTTTAAACCATTTTGCTTCTAAAAGTACACTAAATTCACTTAACTGAGGGGATTAGTACCTTTTTTCCTGCAAAATTTTCTTAGCTTTTCAATGGAAACCAAAAAAATTGAGTGACATACTTTTTCAATTCGAGCGAAAATAGGAGAAAATAAGATAAAACTTTCCAAGTTTAATAACAAGGAAACTAGAAGAGATAATAATATAACGCCAAAAAAAAAAAAAACAGATTATGCAGCTTTCTCAGACGAACTATTTGAATTATGACGATGTTGGTTTTCGAGAAAGGAACAATCAATATAAAAAAGAAATGAATAATCAATATAAAAATGCCAACTTTTCAATAGTAAATTTCTACGAGGATACTAAAACTCATTATCTGAAAGGTAGGAGGACATCATTCAATAGGAAAGTTTGGAGAATCTTTCCAACGGAATCAAAAGATACAATATACAAAGTCTACTTTCTGAGTTAGAGGCGTTTAAGCACACAAAGTCAATGGCAGAAAAAGTACTATAACTCAGTAACGGTTGAGATTTAATGGTACGTGTAGAACGATTTTTCCAGATACGATCCTCTATTACTCCTCGAGAGTTTCCTAACCATGAACCAAACACCCTGTATTCTCGAATATACCTAAAAGCTAAATTCTTGCAGACGTGTCTAAACAACCCTTTTCCTTCCCTTTTGAATGACTAATTTCCCAAATTTTCCCCACATTTTATCAGATAGGAAAATTGTGGTGAAAACGAATAACAGAACCGAAAGATGTCATATTCCTCTAGAGCAAACGGAAAACCAATCGTAAGATCTCTAGTTGAATCGAAAACATAACTTACGGATATATGTTCTCTGGAATACCGAGAATGCAAACCAAACATCAAACGAAAGCAACGTCTGAAGATCGAAATGTATGTATCCACATTTTTCACTGCTCTCTTCAGTGAAACTAATGAATTTCTGTTGCCCTTCTCGTCCGACAGACCCACCCCGCTCTGACATCAAACGTCGATGAGTTTAACGGTGCTCCAAACGAATTTTTCCACTCGACTCAACGCTATCGCAACCATTTCAATCTCTCGCATTTTCACCATTTCCATTCCGCACAAGAATATGTTCACAAGGCAAAACAAACGACACAATTGCGTTCCCTTGGACGCAATCCGCCCTACAGCATAACTTTCTTTACCGTGGCGAACGAATTGAACCTCGCCAAATGACAGACAACCCCTAATGGGTGGTTCCGAGCGAGAAAAAAAAACCTCAGTTCAGCGGATGGCTTCCAACGGCCGATGACGAACACCCCACTGTTCCGATATTATCCTTCGAAATCAACACACTTACATGATGTGTAGGCAGCGGATTCAACACCGACAGCTGTCCGTGCTCCCCACTGACTGGGGACAAATTGGACAACACTTCCGCTTCCTTCTTCGAGGAAAACGATAGATACCGTGGGTGGCAAGCAAAACAAAACTTGAATCCACGGTCTCACACCACTGTTTTAACCTTGATTTTCACTTTTTCACTTTCACTCACACTCCAAAGTGATGTACACCCTGATTCCAACGGGCAAGGGTTTCCGGCCCAGAACAATCCGTTTAAACTTCCGATCGCGACGAGTATCCACACGAGACTGAGTGGTGATCGGGAAAGTCGCCAATGCGAACAACAAAATTGAACGGAGATGAGTTCCGTTGGTCGGTACATATACACGATTCTCCTCGGGGCAGAAGTCCAACAGCGGAAAATGAGAGTATTTTATCATACCCCATCTAATTGAGAGTGAGCGAGACTAGCCGAAGAATTGTTTACATGGCTTGTAAACAATATCGCCGGCTTATCAGTATCGCTGTACTGATAGCGCAGCCTGGTGTGCTCCAGTTTTATTGTTGTGGTTATGTGTTGTAGGTATACGCTAGGCGCCTGCCCTATAGGGGAAGCGAATTGAAAGTGAAATGGGAAAAATTTGCCTTTTTTGAAATGGAAGTGAATTTCAGTGCTGTGTGCTCACAGATGAGCACAAGTTGAGTGGGCTACGGGGGTCTGAAGTCCCTCAAAGGTGCTGGAATATTGATTTAATCAATTCAAAAATTATAAAAAATGTAATGATATTTTTATTATTTACCATATGCATGCCTAATATCGATAAGCCACATCATGTAATTTCAGAACAAATCAGTATATGAAAGTCGGTTCTTTTTAGAACCTTTTATTTTTTTTTTAATTCATTTTGTTTATTTGATAGGCACAAATGCGTTAGCTTGGCGGTGCCAAATTCTTTTGTTTTTACATTTTGGATATTTTAAAACTGAGGTTACAATGTTAAAATATTTTTTTTTATGAAAGAGAAAAATTTTACAGCTATCTTAAGACTAGAAATAAGATTCTATATACAAGAGGGAGGGCAAAAAAAAAATTTATGAAAAATTTTAAAACAAGGAATTTAATAGTAATAGTTTCTAGGAAATATTTACAGTTATCTTAAAACTAACAATATAGTTTGGTACACAAAAGGGGGAACAAATATTTATGAAAAATTTCACCGGTGTTTTAAAACTAGGGATACAATTCTATTTACAAGATGGGGGACAACAGTTTTAACAAAGAGGTAAAATTACAAATATCTTAAAACTAGGAATACGGAATACAAATTTGATTTTTTATCGGAGACTTATGCTTGGTCAAGATATTCAGAGGGGGGATTATTTCCAAAAATCGGTGTAGAAGCAGTTGTATCAAGGACAGGGGAGAGAATGCGTAGATGGTGACCGCGAGAGAAGAGCAAAACTTGCAACTTTCGGACAAACGGGAGATCAGCGAAACCAATTAGCGCCTCAGTCTAGTAGGTCGGATTGGCGGATGGTATTCTTCGGACCCGCGGGGAATCCTTCAAAAGTCATCGGACCTTGAGTCGCTCTCGCTTCAGTTTCCGTAGTGGTAAGGGCGACGGCGGTTACATAGTGGCAGTCTGGAGCTGATCGGTTCCACACGGCAGGAGAAAACTTCTAAAAACGAGAAATAAAAAGAGAGAGGCTAAATTGGGATTTTTATCGTTTTTATGAAAGTATAAATAAGGGACATATAGGGGAAATCACGATTTGCCAGCATATCTCGGACTGGGACATTGGGTGGTCTACCTCGGGCCCGAAGGGAATCCTTTAACTGAGACCTGGCGTCCAAATACCCGGCGCATACCCAGACAACGTGCTCGACGTCGTGATAGCCCTCGTCACAAGCGCACAGACTACTCTCCGCAAGCCCAATACGCCGCAAATGCGCATCCAAGGTGTAGTGGTTGGACATAAGTCGGGACATTACACGAATAAAATCCCGACCCACATCCATCCCCCTGAACCAAGGCTTCGTTGATACCTTTGGGATAATGGAATGTAGCCATCGTCCAAGTTCACCATTGCTCCACGAGGTTTGCCAGCTGTCGAGTGTCCTCTGACGACAAATACTAAAAAATTCGTCGAAGCAGATTGGTCTTTCGTATATGTCACCGTTTAATGCGCCCACCTTTGCTAATGAGTCGGCCTTTTCATTGCCCGGAATAGAGCAATGAGAGGGGACCCAAACAAAGGTAATCTGGTAAGATTTTTCAGATAACGTACACAAGGACTCCGCTCCGGTATCTTCCCCAGGAAATATGGGAATTGCTTTTTAGGCTTCATCGAACGAAGAGCCTCGATAGAGCTGATGCTGTCCGAAATGATGAAGTAGTGATCTGTGGGCAGAGTGTCGATGATCCCAAGGGTGTACTGAATTGCAGCTAACTCTGCGACGTAAACTGAAGCGGGATCATTGAGCTTGAATGAAGCGGTGATAGTATTGTTGAAGATACCGAAGCCAGTGGACCCATCGAGATTTGATCCGTCAGTGTAGAACATTTTGTCACAGTCGACTTCTCGGAATTTATTATAAAATATATTGGGGATCACTTGCGGGCGCATATGGTCCGGGATTCCACGAATCTCTTCCTTCATGGATGTGTCGAAGAATACAGTAGAATCAGAAGTATCTAGGAAACGAACACGGTTGGGAGTATATGAAGAAGGATTAATGCTCTGTGCCATGTAGTCGAAGTATAAGGCCATAAATCGGGTTTGAGAATTAAGCTCGTCGAGCCTCTCGAAGTTTTCAATCACCAACGGGTTCAGAATGTCGCATCGGATGAGCAATCGATATGAGAGTTCCCAAAATCGATTTTTTAGCGGAAGAACGCCCGCCAGCACTTCGAGACTCAT
This sequence comes from Topomyia yanbarensis, assembly GCF_030247195.1. Taxonomy (NCBI): domain Eukaryota; kingdom Metazoa; phylum Arthropoda; class Insecta; order Diptera; family Culicidae; genus Topomyia; species Topomyia yanbarensis. The sequence continues at coordinate 329,926,505 of NC_080672.1, read as the reverse complement.
CGTATGGGTCGAGTGCATGCAACCCAAGGCAATGCGCAAGCAACGATACTGGATTCTCTCCAGTTTGATGAAGTGTATGTACGCAGCGGAGTGGAAACAGAAACACCCGTACTCCATCACCGACAATATCGTTGTTTGGTACAACCTGATCAGGTCTCCTGGGTGAGCACCCCACCATGTTCCAGTTATTGTCCGGAGAAAATTGATCCTTTGTTGGCATTTCTGTTTCAGATACCTAATGTGACATCCCCAGGTACCTTTAGAGTCGAACTAGACCCCGAGATATTTAAATGTGAAAACCTGGTTGATCGTTGCACCCATTAATAGAAGCCGGAGTTGCGCCGGCTCACCCTTCCTAGAAAAGACAACCAACTCAGTTTTCTCCGTGGAGAACTCAATACCCAGCTGAAGAGCTCAAGCAGACATTCTTACGAAACGACACGGTTTACACCATAGTTAGTGATCACGTTCAAATTATATCTTCATATAAACTTTCAGTAAAAAGAGAACCGGTTAATTTGACTAAAACAATAATCAATCATGAAAAACTCAATAACGACTTCCAAAATTTCATAGAAAACATCGAGTTGATTGATGATGTAGATGTATGTCTTACAAATATCATCACAACCTACAATTCTTTACTTGTGGAAAACACTAGAACGGTCTCCAAAACTTTTAAATGTAAAGGCGTTTTTTGCCCCTGGATCAATTTCGATTTGTGGACACTGATTAAAATCAAAAGTAATTATCTGAAACGAGTAAAAAATAACCCCAATGATGAAAACCTCAAAGCTCTTCTGCAACACATAACTAAAAAAGTTAATGTAATGAAAAAGCAGTGCAAAAAGGCCTACTTTGAAAACCTTCTATCCAACACAACTCATTCAAAACTTTGGAAAAATATTAATACCATTTTTGGTCGTTCAAAGTCGGATGTTCCCATCAGCCTAATTTGCAATGATATCAGAGTCACTGAGACTAAAGAAGTATGTAATGTTTTCAACGAATATTTCTCTAGTATTGGCAAAAATTTGTCTGACAATATTCCCACGAGTCCCAACTCAAATCCTATTACAAATATACAACACGTCCAAGAAACAATCTTCTTGCGTCCTGCAACCATAAACGAAGTGATCCTTTTGATTAAAGACCTCAAAAAAATAACAGTTGTGGTCCTGATAAGATCCCCGCTAGTGTTCTTAAGAGTAACTGTACCACTTTTGCAAATATCCTAACCAAAGCTTTTAATTTAATAATTCAAACCGGCAGGTACCCAGACTGTTTAAAAATAGCCCGAGTAATTCCAATTTTCAAAGCAGGTGATCCAAACCAACCTTCCAACTATAGACCAATTTCAACATTGTGCGTTTTCAATAAAATTCTTGAGAAATTGCTCATCACTCGACTACTCGAGTTTTTGAACAAACACAACATAATTTACAACTACCAGTATGGGTTCAGACAGGGCTGCAGCACTTTAATTGCAATGACCGAACTAATTGACTCCATCATTAGTCAAATTGATAGCAAAAAATTGTTGGTGCCCTTTTTCTGGACCTAAAAAAGCATTCGATACTCTGGATCACTCAATCCTGCTTAAGAAGTTAGAATGCTATGGTATCAGGGGATTAGCAAATCATATTATTCGTAGCTATCTGTCGCATAGGAACCAATTCGTATCTATTGGAGACTCGTGTAGCTCTTATAGACCAATAGAAATAGGAGTGCCCCAAGGCAGTAATATTGGGCCACTGTTATTTTTATTGTATATCAATGACCTAGGTAGACTCGGATTAAAAGGGACTCCTCGTCTTTTCGCGGATGACACCTCGTTGTTCTACCCGAACAACAACTGCCTGGATATTGTACGCGACATTGAATCGGATTTAAAAACACTAACGACGTATTTCAACGAATTCAATTTCCTTGAACCTATCAAAAACTAAATATATGCTGTTTCGTTCATCTAGAAGAGCTATAGGCGTGCATCCAGACCCAAGAATGGGACAGTCTGTAATTCAGGAAACTAACTGCTTCAAATATTTAGGACTTCACTTAGACCCCACACTCTCCTGGATTGAGCATATAACATCTATAGAGAGAAAAGTTGCATCGTTATGTGGGGCTATGCGTAAAGTATGCTCTTTTGTTCCCCAGCATGTACTTCTAAAATTTTATTATGCGCACATCCACTCATTGCTGAACTACCTTGTATCTGTGTGGGGCCGTGCCAGTATTTCGAATCTGAAAAAGCTACAAACGCTTCAAAACAGATGTCTTAAAATTATTTATAAAAAACCATTTATGTACCCTACTATTTTGTTATACAATAATAATGCCCATAACATTTTACCTTTGCTTGGGTTGACTAACTACCAAACAATAATGTACATCCACAATGCTTTGCATAATACTATTGCTCATAATAATCTAGAATTTACGACAGGAATTCGAGCTCACAGCACCAGACAAGCCAATCATTTATTATACTCCAGAGTATCCACGAACCTTGGTCAAAGACGCATTTCTTTCATCGGACCTAAGTTATTCAACCAGCTTCCTACTGATTTAAAGCAAATAACATGTCGCACTCGTTTCCAAGCAAAATTGAAACTAATTTTAAAAAATAAAATAGGAGAATTTTTAATATAAACTTCGTTCACCACCAATCGAGCTTATTCCTTTAGCTATAATTGGTTAACATTTTTGCCTTTCTCATATAAAGAAAGGCTATGCAATCACTGTAAAAATCGACTTTTTAACGGAGGCCCGGAGGGCCGAGTGTCATACACCATTCGATTCAGTTCGTCGAGATCGGCAAATGTCTGTGTGTGTGTATGTATGTGTGTGTGTATGTGTGTGTGTATGTGTGTGTGTGTCATTTAAACTCACACAATTTTCTCAGAGATGGCTGAACCGATTTTCGCAAACTTAGTTTCATATGAAAGGTATAACGCTCCCATAAGCTGCTATTGAATTTTTAGTTGATCCGACTTCCGGTTCCGGAGTTACGGGTTGAAGAGTGCGGTAACCCAGCAAATTCCCATATAAACTGGTACCACCATGATGTTCAAATGATGTAAAACACATTAAAATTGATGACCCATTACTCTAGTTTGCGGGTCTGGATCTCTAATGATCAATCAAAGCAGCTTTGACCACATTGGCCACCTATGACAGTTCATGACGCCCCCGGGGAACCCGCCAAGTTCCTAAGCTAATATCACACCCATTCCCCAACGAATTCTCTACCGATTTTTACAAACTTGATTTCAAATGAAAGATACAGTAATACCATTGACTGCTGCTGAGTTTCATTCTGTTCTGACTCTTGCTTCCGGAGTTACAGGGGTGTTAGTAAGGATACACTGGAATTTCCCATATAAATCGGTACAATCGTAATACCTCAGAGGCTAAAAACTATTGAAATGGTCACCAAATTACTTCTAATCACAGATCTAGATCACTGATTGCCAATCAAACATTCTTTGAATATATTGTCCACTATCGACGATTCCGGAAGTCCGGAATTCCGGGTATATTCCACAAATAAAGTCACATTGGTTCTTCGGTGATGACTGAACCGATTTTCTCAAACCAAGTCTCAAATGGAAGGCAAAATATGCAGTTGAGTATTACGTTGCCGCCCCTCCTCCCCCCGCCTTGCCCTTACACCTCCCTCCTTCATCACTCCCCTCCCCTTGGACCACCCTCACGCCTGCATTTCCTTCATCCTCCACTCCCACTTTACTAACCCCCCATTCCCTCCACTTTCAAACCCATTCCACCAACATTTCAAAATATAATCACATGAAGATAACATTGGACTCATGCTGATTAAGCTAATTAAATATTATTCTTTTGCCTTTCTCATATAGAAAGGTTATGCAATTGCTCCAAAAACCGACTTTCTAACCGAGGCCCGGAGGGCCGAGTCTCATATAACATTCGACTCAGTTCGCCGAGATCGCAAAATATCTGTGTATATGTATGTGTGTATGTGTGTATGTATGCATGTATGTATGTATGTATGTATGTATGTATGTATGTATGTATGTATGTATGTATGTATGTATGTATTTATGTATGTATGTATGTATGTATGTATGTATGTATGTATGTATGTGTATGTGTGTGTATGTGACCAAAAATGTCACTCACTTTTCTCAGAGATGGATGAACCGATTTTTACAAACTTAGTCCCAAATGAAAGGTGCAACGTTCCCATAGGCTGCTATTGAATTTCTAATGGATCCGACTTCCGGTTCCGGAATTACAGGGTGATGAGTACGATCACGCAGAAAATGTCGATTTTAAGAAATTCTGCAATGAATGTATAATGGTGAAAATTTTTCCAAAATGTGACCACAACTGCTTCGATTTGTAGTACTAGGCCATTAACAGCCATTCAAAGTCTCTTTGGTCACATTGGCCACCATCATCGGTTCCGGAAGCCCCGGCGGAAGTATCTAAATTCAGAATAACAGTCACATCGGTTTCTCGGAGATGGCTAGACCGATTCGGCTAAACTTGGTCTCAAATGAAAGGTATTGCGTCCCCGTAAATGGCTATTTAATTTCATCCCGATCCGACTTCCGGTTCTGGAGTTACAGGCCTGGGCGTGCGATCACATAGCAAATTGTGATTCAAACCGATACTCCGATGGAAGCAAAAAAGGTAAAAATTTCGCTAAAATGTCTCTCAAATAACTTAACTTTGCAGTTCTAGGTCACCGACGGCCAAACAAACTTTCGTTGACTACATTGACCACCATAGACGGTTCCGGAAGTGCCCGGGAAAAGCGGCCATCTTTCATAACTAGCAAACTCATATCAGTTTCTCGGACATGGTTCGGCCGATTTTCACAAACTTAGTCCCAAATGATAGCTATATTATCCCCAGAGATGTCTGTAAAATTTCGCACGGATCGCTGGTATGGTTCCGGAAATATAGACTGAACGGTCCGGTCACACATGAAATTCCCATATAAGCCGTAATTCAATTTTTTTTTCAAAGGGGGGACCCCATGAAATTTCAGAAATCGAATTCGTATTTTGGATGCCAAACATCTTAAAAATGCATGAAACGTCGAGATTTTATGTTATCTCGAAAAATTTTTTTTTATAAAGATCGACTTTTTGGGACTTTGCCGATTTCGCACCTTTTTTTCAGTTCAATATTACCATGGCTGTTTTTTTCTTTTTCAAAATTTTAGAACTCGAATAATGATTTATTTTCCTGTATATAGTTGTCAAGTGATGTATATTAATAAAATGTAATATATGCATTTATATACTTTTAATGAATATAAACAACGCACACATTCTCGTGAGTCATGATTGAGAAAGGCACAATTGCACCGCTAGGTGGATTAAAATAGGTTTTTTTAAATAAAAACAATTGATAAATGCATTTTTTATAGCAATAACTAATAAATAAATTTAAATTATTATGAGCTTCCTGCAAAGCTACGGTGGGACCCTTAAAAGGATTCTTTTCTGCTGGGTACTCGCCGTAGCTTCTTGTCAAATTTTGTGTTTTGTCGGTCTCGTATTGTTTTTTTTTGTTCTCAGCGTTTCCGCGATTCGTAACTTTGTTTTGTTGTGCTGACCTTTTTTTTGTACGCTGAGAACTGATGTGTCCACTACCAGGGGGCTCCGTTTGTGAGCTTTTTGGTGTGGGGGTAAGAGGCGGGCTATTAATAAAAAAAAAATTGTCCAAGGTATTTTGTAATGGTCCTTGCAAATCGGCAGCTTTGGGCCCTGTAACAGAGACCACGCCGTCGTCTGCAAGTTGCCTTAGCGTGCATGAATTGGCAAGACAATCGTCAATGTCATTCACGTAAAAATTGTAGAGTAAGGGACTTAGACATGAGCCCTGGGGAAGACCCATGTAGCTAAATCGCGATGTTGTTAAATCGCCATGCGAAAAGTGCATGTGCTTTTCAGACAACAGGTTTAGCAAAAAGTTATTTAAAATTGGCGAAAGACCTTGCTGGTTCAGCTTCTCGGACAGAATGTTGATAGAAACTGAGTCAAAAACCTCCTTAATATCCAAGAAGACTGATGCCATCTGCTCTTTGTTAGCATAGGCCATTTGGATTTCTGTAGAAAGCAACGCAAGGCAATCGTTCGTCCCTTTGCTTTTGTGGAAGCCAAATTGTGTATCTGACAGTAAGCCATTTGCTTCAACCCAATTGTCGAGGCGAAACAAGATCATTTTCTCGAACAACTTCCGAATACAGGACAGCATTGCAATCGGCCGATACGAGTTGTGGTCGGAGGCCGGTTTTCCTGGTTTTTGAATGGCGATGACTTTCACTTGCCTCCAGTCATGAGGAACAATGTTACCCTCAAGAAACTTGTTAAATAAATTCAACAAGCGCCTTTTTGCAGTGTCAGGCAGATTCTTCAGCAAGTTGAATTTGATTCTGTCTAACCCTGGGGCGTTATTGTTGCATGATAAGAGAGCAAGTGAGAACTCCACCATCGAAAACGGTGTTTCGTTCGCGGTATCGTGAGGAGACGCGGCGCGGCACGTTTTCTATACCGGGACAGAGTCCGGACTGATCTTCTTGGCGAACGCGAATATCCAACGGTTTGAATATTCCACGTTCTCGTTGGTACTATTACGGTTACGCATACGTCGAGCCGTACCCCAAAGATTGCTCATCGCTGTTTCTCTCGTTAACCCGCCGACGAACCGGCGCCAATAACTGCGTTTTTTGGCTTTCATTAGACTCTTCATTCGCCTTCCTAACGACGCGTACTGTTGATAGCTAGCGGGTAACCCGTCTTCCCGGAAGGCCTTATATGCAGTGGACTTTTCCGCGTACAGCTCTGAGCACTCTTTATCCCACCACAGGGTGGGAGACCGTCCATGGGTATTCGCGCTGGGTACTGGTTTAGTCTGAGCTTGATTCGCACTGTCGAGAATCAAGCCAGCCAAAAACCTGTACTCTTCCTCCGGAGGAAGTTCTTGAGTGGATTCGATTTTAACGGATTCCACAAAACTGTTCTTTTCTAAAAAGGAATTAACACACATATACACCTGTAGATTTATTTTTTTAGATTTCAGGAAAAAAATATAAATCAATACTTTGGCAGCTTTTTGGATATGTTAACTCATGAATTAATTCATAAATTTAGGAACATTGCTTACGCTCTCATTTTACGACATGAGTTGATTCATTATTTATTGCATCTTGATCATGATCAATTTAGTTCACAAAACTGAATTTATTTTATCTTGTTTGTTTCGTGAACTGTTTCATGGAAGAGAAAAGTATAGGGCCTCAGACATCGTTCCAACATACATGTGATGAGGTTCAGAGAGATGTCCAGAAAGGAAACAAAGACAGTGCTGAGCGCCAAAAATACCCTATAGAGTCACAAATCGTGTTCGTGTAGCAGTTCACAAAACAATAAGATACTGCCGATTGATTATGCTTTCATGATCCAGTTCATATTGTCCCGATACTCCGGATAAAAATCTAATAGTAACCTGAAGAATGTATCACAATAACGTGAAGAAAAAATTATGCAAATCATGATGAAGCTTTCGATATCACGAAGATGAATCACATTACTCCACGTGTCAAATTCGATAATATGCACAAGAATAAAATATCACGATAACGCACAAAGACATTACGAAAATCATGAAAAAGCTTATGAATTCATGAATATTAATCGGAGAGTAAAGTCTTGAACAGTATATTACGAAATCACGAAAATCGTGACTGAGATCTTGAAATTATGAACATAAATCACATTACTCTGTCAGAAACGATAGTAAACTCTTCATTAAATATTAATTAGGGTAAAGCGCCTATTTTCACCATACTAAGCAAGGTACCTCACTAATTCATTAATTTCTCGGCCTACAATCAATGGAATGCTTTGCTTCGTTGTTAAGAACCAATATAATAACACAAAAGCGCTGAAAACAGTGAAATTCTCGTGTTTGAGCGCAACGAAAACTCGAATCGAGTGCCCCAATTCTTGCGCCACCATTTGACTCAATGCGCTGAACAAAGATAGCAGACACTGCTCTAATCAACGGCTTCAAACGGGGAGGGTGATAATAGAAACATGGCGAAAATGGGCACATCACGCTATAGTTGAAAAAGAAAAATTCAATCAGATCCACCAAGCAGTGAGATTAGCTATGTCTTATACATATCACTGTTTGCTCTTTCATTGCTTGCAGAGCTCTTGCGAAGTATGTATCTAAGTAGCGATAAGGTGAACACAGTGTCGAGTTCTGCAAGTATAATACTTCGAATAAAAAGAATGAAGTATTGAAAAAATCAATAAAGCGAATGGAATTTAAAATAAAGAAAAAATAAATAAATAAATAAATAAGCTAATTCAAAAAAAAACAAGTAAAAATATTAATAAAAGCAAAACCAATAAAATAAATAAAGCGAATCAGAAAAGAAAGGAATAAACGAAAAAAACAATTGAAATAAACAAATCGCTTAAAATTTTCAAATTAAATGAATAAAATGAATAAACTAAAAAAAATGAATGAAATGAATAGCATGAATAAAACGAATAAAATTATTAAAATGAAAAAAAAATTTAAAATGAATAAAATGAATAAAACAAATAAAATGAATTAAATAAATAAAATGAACTGAATAAATAAAATGAGTTATATGAAAAAAATGAATTAAATGAATCAAACGAATAAAATAAATCAAATAAAATAAATTGATAGGGGACCCGGGAACTATTCGAACCTTCTTATGTAAATCCCCTTTTTAGGTAAGTAAATGCCAACGAATTTATCGGTTAGAGGTCCTAATTGTTGGTTCGAAACCTCAGCTACAATTTGAAGCAACTTTTATGGCAGTGCTAGGCGACGAGTTGCAAAATTCTCATCTGTTTTTTCACTTTTATTCGTTACTTTAATCACGGCTTTGCCATCATAATGATTTTTGTTTTGAGGATAGCAAAAATTGAAACACGGCGTATTTCCTTTCTAAACAAAAAATGAAATGAGATTCAGCTGTCAAAATCAAAAAGAAAAGAAAAGCGGTTCCAGGAATAAGTGTGACGGTCAGAAAAGTCTTTTGATGATCTGTGTAATCGAAAAGATCTGAATTACCTTTACGGTCTCAATAGCCCAGATTATCGCTTGACTTAATTCAAATTAGAGGTGTGCGCCGATGAAAAATGTCTTTATCGGCAGCGTTGGTGTAATTTAGACCGGCGACGGCGGCGTATCAGCGTGACGTCGTTCATTAAAATCATCGGCGGCGGCGCAATGCGGCGTGGGATTTTTGTTGATTTGGAAGTAGAAACGACTTCTTGCTCAATCATCTTGCTCTGTTAGCTATTGTGTCTGCATGTTTCAAAACTAAACCAAATAGTGATGACGTAACGGTGCATCAACTTTCAGCATAGCACATTGTTTTTCAACCGGGAGTGAATTTTATTTGAGAAAATGTGAATAAAATAAAAGTTAATATTTTTAGTAGACTTTGCGATTGCTAAGATAAATTTAAATCACCGTTCCTAATGCTTGGAATGTCAACCGTTAAGAATATCAATACAACATAGTTTTAGAAAGCATAAACAGTTTTACGCCATCCAATTCATTTTTATAAATATTTCTTTCAGATAAAATGACAAGACCTTCAGTTCAGTCTTCAGTTTACTTTCTACCAATCTCGCCATCTAGTGTGCATTTTCTCGAGAACAAAGGATACGTATTTATTCTTGCCATCATGAGTAAAGTAAATGTAGGATCCTACATCTACTTTTCTTCTATACGACTGAGTTTTCGTGAAGAATAACTTCTAAATGTAAAAATGGAGCTTTTGGTAGTCGCATATCTGCAGTATCATCACATGCGCAATGTATCACTGATCTCTTTCAACAAGTTAGACCAGGCAGATATAATCGTTTTGCCTAACAACGTGTTGAAAGCGACAGGGATTTAGATTTCCGTGTATATGAAAAATGACAATTACATGACAGCGTAAAGTAATTGCAATCCTAAGCTAATTGCAAAATGCATAGCAAAGCAATGGCAATACGGAAAAGTAGAATCTGTTACACCTACTTACTTGGAGAAACTTTTTCGCGGGTATTCCCAACGGTTTTCTCATGCTGAGAATGCGGACCAAAAGACACTACTTGATTATACAACTCAAAAATCACGGAACTATTAAACAAATCACGCTATGCGCCCACAGTAGACAAATTCCTGCGTGCATCTATTCAGATCAGACGCCATACCATGAACAGCCTTGCGCAATGCAGAGATACAAATACAAAGGAGATAGCGTCTCAGCTAATTGCCGACTCATCTGGTTTATAATCTAAAGAGAGTTTTTCATGCAAATGCCTGAACTACAAACGATTGCCAAATTTGTGGCAGTTATTCAGGCCATAAAGATCGCAATAGAAAGTCATGTGCACGAAATCCAACGAATAATCAATAAAGCTTTTTTGACGTAGAACTACGTCTTTGTGTTCGATATTGAGGTGCACAGGTGCATCTCACGATAAATTTTCTAATTTTTTGCACATATCGCCCCGAAATGCTTCTAAGAATAGATTCCAATAGATAAAGAGATTTTTAATATCATTAAAAATTTAAACAATGTACATTGTACAAAAGAGTGACAGGAAAATATGACCCCTATCGGGCCATATCTGAGTCAATTCCTAGTCCCGCCAGGAGTACTTGCTCCAAATTTGAAACAAATCGGATAAGTCTAGCTACCGGACCAACGTGCCTGAAGTTTGTATGGGATTTTTCGACAATTTACATGGAGAAAACCCACTAACTCGCATTTTCGCCGCTAGGTGGCACTGTATGCATCGTATTATCACTGTAAGTGAAAATAAGAAAGATCATTTAGTTGCCTACAACTTTATCGAAGACTGCTAGTGAAGCCGGCTTTGTTAAAAGAAGTTATTAAACTTTTAACGAAGTGATGTCTGAGTCAGTTTTGCATGGGGCCTAGCAGTGCATGGTTATGTATCAGTACTTGATTCACACGAACTAAACATTTTTGTGAGTTAATGGTTGGGTTTAGGTCAATAGTATGTTGAGAAGATTTATAGTAAGTAATACGAGTTATGTTTTGGTTAGAAAATTTTAGTTCCAAATTTTACCGCATAGAGGGCGCCGATTTGCTTCAAATAGGGAGCAAGTACTCCTGATGGGACTACGAATTGACTCAGGGGTGGGCCGATTGAGTTTTCAAAATTTCACCATTTTTCTGGGCACTCTATTATACAACCTAGTCAAAATATCGCGCATTTACACACAGCAGATAGCGCTTCCCAAGTCCGGCACGACAGATTTGTGCACCTAGCGTGCTACGTTTCTATGAATGACGTGATCATCGACTATTTAAAGAACGGATTTGGCCGGACAAGCTCAGTTGCCTGTTGAACGGCAGGCGGAGCAGATCACTGCGCTATGTGTTTTCACAGCCAGTGTAGCTGAGTTAGAAGTCCGTTACATTGGCTGTGGAGGTACGCTACCCAGTGCCGTCCAAAACGCGACTGAGCTTGTCCGTTCAAACACATGCTTTCTTTTGTGTTGTGCTCGTTTCCAGCACACTTTCATGTTCAATCTCGAACACAATTATTCGTACACAAAACTGCTTGTACATTCGAGCTCCATTTGCAAACACGGTTAACATAGTGTCGTGGTACTAGTTGTCTCTTTCGCTCTACCCATCATCATCAGCGTTGGCTCATTTTGCTTTGTGTGTTTGGGTTCAATGTTTGAGGTGAATGTGTAGGTAGGTATATCTAATTGGTTAGCAGGGTTACCATATTCACCGATTTTTCTGTACTGTCACAGATTTTTGATCACAGATTCTTTTTCATAGATGGCAGATTTTTAGCATTTTGATGAAAATTTCACAGATGTTTGGAAATATTGTGATTTTTCACAGACCTTTCGGAAATTTATCACAGATCTTTTTCCTGCTTCAGTTATCACAGATGGTAAAAATATATTTTTGACCGAAGCACAGATTTCATTGTGGCATCCCTGTTTGTTAGCGGTTGCATGCGTAAACCTGCATGATAGCAATCTGTGCTTTCGTTGCGCAAAGACGAAAACTTTCTTAGCAACAAATTTACGCGGATCGATGGAAACACAATGAAAGTTTATTATTTACGTTCGATCAATTCATTAATTCAGTTCCACTTCGCGTGATACATTTCCACTCAGCCTATCCTATTTTAATTCTGCGAATAGGTACATGCTATTTATGAATGAATACACTGCCACTCAAAAAACCGTTGCAAAAACGCATCTACGTCCACTCAGGGTATCAATTTAGCACTGGCTGGAAATATACCTACTTTTGACTATACACTCCATTTGTTTACGTAATATTAAACTCACCGCTGTTCAATATGCTAGTTCATGTTTTTGATTGCTAAATACGCTACTCAGTGGGTGACAGCGACGGTGGTGGTGGAATGTGGAGTGGTATGTTTACGTCGAGTGCGGAAGGCGGCGATCGAGAAGAAAGAGAGTGACGAACCACGGTAGTGAACAGACGCCCAAAATTATCCATCTTTTTTCGGGACAGTTTCCCGCCACTAGTGTCAGTATGGTAGAGCGCGCGCGTGCGACGGCAAGTTATACCGTCGAAAGTGCCGGTCCGTGGTTCGGGCACACGTAAGTACGGTATTGATTCGCCTTAAGGGGATAGCTAATCGCTAAGGATTGCTCTCGCTTCCTCGGCTAACCGTGAAGGAATCAAAACACCGACCGTTCTCACTGTGGAGGATCAGTCGAACGACCCTAGCTCTCCTCCACAGTTAATCGCCAAGGAGAACGAAGAAGGGTGGACAAAGGTTCCCCTGGAAAGTGCACTGCGGTTACTTCCGGATCGCTTGCGGCGAGCAAGTCAATCCGGCGATAGTTCACCAACGTCGCTAGGGAGGTTCCAACAAAGGAGTTAAGCTCACCTCCCTAGCTAGTCGCCAACGACAGCTGCGATAGCAGTCAACGACGCCAGCAGCAGAACGCGGCCGTTGTAGTCTCGACCGGAAGGAAGCCTTCCCGCCATCGCCAGCAGCAGCGAATCTGAAAAACAACCAGCAGTGGAGAGTTGTTCAAAAATAAAGTTAAATTTTTATTTGTTTGTTTGTTTACCTCTTTGTTTACATACGATAATCCGAAATTCCGGTAGAAGCAAATCAGAACCCGAGTAGCGGGCAAACCCCTACTTACAGCATAAAGATGAAAATATTGATGTTATTTACCTTTTAATCCGCTTACAATATTATGGCCATCTTCAGGTCGTGCAAAAAGTATCAACAAGTTTTAATAAATAACAAGCACGTGCTTTCTTAGGCTAGGCGTTCCAACCAGACAAAAATCATGCGTTGTTAAATTCATCTTGGGCAATGAACGGGAAAAGTCGCTGATATGAAAGACCATAATGACACATTCCAGCGTTAGGGGACAACGTTTGCACGCATTATGCAACTGTTAACAGCTTGTCGTTTGAGAAATCTTACGATGTACGCTCAAAACACTTAATTGAATACTTTAAAAGTCCTAACACAATGTTAATGTTATGGGTTCGATATTTTTCAGGTTGTCATTTCATTCTGAGAGGTGAAAATGTCGCGTTAGTGTACAACAGAGCAAAATATTGATTTTCCAACCTACACTTGTATTTATCAAAAAGCCTGCTCTATTTCAAACTTTAGAGCATCCATTTGTTCTAGGGATTTGATCATCGATAGTCATAGAACAATACTGTATACTTAGATTTTCGTGGTTTCATTAATTTTTTTCACGACCGTTGCAAACGCTGCGTTAGAGGACAACACCAAAATGAACACAAACGGTCGCATATGAAGTGTTGTCCCCTAACGCGACCGAAGTATTTGTTGAAGCTGAAACAAAGCGAAGTATATTACCTCTAGACATGTAAATAACTTAAAACAAAGATTTGAAATGCCAAACCAGATGTATTTCTAGTTTCACATTCATGTGTATTTGACAAATGATATTTAGAAATCAAATTAATAAGGATTGAGAAGAGGCCACACCGCATACCACAGTGTGGCCCGGTATAGAAGAGATTGTAGACCACAATAGCCACTTTCTAATGATTCGAAAAAGGTGGTTTCAAGTAGTTTTGGTTGACATCGGAAAATATATTAAATAAAATTAACTGTTTATTAGGGTGACTCAACAAATTTTTATTTTGTTGACCAAATAAGTTATTGCAAGCAATTTTAATGCGCTGACTTTGTTTTCTGACATTATAAAATCTTGAAAATAAAAATGACTGTTGATTAGGGCAGATCAAAAACGTCATTAGGGTGGTTTAATATTTATTTTCTTTTTGTGTTAAAAATAAACAAATGTGACACTGAAGCAACTCAGCAAATGTAAGACTATCAAACGATTATACTCAGTCAAGCAGTTATGATATTTACATATTGTATATAATGTCGCGAAAACCCAGTAATACGGTTGAAGTAAAAATTTCGAAATAGGAAATCGCCCTTCCAGTTCAATCTCTGGCGTTTTTTCAACCGTTTCTACTCATAGATCTGTAAGAAGACACTTAATAGTTATGATTGCGGAAATTAATCAAAATGCAGCCGTTTTACGCGATTTTTGGAAAAGAAGGGAAAGACGCAATTTTTGGAAAATTTAGATATATTTCAGTATAAAAAAATTGTTGAAAATCTGCACACAATTGCGGTCTTATGGGTCAGCTGGCCGGTTTGTCACTGAATTATCTAAATGATAGAAAACTGGAGAATTTCGTGAAATTGTATCTTTTATTTGAGAATTCTGAGAAATGCGTATCCTCGATTAAATTTTGACTGTAACGTACTATAAAACATTAAAAAGCTGTGTTAAACTACGATGTTTGGTTCATGTAGAAGAAAATCAATTTCGAAAAGACAAACCGTGGTTTGTTCCAAGTGGTCAATAATTATAAACTGTGAAGTCCCGTTCCAATTTTTTTTTCGAAAATTTAGTTGGAACCGTAATTCTCCGCCATCTTTTTATTTGTTCTGCTCCCAAGCCCAATACGTTGTAAAAATTCGATCAAAAATGTCCATTTTCACTTAAAAGATGCAAATTTTCAAAAATTTCACAAAACTTTGGTTTTAAACTGCGAAGTCCCATTCCATTTTTTTCAAAAATTCCTTCACGGTGATTTAGTTGGAACCCCAAATCCCTGGCATATTTTATTTCTGCTGCTACCAAGCCTAGTTCGATGGGAATTTTTTTTTCAATCGTAGGGCATTACAGTAAAATTTTCGATTTTCGAATCATTTTTTCAAAAATTTCCAAGCACTTGGATCTAAAAAAAATTATAATTTGTTTTCAGCGGTTTTCGTTTGTTTTGAGACTAGATGCTGATGTTTCATGCTATTTTTAGACCTATCTCGACAAATTTTTTTTTTCGATTTTCAACATTTCCTCCCTTTGGATTTTTTCTTATATTATGAAAACAATATTCAAACGCCGCACCCTCTTAATGATGTCCGATTGCGCTAAAAACTTGCATAGATTATCGATGTAATAAGCACTATATGTAAGACTTTTTGTAAAAATTTAAGATGACCATTTTTATTGATATCTTGCCTCTTGAACACCCCTAGTTCTCCATACAAACTTTGGTTTTAAACTATGAAGCCCGGTTCCAATTTTTTCAAAAATTTCTTCACCAGGGGTTTCCTGGGACTCGAAACTTTCGCCATTTTTTTCGTTCTGCTCCCCGATCGTGTGTTGAACAGTGTTATCCCGTCAATATAGATTTAAGGAGGACAAGTGAGTGTTATTCCCTATGACCAAATTCTTCCGTGCGCTCTCATACTTGTTTGGCATATTGCGTTCCATTCCATATCTTTGAACCCTGTTCTGAAATTGTTGATTTATCCTTAGATAGTTTATCCATTGATAGATGTAATAAAAACTCGATTATTTTGCGATATTATAAGGTAGGCCTTCCCCTTAATGGCATAACCCCCCCCCCCCCCCTCCCCCCTCTCTCTTTCCACCCCTTAGGCCGCTCATACCACTGTAGGGCTGCGCTATTTCTGAAATAGGTTGCTTATATCTTTTATGACTATATCCGGTTCTGTAGGCTCCCAAAGTATCTCTGCAGAAGGATTTACCGTACTGTAACGGAAAGCATTAGGGGACAACACTTCAGTACACCCCTATGAAAGAACGATTTTAAAGTTTGTTATATACAAATAGCACATTTTTAGAAAGGTATTGATGAGTACTAATAGCTTTTGAAAATATTTCATAGATATCGTGCATTGTTTTCGTGAAAAATTGAAAAAGCATGATTTTTGCGTTAGGGTACAACGCAAAAATGGTCAATTTTCGCCCCCTTTTATCTGGCAATCCATTCACTCAAAAAATCTGGGTCCAAGATGAACTCTTTGTACAATATGTATACAGTAAAATGGCATTTAAGATTACTCCAAATTAATTTTATTACGAACATGCCGGTGTGGTACGGGAAAATATATTCAATTATTAAAAACGAGTCTTAAATGTATTACTGATTTTTATTGACGAGCGTCATAAAATTCTTTTAAAATATTTCTATATATCTATGATTTGGGAGCCTTAAACCTATACCAACATATTTCAGAACAACTTTTACTAATATTAGCAGATTTATTTTCATGAGGTAAGCGATACAAGTGCGTGGAATGTGTCTAATACGTGCTGAATGTTCCATAAAATTACAAATTTATTACAAGTCTTTCAAACATTTGATAAACGCTAAATGCAGCATGAACAAAACTCAAAGTAAAACACTACATTGCTTAAATTGATGTTTAATTAAGTTAGTGGCGTCAGTTTCCTTGTTTGATCTAGATTCATCAGAGAGGACACGACAGGTTAAAATATTGCCTAACATAAAAGTTAAAAAAATTAACAGAGTTGCCTAAAATTTTCCAACCCTACTTCATCACTTCACACAAAATACGACAATGACGTCATTGTACTTCTGCCCGTGGTATGATTTTCCACAGTTTACCACTTCATTTTCCCCATTCCCATCCTTGCTGCCAGAGCACAAAACGATAGTATCGGGACCAAATTGTGTGGACGTGGGGGCATACGTCGTCGCTTTTTTTAGCAACTGGCAAAAAGTGGTTGGGAGGTGGTAAACGAAAGGTCGAACCTGACAAATCCAGATCCGGGGAGCACAGGCAGGCAGTTGTTCGGAGTTCTCGATACTCTCCTGCCGTTGGACTGGAATGGACACAAAGTCGTACATATATGAAATAGTGAAATATCGGCATGGAGAGATAGCGCGCGTTGAACGCGAATATTTTGGCCAAAAATGTAGGCGCGCATGTTCAGAAGAGCGTGCTTGAAAACTTGTCGATTGATGTATGCATGTGCTTCTCTATGAAATTTCCTAGCGTGCTATGCAACGCACGCGATGAGGAAGAGACCAGGAGATAGCCGATAAGCAACCGGCACGGTGATTGAAATTAATTCACAATGTTTCAAATAAAATCGATATGGAGATTTTTTGCTTGACACATGCAAGTGGATAGCTCATCGAACCATGCAATATGGATGACGTCACTTGTAGTTGGAGAATGGATTTTACGTGTTCTTCTTTCCCATGTGGGATACATTTTCCTCTAGATTAGAGCTAGAATAATGACGCAACACTGCTTCATTTATTATTCGGGTCTGGGGGCTTGGTCAACGGTAGGGACAATCTATCATGCTTCCCCTTTCTGACAAGGCAAACTACTTACAACTCCATCACAAATATTTATGATATCTTGAGAGCTAAAAATATCCAAACAATGAATGAAACACGTGAATAGGAATAACCCACGTATATGGTTGATGTTTAGGATCAAAAACCTTTCCTCCCGGTGAAGAAACCTGTGAACCGTGAGTGCTGATTCCAATCATGAGCCTGATGTGAATGTGAAGAAAGTTTGGCTTCACAATATTAAAAGCTGCAATAATTGTGTGTTTCGTTCGGGCCGTTCCATATGGAATCATTTTGTTGCTGTGGGCGGATATTGACCTTGAACCCAGTATGGGTATGAACTCTACCGATTGATTCCTCCTTCCCCATCCAACAGTGGAATTTGTGCATATGCGCCGTTTTTTAAATGAATATTACATAGTTGTCTCTTGGGGGTTATTTGCTGAAATGAAGTGCATCCGTTTTGTTATGAATATTTTAGCGTTTAAATAGTCACTCTAGCCGATTACATTATCAGTTGAATGATTCATTTGGTGAAGTCTGTGAAGAGATTATGGCGAAATATGATCTAGTCAATCCTTCTGACAGCGGGATAGAATATATTCGTAAATGTGCTACAAATTGGTTTCGTATAGAAAACTTTCGTGAAATATAGGGGGATCCGGGGCTATTGAGACAGTGGGGTTAATTCGGACCCCCTCGATTTCTCAGAAAATAGCAAGACTTTCTGACTATCGTACATATTCGTGGAAGGGCTATTCTGAAACATCAATTTTAAAAGCTGAATATGATTCTTTGTTCTTTGTAGAAAGGAGATACAACGTCAACAGTTGTTACGGCATTTAATTAGCAAGGGACTGGAAGGTGAAGTATATTTTTCAATAGAGCCATAGTACTCAAGGGAGTGCAAGGATTTGAAGCGAGAAAGTTTAGAAAAGCGTGGAAGGATCATATATGCAAGCTTAGAGCTCACCGGCGACTTAACTTTTTGTCTGCTACCGTAGGAGTCAGGGTCTTTTGGCATTAGAAATGCGAATCACCTGAGTCTACGGCATGTCCGGACAAGCGTAAAGTAACTTGTTACTTCATGCTGTCGGAACCGACTGAATATACTTCACCTTTCAGTCCCTTGCTAATTAAATGCCGTAACAACTGTTGACAAATTGACTCAATAGGTCGTTAACAAAAATGGTTAACAAAAAATGGTAAAAATAGATACAACGTGTTTCATTTTTTGCCATCCTCAAAACAAAAATCATTATAATGGTAAAACCGTTATTAAAGCAATACATAAAACTGAAAAAAATAAAAAGTAAGTGTTTTGGAAAGCTGGAGGCTTCTATTTAATGGAATGATTTTTGTTTGGGTCAAATCACAGATATTTTCGAGACGCTCACCACTTCCGTGCGAAATTAGCGTACGGGGTTATTCGGACCCCCTATTCCGTCAACAACCTTTCAGCGGCTTGCGGCTGCGCACACCATTGCACACGACACAGCAAAGAAAATACATGGGCCGCCAATCGACAGCTGTGATTTACCAGATTAAGTTTTTGTAAAGCAATTTATTTTTTTTGCTTCTTAAGGAATGTCTCTTATAAATATTTCATAGGTAAACATAATTCCATTGTAAAAAAAATATAGATAAATGACGGCTGAATTGCCCCGTAGGGAGGTCCGAATTACCCCTACATTGTAAAAGGATAGAAAAATCGTCGCCTAGCGCTGCCATTGAGTGGTGCTAATGAACCTTTTATGGAACCTCGAGTCGCTCTCGCTTCAGTTTCCTTCTATGCAGGCGTAGTGGTAAGGGCGACGGCGGTTACATAGTGGCACTCTGGAGCTTATCGGTTCCACAAGGCAGGAGGACACTTCTAAAAACGAGAAATAAAAAAGAGGGGCTAAATTTGGATATTTAGCCATCGTCCAAGTTCACCATTGCTCCACGAGGTTTGCCAACTGTTGGGTGTCCTCTGACGACAAATACTAAAAAATTCGTTGAAACAGATTGGTCTTTCGTATATGTCACCATTTAATGCGCCCACCTTTGCTAATGAGTCGGCCTTTTCATTGCCCGGGATAGAGCAATGAGAGGGGACCCAAACAAAGGTAATCTGATTTTTCAGATAACGTACACAAGGACTCCCGTATCTTCCCTAGAAAATACGGGAATTGCTTTTTAGGCTTCACCGCACGAAGAGCCTCGATAGAGCTGAGGCTGTCCGAAATGATGAAGTAGTGATCTGTGGGCAGAGTGTCGATGATCCCAAGGGTGTACTGAATTGCAGCTAACTCTGCGACGTAAACTGAAGCGGGATCATTGAGCTTGAATGAAGCGGTGATAGTAGGTTTGTTCCAGTACACGGAAGTCACTCCGGAGTAAACAGAAGCAAAAAATCTTTGCTCCTTTTTACTCCGGTTTGCTACCAGAAGAAGAAAAAAGAGAAGAAGAGAGTACAGGAACGATTTTCTCCGGAGTACTTCCAGTTTCTCCTGGTACTGGAACAGACCTAGTATTGTTGAAGATACCGAAGCCAGTGGACCCATCGAGATTTGATCCGTCGTATGGGTCGAGTGCATGCAAGCCAAGGCAATGCGCAAGCGACGATACTGGATTCTCTCCAGTTTGATGAAGTGTATATTCGCAGCGGAGCGGAAACAGAAACACCCGTACTCCATCACCGACAATATCGTTGTTTGGTATAACCTGATCAAGTCTCCTGGGTGGGCACCCCACCATGTTCCAGTTATTGTCCGGAGAAAATTGATCCTTTGTTGGCATTTCTGTTTCAGATAATGTGACATCCCCAGGTACCTTTAGAGTCGAACCAGACCCCGAGATATTTAAATGTGAAAACCTGATTGATCGTTGTACCCATTAATAGAAGCTGGAGTTGCGCTGGCTCACGCTTCCTAGAAAAGACAACCAACTCAGTTTTCTTCGTGGATAACTCGATACCCAGCTGAAGAGCCCAAGCAGACAAATTGTCCAAGGTATTTTGTAATGGTCCTTGCAAGTCGGCAGCTTCGGGCCCTGTAACAGAGACCACGCCGTCGTCTGCAAGTTGCCTTAGCGTGCATGAATTGGCAAGACAATCGTCAATGTCTTTCACGTAGAGTCTACTTTCTACTTCTGCCCAAGTCAGACGTGCAATCGAACCAAGTGAACAACAACTAGCAACCTCTCGATCTAGTGTGCATTGTCTCGAGAACAAAGGAAACTTTTAATTTAATCTTTCCATCATGAGTGAAGTTGACGAAAAATCTTGAGCGTTTTTTCAAAACGTCATATCTGCAATGAGTTACTCTCTTTGTTTACTTTCTCTTCTGTTAATAATTCGGTCATTTTAACATTTTTCCCTCAACTCTTTGCATAGTATGCTAGTTAAAACCACCGTCTTTCGATCTGTACTGTTAAATAAGTGAAAAGTGTTATAGTGACGCCGTAAAAATCGAAAGAGAAAGTAAACAAAGAGAGTAACTCATTGCAGATATGACGTTTTGAAAAAACGCTCCAGAAATCTCTGCTCCGACCCAACACAGCGGTCGTTGACTTTAAATTCTGTTCAATAAGATTGAGTTTTCGTGAAGTGGAATACCTGCTAAAGGTGAAGATGCAGCTAAAGCTCAAGGAGGATATGTATCTACAGCATCATCATCTTCGCAATGTAGTGCTCATATCATTCAACACGTTAGCACAAGCCGAACGTTTCGTTTTGCAGAACAACTTGAAGCACATGGCTGAAAGTGATAAAGTGGGAATTAAGATTCCCATGTATATAGAAAAAGACTATGTAGATGTAAAATTACATGACCTATCACCACGTACCCCTCCTGATCTAATCGCAAAATACATGTCGCAATGCGGAGAAGTAGAATCCGTTACACGTAATACGTGGAGAAATTTCTTCCCGGGTACACCTAACGGTGTTCTTGTGGTGAGGATGCGGATCGAAAGACCTATTCCCTCCCACTTGACTATAAAACTTAAAACCCACGAAGCTACTATTCATCAAACTACGTTATGCACCCATGACCCAAACTCCACACCACGGACAACCTTGCGCGGAAGATACAGAGGAGAACGTATCGCTACCGATTGCCAACGAATCCACAGAAAACCAACCCAAAAAAGAATTTTCAATATCAATACCTGAACCACAAACGGTTGCCAAATTTGTGGCAGCTGTTCAGTCCATATTGACAACTGCCAAAGCAGCATCCAGCACCCCTGAAACAACTGTAAGTAACATCGGTGATGAAGATAATAAGAATGACGACGGATTTACATTGGTCACCCGTAAGTGCAAGAAGCAGGAAAGAACATCTGGTCGCGAGCACCAAGGCACTTTTAACGATGATGACCTTGATAAGGAGGACAGGAGAGAATTAAACGGTCCCCATGACGCAGTAGGCGAACCGCGAAAGAAGGTCTCCGCTCGCTATAAAAAGTTGCGCGCACGAGATCCAACGGACAAACAATAATATGTTTTTATTTTTATTTTTTACATATTGTAAACACATAAAAGATCCACGGCTCCGTTAAGCTACTGCTATGAGCCGTGTCAAATAAACGAAATAAAAAAATGTCATTCACGTAAAAATTGTAGAGCAGGGGACTTAGACATGAGCCCTGGGGAAGACCCATGTAGCTATATCGCGATGTTGTTAAATCGCTATGCGAAAAGTGCATGTGCTTTTCAGACAACAGGTTTAGCAAAAAGTTATTTAAAATTGGTGAAAGACCGTGCTGGTGCAGCTTCTCTGACAGAATGTTGATAGAAACTGAGTCAAAATCCCCCTTAATATCCAAGAAGACTGATGCCATCTGCTCTTTGTTAGCATAGGCCATTTGGATTTCTGTAGAAAGCAACGCAAGGCAATCGTTCGTCCCTTTGCCTTTGCGGAAGCCAAATTGTGTATCTGACAGTAAGCCATTTGCTTCAACCCAATTGTCGAGGCGAAACAAGATCATTTTCTCGAACAACTTCCGAATACAGGACAGCATTGCAATCGGCCGATACGAGTTGTGGTCGGAGGCTGGTTTTCCTGGTTTTTGGATGGCGATGACCTTCACTTGCCTCCAGTCATGAGGGACAATGTTACCCTCAAGAAACTTGTTAAATAAATTCAACAAGCGCCTTTTTGCAGTGTCAGGCAGATTCTTCAGCAAGTTGAATTTGATTCTGTCTAACTCTGGGGCGTTATTGTTGCATTATAAGAGAGCAAGTGAGAACTCCACCATCGAAAACGGTATTTCGTTCGCGGTATCGGGAGGAGACGCGGCGCCACACGTTTTCTGTACCGGGACAGAGTCCGGACAGATCTTCTTGTCGAAAGCGAATATCCAACGGTTTGAATATTCCACGTTCTCGTTGGTACTGTTTCGGTTACGCATACGTCGAGCCGTACCCCAAAGAGTGCTCATCGCTATTTCTCTCGTTAACCCGTCGACGAACCGGCGCCAATAACTGCGTTTTTGGCTTTCATTAGACTCTTCATTCGCCTTTCTAACGACGCGTACTGTTGATAGCTAGCGGGTAACCCGTCTTCCCGGAAGGCCTTATATGCAGTGGACTTTTCCGCGTACAGCTCTGAGCACTCTTTATCCCACCACAGTGTGGGACACCGTCCATGGGTATTCGCACTGGGTACTGATTTAGTCTGAGCTTGATTCGCACTGTCGAGAATCAAGCCAGCCAAAAACCTGTACTCTTCCTCCGGAGGAAGTTCTTGAGTGGATTCGATTTTAACGGATATCGCGGTCGCGTAACTCTTCCAATCAATGTTCCGTGTGAGGTCATACGATACATTGATTGTTTCCGATGGTCTTGAACCGTTAGCAATTGAAATCACGATAGGCAAATGATCGCTACCGTGGGGATCAGGGATCACCTTCCACCTGCAATCTAACTGTAGCGAAGTCGAGCATAGCGATAAATCCAACGCGCTTAAGATTTAAGATGGTCATGTTGAAATTATCGCAAAGATCTTGGATTAATGTTGATCTATTATCATCATGAAGACTGCCCCATACCGTACCGTGCGAGTTAAAGTCTCCCAGAACTAGCCGCGGTGCCGGTAAGGATTCCATGATATTACAAAGCGTTCGGTAATATCATGGAATCCTACCGAGGCTCTAGGAGGAATGTAGATGGAAGTAATGCACCTTTGATTATAACTTGACAAGCGACAATTTCAATGCCTGGTGTTGAAGGGAGGTTAATTCGGTTGAAAGAATAGCACTTTTTGATCCCCAAAAGTACTCCTCTGTAAGTGTTTTCTCGATCCAGACGGATTATATTAAAGTCGTGGAAGTTGAGATTTATATCGGAAGTTAACCAAGTTTCACATAATGCGAAAACATCACATTTTAAACTGTTTAGTAAAAATTTGAAGGAATTGATTTTCGGGAGGATACTTCAGCAATTCCACTGTAGGACAGTGATCAAATCAGTGACTTCGTTTGATGACTTAGCCATCGAAGGATACGATCGCTGCAAGGAGGGGCCATTTAGCAGTTAACTGCTTCAAAAATGTTTGCACTATAGGGAGAAAACGAATAAGAATGCTTTTAAGAGGATCAGTAACATTGAAAGCTGTGAAAATTAGGTCTACTATGTCAGAAAATTTCATTAGTCCATTACTGTATTGAGTGTCTGTTTGAAAAAAGGGTACACTTGGGGTTTTTGGTGTCCTTGGAAGTAGTGGATACTCCTTGTTAGAATTAAAATTTCCAAATCCTGGAGCAACTTGCTTCGGCTTTTGGGCACCACTTCCGTTGGATTTATTAAATGTAGTTGGCACACTCTCTGAGGAGAACACCTTGGCACCCTTACGAGGCAGTCTAGGGGAGGCTAGCTTTCTCCTCTTCCTAGATTCGCACGGGTTAACAAAAGATGTTCCCTCTTGTGGATCGTATTGTGCTCACCACGAGCCAAAAGAGTAAAGGAATTTTCGGAAGGGACAGATGGCGAAGCATTCTTTAGCATTTCTGCATAAGAGTGCCTCGAGCGAACCTTAAGGGAGCGCCTAATTTTATCCCCGCGCTGCTTGTACGCCGGGCATGACTTAAGAGCATGCGGAGGGCCCCCGCAGTAAATACACTTTCCAGTTTCTCCACCGCAAGCGTCTTCCTCATGCTCTCCCTCGCATTTGTTCTATATTGCCACAATATGTGGCTGTGTGGCCCAGTTGCTTGCAATTTCTGCAGTTACAAACAGTTACGCGGTACAAACAGGCGAACATGTAGGCGAACCTTATCCAGGAGGACATAGTTGGGAAGAGAAGACCCGGAGAAAGTCACCCGAATCTAGTCTGACGGAGAATAAGTTGTCTTGTCATCTTCAGTTTTTGCGGAATACAATCGCTTGCATTCCAGAATCTTCACCTGTTGAAGTCAAGGGTCCTTAAAGCAGCCAACCCCGTACTTCAACAGGTCTTCGCACTACAGACCCGGTTCGGCGACGACCCCATCGATCTTCACAACCCTACAAGGCACATACACCCTGAATTGCTTCGTAAAACGCTCGCTGCGAGCAATCTGGTTTGCCTGGTCGAGGTCATTTACTATAACACGTATCTTATTAGCTCGAACACGTGTTATCTGAGCTACAGACGGGTAGTTAGCAGTCAGCTAGAATATTGGGCGATTTCGTGTTGGGCCGGAAATACACAACCCAGGGTCTATTTGAACTAACTGGGTATGTTTTAATACGGGGAGGACTGGGGGAATCAGGGGAGGGAGTAATTTCGGGTTTATCCGGTAAATCCATGTGAATATAATTCTCATCCAATGTTCCTTCGCCCTCGGCCATTTAGGCACGAGGATAGCACGTGGTGTAAACGAGAGATGAAACTTGTATTCAAGGGAAAGGGAAAAAGTAGAGACCAATCGGGGAAAGGGAAATGAAAGAAAGAAAAAAAAATACTTAGCTTAAATAGCGGCGTGTCCAGCTATTCTGGTATTCACTTCACCAGCCTGGGCACCGGCGAACAAAGACTGCCTCAAACAATGGTTGACCTTCACTGACAATTTAACTCAGCATATTTCATACAGCGTATTGAGAATTTTTTTTATTGCCATGGATACAAGTGATTATTTAGAACAAATCAGTTGTTCATTAAAATTCAGAGTTTAAAATTATAAAACTAGTCATGAGACAAAAATAAATCATCTCAACTAGGTATAGCAAAGAAACAAGCTGCATAATAAAAATCAGTTTACATATCAAAAACCGTAGCCGAAACAGACACACCATATTATCGCGTAACGAACTGCGAACAATTCATTATCCTGTCAGGACGTTCCACATAATTCGAAAGTACTGTCACTTCATTTTCACACTGACAGAAAAACATTAACGAACCAGATAACGAACAATCGTCCACGACCCGCGACGGGTAAGTTGTCATCACTGTCACGACAAACTCAACGAGTGCAATTTCTGTATTCATTTTTCTGCCCAGCAACACCCCCACTCTCCCTTTTCATTAGTGTGGTAGAATATCTCTTCAGTAGCTGTTGGGACGCGAAAGAGAATCCCGCGCTCAAAATGCCTTTCGGGGAAGGCATATTCTCCACCCTACAGGGATAGAAAAAAAATTTAATTAAAACTTTGTCGCCTGAAACTGCTGCCGAGTCTTGTTTCACACGCCTTGATTGCTTCACGTTATTTAGCAAAGGTTGGCGGGTTTCTTGGTGTCAATAGGATCGTAGCACTAGCCCTGCAATTGTACTGTGCACTAATGACGTTTTTATTTTTTGTCCTTATAAAATACCGGTGTTATACAAACCGAAAACAAAAACGATATAAGCCCTCAATGAAGTCTTCATTGCCATAAAAATCAACACAACTTTTTGTTTCATTCCGATGAGCCAGACCGATTTTAAAAATCGTTTGCCATCTGAAGACAATTTGAGTTAGACAGATCATCACAAGTACTGAAATCAAACTGAACCAAGCAACTTGTTTTGGGCTTTATGACTAGAAAGAGCCAGTTTCTTCCGCTTCCTAACATTATCCATATATGCTTGGGAAAGACTGCCAAAGGGCAGATCGAAACAGAAGGGCGGAATTTCGTAACTGTAATACCATGGCTTTGCTTTTAAGACAGTGGGCTTCGCTTGCTACCCTACGTGATAAACCACCTTGTTGCTCGGTTACGTAATCGATATGACGTCACGAAAGGAGCTGCCACTGTTGGTGTGGAAGGATAGCGCCACCACTAAACATTCGAACCATGTATAACCGTAGTCACGCTATAACAATACATACAGGGCATAGGGCAATTTCTCAACCCCACACCGGAACCGTAGCTATGTAGGATTTATTTCTATGTGCAGAAGCGTGCTGAGCCGGATAGAGCGCTACGGGGCCCAACTATATATGTACGTATGGTAAAGTGCTAATTTCGGCTCTACTAGGGAGGATGCTATACTGTTTCATCAATTACACAGCCTACAAATGATGAAATGAATATAAATTGGCGACAATATGTTTTCTTCGTTATTACGAATTAATATTATAACAAATATGACCTGAAAACGGTGAAACGCTCGCGTTTGAACTAAACGAAAACTTGAGTCGATTGCCCTAATTATTGCCCTACCATTTGAACCAATGCGTTGTACAAAGATGGCAGAGGCTGCTCTAACCAACGGCTTCAAATGGGTAGGGTAAAATAGAAACAGGTCTAAAACGGTCTCATTACCCTATTTTGGACTTTTTTGTTCCTTGTCAAATCAGGAAAGATTGATATAGGGCTAACGAATATTATTTTTAGCGAAGGTCATCCACACGCTATCACCATCAAGTTGAAACAATCCTCGATTGTATGATTGCGTGAGGGAATAATTGAATGAAATTGTGTTGCTTTATTGATCATCCAAAACTTTCTTTTTTTTTATTCCTTACATGCAACAACATCACCGAACGTAGATTTCTACTACAGTCGTGATTCGCTGGTTGGGCCACACCTCTGTCCAACTAACGAATTTGATTCGTTAGTTGGACCGACTGACAGATGTGAAAAACTCTCCAAAGGAGATGTTAGTAGTGTAATTGCATCTATTCACATCTTTAATAATTGTCAGATTGATTATCAAAGTAAATTTGACATAAGATTTTGACATTCAGATGCTTTTTAGTTGGACAATGGTCCAACTAGCGGAGGTCCAACTAAAAAGCGGTCCAGTTAAAAAATGTCCAACCAGCGAATCACGACTGTACAAGAGATGTAAACTGTTGGACACACGTGAGCATTTTTAATTCAATAATTTAATGCACGCGAATGGTACTTCTAAATGTAACGAGAACAATGCATGGCACAGATAAAGTCTTTGAAAGTTCTCATTATCGAGATATTAAAATTTGTTTGAAAAATACGAGTTAAAATTGTGTTAATCTCAAACTAGCCATGAAGAAAAAAGTAAGTGTGCATCTACACAAATTTTAATTAATCCTAGAAGCTTCTGAAGCAAAAGACGAAAGGCGTAAAGGTAATATATACTAGATCCAACAGTTTCTAGTCTTCTAAAAAACTGTCGGTGACACTTAAAACGCTGAATTCTCTGCTCTTTTCACCCAACCATAGAGGTATTGATAAATGTGCACGGTATGCTAATTCTGATACACCCAAGCGCCACTACATTGACTCAATGTAACTGCTTATTTCTTACAGTATTTATTTCCTTCACACTTAGAAAAAATGAAAATTACATTTGACGTAAACAACATTGCGACGTATTTTGTTGTCTAATAATGGACTTTTACATGTTTTGACATGTGAAATAAAATATTGTGTCTCTTTTGATGTATAACTCGGTTGAATGGAGATGGAGAATTGCGTACACAGCGCATTTTTACATGCTCTTGAATATAAATTCAAGTGAATTGTGAGGCTCCTTTTATGTGCATCGTGCGAGATGTAAATATTTTTAAGTGTGTTTATACTTAAAGTCTACTATTGTCACTGGTTATTCTTTAAGCGAAACTTACACCTGGAAATTGATAGTGCTAAGTTAAATGATGTATTGAGAAGAAATTTGAGTATACTTAATGTAGGAAATCGTCCAACATTTGCAAGATCTAGCAGAGAAGATGTGTTAGATGTAACTCTCTGCTCCAACGGTATTACGCATATGTCAGGAGACTGGCTCATACCCAACGAGCTCGAACCGTCGTTTTCTGATCATAAGTACACGGTCCATGATTACTTAAATGTCTCGTTAAATATTTTCACATATCGTAATCACAAATCTTCAAACAGGGGTCTATTCAAGTGAGCTTGGCGATCAGGTTTCAAGGGTATTTTCCAAAGATTGAATCTTCAAGTGGCTTGAATGAGGTCATGGATAAAACAAACTCACTCATGATAACAGCTTACCAAAAGGCTTGTCTGATTCGAGTTATGCATGCTTCTAGAGGAACCTCTTGGTGGTATACTGAGCTTCTTCGGTTCAAAAAGTCATGTAGAAGTAGGGTAAAGTGTCTATTTTCACCATACTAAGCAGGGTGCTTCGCTAATTTATTAATTTCTCGGCCTACAATCAATGGAATGCGTAAAAATTGACATCAACAGCTTTGCTTCGTGGTTAAGAACCAATATAATAACACAAAAGCGCTGAAAACAGAGAAATTTTCGTGTTTGAGTTCAACGAAAACTCGAATCGAAAGCCCCTATTGTTGCGCTACCATTTGACTCAATCCGTTGAACAAAGATGGCAGACACTGCTCTAACCAACAGCTTCAAATGGGTAGGGTGATAATAGAAACATGGCGAAAATGGACTCATCACCCTACTTGGAAGCACACACGTAGACACGGGCCGTGGACGTCTGACAGTTTTTGATTCTGTAGCGTGAGATTTTCGGATTGGGCGGTCTTGTCAGTATTTTTGTTCATCGCAGTCTTCCAAAATGAACATCGTACACAATGTTCGCTCTGGTTCTGCGCTCGTATTAAGCGCTCACTTTGTGTACGAACTTAATCACGCTATTTCGTACCAAAACCCATACACATGTTCGCCTGTACAACCGAATCATTGTACGTACGCGGTGTGCGTACACATAAGCTCGTGGCAACCGTTTTCTGTTTCTCACTCTCATCGTCACTAGCGTTGACTCTTTTTGCCTTGTGCGAATCGTTCTCGTGTATGTACCCGGTGTACGTACGCGGATGCTTTGACTAGAATTTGTAGGTGCATACATCGTTCGCTTGGGTTCGATGTTTGAGGCTAACCTGTACATCGAGACGAAGCATGTTTGAGGTTGAACGCGTGTACGAAATTTTGTACACAGGTACAAACTTGTCGATGCTCATGGGAAGTCTGGTTGATAGAATCATTCTCTATTGTAGTGTCCGCAAAAGGTTCTAGAACATCCTCAATTGATGTTAATATAATATATGCAGGATAAAGGCATGTTATTGAGTGAATGAGAACGTATTTTAGTATTGAACATGCTATTTAAGTTTTTGGGTATGTGCCTCGCGCGCACGTTTTGCAAAATATATGACTTTATCGTTTTATATACGCGTTATTCCCGCGGAAGAATAACTATAAAAATGCCTTATCGAACGTCCTTCATATTTCTGCTGGTGGTTACACACCTGAAGATTTTGATTTAAAATGAAATGACAAAACTCGCGAGTATCATAGAATTGGTTCAATATGCACGGGAAACTCACGGGCGGTCAACTAAACTAAGCAAAAGCTAATAATGAAGATACTTTTGACAATGTGTCTTTCGAAGCTGTTTCGGAAGCAGCATGAAGTTATGGAGTTCCTTCATATATCACGAACTGTATATACCCAATGCTTAGCAACCGACCTCTGTGCTCTTCGCTAAGACAAGTAGAGTTAAAAAAACTAAGAGTTTGCGGATGTCCTCAAGGGTGTGTTCTGTCACCACTTCTATGGAACCTTGTCGCCGATGGCTTGTTGAATTGGGTTTCCGACACATGTTTTTGCCGTTGATTACACTGGTCTACAAAATCAAAAAAAAATTGGTGCAGGGTTGTGATAGTAGTTTTTAGGGTAAATCAGGTGCGCTGAGTTCAAAAATGATCACAGTTTTTACCGCTGTGCTCCTTTTTTTGAGATTTCTCCATTAATTTGTTTTTTTTTACTAGTCAGTGTTAAATTTTTTCTAAATTTTTCGAATTCACAAACTGTATTGTATCTTTTATTAAAAGGTACTACAAACACCTGACAAATATTTGGAAATCTGGAAAGGCATATTGATTACTGTCAAATTCGAAAAAAAACCAGATGTAAACAAAAAATACTGCTTTTTACGAAAATTTTACATTTTGCCAAATTCAAAATGCTGCCATCTCAAAAGTTCTGGATGAATTTCGATCAACAATAGCTTCATTGGTAGCTGTAAGCGTCCTCTTTCAGACAAAAAAAGTTCAAGCTAAACAGACGGAAATTGTCAGAGTTCTGATCAATTAACCTAATTGAAGAAAATCTTCAAAATCAACTCTTTTTGGTATTACTACAGACACGACAAAAACTTCAGAAAATCTTTTAAAAATCCAAAAAAACATCGATGGTGCTTTTCGTGTAACGAAGGATTACAACTGGACTGGTTCATCGACTCTGAAATTACACGGTGCACGGAGGATCGACAGCCAGAAACTAGAGATGCTATGTGTTGACGCTGAAACACTTGAAACCAGTGGTGGATCCAAGAAGAGGGTCCCGGGGGTCCGGATCTCGCCAACCTTTAACTTGTTAAGAAATTTGGTCTAGCTTCAATTTTAAAGTAGTTCCAAACTCAAAATCATTTCAATTCAAATTTTTCACTGGGTTTTATTAAATGCTTTATAAATTATTTATTAATGTAATGTGTTCATTTCAAAATCAAAATTTCAGACCCACTAGCAAGTTTTACTCTGGATCTGCCCCAGCTTCAGACAAAGATATTGCGAAATGATGGCGCATTTTACACACAAACATCGTAGAATATGTAAAATCGGTCATATACCAGTGTATATGACCAGTTTTGACTCCAATGAACCTCAATATGCAGTTTTGAATCACTGTACAACGTTGCACAGTGATGCAAAGCTGGCAAGAATTAAAAATATGAAATTCAGTTTTTATAACTAGAAATATTTTTCTTATGGTCCAAAATAGTTGAATTAATAACCTGCGAAAAATTGTGGTATTTGAAGATTTCTAAGTATTTTTTGGATGTTGAGATTTGATAAGAAATGAGGTATTTTCAAGTTTCGAGCTCATTTAACACTTCTAACTCATAATTGAATTTAGAACATATTCATCGCAAATTAATTCCCAATATCTTTAAAATTCATGCATGCTACCTCAATATGCAACGAAAATGAACTTTGGATTAGGAAATACTTGAAAATAACGAGAACAATGCATGGCGAAGATAAGGTCTTTAAAAGTTCTCATTATCTGGATATTAAAATTTCTTTAAAAATCCGTTGCGGGGATTGCGCCCACAACAAAGCATATAAAATTCTCTGCTTTTTCACCCAACCATAGTGGCATTGATAAATGTGCACGGTATGCTAATTCTGGTACACCCAAGCGCCACCACACTGGCTCAGTGTAACTGCTCATTTCTTACAGTATTTATTTTCTTTATACTAATTTATACTATTGTCATTGGTTATTCGTTAAGCACTCTATGAAAGCGAAACTTACACCTGGAAATTGATAGTGCTAAGTTAAATGATGTATTGAGAAGAAATTTGCATATACTTAATGTAGGAAATCGTCTAACATTTGCACGATCTAGCAGAGAAGAGGTGTTAGATGTAACTCTCTGCTCCGACGATATTACACATATGTCAGCAAACTGGCTCATACCCAACCCGTCGTTTTCTGATCATAAGTACATAGTCTTTGATTATTTAAATGTCTCGTTAAATATCTTCACAAATCGTAATCCCAAATCATCAAACAGCGGTCTATACAAGGGAGCTTGGCGATCAGGTTTCAAGGCTATTTTCCAAGTTACTTGAATGAGGTCATGGATAAAACAATCAGGAATCAGTAGCGTCTGGCTCAAATGGCACGTTCCCCATGTTGATCGGAGATTTGTGCCTTGCCAAGAATCGTCTTTTCATCATATCCTGATGGGAAGGATCGGGTCAGTGGTAAGGTTAGGGGTAAGGAAATAACGACACAGAACAATTGATCGGTGTTAAGTCAGACCGGACTAAGTGACAAAATATTGATTTCGAGAAAAAAATGGGTTTAAAGTGTGAATCGCAGCATCCTTTACATTATAATTGGAAAATATTTTTTGCCATAATTCTTGTTTATGGTAACATACTTCAAATCTGGAAAAGTCGAATGTAGCTGAAGAAATTCTTTACCCAGTGTTATCATTATTTCATTTTTTATGTTTTGCGACTTAGTCCGGTCTGACTTAACACTGACCAATTAAAACAGAGCATTCTGCACCCCCGGATCCGACCAGAAGGAAATAACACAATTATAACTCATGCTGATATTTTGTTATGAAAAAATTCCTATCAAATTTTGTTATAAAGTAGAAACCGTTAGGTGTTAAAATAACAAAAATTCTAACAAAAAATTCTCTGCGAATTTCTCATTTATAACAAATGTTGATAGCAATATAACACGATCATAACAATTTGAGATAGCATAATTGACCCCAACATAGCTTGTATTACTTATTTTTTTTTTTTTTTTTTTATTTCAATTATAGAGGTTTTAACCTTAAGGTCATTCGCCTCTTCGGGTTAGAAAAATCTCTTAGGAAAAATTTCTAACCCTATGTGCGGGGTCGGGACCCGAACCCAGGTGCGCTGCGTACAAGGCAATCGATTTACCAATACGCTACGCCCACTCCCCTATTACTTATTGTATTATATCAATGATTTTAGCGTGCACGTCTAAAAATAGAATCCGAGAAAAATAAAGCATACATTAGGGCGCTTTTTGCTTTGGAGCAAAAAGCTTCATGCAGCAAAAGCTTTTATAGCATTGCCAAATGATTGCATACCTGCTGGCTGATTGTTATTGTGAGTATATGACACGCAGATTATTTATTTGTCGACATTGCCGCTTTGAACCTGGGTATTCTGAGTTTGATGGGGAAGTTTCCTGCATGAGCCAACGACGTTGTTTTCGACAGAGGTTTAATGTTAGCATAATATTCCACGCATCCGTCAAGAGCAAAACGATTATAGATGCAGAAGACGTTTCCAGAACGCACACACTGAACCTTGCCCCAGCCTAAGTGCTGTTTGTTTTCCTGGTGTCATACGCTTTGTTTTTATTCAGTTTCGCTCACTAATGCAGCTGCCTGTATGACGATAGACTGAATAGCTTTATAATATCTTTTCAGATTAGGAAAGAGGGACTATTTTTAGATTCTAAAAAGTGCGCTTTGGCGCTTCTCTTGTACGTTAACGTGTTTTACATGGTTTTTAGAAATAATATCGATGCGACATGGTAACATTGAGCGGATATTTTACGTAAATTATTTTACGAAGTCTACAACATATCTTATTTAGGATTCCGCATAGATTCAAAGCAATAAATGAGTTTTGAGGTTTCAAAATAAGTCTTTTGGGGATTTGTTATTGGCATTTTTGATATGGGGAAGACTAAACAAACCAGTACAATTTGATTACAATTCGCGTTTCTTTATTTCATTTGGACTACTTGATACTTCCTGCATATTCTTCGAAATAAGTTTTATAGGAAAATTATAATCTTTATAGTAAAGCTCTTTGATAACTTCACGATTTCAAAGCTTTTTACGATAATGGCTTTAACATTTAAATCATACGCCTTCTACTCGAAGTTATGTGTCAGAAGAGTGTCTCAGAAAATAGAAAATGTCATCTCTTAATCCAACTGCAACCAAGTAAGTCAATCAAATACCTCACTGACAAGTTCCCCTACCACTTGCATCTAAAACTTGTCTATACTCAAAATGCGGAATTTTGAAAATCCAAATAAAAAAATCGAAAGCTTCGAAAATTCGCTTTAAAAAGTTGAATTACGACGCATAAAAGGAGTGTATAAGCAAATAGACTGCCATTTGTGTAACCGTTAGCATTCAAAGACAATTGTGAAATAATATATAATATACTGTAACATCATCGTTGTATGCGTACATTAATATCATATTATTAATCCAATGATAGCAGCAGAAGATATGATCTTGATATCAGTTTTCTTGCATTCCTGATCGGTATATCATAAAGATAACACAGAGAGTAATAAATATCAACATGAGATATAAATTTGATAGTTTTCTGTTATCATGTTCTGATCGGGGAGAGATGCTGAACGATCTGCAGGTGCTATAATAGCAGGAATTGATTTTAGGGCTTTAGAATTTTGATTTAAGCAAAGAGCGGAAACATCAACACCCCCGAGCGGATATTGAGATAACAGAACAACAAGGAAGGTGAAGTATATTATTCAATATTAAGTGCCATAGTACTAGTTTGCTTACCACACTGGGTTAGTAACAATAGCGTATCCAATTTCAGCCTTTTGTACATACTGTCTTCTATGTATGGAGAACCAAAAATCCGGATACGTAATTGCATTACTACAGGGCAGTTGCATATCAAATTATATGATATTCCGGAATCCGATTTACAAAGATCACATGAATAATACTCAGCGCGCTGAATAGTAGCCATGTGATAATATAATTTTTCAATGTCCAGTCAGTGCCATGACTGACTGCTTGGAAAAATGCAACAAATTATTTGACATTTTCGGTTTAACATCCGGCAGAAAAGTCTTTGTTTAAACGTAAGTTTGCAAGCTACGCCAATGATTGGCACGTTCAGATGCAGCCCAAGAGCGAATCTTGTGCTTTATCCAACTTATCGACAGTGGTAGAACTGGTTCTGGACCAACGAAGTCCGTCGCAACGCCACAACCATTCCTCGCGAAGAGTAATTCTCACATTGAAAGTTCTAACAGGAAAATTACATGTGAGTATAAGGTCACTAGGAGCAAGTGTATACTCATTAGACCTCTCCACATTTTGAAAAAGTTTTGAAATATACATGGGTCAGTTGAAATTTTTGTTCTAGGTGTGAATTTAAGAACTTTTGCCAAAAATGGCTTAAAATAGGAAGATCACTTTTACTCTGATTTAATAGGACCTATATGCCCACATATCATCAAAGGTTGTTCCTTAGACATATCTTAACATGATTTAACAGGTGAACATAGCTCTAATCGCAATAGAAAAATTGTTAACTGGATTTTTATATAGAAAAGAGTACCAAAACCAAGAAAAAATACCACTAATTTTCCTTGGTTTTGATATACTATATGATCAAAGACGATGCACTTATGATCAGATAATGACGATTCTAGCTCGTTTGGTACAAGCCAGTTTGCCAACTCATGCGTAATACCGTCAGAGCAGAGAGTTACATCTAACACCTCTTCTATGCCGAACAAAAGACGTATTTCTTGTTTATGTTGTCAACAGTCATATTTACCGTGACAGCACAAATATCGCGAGTTGTGAGGTCGGATATAATACATGCGTCAATTGCACTATTCGCAAGTATACATGCACGAGGCATTTCACGTGGATTTGTCATGCCATTTTTGATGAAAGCTACGAAGACGGGGTTAACTAGCTTTCCAACATATAAGTTTCCTTAATGGAAATACGGTTCTTGAACCTACCATCGTTTTTCTGTTACGAGCGAGTATCCGATTGCTTGGTCTTGAGGTAATTCAAAAATAAGATAACATAATAACATTGGTAGAGTATTACTGATTCATTTTCATGAAGATTTTTCCAACGGCGTGAGAAAAAACTACTTTTTTCGTTTTCCAAGATGTCCAATTTTCTAAGATTTCTCAGTTGAACCTTAAGCATGATATCTTTACAACCTATTCCAATTTTTGAAACCAAAACTAATCGATTTTTTTTAAGAAATCAGCATAATTTACGTAACTCATCTCGCTTTACAAACACTTTAATTGAATTCATTGAAGATTTACTTATTCAAATAAGAAAGAACTGTTTAAAAATATCCAAGAATTGGTTCGTAGGTTGCGGAGTAGCATGCGCAACATTAACGCTACTGTAAAGAAATACTTCGCAGTAATAATCGGCGAATTTGTCGATTTTGGCATAAAAACATGAACATTCTTCAACAAAGACTTGCGTATAGTTTTCGCACTATACCTTAAAAACCTGTTTTCATCCACCTAGCGGTGCATTTGTACCTATCTCATTTCTCTAAACTATGGTTCGGAGGCTGTTTATGTTCAACATAATTATGGAAATGTCCATTACATTCTCAGTATCCTTTGCATTTATACACAATTACAAAAAAATATCATACTTCATTAGCCCAATTAGCATTAGATGAATGTTATCTGCTTGTTAACTCATTTTGTCAGGCGGGGGTGGATGTGTGAGGAGCGACTCCCCAGCTTAAATTGGTATGCTTTGTGATATAGTGGTGGTTTGAAGATGATGGGGTTGAGAGGGAGGGGTATGAGGGCTTGAGGGGAGATTTAAGGAAATTTTAAAGGGAGGGGAGTGAACAGTAGAGGGGGAGGGGGGTAACCCATCTCCGTAAACCATCAACTGCGCTCCTGTTAAAATCCAGAAACCTTATGCCAGTCAAAAAAGTTTAGGTTGACGGGATTTGGTTGACGTTTTTCAGAGTGATTGCATAACATTTCTATATGAGAAAGGCAAAAATGCGCCAAAAATTTGAATTTTCGTCAAATTTTTTTTCGAGTTTGCATAAAATCTGGACGTTTTATGCATCTTAAAAACATTTAGCATCAAAAATAAAAATTCTATTTTTAATTTTTCCCATAGTTTATTTGGGAAATTTCTGTGTGGTCGCTCTCTTAAACCCGTAATTCCGGAACCAGAATTCCGTTCGATCCAAAATTCAATAGCGATGGGAAGGTTGCACCTTTCATTTGAAACTAAATTTGAGCAAATCGGTCCAGCCATCTCTGAGAAAAATGAGTGACATACACACACAGTGGCAGTCTACGACAGAAACTATGTGCGATGTCGCTTTGATCGCAGAGCCTTATAATGTCCCCCCTAATAACGGTAACTGGGTGGCGGATAGATCAGGAACCGCTGTGATACACGTAATGGGTAGATTCCCCATCCAAGAAGTGGTAGAACGTTCATATGAGAGTCTCGTGATAGCCAAAATCAACGGCATCTTCGTATGTAGCTGCTACGCTTCTCCAAGGTGGACAGTAGAGCAGTTCAGCCTAATGCTGGAGCAGTTAACCGAGCAGTTGATCGATCGCAAGCCGGTAGTCATTGGTGGTGACTTCAACGTCTGGGCTGTGGAATGGGGCAGTAGAGTAACCAGCACAAGAGGGTGTATCCTGCAGGAAGCACTAGCGAAGTTAGACGTACGATTGTGCAATGAAGGTTCTGTTAGCACATTTCGGAGAGACGAGAGGGAGTCTATCATCGACGCCACATTCTATAGTCTCTCATTAACGGCGAACATAGATTGGAGAGTATGCGAAACGTATACGCATAGTGATCACCAGGCGATTCGCTACCATATCGGTCAACGGAACCCCGCGGCAGTACAGAGAAGGGTGACCGGTGAACGAAAGTGGAAGACGAAAGCCTTCAACAAAGACCTCTTTGTTGAGGCACTTCGGCCGAACGGCGGGACCGAGAACGTGGATGCTGACCTAACAAGAAGGATTGTGGTGGCTTGTGACGCCACAATGCCGCGAAAATTGGAACCACGCAACAAACGGCGTCCAGCTTACTGGTGGAACGAGACGCTTAGTACGTTACGCGCTGCTTGTCTCAGAGCCAGACGGCGGGCTCAAAGAGCAAGGTCGGAACCAGATAGAGAAGAGCGTAAGGCAGCGTTTCGGGAAGCTAGAGCCGCTTTAAAACGGGAGATCAGACTTAGCAAGTCAGGGTGCCACAAGGAGCTATGCCGAGAAGTAGACGCCAATCCCAGGGGTGACGCAAAAATGCTGGAAAGGATCATTCTTAACAGGTTGACGAAATTCACGGAAGGTGAGCACGGACTGTCCAAGTTGCAGTTCGGTTTCCGCAAAGGAGCATCGACAGTGGATGCAATTCGGATAGTGCTCGAGAGTGCTGAGAAGTCATCTAAACAGAGGCGAAGAGGAGATCAATACTGCGCTGTGGTCACGATAGATG
This sequence comes from Topomyia yanbarensis, assembly GCF_030247195.1. Lineage (NCBI taxonomy): Eukaryota > Metazoa > Arthropoda > Insecta > Diptera > Culicidae > Topomyia > Topomyia yanbarensis. Next base: position 329,887,585 of record NC_080672.1, on the reverse strand, counting down.
TGAAGAACGCGTTCAACAGTGCCAACTGGGAAGCCATCGCTGCAGTGCTGCATAGAATGAGGGTTCCCGACTATCTATGCCAGATCCTGAAGAGCTACTTTCAGAGCAGAGTGCTGCTGCACGAGACGAGTGAAGGGCAGAAGTCATTGCGTGTCACAGCGGCCCAAGTAGCACACTTTGTTGGTATGAAGTATTCTTATCTGGGTGTGGAACAAAAAATTTTATTTTGAATACCTAAATCACTACCTACTGTACGACCCAAAAAGCGCACGTTGAGGTGCGATATATAACAAGTTTTGTTTTCAATATATTCTGATGCAGTAACAAAATACTCGATTAAGCACTTGCCCAGGATGTTTGACAAGCAGTATTATTTACAATCCAAAAGTTACGGAATAGAACATGTTAACATGGCAATGGCAGAAAGTTTACTACAAAAACAAATTGAACACGATTTCATAGAAACATGCTCAAGCTAAGTTTATTTTCAAATGATAGTCGAATTAAAAAAGATGGGTGGGTAATGTCTGCGACATAACCGGAGAGATGTAGAATACATAAGGAACACGTTCTTCAAATATGTTGATACTCATTGGAATTTTCGGACAAAAGGTGATTTGGGCGAGGAATATTTCAAATTATTCTTTACAAAAATGATGGTGGTCCTGAAAAGGACCGGTTTTGTTGGCGTTGTTGGCCTTGGTGAGGGAGATGGCTAACGATGAAATTAATTGTTAGCATGAGGAAGTCGCGTAGTACTGGCCAATGGAAGAACAGATAATAATTGATTCCTGAAAATCAATTTTTCTTTATTCATGTAAATTATACATACTTACAAATCTAACAGAAGATTCCTGATCATATTTCTGAATCATTAGTGCGAACATTGTGTAATTTGGTTAAGTACAATGAAAGTTACAAACTTTCCAAACTCGACCTTCTGTTCATTCAGAAATATTGAAATGGGGTGTCGTGGTCACAATAAAAAAAGATGGGTGGGTAATGTCTGTCACATAACCGGAGCGTCGTGATTTCAATTCGAGACGTTAATTTAAATCTAATAATATTCAACAGAATCACGTTTGAATGGGAAATTTTCAAATAATTCTCTATGGTAATAATGGTGGTTCTGAAAAGAACCTTTGGTATCGGCGTTGGTGTTGATGGTGATGCGCTGGATCGTTGGATATTTTTGGCATGATAGTTACGTGCCTGGCGAACTGTTTTGTAGCCTCGAACAAAACGACAAGACTGGCTTCTTCGGGTACCATTACGGCTGAACTTTATAAGCTTAGCTCGACTTTGAAATCCTGCACAATCTCACGAATCAGACACTGGTAGGGCCATTTTGTTTGCTACTAGCACGGAGCTGCACAAAAAATCATTTAATGCAGTTAGTTCACGGGGGCTGCCAAAAAGCTTGAATAGAAGCATGCGACTTCAACGTTTCTCTTAAACACATGCAACAACACATTCGTTTTGGTAATACTGATAATAACAGTAGAAAGGAATGGAAAAGCAGTGCACGAAACGAGCGAGAGGATAATTTAAATTTTTGTTCCGTGTGCAAGCTACTTCTTTCCACCCAACGTATTATGTTGCTTGTTGAAAATTTGCTACACACCTTAAAATAAAAGTTTCAGTTTAACTCTCACTAGAACACAATTGATTGGTCCTGAAAAGAACCGTTGCTTTTATTGTAATTTACGCCCACTCCCACAAACCGACCAAGTAGGCATCAGTGGCTTCATTACGGCTGAGTTTTGTAAGCGTAGCTCGACTTTGAAGTAATACACAACCTTACGAACCAGACGCTGGAATGTTAGCCAGCGGATTAGTTGCTCCGTTGCCCTTTAGTTGGGGCGAAATACTAGCATGGCGACAGTTCCTGATCGGTAGTTGGTTGCGATGGGCCACCAGTAGCTGGGGCACTTTTGCGGACCGTCATCATCGCCAACTGCTTTCCTCCGGTGGACTGGCTGCTTGCTAGTGCTTGAACGAATACGAATGATGAGAAAAACCGACCGACCAATATTCATATATGAAAACACAATCTACTATCGCTCTCCCGCTCGTTTTCGTGCCATTCCTGTGCCTTTCCTTTCCGTTCGGCTACCAATACTAGCATAACCAAAACGAATATTCTGTCTTTCCATCGCCTTCAATCTAGTGGCCAGTGCTAGCAAACTTGCATGTTCAGTTTTTCAATAACAACATTCCAACAATATTTTCAAAGAATGTTGCAGATTTGAAAAGAAGGAAGGAGAAGATTTTCACAAATTTAAATTCTTTTGTTTTATTTGTTAGCGCTGATAAAGGCTATTTAGTTTGCTACTAGCAAGGAGCTGCACAAACAAATCGATTTATGCAGTTAATCAACGGAGGCTGCCAAAAAGTTCGAATAAAAGCATGCGACTAGTGTACTTTGCATGTTCTATATTTTATCAATACTAGAGAGGATCAATAAAATAATTCAAATTGTTATAGCGACATGCAATTGTGGCAACACTGGCCATGAGATGGTGGGGGAACACGCACATTCGTTTTAGTTATGATGGTAGTAGCAGCAGAAAGGAATGGAAAAGCAGTGCACGAAAACGAGCGAGAGGATAATTTAAATTCTCTTTCTTTCTTTCCACACATCGTATTTCTTATATTGCTTTCTGAAAATTATTTGTTATACACCATAAAATGTAAATTTCAGTTTAACTCTTATTAGAACACAATTAATTGGTCCTGTAAAGAACCGTTTATTGTTTTATTGCGGGAGCATAATTCAGACGCACTCCCCGCGGACACGGTGAGCTAGAAAGCACTATTTTGCATTCTGGAACAAACCGACCAAGTAGGCATCGTTGGCTTCTCGGGGCATCATTACGACTGAGCTTTGTAAGCGTAGCTCGACTTTGCAGTCCTGCACAATCTCACGACCCAGACGCTGGAACGATAGCCTACTCTGTTGCCCTTTAGTTGGGGCGAAATTCTTGCAGGGCGACAGTTCCTGATCGGGTTGCGATGAGTCACCAGTAGCTGGGGCACTTTTTCCGCCGGCGTCATCGCCGACTGCTTTTCTTCGGTGGACTGGCTGCTTGCTAGTGCTTGAACGAATACGAATGATGAGAAAAAGATATTTATATAATCGCGCTAATATGCACTACTATCGCTTTCTCGCTCGTTCTCGTGCCGTGCATGAGCCTTTCCTTTCCGTCCGGCTTCTAATGGCCTAACCAAAGGAATATGCCGTCTTTCCCCCACCAAGTGCTCTCGTCAAGCAACCCAATGCGAATAACCATACGAACAAACATGTAATGGACCTATATATAAACTTTTCATTATTTTATTGTTCGGTTGGTCTACCATAACGACGGCTCTGTGCGGGATGGGCTGAAAATTTTCACTTTTCCGAGTCGTTTTCGAAAGATTTTTCAAAACACATTTTTTTGTTATTAGTACATGTTATACATACTTCAAATTTTAATACAGCATAGAGGAACATATTTGCAACAAATTGGTCTAAAAATCAAATCATTCTGTTAAGTATGATAAAAGTTATTAACGTTCAAAATCTGACGCGGCGCAGCAGCCGATATTTTGAAACGGGACCCCTATATTGAAACCTTAAATGTATTCTACATTAAAAAGATTCATTCCGCCATCGAATCCATATTGAATATGTAAACTCAAGAAAATATCTATATATATAAAAGTCAATGTTTGTATGTATATGATTTATAGACTCCCAAACGGCTTAACCGATTGCCGTAAAAATTTGTACATTGTAGGCGTTTGTTATGGAGCGTGTTTATGTGCTATTGGTTGGGGATTATCTGCCCGACAGATGGCGCTTCTGGAGAAAATGTGTTTTTCTCATATTTCGACGAAAGTCGCAGCATCGCGCGATGGGTATTAGCTAGTATTTCATATTATGCAATCAACATGGTTTCAGTAGAGGGAAAATACTAAACGAAATGTATATTTACTGTGAAACATGGAAATTTACTTCCAATATTTAAACGCGCCTCTGAAAATAGCAGTTTTTGTAGAATAATAAAATTTATTCCAATAATTCTATTTTAACTACGCACCCGTGAATGCACCAAAATGTAAAAAACGCAATTAAATTTCTATTCCTAAAACACATAGCAGAAATTCATGCTGAAAATTCAATGTAATGAATTGAAAACAATTATAAATGTTTTGATAGCTTTTTTCCTATATTTTTAACATAGTCGGGGAGGCATCGGTACAAATGGCACTTGTTGTGTATGTATCACTGTAGAACATCGTAGGGACTTGACGCACTATTTTGTTTATTACTCAATATACATATAATTATCACTGCATCAATTGATTTCAATAGTTTTGCTAAGTCCTCGTGATAAAATTTCATAATAAAAATCGGCTGAAAACGAACAAATATGCGCGGTTGAGCGAAACGAAATATCGAATCGAGCGATATGGTTTTCATACACAAGTTTTAGATTACTTATGTGGAACATGAGTAGTTCTTATGTTGATCATTATGTTCTTATTAGGCATTTCTGATTAGCTGATATTTTTGTTTATCTCTTCTGACGTTTATCAGTGGGACTTGTTCAGGTCGGCGTCCGATTCAATTGACGTTTCGAGCTAACATCAAATGAATAGGATCCACGACATTCGGTGGATATATTTTTCTGTTTGCGTAATCTTGCAAAACACGGGAAAACCAGTAGAGTGAAACAAATAGGTTGTCAAACCCCTCTGTGAAATGTCAAACACCCGGCTCGTGAAATGCCTGATTGTGATATCACTTTAGACCGTCGTAGAGACTTGCAAGAGCGTTATTTTGTTTATTACTTACCATACAATTGGTTATCAGCGCGGCAAATGGTATTAAAAGCTTTGCTCTATCCTTGTGAGCAATGCAATGAAAAAACTAGGGTGAAAAACGAAAAATACTCGCATTTAAGCGAAGCAAAGTTTCGAATCGAGTGCTACAGTTTTTATAACAAGTTTTTGATTTCTTATGTAGAACATGTGGTTGTTCTTATGATGTTCAATATGTTCCTAGGAAGAAGTAAAATTTTTCTGAGATCGTAGTAAAACATCGTTGGAACCTGAAAGAACGACGCACTATTTTGTTTATTACTCGGCCTTCAGCAGGAATGCCAGTTAATATTTTGTGAAATCTGGCACCGCCTATGTAAAATTATGTGCAAATCTGAATTAAGAAAAGCATACAAGCTAGTTTTAAAACAAGAACTAGCGATTTGTTGTAGTTTTTGCGAGAGATAAAAGTTGAGAAATGCCTATGCATTATAACAGAAAACTGGAAATTTGTGCATTAAACTGAAAACTGTGGAAGTCTCTGCAGTTTCAGAAATCTGTGCAGCATATTGAAAATCTGTACACCTGGCATCCAGTGAATTACCAGCGGAAGAAATGGCAAATATAATAAATAAAATTGAACTGAGAAATGTTAAATATTCGCATATGAAACGAAATCTCGCATAAAGCGCAACAGTTTTCAATCACAAGTTACAGATTACTTGGTTGTAATATGTGTTCAATATGTTCTTATGTAGTATCGTTGAACAAAATCACTTGATCCGTACGTTCTACAAGCAATAAAATAAACTTATAAAAAATGTATGAATCAAATGAAAAAAATGGTACCAGCGTAACTTGTTTTTTGAAGATTATTGTGGTATCTCTGTGGAACATAACATTGATTTGTATCAGATTCCTTGACAAATACCGCAGTAGGACAAATACATGTTGTATCTTATTTGTCTGAAACAATTCGAACTTGTTAAACATAAAAAAACGTATATAAGCCTTTAACAAAACATCTTTCGCTAATTTTAATTTCTACACATGTTTTAATTGCTACTTGGGGGGGCGTTCCTCAGGGCTCCATTCACGGTCCAACCCTTTGGAACGGGATGTACGATGGGGTCTTAACGCTGCAGCTGCCTAGGAAAGTGAAAATCGTGGGTTTCGCGGACGACGTGTCACTAACGGTGATGGGTGAGACTCTTGAAGAAGTGGAGGTGTCGGTGACGGAGACAATAGACGCGATCGAGAGCTGGATGAACGGGGTCAAACTGCAAATAGCTCACCACAAGACGGAGGTGTTGTTGGTCAGTAACTGCAAAATGGTTCAACGGATTCAGATCGACGTCGGAGGGGACGTGATTGCATCGAAGCGTGCATTGAAGCAATTGGGAGTTATAATCGACGACCGGTTGAGCTTCAACAACCACGTTGATTACGCCTGTGAAAAGTCGGCGAAGGCAACGAACGCAATAGCGAGAATCATGCCAAACGTCGGCGGCCCGAGAAGCAGCACGAGACGTCTGCTATCTACTGTTTCGACATCGATACTCCGATATGGGGTTCCTGCCTGGAGTGCTGCGTTGAAAACCAAGCGGAACTGTGAAAAGCTAAACAGGACATTCCGGCTGATGGCCGTACGAGTCGCGAGAGCCTACATGACAATATCGTCGGAGACAGTATGCGTTATCGCCGGAATGATTCCCATCTGCATTACCCTGGCGGAGGACGTGAAATGCAATCAGGGGAGAAATGCACGTAACGCTAGGAGTCTGGTCTGAGCGGACTCGTTGGCTAAATGGCAACAGGAGTGGGACAACGCGGAGAAAGGAAGGTGGACCCACCGACTCATCCCAAATGTGTCGGCCTGGGTACATAGGAAGCATGGAGAGGTGAACTTCCATTTGACGCAGTTTTTGTCCGGGCACGGATGCTTCCGGAAGTACTTGCATCGGTTTGGATATGCCTCGTCACCCCTTTGCCCGGAGTGTGCGACTGTGCAGGAGACACCGGAACACGTGGTCTTCGAATGCCCTAGGTTCGAAGGAGTTCGTAGGGGTATACCTGGTATGACAGTGGACAATATCGTCGAATAGATGTGCCGTGACGAACATACCTGGGACGCTGTCAACAGAGTGGTCTCGAGCATACTCTGCGAGCTGCAGAGGAAGTGGCGAAGAGACCAACAAGAAGCCACAAATCGGGTTTCGAGAGAAATTCCGCCGCCGGGGAACTCTCCGACTGTGTAGACTAGGTCCGCCGCCGGGGACCAGTTGAGTAGTACATGACGTAGCACCGAGTTGGGTTGTCGGGGCACCTGTGAACCGGACGTCAAGCTTCACCGGAATTGCTGAACCGATCTCGACACCCTACCGGGTAGCTCATGAGTAGACTAGATCCACCGCCGGGGATTAGACCGAGTAGACCGCGTCGCAGAGCTAGCAGTGGGTCGTTGGGGCGCTGGTGAACCGGAAGTTACGCTCCACCCGGAATCGCCGGATAGACCTCAGCACCTACTGTATGGCCCGTTGAGTAGGCTAGATCCACCGCCGGGGACTAGATCGAGTAGCTCGGGACGACGCGGAGAGCTAATGACTCACAAAAACGAACATCGGTATCAGGAGAAATCTACCGCTCGGTTGCAGGAGAACAGGCTAGATCCATTGTTGGGGACTAGACCGAGTAGTTCGCGAACAAGTGAGGGCGGGAACTGAATGGCTCATCGGGAAAGTAGAGCGAAACGGAACGAGAGGAAGCCAAAGAGCTCAGGAAATTGTGGTGCTAAAACAAAAGAAGAATCGCTATCGGGAGAGCTTCCTTCGCCAGGGAACTCTCCGTCGGCGTAAGCTAGATTCACCGCCGGGGACTAGACTGAGTAGACCGCGACAAGATACCACTAGTCGCAGGCCGTCGGGGCATCAGCGAACGGGACGACCTGCTCCGCCGGGATCGCCGAACTGACCTCGACACCTGGTTGGTTGGCTCGGTTTCGGGAGAACTTCTCTCTCCGGGGAATTCTCCGTCGGAGTAGGCTAGGTCCATCGTCGGGGACTAGATCGAGTAGTTCGCGAACAAGTCTGGTGCTCAACGAGTAAACGGCGCTGAATTGTGCGAGAAGGGAGTTGCGGTGCTAACTGGCACAATGGAGCCGAAGGGCTCGGTGAATTAGACAGTCTGAAGTCTGCCGCCCAGATTGTCTTCGTAGGGGAGGAGCACTAAGTCTCGACTCACAGCCAGCTGTCCGACTGCCATGCAGAAATTGCCAGTCTGTGTGGATGGTGGAGAATTGGTGGTGGTTTTTAGCGGGTCGGGTGATGGCAGGCCAGAGCCGTTCCCTGAGACATTGGGGTTTTTGTACATTTTCCCTCAGGTCTCAGGGTTTTCCTGATTTTTTTTACTGCTCTCTAAAAAAAACACATACACATGCCATACAGACTTTTTCCGATCTCGACGAACTGAGTCGAATGGGATTTGACACTCGGCCCTTCGGGCCGGGATTACGTTGACGTTTTTCAGAGTGATTGCATAATCTTTCTATACGAGAAAGGCAAAAAATCACAAAAACTGTCTTCATTTCAAAGATTTATCACCTGCAAACCAGTTGAAAAAGTATAATTTATAATTTAAGATTTATCACCTGCAAACCAGTTGAAAAAGTATAATTTATAATTTCAACCCACTCCAAGTAACATAGGGTTTAGTTAGGCCAACGCTCTCCTCTTGCTGAAATAAGTGTGCCAGTTATGCTACATATAGCGATGACAGCTATGCTATCTTCAAGGAGAGCGAAGCAGGCTGAACAGCGGATCCACCTGAGGTAGGTCACTGCGGTGTCTACCTGGGCCATTCACGGGGAGCGAGTGGATCCCTCGACTATTAGCCCCGTCGCTAGGGAGGTTCCAACAAAAGAGCAAAGCTGACCTCTCTAGCTAATTGCCAAGGACCGCTGCCGGAACAACCAACGAAGATACGACCGGAGGAGAACGCGGCCGTTGTTAACCCGGCCAGTCGGAAGATACCGCACGTCGCCAGCAGCATCCGATTAATTATCAGCAGTAAAGGGAGAGTGGAAGCAGCAAATAAAAGTCGGTAGATTTAGTAATTTATTTGTTTGTTTACTTTTTTTGTTGTGTTACGAAAATCCTAAATTCCGGTAGGGGCACCTAGGCCGCCCTGAAAAGAAGGGTCCGCCGGGCAAACAAGTACCCGAGTAGTGGACTTACCGCTATTTACAAGATATTGCCTGCAGATTTTTTTCGCAGAAGATAAGTTTTTTGGAATAAATTAAAAAATCCTTTTCCCGGGATTCCCGAATGCCGGGAATGAGGAAATAGAATTTCGCGGGATTCGGGAAACCCGGGAAAGCCAAAAATCTCGGGATGACACCCCTTTGATTAGGTATGATTGACTCTGCGCGAAATTTAAGTTTTATGATTTGTTTCTCGCATCAATAAAAACATTTTAAATAAGCAATTTCAATTCAATTTTAATGATTTTAAAATAATTTATTTGAGTTTTTACGAAAAATTGTAAAATTTCAATAAAATTTCCTTTGGTTCCCTTCAATTCATTTTCGGGTCCATTAATTTTTCTTGGATGGGTTTCAAATTTAACAAGTGTTTTTTAGGTTAAAAGGAAACTTTTTCAGCCCGGCGCTCGTTGATATGGCTATCTTGATATGTTTTCTAACAAATCGCGACCAGGCTATGCACTATGGTATATTTCTCCTTAGTGGCAAACAATTTAGATAAAAACAATTTTTCTCCATTAAGGAGATAGCTGTTCAAAACCATCTTTGCGCGTGAAGAGCACAACACCTATAACTACATTAGTTATAAAATTTGCGTTTCGGCTAAGCCTAAAATGAGCTCCTTTTCTTGTGGGATATCACGCTTGACTAGGGGTTTACGCAAGAACACAAATTGTGTCTCCGTTTCTTGGGGCTAGCGTCAATCTGGCGCTAGCTTTGTTCTGTCACTAAGTTAGTGTCGGATTCTGATGAGACGAAGTTGAAACGCAAATTCCATAACTAATTTAAAGTAAGTAGTCCATAACCGGTTAGTTTTGGGTGTATAAATAGCTTCTTTGAGACTTTAGTGGAATGCCTGGTAAACAGTTAATCGGAAGTAATATAAAATAGACACTACTTTGTGTCCTACTTTTCATACTGGCTCCAAATGTGTAATAGTACGTGATGGAACGATAGTTGCCCAAACAACACACAGTGCATCGGACAACGCAAAGCTTCTGGGCTAGTTTTGTTTGGTAGGATATAATGTTATATCATGAACCTCCTGGTTGGTTCAAGACAGTATTTCAAAGCTCAGAATTTTCATCCCTTAACCCGAGAAGGAAAAGTTATATAGGTACCGCACACCTACTGATATTAATTATTTTCCAATGAAACTTTATTGACCACAATATCAATTTTATCAGGCACTTTACACCTATTACTTACTATCAACTGCTTGCGATGCAATCGGTATCGTAGGAAAGTAAATGTTTCTCCATAACATCCACCTAAGAGTTACGCATATACTGGTTGGCAAGCTTGTGGTGTGAGAACAGAATTCTCAGTCTATGGTTAACACAAGTTGAAAAGTTACCAAGCACTTTCTGACTTACAGTATGCCTAAGTCTTTATCTCTCCAGGGGACAAGCAGAGCAACTAAAGGCAAAACTTTCGGTTCACAGCAGCAACCGGATGGGGTGAGTAATGTAAAGTATTTTGCCATGGGAATTTAGCAGCCGGAATGTGGTTCTCGTACATATACATAACAGTACAGTTCATCTGAAAATCAGCTTTGTGCTGAAGGGTTCCTTTTGAATAACTTGTCTAAATTTTGGAGAAATGGTTGTCATTATTCCGTTGCTTCCAGTGGTCTAGATCTTCATGCTTACACTTAACGGGACTCACATGATTCTATTGAACAAAATTCATTCGTTTTAATTTCTACGAAATAACCAATTATCGTTAATATGATAACAGTTTGGAAATTCGTATATACTCACTTCATAAACCGTTTCGATGAAACCCACACACACACCTTACGTAAACGAATTACGTCATTTGTTCAGAGATCAAATCAATGACGCGCATTAGGCCACGTGATTTTCCCTTCGTCTAGGCCATCACGTTACAATCCAATTATTTTATCAAACAAACAAGTTAATTAGCTTTGCCAAAAAAGAAAACAGCATGCAAACAACGCTTTTCGGATACCTTCCTGTCGGTGGAAAACTTTTTCACAAACGAGTTTCATGCCAAGCAGCCTTTCAACTGCTAAAATCACCATGGCTTGCGATTCAAAACTTTTGCGTCTAATTACTAAAGCTAATGGTAAATTGTAACAAACACCAGCAGCTTTACGTACACTTGGTGGCGCTTCTGCGGGAAACCCCCCATTCAGCGGATATGTGGTGGGCAGACGTGGTATAAAAATGTTTCTGCAATTTGACTTTGGCAGCGTTGGCATTAGCGATAACATCAAAGTAACAAAAGAAAGCAGACTGTACACGAACTTGCCAACAACTTGAGTTTGATACACGTTTGACTTTTATATCTACTAAACAATCGCTAACGGCTCAAAAGGTTGAAAAATATTCGGTTCAGCTCACAAAAAATGTATTAAAATATTCATAATTGTGATTTATTAATTATAGAAACACGTTAATTTCAATATTCTAAATCAAGTTACTTCCAACATATCATAACGCATACACTCGTACGTAGTCAACCTTAAGCTCGGGATCGGTCCAAGTTCTGTACCAAACATTTCGGTTCTGATAGAAAAAGTACTCCGCTTTAGGGCTGGTATTGTTCCAAGGCTTAGCAGATCCCTGTGGTCCAGTTTTACTAAAATCGGGGAAATCTCTGACTCCACCAACTCCCACACCAAGCGAGATGTAAAACTGAAAGTAAAACAGTACAGGTGACAACGCTTACCGGAAGATGAAAAATTACCTCTCGATCGAAAGGTGACATCGTATTTTCCGGGTTCCACAGCTTAGCCTGCGTTAGATTGTTGCTAGTTCCATAATCCTTAAACCTACTCCTTAGACTTGCATACTGGAATCCGTCGACTGTTAACACAATACTATCCGGTCTCCAGGTCAATCCATAGGTGTGAAAATTGTCCCCAAAATGCTCGTCCAGCACGTTGGCCTTCAGGAAGGCATCACGTAACCTCGGTTGATTGGTGATTATGACACCACCCCGCAATCGGCGTCCGTCAATTTGAATACCTTCGCGTGTGATCAGCTCTTCGTTAGATAAGGCGCTTGCTACCGAAAACATTCCCGAGGCCAGATCTGCATAGCCGTAGTAATTTTCCGCTGGCTGAAGAAGTAGTTCTATATGATAATGTTAAGATAGATGTGTTTTAGTGTGAAAAAATTGACAGATGATGGGAATATTGAAACACCATAATACACAGATGGTATTACTATACGATGGTATTGGATGGATTTTCAACGAGAATCTGACACGCCTATCTTGAAACTTTCAAGTCAGTGGCTTCCGCAATAATTTTCCCAAAACGAACAAAATGCTGTCTCACATTACGAAACATCGATGTCTTTGAATGGTCTGGAATGATCTAAACCCAATAGGGAACATTATGGGTAATTTGTCTCAGCGTGTATTTGCAAATGAATGTCAATTCAATGTACCATTTCAGCTGAATATAGCATAGAAGCAAGGGATTTAATCGACATTTCGGTCCTGGAACATTGGTTGATCCGTTGCCATCAAGCAATTGTTTTTAGAGTTCGAGAAGGACGAACAAATCGTTAAGTCCTCAATCAAAAATCGAAAAAATTAAAACGTTGTGTACTCGATCACGGTGACATAGATAATGTAGCTTTTTTCTAAGGAATGCATTATAATTCACGAATGAATTTTTTTTCTATCAAAACTATCGACTCATCTCAGAGTTGGAAACTATAGAGTTTTCAGTAAAAAGTTGCTTCGTCACGTTCTAGCTTACTCTCCTGCTCCCACATGGACCATGGTACAATTTGCTATAAACTATAGCTATACAATCAGTTCTGGCATTACTTTTAAGTTGACTACCAAGAATCGCTGTAGATTACCTTTGCAACTTTTTGAAAACAAATCAAAACTGAAACTGTTCGAACATAACTTAGTCTTCTCGCCCATCACAAGCTTCAGCTATCACCCACCTTTAAGTAGGCGCAAATCCAATTAAGTCCGCCCGCACTTTACAAACACCTAGAAAACCATATTGTCAGATGCCTTAGTGATAAAAAACGCATCACGTATATCCGACGTACCTACAAATTGAACCTTTTGTCACAAGAATTACACCCGTAACAACCCAACGCACACAAGCTTAAGAATAAATATGAATTAATTTACCTCAACACAAACTCACAATCAGCACATATGTCGCATCCTGTAACAGCCGTTTGAAAAAAAAATTCAGTGTAAAACCCGGAAAAAAATATATCCGGTTCATACATACAGTTTTCTTTAACCGGCTTTTTATCTTGAATGTAACGATACGGATTGTTCTTAGAGTAAAGGATCTCGACCCGATTTTTACGCTTGAAACTTAAATCCGATTTCTACATCCTAACATATATGGATTTTCCATTTAAATCGTTTGTTTTCCAGGTTTCACTTCAGGTGGATGTGCATCGATAAACCTTTCTATATGAGAAAAGCAAAAAAAACATCAAGTTGGTACCCTGGGACAGATTTATAATTTCAAGTGGAAAACGAATCGACAAAAGATAAATATGAAATCAAATAAACAAAACGAAAAACTTGTTACAATTATAATATTGCACTTATTTCCACTGTTGGTTGGCTTCATTTGATGTTCAGAAAAACACATCCCAGTAAGCCAAACATGACTTCTACTTTCTACCTTCGTGATTTGAACGGAAAAAACAGCGAAAGATTCATTTACATCGACATTGTTGAAGAAATCTGAATTTTGATTTTAAAATGAACTATTCTTTACTTCTTTCCTTGAAACTAATTTAAAATTTATCAGCAAATTGAATATTTCGGTGGGGGCCCAGACCCATAGGACATTCCCGCTCTATATTCGCCCCTCGTTGAAGAGAAAGTCTTCTATTCTGGTTGCAGTTGAAAACCGAAATAGTGAACTTGCGCCTTTTTGTTTTTCTCCTATTTTCAGCGTACGCAACTAAAGCGCAACTGGTGTAGGTGATGCGCAAGTTGATTCTCTAGCATGTACACAAGATGCGCATTAGTTGCCCATTCTGCAAATAGGGAAAAAGCGAAAGGCGCAAGTTCAATATTTCGATTTTCAACTGCAACCAGAATATTGATCCATTGCTAGGATGCAAACTGGCCAATGCATAGTTTTCCATAAAACAATACCAACAGTTTTTCAAGATCCGGGGAAAGCAGGGAATTTAGGGCGCCTAATACATGAAGTCTGATTAAAAATAAAATATCTGCCGAAGGGATATTGCATAAAATGTAACCGCCAATTATCATGATTTTTGTTTTGATAGTATTCTACTTCTTGGAGTTTGGGCCAAGGGTTAATTGTTTGAAAAAATTAAGATAGATAAAACATTATTATCTCAACATTTAAAATTAGTGCAGTTATAAGGAAATGGCAATATCGTGTAACTTATATAGCCTAAAAGACGTTTCTCTTACAATAGATAATTGAGACCACAGAAAAATCGTAATCTGACGACATAACATTGAAACACCACCAATTTAAACAATAGACAACCTTTTATGTGTCATGTTATCGGTGAACCACTGCGCATGAAAAGTTTGTTCAGCCGGAAGGAAATTGTTTCAAACTCAAAGTCCCTTTTTGGTTTAATTTTTGTGTTAAAAATGAAAAAACAAAGCACCATACTTGAGGCATTCTGCCGTAGTCGCAATAAAAGTGCTACTCCACAATACACAAGCGAGAAAAGGTATGTTTCCTTAATTTATATTGCATCGATAATTAATTGCAGATTTTCTTTTAAATTGCAGACAACGGTTTAATGAAGAGGAGAATAATGAAGGAGTTCATGAAACTGGCGAGTGCTCAAAACGCTCCGGAAGCAATGATATGTATGTGAAAATTATTCAAACTATTTATTTACCCAACCTAACTAACGAAGCAGAGATTTCGATTTGATCGTTTACCGAGCAAGATTTTAAGCAAGTGTATGAATCTGGTATTAATGCAAGTTATATCACTTTGCCTCTTGTATACCGATGAACTAAGTTTACATAAAAAATCAGGAATTCTGGCTGGTTTCTGTCGGAATACTGACTCAAATGCTTCAACCGATTTTGAATTCTGTCAGAAACCCGTCAGAATTCCGATTCAAATTCCGGTTGGTTTCACAGAGTTAATGTACATGAAATTTGATATGAATCTCAAATATCCAGGAAAACTCCGATCAGATTTATAAATTTCATCCTCAATTGCAAAAAGTTTTCAAAAATCGTTGGAATTTGCACACATAAAAGTATTTCACGGATTTTTGGGACTCGAAATACAGAATAGCTCTAGGACTATTGAGTTTTACTTGTCTATTTGTTCAAACTATCGAAGCATAGAAATAGTGATTGAGTTATGTATTTTTTTTTCTAATTCGTAAATTGAAATAAAAATCAAATTACAGGAAGTTGCTGCACTAGAACCGGAAAGGCAGACTTACAAGAGAAGGTCTCGATGTAAACCAAGAGCTGACTATTTAAATTTTATACATATCATTTTAAGATTTAAAATATGCCTTTACGCAAGGAGATGGGGAAGAAAAATTTCTCCAACACTGTCTTAAAAACCTTACATTACATGCTGTGAAATACGTGCATATCATGATAATATGATTATCTAAACCTTTGAAAAATGAAATATCCAAACTATTTTAGAAACAAAGACCTATTATAAATAATAGGTAATATTCAATCTATTATAATTAGATTGAATTTCAGCATGGTTGCTTGCTTAGTTCTTGATATTTTTTATAACTACGGTGTAAACCGACGAAAATTAATTCGGTTCCAATATTCCAAAAATAGGCAAAACAAAATATGTCTTACCATTATTCTTTAAAAAAAATTCGTTTTGCTTTTTTTGTACTGAGGCAGCCGTTCAAATTCTTCAATATCAAACTTATTTATTAATCACCTGCAATCCAACGTACAATTCTCTATTTGCTTTTGTTTTCCACAACCATATTTTGCAGAAAGCTGTCGGTTATAGATATATCAAGTCCTCGTCGATCATGCAACACCGCGAATGAAATAATTGATTTTGAGAAACCATCATCTGCGAATCAAATTGAGACTTTGTCCGATAATACGAGTTCACAAAAGAGTGACGGAAACGTGTTTTCATTCAAAAAACCTACAGCGAATGTGGCTGATCCAGTGAATCCTGCACCGATCGATCGCTTAGAGTTCAAGCATTTAGCATTAGGTGGACCATATCAACCAACCCTAAGTTCGTTTCCTACTACACTTTTCGGATCTAAAAAACGATCGTTCCGTTCGGAATGGTACGGTCAATTTATTTGGCTGGAATATAGCACTGAAACTGATGCGGCTTTTTGCTTTCATTGCCGGCTTTTCTACCGTAAAAATAATATTAAAGTTGGACACTACGATAACGCTTTCACTATAACGGGTTTCCGCAATTGGAAAAAAGCGACGTTTGCTTTTCAAGCTCACCAAAAGAGCGAATTTCATAGTGGTTGTAAGGAGGCGTTTAACCGCTTCGTTTCATGTAAAGGAATTGACGAGATGCTTGATGAACAATCATCATCGATCACAGCAGTTAGACAAGAAAAACGTACGCAGAATAGACAAATTTTAGAACGTTTCATCGAAATAGTTCGCTTACTATGTAAAGGAGGTCGTCCTTTTCGCGGTCACAGCGAGAAGCAAGGTGAAGCTGAAAGAGGTTTATTTCTAGAATTAGTCCAATTGTTGGCAAGTTACGACCCTGTGCTGCGAGATCATATTGAAAATGGACCAAAAAACGCTTTATATACAAGCCATACCATCCAAAATCAGCTTATTTTGGCTTTGCATAATGTTATGCTACAAGACATTATCTCCAAAATAAATGGCAAGTCAGTCGCATTAATTGCAGATGAAACGAGTGATTGTGGTCATCATGAGCAGCTTGCCGTGATTATTCGTTATTTTGAAGATAACAACCCAATAGAGACTTTTGTAGGATTGAAGCGAGTCTTGAAAACTAACGCAGAAACAATATTCACAACACTTAATGATGTAATATCTTTATTGAAGTTGAGCTGGAACCAGGTAACGTCAGTGTGCTTCGATGGAGCCAGCACTATGTCAGGTTGTATGAATGGTGTACAATCAAAATGTAAGCAGGTATGTACTCACGATAAATGTTTTCTATTTGGGTTCAAACTGTTATCTAATCGTGTTCACACACATTTTCCTGCCTGCTAAACAGATGAACAAGGATATTTTGTATGTCCATTGCTACGCACATTGTTTAAATTTGGTCCTGGTTGATGCAGTAATATCAAGAAGTGAGAATATGCATGTTTTTGATTTTTTCGGAGTTGTTCAATTGTTATACAATTTCATCGAAGGGAGTCCAACTCGTCATGCTGTATTTGAAAAGGTTATGGCTAATCTGGGTGATCGTCTTATGTCACTAAAATCATTGTCAACTACTCGTTGGGCATGTAGAGCGGAGGCCGTTTCAGCAGTTAAGCATCAATTTGCTGCTATACTTCTGACAGTTGACGAAATTCTAAAAACAACTATCCACGCAGAAGTGAAAGCCAAAGGGAAAGGACTTTTTAATCAAATGAAAAACTTTCACTTCATCTTATGCTTGGAAACTATGCATCCTATTCTACAGACAATTAATATTTCAAGCAAATCCCTCCAATCACCTACAGCAACTATTGCTACATCCTTGAAGCTGGTCGAAGCATTGAAGATAGCTATTCAGACTATGCGTAACGAAAGTGAATTTCAAACACTTTTTTCAGCAGCTGTTGACGTCTGTAATCGGATGGAAATCGATATACCAGCCATGAGGGTTAAGCGAGTATCGCGAGTCTTGGATGAAACTCCAGCTTCCCAGCATTTTTTCAAATCGAAGGAGGATGAAATGAGAATTACATTTTACTATCCACTCTTAGATAGTTTAACTTCTGCTCTTGACACTGGGTTCAACCAAGAATCTACCTCAACGATAACTGCATTTGCAGACATTTTAACGCTCAATCCTTCCCACGACGATTTAATATTCATAGCGAAACGACTTTCCATATCGTCTGATGAGCTGCAGGCTGAATTGAGAATAATCAAAGCTCAAATCGTAGGACAAAAGCATCAACTGGATAATTGGGGGCCTTGTGAGTGGATAGCATGGATGAAAAAGCACGACCTGTTAGCTAGTTTACCTTGTTTTGCTCGCGTGATACGTGAGTTTGGAGTGATCCCGGCAACCTCTTGTGGTGCAGAACGAGCCTTTTCTAAGTTATCAATTGTGAAGCACAAACTGCGATCGACCATGTCACAACAACGGTTGGAAGCAATGTTGCTTCCATTCGTTGAACAGCAAATTGCCAATACTGTCGACGTGAACAGAATTATAGATGAGTTCAAATCGATGCAACCTGCACCACGACGTATGGCTTTGTAAACATTTTTATAACGCATATGAATACAACTATTTCTGCGAAATATATAAAAAACTAAATTGATTAACAAAAGATAAAAACTTCTCTCCTAGTGATCATTTAAACAACGTTACGAATAAAAAACGTTTTAATAAAAAGTAGCAAAAATTATTATTCATTATCTTATTATTTTTATTGAAATACAAGCCCTTGTTACTTTAAATAAATTTAAAAATTCAAACAACTGATTGTAATATTTATATTAAAATATCTGCATACAAACTAATCCGATGTTGCATAAAATTCTATGTATATTATTAGCTAAGTATACAGAAAGCATATATGGTCTGTTCCATTTACGATACATGAACAAGTTCAAAATTGATCAAGGATGGATTGCGAGAGGCGTAAAAAATCACGCACTGATGTTTAAAATTCAACTAGCTCAGAATTTATCGCAGTTTTGCGACATCAACTTTAAATGCTGTGCTGTTACCGGGAAACATTAACGTTGAATCGCTCAAAACAAAACAGACGCAGAAGTGGAACATATAACCGAAAACTAAGAGCGATGAATAGTAAAATAAGTCCAAAATAATCCTAAGATTTGGTCAACAGATTGACTCCAGCGCACAGTACAGTTCATATTCCAACAGGACGCTAAAACAAAACCTGACCAAGTATAATGAATGAATTTTAATGGACGATGAAACTTACCTAACAATGGATTTTGAACAAATCCCGGGTCGAAAATTGTTCCTCACTAAACGTGAGAGAGATGGTCCGGATAGATTTATACTTGTCTTTGCAGCTTAATCCACCAGCAAATTGACGATTTGGCAAGGTATCTGCAGTTGCAGAAGGAAAACCGCGGTGTCCATCACTGGAACGACTGTGAATGGACAACTTTACAAGGAGTAATGTTTCCAGAAGAGAATTTTCCCATACATTTAATCACACGAAAGTCCTATCAAGTTCTGGTTCGACTTATCAATTCACCAAATTCTTCAGATTTTCGACGCATCGAAAATTTTTGGGCAATACGACAAGACATGACATAACGAATTACCAAACCTACACAATGATAGCCTTACCGTTTTTGTACTTGGCGAAATGGCCCATTTTGTGGAATCAGATTCAAAATGGAACAAACTTTACTTGAATTATATGTATTTTTGTTTGATTTTCTGATTTGTGTTCCCAAATTGATGCATAAGAGGCAATGTGATGATATTAAAACGAAAAATGCAGTAAAATTGTGAAACTTCATAAAAATTAAAACTAGATTGATATTTTAGTTGTGCCCCCCCTTTTTCAATCGGCTGGAGCCGCCTATGATCGTAACTTACTGTATGACTTATCTGCTCTTAGTTTATAAAGTAAATCAAGATATCGAAATATGAAGACTTTCATAAAAAGCACCAAAAAAGCACGAAAACTATTTTTTAGAAAATCACTGATTTATTTGTTAAGATAAAAACATTTGTTATGAACGACCGAATATAACAGCTACAGGAAACGCTGACACAAAGCCGAAGCAAACAGCTCCAGGTCTTGGAAATTTGAGAGCTTCCAGCGTTTCAAGAAACATCAAAAAGAGGGTTATCTTCTCGCTGATAATTGATCTAACTTTCTTCATGGTCTTTGCTACAATTTTAAAGAGGTGGCCTGCTTTACTGCCCATGATCAAATATTTGTCTCTTTTTGACATTGATTTTAAACATGGCCGAACCGCTAGGACGTGTCTTTCTGTTCGTCCGATATTTTCCAAAATTTCCCTATAGTATACAATGTGTTTTATGGATAATCGAAGTCAATCCTTCACATAGTCATTTCTTCTGTACAGTTCAGTGTTAATAGGTGTGAATA
The DNA here is from genome assembly GCF_030247195.1 of Topomyia yanbarensis. Lineage (NCBI taxonomy): Eukaryota > Metazoa > Arthropoda > Insecta > Diptera > Culicidae > Topomyia > Topomyia yanbarensis. Next base: position 329,867,263 of record NC_080672.1, on the reverse strand, counting down.
TCGTGAGAATAGATAGATTATACGTAGTGATTTTTTCATCACATTCTGATAACTTTACAATACACGCGCGTGAATCTAGCCACCAAAAATACACTCGCTCGTTCCACGTAGCGTCATCTATAAATGACTAGTTGATGCAACGATTTTACTGATGGTGGAAGAGAATTCTTGCCCCTCAATTAAGATCAGGTGAAATTGTTTTATGTTATTTTTTAAATGTTTATATTTTTTATCCAAATAATTTTCTTACTGTAAATACGGGCTAAACAAGGTAAGTTACATTCATTTTGCACTGAAATGTTGTTGAATAAGGTCCTGATAAATAACCTGTCCTACTAACCTAAACTCCTATCTTTGAAACATCTATGGATCTATAGTAGTATGGATTCGCTGCACTTTCGCAAGTAGATGTTGAACTAACGTTCCTTCCCTTCCTCGACGATTGTAAGGACGTAGCCAGGTGTACACTGTGATGCTTTTCCACTATAAAGAAAAAGCGTTAATCCCAAATGGTATGGTGGATATCTTGTTAAATATTAGCTGATCATGATACAGCCACCCACGATTTGTGCAATCGTATATGCTATGCTATGCTATGATCAAATATTTGTCTCTTTTTTGTTGCTATGCAACTATGAAAACGAGCGTTAAGTTTGCAACAATTTTCGCTATTTTTTCCGATTGTAAGTCATTGCAGTTCGTTATTTAATCTTCTATCAACTTTAGATTTGATTTCAATGCTATTTATTGTGAATGATTCTAGTCCCATTCAGATAGGGCCTTTTGCGTACTCTTTTCACACTGTTGGTGGAATTTCAGTTTAGTGCTCCATTTTCAATTCGACTCACGAACAGTAATTTAGCGTGCATAGCGCATTTATCCTACTTATTTTAATATTTATCCTTACTTATTATATACAGATTTCCGTGTGCCTCTAAGCTTGGCGCCCTTGGCGGGGGTCAACCTGACCAACCAAGCACTACAGGTCTGCATAGCCCATTGGCCAACCAACTCAATGAAGATTTTGTAGCTGGTTTGCTTCGTACCGTATCGTACTTTGTTCGACCGAAAATCCGAGCCTAAAGTACCTACCAGAATACGTCTCTGAATTTCTCTGCTGGTGGGATCATCGGCTGTCACCATGCTCACCATACAATCCTCTGGTAAAATCTCTTCCTCTTAAGTCTTCTAAATCACCCAGTGGAGTGCTCAACCCAATTACCTCCTCTGTCACACGGCAGTTAATCTATATTATTCTTCAACCATATGATTTCCTTCTGATACTCAATTAGATTCGGTGTGGGGAATCTGTCGTAAGCTGCACGCATCCACGGGCTGATTAGCGCATTACTATCAGCGTCTATTGATTCGCCATTTAGATGTTTGTCATAATACTGTTTCCACCTATCGATCATTTCAAACATATCTCCCGTGACACATAGCCTTCGCGAGAACGATTCGCCATCTCGCAAAACTTCCTTGCCTTATTATCGTCTTATAGCTCTATCGCCACGTTATCTGGATCTACCGTTTTTTCGTCCGAATACCGAGTTTTTTTCTGATCCGTGCTTGTTTGTATCGTTTCTCGTTCACCCTCGTATGGTGCTACATCATTTTCGCCTTTGCCGTATTCTTCTCTTTATCTCAGTAGTGCTACCTGTGATGCTTCATAAGTTGTTCCAGCCATCAAGAGTAGTCACACCGACCTATTCTTCCGTTGGTAGTGCCGTCTCCAGCTTCTGCACGTATTTCCGCAGCACCATCGTAGCTGCCAGATGTTGAGCCTCGGCGTGAAGATCACGCATCGTTGGCCGTTTGTCGTTCGTAACTGAGTGCAGACTGTCCGGTTCGTTCACCGGTTTGTACCTGCTGACCTATCTGGGCGTTTATGTCGCCGTAAATCAGTTTAACATCCCATCGTGAGCAGCTGTCATAGAAACGCTCCATATCCGCCTAAAATGCATCTTTGTCGTTCGTTGGTCTCGCTTTGTGTGGGCAGTGAACGTTGAAGATACGGTAGTTGAAGAAACGGGCTTTTGCTTGTCACTACATACATTCTCTTACTGGTTACTTGAGCAAGCGTGGGCGAATCTTGTACAGCACTATAAAACCCAGCATGTTTGTTGTGCCGCCGCTCTGGTAGAATGGGGCTGCTCGATGCTAGCCTTTTCACACCTTTTGTCCTTCCGAGCATAAGTTTCCGCAATGCTACGACCCCGAAGTTACGAGTTTACAGCCCGTCGTGCAAAATTCGGTCGATCCCCTGGAAGCCAAGCGACTTACAGTTCCAAATTTCCAATAGCATTTTTTTCGTAGAATGACTTAATTGATCCGATCCGTACGCAAAGCTGTATTTCCGGACGGCTTGTTACACCTGCACAAAACTCCTATCTGGTCGGAAGCTTCTCATTTCGCTACTGAAGGTGACGATAGCCCACAGATTATCCGTTGTGTGTCCAACAAAAAGAAAACAGGCCGACCCGGGTACCCGCAAATTCAAAAGTTTGTAGCTATGTCAATTTTTAATCGATTTAGGACACTTTTGGATGTTCGAAATTCAGGAAATCATCGACTTTTAGAATCAGTGAAATTAAACACGACGAATATATCTGGTTAATCCCGCTAATCCGGATTTCCGGAAGGATATTCCAGTACTGAGAAACAATTTGTTACCTTGGAATAATTCGGAGGGTTCTTATCGTAGTGGAAACATATGACGATTTGACCACGGAACGGTCACTCACGGCCTTGCGGGTACCTGCCCCGGAAAGAGCATTGCGGAGTCAATTATATTATTATACATTTTATATCCCAGTATTGGTATTTACCTCCAGAAATCCGATTACCGTGAACCAGATGCATTTTTACAGATTCTAAAAGTGGTTGAGTTCTGGAATTCAAAACATCCAAATGTGTCTATATTGGAGAAAAAATGCCATAGCTAGGAGTATTTCGATTTTGGGGGTACTCGGGTACCCTACCGGGCTGTTACGGGTTAAATAAATCCAAAAGCCCTTCCTCAAACCCCCGATCACTGTATCTCTAGGTTTTTCCCACAAAAGAAATGCTTGGTATTATTCAAAGATGTCACTAAGTTGCAATTTCCAGTTTGGGAAAGAGTACTGGAATTTCATGAATTAAAATCTGCAAAGAAGTTCGCTGTTGGACACAAAACGGTTAAGTGCGACCTTGTGAACAGAGTTGTAACCTCACTTTGCTGGCCGTGATTAATACGCAACGCTGCCGCAAAGCTACTTGGTCAATTTCAATTCGTTTTATTCTGTTGATTCCAAATGGATAAAATAAAGTGTATTTATGTCATTATTGAAAGCTTAATAAAAATAAATAAATCGTTTTTAGGTGCAATATATGCACCACCGCGGAAAACTCTATTGATAAGATAGTTTGGTTAGTCAGAAATATGTAAGGGGGCGTCAAATTTAACTTTTAGCCCCGAGCGGCAAAAAGCCTAGCGCCGCCACTGGGTTACAGCACCACTCTCCGACACAACACCAGTTCTCCACCATCCACACAGCCTGGTCCCCGGCGGTGAGCCTAAACTACAACGAAGGAGAGTTCCACGGCGGCGGAATTTCTCTTGAACCCCGATTTGTGGTTTCACGGCGACATTCCACAGTGGTCGGAAACGACAAAAACGTGAACTTAATTCACTAGAGGGCAAACCATCGAATATATTCACAGGGTATCTTTAGAAGAATTGCTCGTATGAAAATTCCCCACAATATGATAACAATTAACATTGAACATGGCTTACTATGATCGAACTAAAAAAAATAACTTTATACTGACGAGAGTTAGAAAGTTGGTGTCTTCGATAAAGTTTTAGAAATACTCAGAGTGAAGATTTTTTTTGAAGAACTGTAGCTTGTAGGACTAAAGGTTATCGATTTATAGGGCATTTTCTATGGCAACCCCCTAAAATCTAGTTCTTTTAATATAACTTTTTTCATTGTGACTTTTCGTGCAAACTATGTTCAAGACAAATGTGTAGGTATCAAAACTACATCATATTGCCGAAGACTGCATGTAAAAATACTCATTCGTTTCAAAGTTATTGAAGATTTTTACATTTTTACATTTCTTATAAAAGAAATGTATAGAATTCGTTCAAACTTTCAAGATTTTTTCCGAGGCCCGGAGGGCCGAGTCTTGTATACCACTCGACTCAGCTCGACGATTTGGGACAATGTCTGTGTGTGTGTATGTAACGGACAAATTCTCATTCGTGTTTCTCAGCAATGGCTGAACCGATCTTATCCAAACCAATTTTAAATGAAAGAACTAAAAAACAGTATGAACGCTATTAACTTGTTTTTGATTCTGATGTTTAGTTTCCAAGATATGAATGTTTGAATGCGTAAAAATGGCGTTTTTTGCAGTTTTTTTAAAATTATCTGCCGAAATTGACAATATAGATTAACAATTTATATGTTTTTAGACAGCTTTAACGAATACCTTTCAAACAAGATAGATTGTTGAAATCGAACTATTATCAAAAGAGATATTTGACATTAAATGCGGACGACAGATTTTTATCATTTCCCATTGCCAGAAATATGACCAAAAACATGTAATCTATTATTAACGCCAAAACGGCTTATTTTAGGTCAATAGTGTCTTCGGAGAATTTAATGGAGGCAATATGCCCTTTCTTTTGGTATTGTGCTTTTTGTTGATTAATCCCCCTATGAGTGAGATATTTTCACAAATTTTCTTGAAAGTGATTATATCGAAATGATGCTTTTAGCAAAATTTTAGCTCTTACTTTTGCGAATAACTTTACTGAAGACTACAAATATATATTTTGAATACTTTAAAAGTTATGGCTTGTTGTTTGTGGATTACTCTTTCTCGCCTATTTATTGTTCAATATAGTAATAATACTTTGAAAGAAGCCAAACATTATTTCGATAAAACGAATTTTGTATTTCATTTTTCTATCTACAACCGCTAGAAATAATCACCGAACACTTCCAAGTTGTCTGGAAGGAACTTGATAACTTATCAGTACAAAAATGTTCATTTGTGCGAACCTTCTGACTGCAATTTTTCTAACTTATAACCATCGGATCGATCTGAAACATATCGGAAAATGAGAAGCGAAATAAATTACTCCAAGCAACGGCGTAGCCAAGAGAAGGTTTTGGGGTTGACCACCATACAACCACCGCCCCCCCCTCCCAACGGAATACTGATATGTAACTGATCTATTGCTCTTGATTTCACAGTTGTCTAATAGCATCAATGTCAAATTCCTGCCTGAAAACATTCCAATAGAAAATTCCAGAGTTCTGTAATCAATCATAATCCTCAGATTTATTTTCAAATTGAGCTCGTGTTTGTAGAGATGCACTGTAATAAGGGTCTTTATTTAATAGGAAGCGAAGTTAAAATTGATTTAATGTATATGAAACATAGAACTGCTCACCAAAAAATGCATAACTTTCAACATTCGCTAAAAATGTTTTTGCCTTTCTCATTCACTCTAAAATTCGTCAATCTAATCCCGACCCGGAGAGCCGTGTGTCATATGCCAATCGACTGAGTTCGTCGATATAGGAAAATGTCTGTGTGTATGTATGTGTGTGTATGTGGAAAAAAAGTGACCTCTGTTTCTCAGAGATGGCTGAACCGATTTGCACAAAGTTATTCTCAAATGAAAGGTACAACCTTCCCATCGGCTGCTATTGAATTTTTTATTGATTGGACTTCCGGTTCCGGAGTTACGAGTTGAAGTGCAAGAGTGCAATCACACAGCAAATTCCCATATAAACTGAAATGAAAAAAATTCAAAATCAAATTTGTATTTTTGATGCCAAATGACTTTAAAATGCATGAAACATTGAGATGTTTGACAAAAATTGACTTCTTTGGACTTTGGTACATTTTTGCCTTTCTCATATACAAAGGTTATGCAATCACTCTAAAAATCGTCAATCATACCAGCCCGGAGGAAATATGCAGTGAGGGGTTGCTACTTTAAAATTAAAACTAGTTTAAAATTTCTTAACAAGTTGAAAATTTTCGGCAGGACCTGGACCTCCCGGATCTTTCTCCATGATCCGCCGCTGGTTTCAAGCGATGTTTCAGTATCACATAGTATCTCAAGATCGTGGCTGTCGATCCATTGTATGTATGTGCAAATCGTACTGAACATGTAATATTCATTTCCACCATTGTATTGAACAAAACCAGCCATGGAATCGTAGTCTGGACAAATGAGACAAGCACAATTGCACCATTAGGTGGATTAATTCAGGTTTTTATCTTGGGAATGCGTCGAGTTGAGACGAAAACGTAATATAATTAATAACGAGGATAACACTTTCCGAATGTAGAGAGAAATTTATGAAAAATGATGATTTCCCTTCGATTCTAGCAGGTTCTGATCGATTTTGATGAGCATTTGATTTTTGTTGTATGACCAATTACAGGTCGGACTCGATTATCCGGGGATTCGATTATCCGGGGATTCGATTATCCGTGATTCGATTATCCGGGAAAAATGATTCGATTATCCGGGTGTTTTGAAAAAAATGAAATTTCAACTATAATGTCTTATTATAGTGCTAATTCGATCATTGCAGTCAATAGAACATTTTTTCGGGCAATTGGGGGGTCTAGGGTTAACCTCCTCTCAAATTTTAACCTACCTCAAAAATAGCTTATATATAGATTATTCCGCGCAAAGTGACCTAAAAACACAAAACTTGGAATCGACCTTGGAACCAGTTTTGAAGAAATTGTTCATTTAGAGCCAATATATAATAACCTAAATTGTTGTGTTGTTTAAACAGCCCCTCAGTCCTTGGGAACATTCTTAACCGTTATGTGTCCGACGCGGTACCCGGATACCTTTTTAGATTACAAATAACGAAATTCCGATGTTTTATCCGTAGCTGGAAATTGAAACTTTGTGACATCTTAGAACTTTTGGAATAATAATGTTTTTGATATAGTAAGAAGAGAGTGAGGAGGGGCTCCTGAATTTTTTACTACGTCCCAGGCCGACGTGGATACCCGGATACCCTCAAAACTGAAATGCCAATAACTAAGGTAATTTCCAACCGATTTTGATGCTTTTGGGTGTTTTGGATTCAAGAACTCATCTACTTTTAGACTTGGTAAAAATGAATCGGGTTATTTCAACCGGTTCCCGGGAATCCGGATTTCCGGAAGCATGTTCCAGTGTTTGGATACTATTTGTGAATTTCAATGGAATACTAGCAATATTGGTATCAAAATTCTTGGCATAGCATCAATAGGCTGTATTTCGTGGTATTGGAACCATTTGGTGATTTCACCCCGGAACGGACATTCCGGAGCAGGTTCCTGTAGGGCCGTGAATGGCCATTCCATTCCAATTCCATTTTTCAAACTACCATAGGGTCCCGTAACAATAAATAACAGACTTCCGAGACAATTTGAAGAGTTTTGATATTCATTTTGCTAGGGCATTATTTAAATTTACAAATCATACCCTAGTACTGTAATCCGGAAAATCCTGATTACCAAGAACCAGATCCATTCATCCGGTTCCTGAATCTATAACATCTAATTAGGTGTTATAGGTGTTTTTTGTTGGACACATAACGGTTAATTTTAACAAATTGCTTAAAAAAAATTTTTCTTCGGATTATATCTCTGGTACTGTTTGCACTAGAATCAATCAGCAAGATATATTTGTTTAGGGATTCCAAAAAAATGAAAAGTTTTTAATGCCAATATTGCCAAATATGCAACTTTTAATTTTACACTAAAAGTACATTTTTCTCGTAATACATCGGTTACTGTAGGCCACATAAAACGTCATTATACCTACATTGCTCGTTCGGTTTCTGGCTATCTCTTGGGATAATGATAACATGCTTCTCAGGATTCTGTTTGAACACTTTTCAAGATTCTGATCGAAGTTTTCTTAGCATCCCAATGGAATCTATTTCAGAACTTCGATTCAATATTTATCCATATTTCTACGGTTTTTTCTCTGAATTTTGATGCAGGATTCTAGAGAAAAGCTTCTTAAATGTCTAGTGGAATCTTTCTCAAGATAGAATTCCGCTGACGATTATGCTTTTGCCAGATACTGATAGAATCATGGTCCTGATGAATATCCTGCTTTGAGTTCCAGTGGACTTTGACACAAACAATATTGCTCTTCTCCCCTTATCCCCTTCAATAAGTGATTCCTGCTCAGAATTCCAATAGCATCTTTAACCTGTTCGTGCCCTTCTGGTTGATGAACAACCATGTTTCTATATGACTATAACTTTTGGTTTACACAACGTCAAGTAAGGCTAATAACTGCGATTAAGATCTTTCATTTGAGCACTAAAAGTTATAAATATTAGCATTAGAACAGAATTCATTACAATTAATCTACTTGGGTTCCGCTGAAGCTGTGCTGCCAGGGATAGTTTCTGTTAATGGCGAAAATGAAATTTTGGAATATTTTCTTAGCCTGGGAATATTATTGAAAGCTGCTAAATCTTTCTAATTTAGATTGCCACCTTTTTTATGCAATTGGGCTAGATCGGAAGGTAAATATTGAGCAGCTGCAAAAGAAGCACTTATCTTTCTTAAACCAGGTTTTTCGTGTTTCTTGACGCCAACAGTTTTAAGGAAAAATAGTTTTGGGACCCTATACGCGATAGAAAATAGTTGTTCAAGAAATGGTTAACGAGATTCTGAAAAGAGACCCGGCCGTCACTGGAGGTGATTTCAATTCTTGGGTAGCTCAAGCAAAGATGAATGATAGGCTCTATAAAGAAGGCGCCAGCAGTACTTCTCGCTGAGGCGCCCGGGAACCTGTCAAGTATGAGTGGGACAGTTTGCGAAGACTACACGCGTAGTTATTACCTGACAATACAGTATTGGTCAACTAAATAATGCTACGAGGACAAGAATAAGGATCTCTTTGTGGGTGCGCAACACGCACTCTTCTAATTAGAATGACTAGACATGTTAGCTGTGATATGTGACACTCCACGTAAATTAAACTAGAGCCAGGAAACAGACGACCCCCAGTTTACTTACAAACTTTATTTTTTCTGGTATTCGAGTAATCGAATCAGTTAGCTCGGAAAATCTAAGCCCTGGGTAATCGAGTTTGACTTGTATTGCAAAAGACACACCTTATTAAAAAGTTTATCTTAAAATTCTTATACAAATAGCTATAAACAACTGATACATATCGTTAACTCGTTACCAATATGAATAATAAATGAAAACCAATTGAAAATACAAATCACACCCTGAAAGTCTGAAAAATCGACTAGGGCCAAAATAGGTACATTTACATTTAACATAATAGGAAAATTTGCCCTGGTCATTTTATTTCCAATTTCTCCACGAATGAAGCTTAAATTCATGAAATAACGCAAAAAAAAGTTTGATTCGATTATCCGGGTGATTCGATTATCCGGGGTGAGATTTTTTTCAAATCCCCGGATAATCGAGTCCGACCTGTATATGTATACGTCAAATGTTTAAAAACAGTAATTTAAGGTAAAGATAGCATCATTTTGAAACCGCCAATTTCGAAAGTTTAATATCTTCGATGAGTTTTACAAACGTTAAACAGCGCATCATTTCATAAAATCATTTTGACGGTGTATCGTATGGTGAATTTTCTCAGGTGTATTTATGGTGAATTTTCTCAGGTTAATATTCATGACTACGATAAAGTCTCAATAAATTCGCTAAAGACACGAACACTGTTACTATTTTCTGAAAAATTAATTCTGCATAATTTTAAAAATTCAAAAATTACGGTTTCGAAATTATGCCGTTTGGACAGTATGATCGATTTTCACCAAACCCCCCACCAAACCGAATTTCTGGCTACGCCGCTGATTTCAAGTAAGTAGAAACAAAGTCGTTCTACACTCGTTCAAAAGAAACTTCTTCGAATGCTGAATATCTATTATAATACATTGAAATCCCGATTTTATCAACCAAATATGAACATATGTTTGATGGGCTCTAGCAGACGAACAAGACTGAATTCGAGTAAATCCTTTCTTGAGCATGTTTTCCTTATCATGAAGATATGCGAAATATGCGAAAATAAAAAGTTCATCATAATCAGAAATAGTTATCAGACTACATCAAGGGACGAGAAGAATATTTTAACAGCTTCAGTTTATTATAGAGAAAAAATTGCCCGATTTAGTCAATGTCCCCATTTTGTCACCCTAAAATACACCATGAGACTGATAAAAATGGGTCTTTATAGTATGTATTATTCACTGTGTTTCACATTAATAGGTACATTTCTTTTTAGGAGATTTTTTTATTGCATCGATCTACAACATTTTTTAGGTAGTTTTCAAGGGGTTATTTTATAGACTTCTTCCAAAATTTGGCGAACCTATTCCAATTCGTATACCAATTAATTGGTATACTTAAGGGTTTATATGTTGCAGATAGAGAAAATACTGAAATTTTCAGCTTTTTTCCTACACAATATTACGAAAGCTTATTAAACAATTTTTCTTAATAAGTTTGTGAAAATTATAAACTATTTCAAATTTTTTAATAGTTTTATTTTTTATTTAACCGTGATTTTTTAATAAATAGTGACCATCGCTTCACAACGTAGTCTATTTTTCATGACTTGCGGTGAGCACGATCTCTCGAATTGCTGAACTGAAAATATTGAATAGAAATTAATTGTTAGTATTCTTTACAGACCCGCTGGTGCCCTAAGACGATTTCGCTAGATTTTCAGAGTACTGTGCACCCAGTGCATTAACGCAAGTGACGGAAGGTTATCGAAAAGTTTCGTGAAAATGAAAATTCCAGTAATGATGATGATTTTCCCAAACGGTTCGTTTTCGAGAGGTTTTTATTTGTTCTTTGGCATTAGGATTAGCGATAATAATTCAAATCAAGGATACTACTGGGAAGTCACCTTTAGAAAAAGTCGATGTCGAAGTAAAATTTGGAACTATGCACGCATGCACTTCAGAGATAGCGTGATATCAGGAGCTGCGATTTCATTTCAACGCTTTTTTGTGAAAAGGGCGATACTTACAAATGTAAACATAGGGCTTTTTTCATACATGCGAATGAGGGCTTTGAAACGCAACAAATTAACCTAAAAATTTTGATTCTACGATATTGCTTTCTTAAACTACAGCAAAAAATACAACGGGTGAAACTGTATTTTTGTTTGTTTATTTGAAGTTTCGCCCTCCACGCTCCATGCAAACGAACAGGGCGATACTTTTTTTGCTGGTAATTTAGAGGCGAAAGTGCTATTTTCGAATTTTTTAGGATTATCAAGCTGATACCAGCTGTAAATAGTAACAATGATCTCTGTTGAAAAAACACGAACGAAATCGGTAGTGTAGAATGGTAGTTATTGTAGAAAAACGTAAGGGCGATACTTCAATGCTGATAGGTGGGACCGAAAAAGTAAACAATCGCCAAAGGGGCTATACTATCATTTTGTCAATTTCAATAGCAAAAACAAATTTTAAATTAATAATTTCAAATACTTTATGAAGTTTTGGGTTTCGATCACTGAATCATGCAATGTAGGATGTAAAAAAACACAATTGTTCTTAAGTAGGAAATAAAACCAAGTCTGGAAATATTCACTGTTGATTTTCTGTGAATGGCGCCACTGCTAGTATCGCCCTTTTCAATAAAAAGCGTTGATTTCTTAGTTCTCAGTCGCGTTGGAAATTTGAGTAAAGTATAAACTTCAAATCGATTAAAAAAAATCGATTTTTTTTGGCTCAGTACAATATATAACCCCTTTAGAAAAAAATTCGTTTTCCCACCACAATATAGATATTTTTCTAACAATAATTCGTAATTCGTTGGTATGTCTATTTTATGGGCCATTTTTTCGCTTTCCCATTGATTTGGTTTGAGATTTCTAGCACTGATGTTATCCTATGCTGATTTGAGCGATTCTCTGAGTCCTGCCACTATCCCATGTAGTATGTGTTATCAAAAACATCGCGAAGCATCAAGTTCTAAATGTTCTCAAACGATATAATAGTGAAGAGTGATAAGAGTTATAAGAAATATCTCATCACACTGTTAGGTGGATTAAACACGTTTTTTACACCAACTGCAACTACGTATAAGAAAGAAAGGTGCAAACCAAAATGCACGAACAGGCACTTTTTAACTGTCTAAGCTGCACAATAAAGCTAAGAAGGTTTGGTGCGTGGCACTCTAGAATCCTATGAATAGGGTAAGCTTTTTTTATCATGTTTTTTACATTTTCCATTCAAAAATCAGCAAAAAAAATTTTTTTATTTTTTTGCCTCAATTAATGAAATTTAATGAAGTTTGATATTTAATAACAAGTATTATTTTCACTTATACCTGTATATTTCAGATTGTATAAACGTGGGAGCAAAAATGTGAAGTTTTTAATACCATTGGAGATCCCAAACTAATATTTACTCAAATAGACATGTCGTAATGAATTTAATGCTTACAAAAGGATGTCATACCATTAATTACTAAATTTTATGGAAACAAACGAAAAAAGATTTTTTTTTGCTGATTTTTGTATGGAGAAAGTAAAAAAACATGATAAAGTAAGCTTACCCTATTCATAGGGTTTTAGACTGCCACGCACCAAACCTTCTTAGCTTTATTGTGCATGGGGACAATTTGATTCGTGCTGTAATATGGACTGTTCCCCACAAGTTAGTTGGTGAAGATAGTGGAAAGTGCTTTTTTGGCTAAATTGAAATTGAAGAGAATGTTTTTACACAATGCCATTTGGTTGTTTATTATTGTATATTCAGCTGTATTAGTATTAACTCTTAACAATGTGTCAAATAATTTCCTAATCGACTCTCACTTGATGGCCAGCAGAAAAACATCCTGAATTCAATGTGAACTTTGCCAAAATCATCGTCTTTGCGGTGCATTTTGATGGCCACTGCTTCCTGCACACATTGCTCCTCCAAAGTTTACCATCGTTTTCCTCATACAGAAAGCACCTTAAAGTTTTGATTTCAAGACGAACGGCTACTACAATCAATTGTAGAGAACCAGTTTATTCTTGTTTGTTCCTAACATAGTTCGTTTGGTACAATAACAATAGCGACAATAACAAAACGCGGACGCTTAATGGTGTGTGTATTTAGATATTTTTTTCTATCGTGTGATACGGTTGCGCACCTCTTGCGGTGAGCACGGAAAGTTATGGGAATGGTAATCTAACGTTTGAAAAAGCCGTCAAATTTTTGCAACACTTTGGTGATCTCGAGTGTCATGCCTGGTAGGTCTGTGGTTACAGGTTGGTTAGAATGGTCACACATGAATTTACCATATAAACTGTTACAATCGTAATACATCTATGGTTAAATATCTGTTGAAATGGACATTAAATTACTGCAATTTGCAGCTCTACATCATTGGCCAATCAAAGATTCTTTGAAGTTATTATCCATTATCGACAATTCCAGAAGCTCCCGGTTTCGGATCTATTCCATCAAAATTAAGATCATATCGATTATTCGGTGATGACTGAACTGATTTTCACAAACCAAGTATCAAATGGAAAGTATGAAATGCGATTGATTGCATATGTTCAAATGAAAGGTATAGTATCCTTATCAACTGCATTGAGGTATATTTGGATCAAAGTTCTGGTTTCGTTATTATGAGTTAAAGAGTGCGGTTACACATGATGTTACCAGAATCTTTTTTGACATTAAAAATGTCTTACTGCACTATCTGGGGCTGGGTGTCATTCTAAAATCTAAAATCAAACGGTGTTACGTTTATGCGTCACCATTTTGAATGCTTTTATCTGTTATTTTTATTTTATTTTTATTTATGGATGGGCTTCCGTTTTTTAACCACCAAACAATTCGGAAACAGCTCAAATTATTTTTTATTGCTATATTGATTTAGTGTTTCAATAGTACACTATTGAAAAATCCGTAAAAATAAACAGATCTCGAAAAACGTGAAAACTTTCATACAACTTATTCCGCGCAGAGCCATCAATAGACACCTAAGTGACTCTATCAAATACCAAAAGGCTGTATATAGAAATGCTATATGCCCGTTTTATATCATTTGTTGCTAGCTTTTCGAACAAGCAACATCTGGACGGTGCGATAAGCGGGAGACGCTATGAATTTTCGGCAGTGTTGACATAAACCCACACAACCTAATGAAAAATTTTCAGGTGCCAAAGTAAGAGTAAATTATTAATTATCTACGATTCCATGCTAAAAAGACAAAATGCATGTGTTTAATTTTTGAATCGCATGTTTTCCTTTAACTGAAATCCATTTTAAGAGAAATTAAGCGTTAATTTGATTTCTTCTCTGATGGTCAACGTTCATTCTGAGCATTAGACAAGTTCCTTTGTAGGGGGTGGGCGTAGCGTAGTTGGTAAATCGACTGCCTTGTATGCAGCGCACCTGGGTTCGAGTCCCGACCCGCACATAGGATTAGAAATTTTTCATAAAAGATTTTTCTAACCCGAAGAGGCGAATGACCTTAAGGTTAAAACCTCTATAATTAAAATAAAAAAAGTTCCTTTGTAATGCTCGATAGACTAACAGGTCTATCTACTAACAGTTCTCGTATGGTTGAAATGTGATACAGTGAAGACCCGTTTTTATCAGCTCCTTGATGAATTTTAGGCTAATAAAACGGTGAAATTGACAAAATCGGGACATATATTTTTCTTTCTTTTCAATAAATAAAAGGTCGTAAAATATTCTCTAAAGGGGTCTGACAGAGCAAAATTTAAAAAAAATTAAATTTTTATTTTTGCATATTTCGGATCTCTAAGATAAGAAAAATATGTTCAAGAAAGGATTTATTCGAAATCAAATTGGTTAGGCTGCTAGAGCCAATTCAACTACCAACTATCAATATTCATATAAGGCTGATAAAATTGAGTCAAAAAGCTGCTAAAATCGGGGGCTGATAAAATCGGGTCTTCACTGTATTTCGGTATTTAGGATCAGGGTATAAAGTCCGACTAGCAGAACCTCCGTATCAGCCGTGAACTTCTGCACTCTTTCGATTTACGGTAAATGTACTTGCTAATTTGACTAATTACGAGGAAAAATTGACTGCCTCTTAAAACGTATGATAGTCGCACAATAAAACAAACCTAATATTCGATAACAACACAAATTACCTTTTCCGGTCCTGTCGATATAACATAAATAACGAGTATAACATAAAAAAGCAAATTACGTGCAAAAATCCAGTCTCCCTTGGGCAACTTTGCTCGAATCTCCACCCGACCGTAGCGGAACCGGAAGCTCTCTTTGGTGTTCAGCTTTGCCGAAACGACTGGCGGTAGAATGGTGGAAAGTGCTGCCTTACGCCGGCACTCGAACTCGTTGTTGGTGGGTGATTTACAGCTGGAACAATAGAAAAACTTGCTCGTGGATGCAACACTCTCGAGTAGATATTCATTGCACAATAATGGAAACTACTGTGACATAATGAATAGATACATTATTCATAATTCTGGGTGCATCCGGGATCCTCCGGAATTCCAAAAAGAAAAGGTCAACAGTTATGAGTGTTGGCCACACGACCGTACGAGTGAGTCTAACATACATACATAGGTATATGGCGATACGGCAGTACTTACCCTGATAGAGTTAGCTCCCCTGTCCGAATGCGTTCGTCGTTATAGTCAGGATTCATGTTGAGCAGTGTGGGAACGATGAATAGATGATTACCGGCCACATAGCTATTTTCCGGCAGGTCTTGGTAGGAGATGAATTCCGCGGACTGCAATTTCAGAAAATGGAATTAAATGTTTACATATAGCGAATAACAAGGCATATGGGAACTGTGGGTGAAGCGAATAGGGATGGAATGTCATGATAATTTGAATGCATGAACACCCCCATTTTGATTTATGAACTACTTATATCATATTTAACACCGAGCTAAACCAGTGTAGCGAGAGAAGAAGATATAGGGTGATGAGCCTATTTTGGCACCATTAGGGAGAGGGTCGCACTATTTTTTGTACAACTTTAAAAGAAGCCATATTATCTATAACCTTTCTCAGCATAAAGTATCAGTGTACTGTTTCTTAAACATCTATATAATGCTTATTTAGCGGAATTGCCTCAATTTTCAGCATAAATGAAAATAAATGTTCCATTCTGTGCATCTATTCCCACCTCAACGATCCAATTATCGCCTCATGGGTGTGCCAATTTCCACCTCATCGAAAAACAATTTAGTTGAAACGCAATGCCTCATATTCCATTTGCGTCGATTCTAACTAGCTATCCAGATCATGGACGCCAACGTGTGATTTGTAAAACGAATCATTCTGCTTTTTTCAGCCGATCAAAACAAACGTAAACATCACGCACATCAATGAAACTCATCAGCTGTTAGTAGAAGA
Organism: Topomyia yanbarensis; assembly: GCF_030247195.1. NCBI lineage: Eukaryota > Metazoa > Arthropoda > Insecta > Diptera > Culicidae > Topomyia > Topomyia yanbarensis. The sequence goes on along the minus strand of NC_080672.1, from coordinate 329,850,858 downwards.
GCGCCCAGAATTGCGCACGCAGAAAAAACCATTCGAAGGTTAGCAACTGGAATGACAAGTTTCACATCACACATTGCTTTCTCACGATCCGAATTGTATGTGCAGATGAAAATAAAATATCTGCAATCAACAATTAGTTGAATAACTTGAAGTAATTGATTACTTATACCTGAAATTGCATTACATTATATTTATAAGTTCATGTTTTGGTTTGGCCGCACTGGTGATTCTTTTCTGTATGATGGATACAAAAAGTTGGTTTTGATTGTGGTAGTGTATCAGCAAAACATGCCAATAATAGGAACCCCCGTATTTAGTTTTATCCTATTATAACACTAGGCCTATTCTAGTGTTTGACGAGTGATTTTAAAGTGAAGTTATCGTAAAAAGATTCTCCAGCTAAAATAAAGGTATGTATCAGTGCAATGTTTAGTATATTTGTGCTGGAATAACGAGATATGAGGCGGTAAATGCTGGCTCGTAAGTATTTATTTTGCTAAGCGCCGTTGCATCCAGTTGCGGTTCACTACGTGAGTGAGGCGCATTAGTAGATATTTCTATAAGGTGATTTTGTTTTAATTAAAAGTTGGATTTAGAGGATAGTTCTAAATACATATGTGCACAACAAATAAAGAACATAACTTGAGCTTATTTTTTCTCACCTGCTTTAGCCAAATCGATAGTGTCATTATCTCATATGCTTGGTTCGAAACCAAGGGGTACGAAATAGGGTAACAATAGGCTCTACTGCCATAATAGGCACATCACCCTACTTATTACACACGAGATTTAACAAATGCTACACCGGTATACTGCCCATAAAAGCATAAGAGTCCCATATTGAAAAACAGCATGCCGAGAAAAACGCTGCGCAAGATTTACATTTTCATTGAGCCTATGAATGGGACAACCAGGTTTTGGCATTTCTTCCGATATTTTCTAAACAAACCCTGTAATCTTATTTGTGCATTGTGATTTGGTGTGCTGATATAGAATACAATGCTACAGGTAACTCATTCTCGACAAAAATCCATATGGGACTTTGATGCTTTTTTGAGCAGTATAGTTCCACAATGGAAAAGTCTCTAATGTGTGCAACATGTTAATGGGGCCGAAGAGTACCGGTTTTATTCGTCGCAGTAACCTTGGGAATAGGAATCACAAGTGATTACTTCCAAACTTTCGGCACGTGCCAAGTTTGTAGCGATCCATTTACAAGGTCCATCAGACCATGTCCGATGCAATGAAAGCAATCCTGTATTACTTTTGCGTTGACATTATCAATACCAGCCGATGTATCCAAAGAAAACAAATATCCTTCAACTATTCAAAAGTGATTGGATGAAATCAAGAGGGTGAATGTTTTGACGTTTTCTTGAAAAATGAGTGAAGCCAACATAAGCTGGCTTTCTAGCTCGATTAGTTGCCAAAAATGACAGCGAGCGCGCTTTGAGCAATGTTCACATTACTACGAACGCTGCGAACGCTACGAACTAGAAAAACTCTAGAAAGAGAACTGCGGAGACTCCATTTTGGGTCGATTGGATTCGCGTTTAGCTGTCAAAAAACGAATCCAATTGAACATTGCCTATCCTTATAACATTGGACGTGTTGCCATACAATACCGGGGCATACGTTGCCAAAAATGCTGTTTTTTTCTCCGCAGTTCTCTTACTATGAGTTTTTCTACTACGAACCAATGTTGTTGGTTCAACTCAAAACTTGTCGAATGAAAATGATGTGTTTAATTGTTGCTCAGGTGGTAAATTCGCTAGGATTTAATAAGGAAGCCGCGCTGCAAGAAAAATATTATTTCTCAGGGAAGATTTCAGAACATCCGTTCTGAGGTTAATTTTCAAATTCCAATTCATTTGAATTCTATATGATTTCTGTACATCCACATGTTTATCTAGTAGAAGACACAACAGTTCAGTATGACATGTACAGGGGAGGTCCGTGTAATCCTTCGGGTCGTCCAATAGTAAAATAAAACATCTCCATATTTAGGGTTTACCTATTTTTACCAATTTTCTGGCATTAGTGCAGTCTTCGCATTAATGCTCATTAAAAGTATTATTTTAGTGATTGTAGTCGTCCATAACGTCTACCGATCCGAAAAGCTGTCAACACTGGCAAACGTAAACAAATGTAAACAACGTGATTTCAACAAATTTTAAAAACGCGTTTTGCTTGTTTTTAATTTTTCTTTGAGATTTTTTTTTAAATGCCGTGCTTTATAAAAGAATGCAGTGAAAAGTTGTTTGTAGCGGCTGAATCAGGTGGTGTGTCCAGTCATAGGCAAGTATAATCCTTTTCATTAAAAAGACTCAAACAAACATCCGCTCATCGAATTTTTCTGTTATATTCCCAAATGATGACGAAATTTTCATTGCTTGGGCACGATCCATCGAAATTTTTACCGGTCAAAAGATATCAAAAGAAGAGGATTTGCGGCAAACATTTCCGGCCAGAGGAATTTAAGGTTATCGGGGAAAAAAAAACTATTGATTGATAAAACACCCATTCCAACAATTGTTTATGTTGATCAAACAAACCGAAAGTTTGACTTATTTTGTGCCATCTTTCTAGGGAATACCTCGAACTCATGTATGACGATTCTCAAGTTGATGTAGTATTGAACACTTGGACGTGTAGCTCAAATAGAAGGTATGCTTGTTTCATAACAGTTATCTTTTTTAAAACCTTTCTTGTAGGTACAGACGTACGTATGTAGGAGATATTGAGAAGTTTCGCGAAATATCAACCGATGAAGCTCTGCATGTTTATAGGAGGTCCAATGCGAGCCAGAAGAAAAGATTACGGGCATTACAACAAACTAATCGTCGTCTCCAACAGCGAATTGCTTGTTCGGAAGATCTTATCGACCAAGCACGATACCGCGAATAGACTTGGAGCGTGCTTGAAATATGGTAAGACTTTTAAAACTTTTTTTAATCATCTAGTTACCGATTGCTATTATAATGGATGTTTGCCATATAATTAAACTAATGCGCAACATGCTCGGTGTGCAACAGGTATTTTAGACGGATCAAGGTGATATTGAATGGAAGTTTTTCGAAAAGCCAAATGATTTACAAAACACATGTGGGCACAGTTTTACAGGACGTTCATTGGATCGTCATATACATTTTCAGAGTGAAAAAATGCGTGTAGATTTGGCTACCGAACTATTTAGTAATAAAAAGCTGAATGCACTGTTAACTTCACCAGAATCATGAATAACATATTCAACGTTTTTAACAGCAAAAATTTGCGCGGAATAGGGTTTAAAGAACCAATGAGAAAAACAAACATGGTACGGAACGAAAAATTATTCAAAGCAACGGAAGAACAATTCACCACAATGAAGATCTTACAGAGAAGACAAGATCAGATGATGTGGAATGAAATTCAAGGTTTATTGGTCTACTCGTCGCAAACTTTCCGACGGTGTAGACTAGGTCCATCGCCGGAGGTCAGTTGAATAGTACGCGACATAGCACCGGGCTTGGGTCGTCGGGGCGCCAATTATCCGGACCGACCTCGACACCCTACCGGGGTAGCTCGTGAGTAGGCTAGATTCACTGCCGGGGATTAGACCGTGTCGAATAGCTATCAGTGGGTCATTGGGGTGCAGGTGAACCGGAGGCCACGCTCATTTCGGAATCGCTGGAAGGGCCTCAGCACTTACTGGCTGGCCCGTTGAGTAGGTCAGGGACTAGACCGAGTAGACGGAGCGGGGAGCTAAATGGCTCACAGAAAGGTGCATCGGTATCGGGAGCAATCTACCACAGCGGAATACACGGTAGGGTAAATTCGCCACTGTGAACTACCCGAAAGAATCGTGACGAAAAGGGGAGCTAATTGGCTCTCGAAACAAACACCGGTATCGAGAGAAATTCAGTTCCTGGGGAACTCTCACTCGAAGTAGAATAATATCCGAGTTGATCTTGATAAAGCTGGGAGCTAAATGGCTCAAGAAAACGGGTATCGGTGTCGGGGGAAACTCCTCCGTTGGGAAACTATCGGACGGAGTAGAGTGAGTTCACCGTTGGGGACTACCCAAGTAGATCGTGATAAGGCCGGGAGCTGATTGACTCACGGAAACAGGAGCAAAATGGCTCAAGGAATCAGCATCTAAATGGTTCACAGGGACGAGAGCTAAACGGCGACGTAATAGATGGAGACAAGAAGTAAGAGAAGAGTCGAGAGTTAAATCAAAGGTCGAGCCATTTCATGAACCAAGAAAGGCTCCGAGATAGAGCAGGAAAAAAATGTGCCTCCCCCCACGAAGTAATACTTTGACGCGGTTCCGTGGGGAAGAAGGTTGTAAAAAGAGTACGGAGTATTTTTAGCGAATAGGCACGAACGTATGTCGTGAGTCCCACACAGTACCAATACATTACATAACCTTACTATAAAAAACACAGACATTTGCCGAACTCAACGAACTGAGTCGAAAGGTATAATATACTCAGACCTCCGGTCCTAGGTTAAAAAGTCGATTTTCAGAGTGATTGCATAGCCTTTCTATAGGAGAAAGGCAAAACGAAGTATAAATAATGATAGAGAGACCGGGGTTAGTTTGCACTGTAAATAGTACCGCCAACTTGCCACGCGTGCGTCACCGCCAACTTACCTCAACCGCATATTTTTATTTATTTATTTATCGCGCACATCAACAGGCCGCACTCGGCCCCAATGATGGAAACTTAAACTAATTACATCTAAAAAACTGCAGGAATCGATTTCTTAATGATATCCGAGACAAATGAAAGTCGAACAGGTGCAACACACGAATGAAGAGACGTTGTAGTCCAGTGATAGCGGCATTAGCTGTTTGAATAGTTCGTCGAAACGGCACTCTCAGAAGAACGTTTCCGCGTAACGTTCTGGACCTTGCTTGGATGTTAACTCGCTCTAGTAAATCTGGAGAATCGATGCGTCCTGACAGAAGATCAGAGATGAATAAGGCTCTTACAGTTTCTCTACGACGCTGGAGGGAATCGCACGCTCGTAAAAAGTTACTCAGATTCTGAGTACTTTTAACTCAGTTTTGAATGATGTTCGTAAACGTCAAAAATTGAGTTGTCATGTATAATATCTCTGAGTAACTCTGACTCTATTTTTGGGTATTACACAAGAAACCGTTTTGGAGTTACCAAACGGAAAAGCCGTTTCTCGCCAAGTTAAAAATTCCAAGCGTCATCCGCCATTTTCCATTAGTAGGTACACGCTCGTTTAGTTATCGCTCATCACTTTTTCACAAATAAAAATTTGTTCAAATATTTATAATAGTTGAAGCTAGAGTTGTAGTGTGTAAAATACATTTTAATTGAAAGAGTGGATTTGAACAACCAGCATGCAGAAGATTTCGGAAGAGGTGGATGCTGAAACTGCAATGAAGTTGCGAGGTAATATTCAATAGTAATATATATATATATATATATATATATATATATATATATATATATATATATATATATATATATATATATATATATATATATATATATATATATATATATATATATATATATATATATATATATATATATATATATATATATATATATATATATATATATATATATATATATATATATATATATATATATATATATATATATATATATATATATATATATATATATATATACTGGAAAAAAAGTGTAAGGTTTCAGGTTTCTCATGCCATGTGCCAAATTATGGGAAGATGATTCCTGGACACGTGGATGAATTGAAGGAACACTTCCGGTTGGTACACAATTTGAACACCAGCAAAGCAGCCGCTCAACCTTTCCTTTGTTCAGAATGTGGTTCACTGTACCAGAGGTTTAAGAGCTTGAAACGGCACATAGAGAGTGTTCATCCACTAATTACAGAAAATTCTACAAATATTTCATACGACCATGACGCTGTTGAACAAATTCAAAATAATCATCCGGAAAATATGCTCGTAGATGATGATTATCTGTTGAGAATAACGAATACCATATTCTTTAAAACGGCGCCGTCGTTGGATGAAATTACTAAGAAAATTAGTAAATTCGCCACAGATTTGCGAAAAGATGTATCTCTTCCCGAGACAAAAATCAAAAAGTTCTTACAGGTTACCTCGAATCTTATAGAAGATTACGAGTGTTACATGTTGAATCTATTCAGAGAATTTTTGAAATCGAAGTCGATCCCATTAAACGATACCGACGCTTTGAAATTTATAAACGACGCATCTTTGGATGGAATTTTTGCAGACGTAGCTTCTCCAAAAGACAACCTAGCATATTTGTCTGGAGTTGCGGGTTGTGCTGTGCCAAACCCTAGGGAAGAAGTCTTGGGAAGAACTAGAATCACTAAAACTGTCCCTGCGATTACCAAACTAGGCAAAAGAAAAAGTGTACAAATAGTGAAAGACGTTGCTCACTATATTCCACTAACCAGCATTTTAGCACTGGTTATGAAGAATCCCGGAGCTCGCAAGATGATAGCAGAAGAAGCAGTGAATGACGATATCTTGTGCGGTTTCAAAGATGGTCAACGTTTCAAAACGCACCCGTTCCTGACACGGTTTCCCGATGCATTACGACTCTCGCTTCATCTGGACGATGTCGAATATCTGAACCCTTTGGGATCACGCAAATCAAAAAAAAAACTTACCAATTTCAGTGTTAAAATTGAGAATCTCCACCCCGCAATTAATTCATCCTCCAACAGGATATATCTAACGCTTACAGTTCGCTCAAGAGATGTAAAAAAATATGGCTACAATAACGTTATGAAACCGCTGATTCAAGATTTGCGTGAGCTTGAATCAGATGATGGTGTTGTAGTACAATATGGGAGTGAAAAGTTTACGATGAGGGCAGTTCTAGTGCATGTTTTGGGGGACACGCTGGCAATTCATGAAATTTTCGAGTTAATGGGGCCCCAATCAAGTCTATTCTGTAGAATGTGCTATGCGACGCGTACTGCACTTCATTGTGGAAACATTGGTGATACCTTCCCTCATCGCACTGAAGAAAGCATACAAGGTGATTTAAATGCTCTTCAAAGCGGAACTAAAACACCTTCACAATGCGGAATCATTCGAAAATCAGCACTGAATGAAGTTAAATATTTCAACATAGCGGAAAATAACACGTTTGATCCAATGCATGATCTTTTGGAAGGCGTCGTCATGGTCGTAATCAAATGTGTTTTGAACGAAGCTGTAAATATCCATAAAGTGATAACGATTAGTCAAGTCAACCAAATTATACAGCATTACGAATACGGTATAACTGAATCGGCTGATAAACCTACCGCTAATTTTACTTGCGAGAAGTTAAAAGCACGTGGACATGCTATTCCTCAGTCAGCTTCGCAATGTTGGCTTCTTCTTCGAGCATTCCCTTTTATGTTCAACCAGATTCTCGGATTTAATTCAAATTTATCATCATTGCTTAGAGCTCTCATGAAAATAACTTATTATAGTTTCTCCAATAAGCTAACATTGAATCAGATTAACGATCTGGAAAACGAAATCGAATGTTTTTACAAGTTGTTCAAATCCTGCTTCCCTGCCATCAACCCTACCAATAAATTCCATCACATCTCTCATTATCCCTACATAATTCGTCAGGATGGGCCAGTTGTTAATCATAGTTGCTTACGCTTCGAAGCGAAATTCAAGGAGTCGAAATCTCAAGCGAAGACATGCAACAATTTCATCAATTTAACAAACAGCTTTGCTAAGCGCCTGAATCTAGCACAGATAACCACTATTCTTGACCATTCATACGAAATTGGTACGGTAGATATCGTTTCGTCAAAGCACATACACAAAAAATCTCTAAGTAATTTACTCCTGATCCGGGATCTACCAGATTCAATCAAATATATAAACCATATGAAAATAAATAACACAAGCTTTCGGCCGGGACTGATAGCGAAATACCAAGTATGCAACGAAATGTCCTATGGTTTGATAATAGATATATTGCAATCGGATAATCAAATTGTTTGCCTAATACAGCATCTCGAATGCGAATATTGTTTACAATACAACAGTTACAAACTCAAAACTGACAGTCAAGTTATTCGCATATCACACAAGAACTTGCAAACGAAAAAAACATACAACTTATGGAGTATATACGGAGATTCAGAAGAAAACTACTATATAAGTTTGAAATATGTAGATAGTTAGTAGGGAAATAAACTTGGAAATAAATTTATAATAAAATAAACAACAATCAAGAAGGTAGTGCAAACAACTTGAGATGTCACTTTAAACCTTTATATATACTTATTCGCTCTTTTCAGCCCAAAAAATAAACGATCAGAACCTAGTTCTGCTCAACGATGCCGACCTAGTTGAAATGGGGATAATCGAAAAAGGATCCCGTCTAACAATTCTTAACATAATAAAAAACTATAGTTCTGAAGCTAATCCGACCAAAGATAAAATTGATGAGACTTCCACTAATGTTCAAAATTTGGTAAACTTTCTACTATAATTACTGTAAGCGCTTGTCGTACTATACATATTTAACGTTTTCAGATTAACCGTTCGACATTCGAAGATGACGCAAAATTCCGAATGAAAATTTTGTATCCAATTTTGGATCAAGGGATCGTACCAGATAAGGACGGTTTAAATCATCTTACACGAGTCGCATGCAAGCAAATGGAGACTCAAATAATGGACGGTCAAAGGCAAGTAGAAAGTTTTATTTGTTACTCTACTAGTGCATCAAACTATGAACACTCCTTAAAGTGTGATAGAATGAATTGTTTACATTGAACCGCACGAGTCTCTCCGCTAGAGCAACCTTGCGACGAAATGCGCAATGCCTATACATATTTATAGGGCTTACGGCCAATTTCTTTATCCTCGCTTAAATTTTAAACCGGGTTCACCAGTACGTTTAAACCTGGTTAAGACGTTAAGCGAGAATGAAGAAATCGGCCCTTAGTAGTCCTTCGAGCAAATATGCAGGTGATCTAACACAATGCAATATAATATACATAAGGTTAGATGTAATGATTTTATATCATCATTAGGAGTGCTTAGATACATACGTGGCATCCCCCGCAACTGATTCCAAACTACACATGGTGTGCGTAGCAAGCCCGATGAAAAGAGGAAATTATGCCGTCATTTGTGAGAAAAAAGTTATATTCGAGACTAACAATTCTATTCATGCAGTGGAAATTTTATTCAAATGCCACGCAGTTCTCGGAGTGGAGGTGCCACCTAATTTTAGAATGTTTTGGGACTTTCTGGCATGTGCCATATATAATATAATTCCGCACAGTCAGAGGACAACTGTGAATAGACTCGTCCAAACTTTTATTGAAGTTTCCCGCGCACGTATTGACAACAAATAAAAGGACAACTTTTTTATACAATACTTACTAAAAACCATAAAATTTAATAAACAGAAGTTTCTTTAATTATTATTGTAAAAATATTCCATAAGAAAAGAAAGACTGCATTGTGTTGTATCCAAAACAAAATTTTGACGGCCAATTTCTTCACTGGATGTAAACCGGTTTAGTTCCAGTTCAAATGCAACAATTAGGCAATCCATGAGACGTTTCTGATCAGCTGATTATTCCTTGTTTACTTCTTCTGACGTTACTCCGAGGGGTGCGACGTCCAACAATATCGCTGATTCGATCCAACATCAAACGAAGCGGACTAACGAAAGATGTTTGTCCGACGAGTTTTTCTGTTCGCAGGAGTAGTTCTGTTGACAGAACCCACCGCTGAATTGTCAAACAAACGTCTAATGGATTGCCTAATCGATCATGAACCAATTTAAATAGGAATCGGTTGTTGCATTTCTTCTTACAGAAACCATTCAGAATTGCAAGTCATAATCCGGATGTTTCTCAGTAAAGTTCAGTCAGAAATGAGCCGGAATTCCGGCTGGCTCCAGTCAGTACTCCGGCTCCAGTGACACAACCTATTCTAACTAGAATCGGTTGTGTCACTGGAGCCGGAATACTGACTGGAAACAGCTGGAATTCCGGCTCATTTCCGGCTGAACTTTACTGGGTTTTAATGAAATATTGCACTCATAAATTGGGTAATATTCTACCCAAAAACTGAGGAATTACAACTGGCTTTGTTGTCTACTCAAAAATTGGGTAAGCTTCTGCTCATAATATGAGTAAAAATCGATCAATTTTTGGTTTTGTTGAAGTTCTACTGAACCCAAAATTTGAGTAATGTTCAACTCAAAGTCTGCGTAATAATTACTTAATTTTTGGTTTTGTTAAATTTGTACTGAACTCAAAATTTGAGCAATGTTGAACTCAAAATCTGAGTACTAGTGAAGCACTTTTGGGTTTAGTGTAGATAATATTGTACTCAAAAACCGAGTAATAATTACTCAGTTTTTGGTTCATGCTGGCTTACTCAAATTTGAGTAACTCCGGAATTACTCAATTTAAGGGTTGTTCCACTTTATCTGGAAATGGGTGGGATTAAACTCATTTTTGAGTAACTTTTTACGAGCGTGCGAGCTGTATGAGTTGACACCGACACTCGTAGCTTGGTAGACGAACAGGATCGCGCCAAGGCAGGCGTCGAAGAGCATACCGTATAAATTTTCGTTGAACGCCTTCAATTCGATCGCTGCTGTTCATGTAATTCGGGTTCCAGACCGCCGAACATTACTCCAGCGTGGAGCGCACTAAAGAGCAGTATAGGCTTTTGAGACAATAAATGTCTGTAAAGGATTTAGCCGTACGGAAAATGAAGCCCAGGCTTCGCGATGCTTTACCAACAACATACGAAATGTGATTCTTAAATGTAAGTTTCGAATCTAACAGCACTCCAAGATCCTTAACGCAGTTCATCCGGGAAACAAGAGCTCCAGACAAGTTATATTCAAACTCAATGCGATCTTTTTTTCTGGGGAACGATATCACAGAACATTTCGCCAGATTCAGAATCATTCGGTTGTTTTCACACCATCTGCTGAAAGTGTCGAATAGGGTTGTGGTACCGGTAATACCGGTACCGAAAATCCCGGGAATACCGACCCATTTTTGGTACCGTAATACCGGTACTGAACAAAAGCCAGTACCGGTATTTTCGGTACTATACAATCTTTTATGACAAATATGTTAACTCTGCAGGGGGATCTGTTTCAAAATATCGGTCTGCAAGATAACGTTTAATTATATTAATTTGCCTTCTAGATAAATCGTTGAGATAACACCTTTGTGTGGGAATGAGGTGGGGCCATCATCATAATAATTCTAGAAGTTAAAGTTTTATTAACCATTCTGATTGGTTTCCATTATTCACTGGGTGGCGCGTAATAGGACTATGGTCTAAGTCATGTCTGTATTTGGTTTAAAATCTATAAAAGAACGAACAGCGATTTAGTAGCTAACAGTTTTAGACTTGGTGAACTGCTTCAAATGGGGCGATTTATAATTATTGGTGATCGGAAAATTCAGCAAAACTCTATAGTTTACAGGAAAGCAAGGAGCCTTGATACGCATTAGAGAATAGTAGGCAAACGACATAAAGGTCGGAACCAATATTCAGAAAAGCAAGAGGAAATGCAATTAACCTGCTCGGATTTACAGGCATTCTCGCTTTGATTTACTATTGTTAAAAGGGTTACATACATTTACCATCTGTTCAAATCGCACCATTTAGCAGTTATTGATTTCAAAGTGGCCTAGATTTTGAAATAAAAGAAGGTGCCCTATACGAAAAATATCTTCTGTGAAATAAGTCTTGCCATTCCGAAGCAATTAAAAACAATAAACATGTTTTTTGATCAGCACAAATCAATGATCTGAGAATAAGATCATCAGTTTGAGCATTCAATTTCAGTTTGAAGCTTTTTTCGATTTTTTTAAAAAAAATATTCCAGTACCGGTACTTTACCGGTACTGAGGGCTTCAGTACCGTAGTACCGGTTCTCGCCAAAAAAGGTCGGTACTGCGAACCCTAGTGTCGAATTGCTGCTGCAAATATTGTGCGTTCGTTCGGCTCCTAATTATGTTGAACATTTTTAGATCATCTGCATACGACAACCGTGGTCCTTTCAGCTGATAGTTTACATCGTTGAAATAGAAAGTGAATATAAATGGTCCGAGATTACTTCCTTGCGGAATACCAGACGTTGCGAAGAACAGTTTGGAGTATGCATCACCTATGTTCACACTGAGTTGACGGTCAACGAGATAGGATTGAAACCATCGCAGGAGTGATCCACTGAAGCCAAGTTTTTCCAATTTAGCGACTGCGATATCGTGATTGATTTTGTCGAAAGCTGCAGAAAAGTCAGTATATATAACATCAGTTTGTTGATTCGCATCGAACCCTTCGGACACAAAAGAGGTTAGAGATAGTAGATTCGTCGACGTAGATCAATTCGGCATGAATCCGTGTTGGTCTTTAGAAATATATCCCTTACAGTAAATAAATACTGACTCCACCACGACTAACTCAAAGAGCTTGGAAATGGCACAGAGCGCAGAAATTCCTCGATAATTGTCAATGTTTCTCTTATCACCTTTTTTGTGGACAGGAAAGATGAAAGCTGTTTTCCACAATTGAGGAAAAATCGCGGTTGTCAGTGACATTTTGAATAGTTGACAGAGTGGTTCCACCAAATCAGATATACACTTTTTCAAAAACACCGCAGGGACACCATCTGGCCCAGGAGATGACGATGCTTTAAGCTTGGATGCTGCTGATACAATATCCGAGTGCTCCACACGAATCTCACTCACTGACCGTTCGAGTTGGGCCACGCCGCTAGCTGCAACGTCAATCTGCTGCGAGGACACAGTCTCACTGACGAACACAGTCGCAAATTTAGATGCGAACAATTTGCATATGGCTTGTGAATCATGCCCAACTTCACCATTCAAAAACATTGTAGAAGGTAAGCCAGTTTCTTTCCGCTGCTCATTGACGTATCTCCAAAACGATTTAGGATCCGACTTAAGCTTACGTTGCATTTTTCGTTGATAGTTTGAAAAACAAAAACTGTTCAGTTTTTTTAAAATCGTTATTGAGCCTTACATAATAAGCTCTCAGTGACAAGGTACGGCGTTTGGTAAACTTTCGTAATGCTGCCCTTTTCGCAGTTAGAAAAATATTTAAAAAATCTTTGTGGATAGGTGTAATAGACGAATTTCGAACCAACTCGAACAAATGTTGGCAGCACCCTCTTAGATTTAAATGAAACTTTCTGTACATGAGAATTTTGTCACAAAAAGCCACTTTGCATACTTTATTTTTCCAAAAATGATCTAGATTGTCTTTTGAAAAGAGTCAAACTTTTTTATCATTTTTTTTTTCAAATGGCTGTAGTCTAAAAATGACAAATCCTACAAAAAATGTTGTAATTTTTGAATAAAACTGAAAAAACCGATTTTAAAAATTTAAAGTCGATTTACAAAAAATACATCTTTGATTTGGATGAAATTTTGTTCCAAGATAGGTAATTATGTTCCCTACCTACTCAAAACTCAAGTTGGGAACTTTCAAAAAAAGTTATTTGAAAAAAAAACTTTTCCTTATCCAAACTGTATTTTTTTCAGAGAATTTTTGTCGAAAACTAAACCAATGAAAAATTAGCCCAACTGCCAACTAGCCCCGGACTCCCCTAATAAATGCACAATGCTTATTTTACATGTATTAATTACCATTAGGCACGTTCGATTAAGTTTCTCCTAGGCATTATAGGTGTTCTTTTTTACAAACATCGTTCATCTAGCTATTTTTATTTAATGTTATAGCTATACTACTAACCTCTGTATCCAATGGAATCCGAATTTCCCGCTGCCATTTCTTCAAATCCAGCGTTTGAAACGTATCCTCAAAGATTAACTGGCCAGAACAGGTTGATCCTCCATTCACCGTAGTTACCGTTGGCTCACACGGAGGCAAAGTGGTTGTACTCGTGGTGGTGGTGGCTGGGCTGGTCTTCGCTTTTGGTGTTGCTTTGGGTGTCGGTTTGGGTGTTGCTTTTGTATTTTTTGGTTTCAACGTAGTAGTTGTAGTCGTAGTGGTTGTCGTTGTTGTAGTTGTAGTTGCACTCTTTGTTGTGGGTGAATCCTTTCGTATGGTGTGTTTCTTGTTCGCTACCACATACCCACGATCTTCGTACTGAATGTAGTACCAATAGTAAATATGATGTCCCTCTAGCATACTGACTTTGGTGGTTTCGAAAACCAACCGATCTCCAATTGGTTCCGAAACATCCTCGGTAAAATCGCCCTGCTCAAACTGTTGAAAAGGTTTGTTCAGACGAGCGTGAAATGCAAATAGCTTGATGCCGGGGATATCTTTATCGAAAATAATCAAATTAGTCCATATTTCTGACTAGGTATCAGAAAAGAAAATTACCTGGAATACTTGCTCTAAAGCCCATTGGTTTTAAATATTCAAATCGTACTTCCGGAATCGAATATTCCTCTGCACAACCGAAACAAACACACCAAATTAGACCAACTAATGCAATCAACAAGTACTGTTTCATCTTGAGAAGCTGATTACAAACTAGTCGTCTTGTTTGACCCTACACACGGGGCGCGCGCATCGCAGAGTGGAGAGCAGACTGAAATTGGGAATCACCCGACGATCGCGATGCTTTGCAGATTATATTTCGTTGAATGAATGTAACCCTCGCTTGGTGCGTGAGCCGGTAAGACAAGAACCTCTAATCAAAACTGGTTCGCGGTTTCGATGGAATATTGCATGGAATTCATCGCCGGCGGTGAATGTGTAGAATGGTTTGAATGAATTATCGTAGCGAAATATATAAATTCATGTGTGAGGAAGAAATTGGTTTTAAAATCTTATAAGACGCGTGTGACGAATTTCGCGCTAAATCGTATTCAGAGTTGACAGCACCCTCTCAGATTTTAATGAAGCTTTCTGTACTTGAAGACAAAAAGCCACTTTGCTTAGTTTGTTCACAGAGAACAGACATCCATGATCGAACAAAAATATTTAAAAAACGTGTGTAAACATTTGAATTAATATACGTTACACACTAGCACCGACAAACCAACTTATCCCAACTATCCGTCAAATTCATTCCGGAACCGGTTCGAAACCCTGAATGGATTCAGTATGGAATCTTTCTCAAAGAAAACAGCCGATTCCGACTCTATCGGTT
This sequence comes from Topomyia yanbarensis, assembly GCF_030247195.1. Lineage (NCBI taxonomy): Eukaryota > Metazoa > Arthropoda > Insecta > Diptera > Culicidae > Topomyia > Topomyia yanbarensis. The sequence goes on along the minus strand of NC_080672.1, from coordinate 329,835,709 downwards.
CATGCATTTGAACTGGAATTCATACTGGAAGTCCCAACCGGCTCCGGACTTGTTTGACTGGGTAGAGGAATAACCTCTGTCAATTCAGTCGAACTCAGCCACAAAAAACATGACGACAGTAGCGCACCTGGTTTGGATATCCCAACTACCTTCGAAACCGTTAGAGATTTTTACACAAGTTGAATGCTGAAGATGGACGTCTGTTCTCTGTGGTTTGTTGTTCCAAAAATGATCTAAACTGTCCATTTTTTTTTTCAAATGGTTATAGTCTAAAAATGACAAATCCTACAAAAACATGTAGTGGTTTTCACAAAATTAGTCGAACATTATGTATTTACATAATTATTTATTTATTTTTATATATAACAGTTGTCTTAAAACTATCTTCATGCATGCTATTTTGTATTATTTCTATACAAGGAAAATATTTTTGGTTCATCTTCAAGGGATGGTTAATTCTGTAGAAGGAATAGCACTTTCTGATCCCCAAAAGTACTCTTCCGTAGAGAGAATCTCGATCCAAGCGAAAAATATTAAAATCATGCGGACTCTGCACATGATTCTCGCCGCATTTTCCACAGCGGGCTTTATTGCTACGATGGGTGGCTGTGTGACCCTATTGTTTACACTTAGTGCAGTTTATGACCCGCGCTACGAACAGGTGGACATGCGAACGGGCCTTGTACAAGAGGATGTAGTTCGGTAAGGCGGTTCCAGCGAAGGTCACTCGATAGGATTTTGATTGTAGGTATGTTTACTTACTATTTTAGCCGGTTGGAGTAAAAACATCCAACCTCGTACTGCAGTAGATCCTCACATGTCAAACTCTCATCGTCGACGAAACCTTTAAATTGTACCTTTACTGCTGATATATACACATAATAGCCCCGCGTTAACTGCTCGCAGCAAGCAATATCGTTTGCCTGCTTTGAATTAGTCACCCTGACCTTGTCTGAGCAGACCCTTGTTATTTCGGTCATAGCCGAGAACCGTTCTACCAGATCTTTCGAAATCTGTAAGAGATTCGGCGATTTTATTTTGGACCGAAAGAGGACCACAGTCAAGAGCTCTGGATATTGTTTGAGTCGGGGGGAGCGTTAGGGAAATCGATTCGACTTCCATTTAGCCATCCGAGGAGGGAGCCATCGACGCCGTCAACGCACGGGATCAGCACCCGCGCAGGCGAGAAAAAGCAATAAGTGTGTCAAGAAAGATGAGATCTCTTCTCTACATTTGTTTCCCACAATACTCTAATCCAGCTTATGATGCTGGGTTGTTAGGCCGAAGGACGTTAAGCAGAATGGTCATTAGGCCGAATGGGCATTAGACTGATTGGACATTACTCCGATTGGACACTCGGTCGAATGATCCTTAGGCCGAATGGCCAATGGGCCGATTGAACCAAAGAGAGAACCAATTACAATAGTTGAAGCTGAATACACGATTTAAAATAATGATCAATTTTAAATGAAGGGTGAATTTTCGCGAGTTTAAGTTTTGAAACTATATGTTTTGCATACTTTCGTCATATTTTGCGCCGCATATTAAAAAAAAAACAAATATTTTGTTCGTCATTTGTTCGTTCGTATAATTAGGCGGCAAGCAAACCAAAACTATTTATTTTTAAGGATTTGTGTTACTGGCGTAATGAAATAAATAAATAAAGCTGTCGTCAAATGTGGCTATGCCACATAACTCCAAGTCGTGTGCTGTCAAATATCGCTGCCGCTCCATCGGACTTAAACTAAGTTATAGCCCCTATGTTTCGGTAATCCGAGCAAACGGGTGGATCACAGGCTTCCGACGTCGAATAGGAGACCTTCTTGCTCGGTGGACCCTCAGCAGCTTTGCGCCGCTTCGGATCCTTGGTCCCGGTTATGCGGCAAACCCGCATTACAGTAGCTTCGCTGCAAGAACTAGAGCAGTATAGAAACCGATGGTACAGTACGTGTACATATATTCAATAAGTTGTCATTTTTAAAACTTCGTTACATCTCGAAATAATTAAGCAGGTAATTATCTAATAGGGCCGGCTGGATAGAAAGTTTTACATTATGTATAATTCGAAAGAACAGCTCGTGATAAAATGAAGGATATAAGCGAATAATTGAGAAGCAAACAAAGCAAATAATCACCGAGAATTCCCGAAAGCTCGGCAGGATACGCTTCGCCTTCTTTTCCCACTCACAGTTAAACATTCGGCCTTCTTGGCATTGGGCCTTATGCCCATTTGTGTATTCGACCTAATGTTCATTCGGCCTAATGCCTATTTGGACTAAGGTCCATTCGGCCTAGTGTCCACTCGGCCTAGTGTCCATTCGGCCTAGTGTCCATTCGGCCTAGTGTCCATTCGGCCTAGTGTCCATTCGGCCTAGTGTCCATTCGGCCTAGTGTCCATTCGGCCTAGTGTCCATTCGGCCTAGTGTCCATTCGGCCTAGTGTCCATTCGGCCTAGTGTCCATTCGGCCTAGTGTCCATTCGACCTAGTCGATTAGAGTGGGACATGGTTATATGAAAAAAAAAAATTCACTCTGGGTAACTTTTTGGGTCTCATTTAGCTCCCAGAACAACTCTGCCAATTTTTAGTTCGATCGGTGAAATTATATTTTTGCGTCCATGGTTTAAAGTTTACATGGGATTTCGTATGGGGAAATCTACTTTTGCAAAATAATTCTTCCAAGAGTCGCCCGTTATCTCCTAAAAATAAATAGATGATTGATTCTTATAGGAAAGTTGTCAAGGAAACAAAATCTAGAAGATCACGAAACGATCTGATGTTTGCGGAAAAAGTTATTAAGCAAAAACCGATTGATGCCCTGAAGATTGGTGAAAATTTCACGTTTCATAGCGTCACTGCTGCTGATGGTCGAATTATATACAAAATTTTTAACTTTCTCTTATTATGTACAAAAGTAGCCTCAATTTATCTCCCAAAACCCTTGCGAAGTGGCCAAATAGCATAGATAAATGATTTAAACACATTAAGAGAAGATCAAAACAAAATTGCATATAATTGGACAACGAACAGCAGTGGTGCTAGAAAAATGAATATTTTATCAATCGTCAGAGCATCAATCGGTTTCTGCTTAACAACTTTTTTCTCAAGCGTCAGATCGTTTCGTGGCCACATAACAATTTATTTTTAGGAAGCAATGGGCAACTTCCGGAGGAATTATTTTGTGAATGTTAGTTTTTTCATACAAAATCCCATGTAAACTTTAAACAGTGGGCGCAAAAATATAGTTTCAGGGATCGAGCTAAGAATTTGCACAGTTGTTCTAGGACCCAAATGGTACCTGAAAAGTTGCTCGGAGTTGGATTCTATTTTTTGTCCAACCCTAGTGTCCATTCGGCCTAATGTCCATTCGGCCTACTGTCCATTCGGCCAAATGTCCACTCGGCCTAAAGTCAATTCCGCCTAATGTCCATTCGGCCTAATGTCCATTCGACCTAATGTCCATTCGGCATAATGTCCATTCCATTATAGAGCTTATATACACTGAAAAAAGGACGCATGAGAAATATATTTGTTTCAACACATTAATTGAAGCATTCATTTTTTTTGCCTTTCATATATTTTTCAACTTTACACCCGACAGTATAACTTTGAATTTCATGTTAAATTGCAGTTGAAACCACATCTATTCCAAACTGTCCTATCTCACATTGAAAAACATATCCGTGTTATATGCAATACACTCGAATTATTACTATAAGCTTCTTACAGTGTATTTCATGTGTTTAACATGTCAACTCCATATCTCTTCATACACTATAGTCGTCGTGGCGTGCGACTGAATCAAAGTGAAGCGTCCATCTTTACAGTTCAGGCGTGTGTTGCCTGGTTGGTGAAAAAATTTTGAGTTCCCGGGGGATAGAGATGGAGTGCAACGCAGATTCACTGCAAAATGTTCTAAAGCGTAAGTATTAATAGTTCGTTAGAAAAAATTGAGAATTTAATTGCTAAAAAAATTCTTTTTTCAGAATACGGAATAAACGATGACGACGCGCCCGCCATCATTAAATTTATAACGGCAGCAGGAAGGCGGAATCTCTCGCAGGTAACTTATTTGGTCGTTTATCGAAATTGACTAATATGTTTGGGTTTTTGCCGTTATAGATGATTAACATTCATAATTTTGCATTTTTTTTCTTTGCAGCTTGCAGACGAACAGGACGTACTGCAAAACTGCGCTTCCAATGGACGCACGCAAATACAAAGCGCATGCCCAGGAGAAGCAAGCAGCGGGGCAGAATTCCATATTACCGAATATATACTTCCGGAGGGCTGCAAGTTGGAACAAAATCGGTCTACGTCAACAAATGAACAGGTATTTTTTCAATTATTCGCTTTTAGCCGGTTAAACCGTTCAGACTTTGTTTCGGAATCCTGAATGGAGGCAGTTTGGATTCCAGCTCAAATGCAACAACCGATTCCGAAAGGAATTGAGTCAGAATCGGATGCATTTGAGCTGGAATCCATTCGGAACAAACACCTTATGTTTTCCCCGGGTATTTATTTCGTGGACGAACTTTACTTTAAGTTGCTCGATGATGCGCAATGATTCGGGATTTTTCGCTATAGCTGCATGGTTATTTTTTATCCCTCACTGCGCGAACAAGAGGCTGAAGAATGTGGCCTTGAAAAATAGTGAAAGCGAAGCGAAACCAAGACAAAGCGTCTAGTCGTACACTGCACCGAGATTAAAAAACATTCGAACTGTCTGAGAGTCACGGTACGAATATGTCCGAAAAATATTTGTCGATAATCAGGAAGGCTAAATCGGGCGGAAATCGAAAGACGCAAAAACGACGAAAAGAGTGGCCTGCTGTTTCAAGCGGAACCCCAACCTCTCCGTTCGCTGTCGTCGCAAGCAAGTTGGGGGTGTCTACTGCAATGAACTAAAACGAGCTGGATTTTCGACCTGCACTTGTGGTGACTCCATATCGTTAGATAAGAAAAACAAGTCGACCAGATAACGATCGCGGAAGCTGTACATGGATATGCTGATGAAGATTGATTGCGTGGAAGGGGATGATGAAACCTACTGAAAAGTAGACTTTAAACAGCTTCATGGACAGGAATATTATACATAGACTGGCAGAGATTTTCAAACACATCAAGCTGTCGAAGTACGCAAAGAAATATCTTGTGTGTCAGGACATCTATTGCTGTGGCTTAGATAGCGACATCTACATCACAACCGGGACCACCGACCAGGAAATTTTTGTGTTAGACTGCCTGGTGGAACGTGTTGTCCTTCCTCAAACAAACATTTTGTTCCGTTCTGTTTTGGCCAAATTTGACAACTTACCATTACAAAAAAAGACTATAAAGTTGCCTGCCACAAACAACATCCTGGTGGTACCCAAGGACATGAACCCTCCCAATATGCCAAAGCTCCGCCAAATAGAAAAACATTTGAAAATCAAGCAAAAGACAATTGTCAGCGAAATGCAGTTCAAGGCAAACTGGCCTCTGTGGTGAGAAAAGTGATCAAGCAGGCTCTGCAAAACTTGATGGAATGAGTCAAACGAAGGCCCCAGCAATTTGAATTCGCTAGAAAGGAAGCTAAAGCGAATATTTTTTTTCTATAGCCCGTATGAATTGAACTTACAAAAGAAACATGATTTGAACATGAAAGTTTGACCAATTTATTTGACTAATTTTTGATCGTAACATCATTTATTCAACGTGCTGCTGAGTGTTATTCGTGTGATCTTTATGAATCCGCTTGCGGAACTTCATATCATTTGCCAGGTAACTGCCCAGCACTAATGCAGTTGCGTATCCAAGTTTTTGGTTCTCCATGCATAGACGAACCTATGAATAGTTATTGTACGTTTCATTGGAAACGAGCCATTCAATCATTTCGAGGCGACGAATTGAATTAGCACATTTGATAATAAATGCTGAAAAACGTCGAAAAATATGTATTACCCAAGTTTAATGTGTGCTAATTATTTACTTTATCTGAATTTGTCATTAAAACTGACTGAAAACTGTGCTTTAAAAGTTTCACCTGCTTTTCCCTTTGCATCGGGAAAGTATTATAACATAATCATACACTGAAGACCCGTTTTATCAGCCCCTTTGGTGTATTTTTGATTGACATAATTGGGGCAATGACAAAACAAATTTATTTATTTCCTTTAATAAACCGAAGCTGTTAAAATATTCAACATTAGTCCGTAGACATAGCCTCATAATCCTGGCTGGCTGACGAGATCGGATCGAAAAGCTGATAAAACTGGGGGCTGATAAAAACGGGTTTTCACTGTACTGCCTATAATCGCAAGTCAGTTCCATGTAGGTAGGGAATCCCATAGAACATGAGACTGACTTGCGATTATGGGCAGTGTACAACTCTCCGAAAAACATAGGGAACGGCTATAGGCCAAATGACTCAAAACCAAAATGACCTACACCCACGGTAGTGGTTCTTCAGTTTTCACTACGAATTACCGCTTTTAATTAATCATTTTTAGAACCCTAACAAATAATGAAACACAATGTGTGATATTAATGAAAAAAGTTTAGCATTCTGATATTTTACTTTAATTTATGTATGTACATCACAAGAAATCGTATAATACAAAATACAGACTTACTGTTCTAAGCCGAATAAAAACTAGTCACATCATCCTACAACTTTGAACATGATACAAATTTCTGCCACACTGTACATTCTGCTACTCTAGCCAATGAGTTACATTACTGAAAGCGAACACTTTACACAAAATAGACAAACAGAATAAGTTAGTAATAAAATTGTAACATTCAATGATCGTTTAATGCATACTTTTATCGTATTCTACAAACTACTACCTAAACTGTGTATAAAGTCTAAGATGAAAATGCGATTTGAACGGTATTGTCCGAGTCACACTCGATATTGTACGAAGCCACCAATTCCGGCTCGTTTTTTTCACCAGAAGCTATCCAGAGAGCTCCAACGATGGCTATTACTGATTCCGTTTAGATTTGTGTGATTGCGATTGTTTATGTGGTCAAAGTTTGACATAAATCAAACAATTTTTTTTGAATATAACCAATTGCAGAAAAATTGATTTTCCCATGAAACAAAAATAACTTTCGCTGAAGGTATTGAAGATACTTCGAACAAATTCGAACTGTTCTTCAGTGGATTGCATCCACTGATATTCAAAAAAAACATTCCTAAAAATATGGCAACTTAAAACAACGTAAAAACTTGTTATGGCATCAACTTGATTTGATTTTGTAAATTTTTCTCTCACACTATGTATTCACTGGAATGATTTCACATAACCGGGTTAAACTGATGCTACCTCACACAGCGAAACTGCCGCTCCTAGGTGATCTGTTCGATTTTAATATTTCCCAAGAGCTCCCGTGACGCACCAAGAAACTGCGTCCCGCCGATGATGAAATTAGACGGGATGGTATAGACGGTGGCAGAATTCCCATCCGCCGATTTGATGATGGCCGTCTTGGTGGCCCCTCCCAGTCCAGCTAGGGTTTGAATGGTGCTCTGTTGACTCTGCTGACTACTGGCCATACTGTTTGGCATCGCAATCTGCAGCTGGTGGATTATTTGGGACTTGCTGCTGTTTTGAATTTGCGCCGGGATTGTGAAAATTTGTTGCGGTTGAACGACGGTACTTGTTTGCAGGTTTGGTGGATGTTGCTGCTGTTGCTGTGGTTGTTGTTGTTGCTGTTGTTGTGTAGGTAACTGTGCTTGATGCGGCTGCTGCTGTTGTTGTTGTTGTTGTTGAGACTGTTGAGATGGAAGTGGAGTTGAATCGTTCTTTTCCATGACCGGAAGCTTTTTAATTATCTGAAACGAGCATTTCAATTATCTCGGTATCTATTGAGAAATTTTAGATGAAATTACCTTCTGCTCAGAAGATTCTGGTGCCACAGAGTCATGCATTTGCTTGTGCTTCAAAAATTGTCCCTTGATATAAAAGCCTTTCTTACATATAGAACAGTGGAACGGTGCTGAGCTGTTGTTGTCCTGGTGAGTTCTGCAATAGAAAAAATTGCAATGCAATGAGTATTGAACGGTCAGTCAGCAAATCCTTTTGGATCCTCACTTTTTATGCTTGTTTAAATTATCTTTCCGAGAGAAGTATTTTCGGCATACTGGACAGGAAAACAACTTTTTCCCCGTGTGCGAAACAATATGTCTCATGAGATGTTCCTTCCGACTGAACGATTTGTCGCAACCTGATTCGTCACATTTGAACGGTCGCAAGCCAACGTGCGATTTGAGGTGCTGCATCAGGTGTTCCTTTCGTTTGAACGATTTTGAACACACATCGCAGGAGGTAAAGCTAACGCCAGCGGAAGCAGTGCCACTACACGTTGCCCCACCGCTCTCCATTGAGTCCTGCTTAACGGAGAGGGCGGAAATGGCTTTCATCTGCTGTGTTGCAGCTATGGATTGTGCCGTCAGGGATCCTTCATTAGATTCAGTGGAGGAATTCAGTGGATCATTTTGCTCGACTGGTCGAGCTCTGTTTACTTGAATGGGCTGTGCCTGCTGCACTGGCTGAGGTGGAGGATTGGGTTTCTGGGGTTTCGGTTGTTGCGGCGGCTGCGGTTGATTCACCTGCCGATGAATAATTTGAACCTGCGCTGTTTGTTGCACTTGCGACTGTGATTGCTGTTGCTGCAATTGTTGTTGTTGCTGTTGTTGCTGCTGCTGCTGCTGTTGTTGTTGCTGCTGCTGTTGTTGTTGCTGCTGCTGCTGCTGCTGTTGTTGCTGCTGCTGCTGCTGTTGTTGCTGCTGCTGTTGTTGCTGCTGTTGTTGTTGCAACTGCTGCTGTTGTTGAACTTGCTGTGTTGTAATGATGAGATTTGCCTGAGATGTTTGCATCTCACTTGCAGCTTGCGCTTGTGATGATTTTTCGACTAGACTTAGGTAGTTGGACAACGGAACCTGCACGCTTGGCATCGTCAGATGTGCCTGTGGTTGAATTTGGATTTGGTGTTGTTGGGCATGTTGCGTTTGTATCGTTTGCAGCGGTTGAATACCAAATTGCTGCAAACCCTGTGGAGTCAATGTGAGGGCTGGTGGCATTTGCATCGGTGCAAGCCGAAACATCCCATCCGCTCCCGTTTCAAGTTTCATCTGCACGTACTGCACATTGGGGAGGAGACCTTTATTCATATCGCCAACATTGCCAATCGGGGCTAGTGCAATCTGTTCACCCCCACTATCCGTTTTCAGCATAATCGGAACAATACATTTATTGCCTTGCATCATTTTGCTCGCATCCAACACCGGAATTGTCGTTTTTATAGGCGTGGTGCCAGAGGGCACACTGTTGACCGGTGTGCTAGTAATCATTGTTCCAGCCGAAAATCCTCCTATGCTGGTCGTCGAAGAAACAGGTGTTATACTGATCGGACTGCTGGACACGGATACCGGTGAGCTCGTTGTCGCCAAAATAGCTGACTTGGTTGGTGTCGTCGTAACTAGCGCAGGTTGGCCGGCTGAAGGCGATTTGAAAAGAACGCTAATTTTTGGTTTCTTTGCTGCCGATGATTCAGGCTGGAAAGAAAATAAGTTCTTAAATAAATCGCATTCTAAAAACCCACATGTGAAACAAATGCTTTCACACGATGTGGCACATTTTCTGCAATCGTCATCATCCTTACCGGCGTTTTCTCCAGAAATTCTCTCTTCACCGATTTGACCGGTGTTTTCAATTTAAGAAACTCGTCCATTTGCTGGTACGTTCTAAAACAAAAAATAATACATAAATAATGGCTGATAATATTAGTCAACTAAATTCGAAACATACGTCGGCTGTTCCGTTTCACTATTTGCCCCAGCAGAAACAAAAGTCTGATTAGTATCCTGAATTTTGTAATGTATCTGGTTAGCTTTGATCGTTTGCCCATCCAACGTAATCGTGTATTGAGCCATTTGCTGTTGTTGTTGTTGCTGCTGCTGTTGTTGCTGTTGTTGATGTTGGTTCTGCACATGCTGCTGATTCTGAACCTGGGATCGGTCCTGCTGGGTTTCACCGGATTGAATTCCAACTGCCTGCATAATACTACTGAGGAAATCGGCATTCGGAGTCATGATGGTAGCCGTTGCAGGGATGGTATTATTGGACTGAGCGAACCCTTTCGGAAGGTTGTTTATGATGATTGGAGTGGTCATGGTCGGAGCACATGCAGAAGTCGATGCGACTGATTGCTGTGCGGTGCTGGTAACGGTTGCTGGAACTAACCTGACCTGCTGGGTTTGCGTTGGTAATGGCTGCGTCTGGATGGTAGGAAGGGTTATTGTGGCAGGAACTGCAATAAAAAAAATCAATGAAGAATACGTATGCGTCAAATACATTTAACTCAATCGTACCTCCAACATCGGTACTTGATTTAACCGTACTCAGAACGGTATGGACCGGATCGAAATGCTGATCCTTAACTGAATCATCTTTAATATAAACCATCCCCCCATTACGCAGCTTTGTCGAATTGAGGCAACTCTCTAGCATTCCTTGAGCTTTCACTACTGACTCCCGAAACTCCACCTGTGTATCCAACTGTTTCAGACATTTTGCGCAAACGCTTTTCGGCAATCGGTCTTTCTCGTGCACCTGAAACAGAAGCGTATCGTTATTGTGGGCTATCCCAACACGTATTTGTTCGACATACCTTTATCTTTAAACAATCCGTTATTTTCGACAGGATATTCCTCCTTTTACCTTCTTCCGAAAATATACCGGTTTTACCACCTCCGCTGCTGGCACACAAGCGACACAAATCGATGAAGTTTACGCACTTGTAACCAGCCATGTCAAGTCCTTCCGGCAGCTGCTAAGATTCTTTCTTTACTAGTTGTAGCTGTCACTGTTTACGAATCATGTTCACTTTCCACAAATTATTGCACACTCCCAACTAATGGGAACTATCCGCGCTCAAAAGAACATCTATAATGTTTCGTTGGACCATCATCGCCTTTCCAGGATAATTTCCCCCGCACTCAAGACGACAGCTTCACCCTTGCCAGACACTTTTCAGATCCACCCACTATCAACAAATTGCAGGCGCACTTTTCGCATTCCAGTTGTAACACACCATGCGCACGATTTTCGAGAATCCGCCGTCCTAAAACTACTGCGAATCACAACTGCTACACTTTTAGGTGCATTTGGCAGGGATTAGACTTAAAATTTGCCGTATTTTTTGCATTTTTAAATCAGACAAAATTCCACTTCAAGACGCGTTCTAGTCGAGTTTTGTTTTTCCTTATGCACAGAATTTCCAAACATCAAACAAGATCACACACATACATTGAGAGACTCATCTGACAGATAAATGATGGGGGCATTTTTATTACAGCGGCAGTAAACAATTCTTCTAGTTGCAGCGGTACCAATGGAGCCGCGCTTTCGAGCGGGTTGGATGCTGATTCGAATCCAAAACTCGTCGAATTTATTGTTTATTGCTTTGAAAGTTGGATTTTTGATGCACTTCGCTCCCGGATAGAATTTTACAATAGCATTTACCCTACAATCAGTCATAAAACAATAAATACTATAATTATTACTGTTTCAACATTGTTCGATGCAGAGTTCTCACAATAGATTTACGATAAAATTTCATGTAACAATAAATTTTACTGTTCAGCAAAAAACTGACACAGTAAATTCACATTACATATTACTGTTTTCGAGAAAATAATGCATGGAGAAAAATCAATTTTTTTAATGTTAAGATACATAACCACCCCCCTTTTTTACTGTAAAAGTCTATTTTACATTGAAATTTACTGTAAAAACGTTAAAGTTTATTGTTTTTGTATTGTAGCATGACACTAAAACTTACTGTAAATTATTGTAAAATTACTGTACTGTCACAGTGAAAATCATAGTTTTGTTACTGTACATTTCTATTCGGGCTATCACACTTTTTTACGATTGCCAAATGAAATGATATTAAATCGACAAAAAATAACTTTTTCAATCAAATATATTGTAAAAACCGGGATACTGGCAACCATGCTAACCTACCAGCTATCCGAGCAAAAAGCATCTGAGAATTTCATAAGTCTCGGCATATGAATGTCATAGGCAGGCTGATGAACTCATTTATCTTTATTCATGCACACCATAGACGTACAAATAATGTATTTCATAAATGATTTTTCTCCAATATATGCGTTTAAGAATTTCATAAGTTTTTCTCATAAACGTCACTTTTGTGAAAAGTTAATAACTGTTTCTTATGAATTCAGTACTGGCCTGGACGGCCAACCAGGAGCTAATAGTTTCAGGCCAGCATTTTTCGGTTACCGCTGTTTGAAACAAAAGAAGAGATTTTTAGTCAAATTCCAACAACATTTTAAATAATTTTTTTTTTATGTTATTCAATAAATTACTGTGAGCGTTGAATCAGTTTACATGGTTATGATTTTTACAGAAGATATCCGATTATTTGAAATGAAATAAGTTGTCTGACGCGTATTTTATATTCATCAAAATCATTTGAGAAGTAACAATCATTAGCATTCAGTTATCAAGTCCAGTTTCCCAGTTGTCTAGGGTTGTTAATCGATAATTAATCATCATCGTCGATAACGTTAACCACCCGTCAACGTCATCGGATACTCCGTTAACGATAATGTATCGTCAGATTCATCGTCATCGTCGATAATTCATCAGTGGTTATCGCGATACATTTTGCGTTACTTTCCCATTTATTGGAGTTGAAGTTGATACGGTTGACTTTCAATTGTTTAGAAATAAATAACTATTGAAGGACATGTTGTTGGCAGTTGAAAATCAATAGTTTTAAATATTTTCCATGCAAAGGGGGCGGGCGGGGGGGGGGAGGGGTGGGTCCGACGATGTGTCAAAATGGAATTTTTTGTCAACTTTTCGGGAGTGTTTTATATTGAAGGGAAAGTTATTGGCAGTTAACAATCAATAGTTTTGGACATTTTCAGTACACAGGGGGTTCGACGATGTGTCAAAATGAATTTTTTTTTCAACTTGTGGGGAAAGTTTTTTATATTGAAGAAGTTATTGGTAAGTGAAAATCAATAGCTGTGGGCATTTTCACTGTACCGTCGGTGCGTCAAAATAGAAAGGTTGTTGGCAGTTGAAAATCGATAGTTTTGGATATTTTCAATTCACAGGAGGATCCACCAGTGCACAGTGTTTCCAAAATGGCTAAAAGGTGAAAGAAATTCTTTGAACCACGAAAAAACATTTTTAGCTATAGTGTCTTCAGAAGTTTATTTATATTTTTTTTTGTATTTAAAAAGTATTAGTTGGGTGATTAATCCCTCTAAAGCTGAGAAGTAAGTGTTTGGTCATTTACGAAAAAAAAAAATTTATTTGGCAAAGTTGTTGGAATATCTTAAGTATTAACTTCGCTGAAAAGACTTTGTGTCTATCCGTCGATTTTAATATACATTTGTGGAGATTTCTTTGATATACCCCTAAATATTTGTTTTTTTTAATGCTTGTCCTAGTAATTTTGTAAAATTTCAAAATGTTCCAAGATTTTGTTCTGCATAAGAAAATACAGAATTTTTGTAATGTAAGTTTATTTGTATCTCTTCCAACTTAGAAGTTATCGAATGTTTCAGTGTCCAAAAAGCAATATTTTGTTATGGAAGCCGCAAATTTCGGCAGACGAAGCTATGCCAATACGAATTTATAAAACAAACACTATCAAAACCGTTTGGTGGGCTCTACCCTACGTTCAAGTCAAATTCGAATAAATTCCTTCTTTAGAATATTTTTCTTGTCTTAGAGATGCAAAATATACAAAAATAAAAATACTACACCGTAAGACCTCCTTAAGGGAAATTTTTAATTAAATGATCAGAACGGGTTATGAGGCTTTGTCGAAGGACTAAAGAAGAATCTTATACATTTAAGTGTAAAGGTGTTACATAGTGGAGAGAAGAAATGGAGGAGGGGGCTAAAAGCTTCCCAACGAGAAAAGGAAATCAAACATTGGAAATATGCATATTCTCCTTTTTAAAATCCTAAATCTTCTAGTTTAAATAAAAATTATAATAAAATCTGTTAATCACCACACCACTTAAATGTGTAGTGTAATTTGTGAATGGCCTAATAATAGTGGTTTAGAAGTTTTTTTTCAATATATGTTTTTGCGTGCTAAAAATTACTAATTACACAAGAGCTCAAAATTTGTTTTCTTCATGGGCAAAACAATTTTGATCATCTTTTTGCCGCTTGGAAACATTGTGCACCTGGGACTCTTCTGTGCACCAACTTACTCGAAAAGTTGAAAAAAATCCATTTTGACACATCGTCGGACCTTTCTGCGTATTGAAAATGTCCAAAATAATTGATTTTCAATTGCCAACAACTTTCCCTTCAATATAATACGCTTTCCCGAAAAGTAGAAAAAATTTCATTTTGCCGCATCGTCGGACCCCGCTGTGCATAGAAAATGTCCAAAACTATTGACTTTCAACTGCCAACAACATGTCCTTCAATAGGTATTCATTTCTAAACAATTGAAAGTTAACCGCATCAACTTCAACTCCAATAAACGGGAAAGTAACGCAAAATGTGTCGCGATAACCGATGAACCGACGATGACGATGAATACGACGATAAATTATCGACGATGACGATGAAAGCGACGATACATTATCGTTAACGGAGTTTCCGATGACGATTCATTATCTTTAACGAGTAACGGCGATAAATTATCGTAAAAAATGTATCGTATTAACAACCCTGACTCTAAACCCAGTTTCCCAGGAAATATTGACGAAGCGTTGCTCATTATGTACAAATTTTAGTATTTAATGAGAGTTTTCTCTTCAAACTTCTGAAGGGATCTACACTTGGCGGTTCATTTGTCCCGAATTGAGTTCTACAAGATGACTACACGAATGAACTCATGATGAATGACGTTCATGTTTCTCGGTGGTTTGTTTACTTTGTCAGTTGCGTGAGTTCGAGTGCAACGGGTGCCCATCTGTTACATGCAAACTCACGTAACTCCCATGTAAACAAACCACCGAGAATTGTCAAACGAAGTTCATCCGGCTCATTTTGTGGGGTTATGTCGGTTGGTGTAGAACCTAATATCCTCTCAAGGTTGATTTTTATTGTTGATTTTTTGTCTACTAAAATGCTCGAGAATTGTCAGCCATGTTCTATTTTTTATATAAATGTACAACACTGAGCAAAATTTACTTTGAATTTCCATAAAAACGTCTTATGACTTTCAGACATAAGGATTTTAAATGGATTTTATAAGTGTGTCTTATGATTTGGAGGGGAAATTTTCCAAATCCATCTCTTATTATTTTCATAAGACAGTCTTATGAAATTTATGAAAATGTCCGAATGAACGCCATAGGTGCCCATTTATGAAAATTGCTGATATTTATAAGCAGAAAATATAGTAGAAATAATGATTTCCATAGAACAGTCTTATGAAATTCATTACAATGTTCGAATGAATGTCATAAGTTTTTTTATGGATATTATTGTACATTTATATAAAAAATAGAACATGGCTGACATTTCTCGAGCATTTTAGTAGACAAAAAATCAACAGTAAAAATCAACCTTTAGAGGTTATTTGGTTTTACACCAACCGACATAACCCCAAAATGAGCCGGATGAACTTCGCATGACAATTTTCGGTGGTTTGTTTACATGGGAGTACGTGAGTTTGAAATTAACACATGGGAACCCGTTGCACTCGAACTCACGCAACTGACAAAGTAAACAAACCACCGAGAATTGTAAAACATGAACGTCATTCATAATGAGTTCATTAGTGTGGTCATCTTGTTGAACTAAATTCGGGACAAATGAACCGCCAAGTGTAGATCCCTTCAGAAGATTGAAGAGAAAACTCATTAAATGGTAAAATGTGTACATAATGAGCAACGCTTCGTCAATATTTCGTGGGAAACTGGGCTTAGACAACTGAATTATAATGATTGTTACTTCTCAATTGATTTTGATAATCATAAAATACGCATCAGACACTAATTATATGCACAACTTATTTCATTTCAAATAATCGGATATCTTCTGTAAAAATCATAACCATGTAAACTGATTTAATGCTCATAGTAATTTATTCAATAACATAAAAAACAATTATTTAAAATTTTGTAGCAATTTGACAAAAATCTCACTTCTTTTGTTTCAAACAGCGGTAATCAAAAAGTGCTGCCCTGATACTATTAGCTCCTGGTTGGCCGTGCAGGCCAGTACTGAATTCATAAGAAACAATTATGAACTTTTCACAAAAGTGACGTTTACGAAAAACAAAATACAATTTTATAGAATCAATAACAGATTTCATATGGGTTTCATAAGAAAAACTTATGAAATTCTTAAACGCATATATTGGAGCGAAGTCATAAGACTGTTTTATGAAATACATTATTTGTACGTCTATGGAGTGCATGAATAAAGATAAATGAATTCATAAGCCTGCCTATGACATTCTAAAGCGTTCAATGGCATCGTCAGAAGGCTGGTTCATATGTCGAGACTTATGAAATTCTCAGATGCTTTTTGCTCGGTGAATAATAAATAATCCATGGATAAAAAACTTATGGAATTCATTCCAACATTGTAATGAATTTCATAAGACTATTCTATGGAAATCATTATTTCTACTATGTTTTCTCCTTATAAATGTCAGCAATTTTCATAAATGGGCACCTATGGCGTTCATTCGAACATTTCCATAAATTTTATAAGACTCTTATGAAAATAATAAGAGATGAATTTGGAAAATTTTCCCTCCAAATCATAAGATAGACCTATAAAATCCATTTTGAATCTTTATGTCTGAAAGTCATAAGACGTTTTTATGGAAATTCAATGTAAATTTTGCTCGGTGTTCTACACTACAAAACATCTAAGACAAGACATGACAATCGGCTTCTTATTTTTCCTTCGACATTCTTCTTTTCGCCTATTTTCACCCTGCCGAAATCCGAGGGTCTGCCCCTAAGAGAAGAGAAGACAATCGCGTAGCCAATTTGATCCAGTCCTAATCTCAATATTGAACCAGCTTCTGATTGGTCGTTTTGCCAGTCAAGAGCGTTCATAATATTTTCAAACGGGATGATAAACAGTGCTGCTGAGTTTATTTTGGCTACATTTCATATACATGAACATTTCATGCAAATTGAATGAATACCCTGAATGACGATATAACTACGTGTATTGTTAAGAGAGACACAAATAAACTTAAAATTCAATTTTTAAATGCAGCTAGTATTGTGAATTCTTGACTGAGGGTCGATATTTGAGGTACATCAATTGTGAATATCATGCAAATGAAATCTGGCAACGATGGATGCTTGTTGTCTTTGGAATTACGACAGGGCCTGGTAGATAAAATTAAGAAGAGCAAGAAGCCTGTTGTCGTCTCTTCTCTTAGGTCTGCCCCAAAGGGAAGAAAACAGGAGGGTGTCACTCCTGTCATCCTCTATGGAGATATACCAGCCCCCTGCTAGGCAGCCATTTTGTCCTAGCCAACATCTGCCTTTGTTCAAATCAAAACAACCCAATGCTATTGCACAGGCGACATGGGCCTAGATGCGGCTAGGCCCACATATGTTGACTACTGTCAAAGTCTGTATATCTCCATAGAAGATGACAGGAGTGACACCCTCCTGAGATATACAGACTTTGACAGTAGTCAACATATGTGGGCCTAGCCGCATCTAGGCCCATGTCGCCTGTGCAATAGCATTGGGTTGTTTTGATTTGAACAAAGGCAGATGTTGGCTAGGACAAAATGGCTGCCTAGCAGGGGGCTGGAAGAAAAGCGTATCAGGATAAGAATAAGAAGAGTGGCAGATTTGACAAACACAAAACAGATTCAAGATAATTTGTATAAGGTGTATGCATGTGTGTACAATAATATTATTGGTGGCAAACGCCTTGAGAACCTCATAAAGGCTGAAAGCACTAGTTTCTATATTCGAAACATTGTTTTAATTAATTTCTATTTTAATAACCTCTTTTTTATGGGAAGTAAAGCAGTATTTACGCAATGTAGATGTTGCCAATTGTAAAAACAAAACTCTCGCTTTACGTATGCCTATACCTTATCTGGTATCATCTTGGGTTTTCACGTCATTTGCAGTTTGACAAGACCAAAATTTGATAAGACCATAATTTGATATTGAAAAGGTCTATCCCTGAGAATCATCATAGGAAGGGCAATCCCTCGCCGAAATCTTCCGAACAGTGTTGCTATTTTTATTAATGAAAACGGAGTTTTGTTAATTTATTTTATTCCGACAATGTTTTGTATCTTGAATCCACTATATTGATGGAAGGCCCCGTTTTTCCATGTCATGAGTGTTTAGTAAGGTTTAATGAAGTCATTTTCTGAATAATTTTAGATTATAGTGTGGTTTCTGTCTTATTTTTGTTACGGTTAATCAACTACGTATACGGTAAATGCATGATAAATACTTGTTTCACTTTGCCGGACAATTTCAGTTCAATTTAGTCATTTTTACTTTTTTAACGATACTAATTTTATTTGTCAAAAATAATGACAATCTTTTCCTATAAATATAGCAACACTGCCAACCATCATTTCGAAAGCCCTGCAGTAACATTGCGTACGGTGCAAAAATTCAGAATCAACCAATCAGGAGCTGGACCATTCTGACGTAAAATTGCAACAAAACGCCCCCCCCCCCCCCCAATTAAGCAATCCATTAGACGTTTGTTTGACAATCCAGCGGTGGGTTCTGTTAACAAGTCTACTCCTGCGAACAGAAAAACTCGTCTGACAAACATCTTTTTTCAATCCGATTCGTTTGATGTTGGATCGAATCAACGATATTGTCGGACGTCGAACCCCTTGGAGTAAAGTCAGAAGAAGTAAAAAAGAAATAATCAGCTGATCAGAAACGTCTCATGGATTGCCTAATTTTCACGTTTTGTCTTAGCACAACATGTGTATGGGTGTGAGGTGGGCCATCCCAGGAACTGTATAAAAATTTGGGAAAATTTTCTCAATGAGTTGTACTGTGAGATAAAGTAATAAAAAAAATCGTTTTTTTTTAATAAAACTTTTTAATCCACCTAACAGTGTGATGAGACATTTCTTATAACTCTCATCACTCTCTTCGGATATTATATCGTTTGAGAACATTTAGAACTTGATGTTTCGCGATGTTTTTGATAACACATACTACATGGGATAGTGGCAGGACTCAGAGAATCGCTCAAATCAGCATAGGACAACATCAGTGCTAGAAATCTCAAACCAAATCAATGGGAAAGCGAAAAAATGGCCCATAAAATAGACATTCCAACGAATTATTGTTAATGCTCTGTTAATAAAATATCTAAATTGTGGTGGGAAAACTGAATTTTCCTAAAGGGGTTATTTATTTATCATTCGCATGTATGAAAAAACCGTTATGTTTACATTTGTGAGTATCGCCCTTTTCACAAAAAAAGCGTTGAAATGAAATCGCAGCTCCTGATATCACGTTATCTCTGAAGTGCATGCGTGCATAGTTCCAAATTTTACTTCGACATCGACTTTTTCTAAAGGTGACTTCCCAGTAGTATCCTTGATTTGAATTATTACCGCTAATCCTAATGCCAAAGAACAAATAAAAACCTCTCGAAAACGAACCGTTTGGGGAAATCATCATCATTACTGGAATTTTCATTTTCACGAAACTTTTCGATAGCCTTCCGTCAGTGCTCCGAAAATCTAGCGAAATCGTCTTAGGGCACCAGCGGGTCTAATTCAGAGCTATCTGCGCGGCGAGTTAAATCTGTAAAGAACACTAAAAATTATTTTCCATTCCATAATTTTCAGTTCAGCAATTCGAGAGATCGTACTCACCGCAAGCCATGAAAAATAGACTACGTTGTGAAGCGATGGTCACTATTTATTAAAAAATCACGGTTAAATAAAAAATTAAACTATTAAAAATTTTCAAATAGTTTATAATTTTCACAAACTTATTAGGAAAAATTGTTTAATAAGCTTTCGTGATATTGTGTAGGAAAAAAGCTGAAAATTTCAGTATTTTCTCTATCTGCTACATATAAACCCTTAAGTATACCAATTAATTGGTATACGAATTGGAATAGGTTCGCCAAATTTTGGAAGAAGTCTATAAAATAACCTCTTGAAAGCTACCTAAAAATTGTTGTAGTTCGATGCAATAAAAAAATCATATTTGGCAATTCATATTTGGCTGATACAATTGGGGTGTCAATGTATTATAATAGATATTCAGCATTCGAAGATGTTTCTTGTGAACGAGTGTAGAACGACTTTGTTTCTACTTACTTGAAGTCAGCGGCGTAGCCAGAAATTCGGTTTGGCGGGGGTTTGGTGAAAATCGATCTTAATGTCCAAACGGCATAATTCCGAAACCATAATTTTTGAAGTTTTAAAATAATGCAGAATTATTTTCCAGAAAATAGTAACAAGGTTCGTGTCTTTAGCGAATTTGTTGCGACTTTATTGTAGTCATGAATATTAACCTGAGAAAATTCACCATAAATACTTCTTGAACGATATACCGTCAAAATTATTTTATCAAATGATGCGCTGTTTAACGTTTGTAAAACTCATCGAAGATACTAAACCTCCGAAATTGGCGGTTTCAAAATGATGTTATCTTGACCTTAAATTACTGTTTTTAAACATTTGACCTATACATACAATTGGTCATACAACAAAAATCAAATGCTCATCAAAATCGATCAGAACCTGCTAGAGTCGAATGGAAATCGTCATTTTTCATAAATTTCTCTCTACATTCGGAAAGTGTTATCCTCGTTATTAATCATATTACGTTTTCGTCTCAACTCGACGCATTCCCAAAATAAAAACCCGTTTTTATCCATCTAGTGGTGCAATTGTGCTTGTCTCATTTGTCCAGACTACGATTCCATGGCTGGTTATGTTCAATACAATGGTGGGAATGAATATTACATGTTCAGTACGATTTGCACGTACATACAATGGATCGACAGCCACGATCTTGAGATACTATGTGGTACTGAAACATCGTTTGAAACCAGCGGCGGATCATGGAGAAAGATCCGAGAGGTCCAGGTCCTGCCGAAAATTGTCAACTGGTTAAGAAATTTTAAATTAGTTTTAATTTTAAAGTAGCAACCCCTCACTACATACTCCCTCCGGGCCGGTATGATTGACGATTTTTAGAGTGATTGCATAACCTTTCTATATGAGAAAGGCAAAAATGTACCAAAGTCCAAGTCCAAAGTAAATCTTTGTCGAACATCTCAATGTTTCATGCATTTTAAAGTCATTTGGCATCAAAAATACAAATTTGATTTTGAAAATTTTTCATTTCAGTTTATATGAGAATTTGCTGTGTGATTGCACTCTTCAACTCGTAACTCCGGAACCGGAAGTCCAATCAATAAAAAAAAATCAATAGCAGCCGATGGGAAGGTTGTACCTTTCATTTGAGACTAACTTTGTGTAAATCGGTCCAGCCATCTCTGAGAAACTGAGGTCACATTTTTTTCCACATACACACACAGACATTTTCCGATCTCGACGAACTCAGTCGATTGGCATATGACACTCGGTCCTCCGGGTCGGGATTAGATTGACGAATTTTAGAGTGAATGAGAAAGGCAAAAACATTTTTGGCAAATGTTGAAAGTTATGCATTTTTTTGTGAGCAGTTCTATGTTTCATAGACATTAAATCTATTTTAACTTCGCGTCCTTTTAAATAAAGACCCTTATTACAATACATTTCTACAAAAACGAGATCAATTTGAAAATAAATCTGAGGATTATGATTGATTACAGAACTCTGGAATTTTCTATTGGAATGTTTTCAGGCAGGAATTTGATATTGATGCAATTAGACAACTGTGAAATCAAAACCAATAGATCAGTTACATATCAGGATCCCATTCCGACAATTTATCAAAAGTCCTAATGATGTTAACAACAGGTTATCAATCCACGGATCAGATAATTGTTATTGTATTATTGAATTAAATCAGTCTGCATCAATAAATTTTCAACTTCAATCCAATATTTTTTTGGGTGTTGTGGGGAGGGGGGGGTGTTGTACGGTGTTAAACCCCAAAACCTTCTCTTGGCTACGCCGTTGCTTGGAGTTATTTTTTTCGCTTTTCATTTTCCGATATGTTTCAGATCGATCCGATGGTTATAAGTTAGAAAAATTGCAGTGAGAAGGTTCGCACAAATGAACATTTTTGTATTGATAAGGTATCAAGTTCTTTCCAGACAACTTGGAAGTGTTCGGTGATTATTTCTAGCGGTTGTAGATAGAAAAATGAAATACAAAATTCTTTTTATCGTAATAATGTTTGGCTTATTTCAATGGATTATTACTATATTGAACAAAAAATGGGCGACAAAAGGTAATCCACAAACAACAAGCCATAACTTTTAAAGTATCCAAAATAGATACTTTATGTCTGCAGTAAAGTTATTCGCAAAAGTAAGAGCTACAAATTTGCTGAAGGCGTCATTTCGATATAATCACTTCCAAGAAAATTTGTGAAAATATCTCACTCATAGGGAGATTAATCAGTAAAAGCACAATACCAAAAGAAAGGGCGTATTGCCTCCGTTATATTCTCCAAAGATACTATTGACCTAAAATAAGCCGTTTTGGCGTTAATAATAGATTACATGTTTTTGGTCATATTTCTGGCAATGGGAAATGATAAAAATCTTTCGTCCGCATTTAATGTTAAATATCTCTTTTGATAATAGTCCGATTTCTACAATCTATAGCTTGTTCGAAAGGTATTCGTTAAAGCTGTCTAAAAACATATAAATTGTTAATCTATATTGTCAATTTCGGCAGATAATTTAAAAAAACTGCAAAAAACGCCATTTTTATGCATTCAAACATTCATATCTTGGAAACTAAACATCAGAATCAAAAACAAATTAATAGCGTTCATACTGTTTTTTAGTTCTTTCATTTAAAATTGGTTTGGATAAGATCGGTTCAGCCATTGCTGAGAAACACGAATGAGAATTTGTCCGTTACATACACACACACACACAGACACACACACACACACAGACATTGTCCCAAATCGTCGAGCTGAGTCGATTGGTATATAAGACTCGGCCCTCCGGGCCTCGGAAAAAATCTTGAAAGTTTGAGCGAATTCTATACATTTCTTTTATAAGAAATGTAAAAAGGTATGCAACCTCTTAGTAACCTCCAGCATAGCGCATTTCCAGGGCTAGATCGTGGCTCTGATATCTTGTAGACTCTTAGTTACCTGAGTGCATATAAGGAGAGTGACGACACTGTCAAAATTGGAACAATGATTATTTAACAGTGTCATTCCAAACGAGTCAAATCCATGTATTTTGAGAGGTCGTTTGTTCGTTTGAAATATTACTGACAGATAATCATGACAGTTGTCTTCACTTTCTTTACATACACTCTGTTAGTTACATATACCAATATTTGATAACAAGCTCTTGCTTTGACTTGCTTCTAATATTTATAAACGATTAAACTTGTATTTTTTGCAACTTACTTTTTCTTGAATAAAGAACAATAAGTCTATCTCTAACCCCCGCAGAATATTGCAATTATCATGGCATATTAGGCCGGAAATTAACGTTGTGGAACATTTACTAGGTAAAAATGAAGTTGCGTCCAGCACCTCAAAATCAGAAGCCAGCACCACCTGCGAAAAAACTAATCCCGACGATTGGGGGTTCTAGTGACGCGAAAGTTCAAGATGCAAGGAAAACATGATAGCAAACTCAAAATTGCGAGAGAATGATGTATGATCCTCAAGATGCTGCTGACGAAGTAACAGAATTTCTAAATGATATTACTATGTGGATTCCTGTTCCAGTTTGCAAAAAAAAAACATTCCGAAACCGATCTGCATTGATTGTTGCGTATTGGATGGATTTCATACAGAAATTATTTAGAATTCCGAACAGATTACCGGATAACTATTTTGACAGAGCAATGTTAAACTGCAGCTTCAATGGTCTCAGATAAATATGGATTATGTACTCAAAAAATCGGACCTGTACTCAAATATATGTTGAGTTTTTTAACTGGATTAAAATCTCATAAATCGTTAAGCCTAAAGTAAATAACAATTGTGCTTCTATCACTGATTGACACCGAGAGCAGATTTGTTCTATTTATCAGTAAAAAATCACTTGAGACGAGGTTGTATATAACAAGTTTATCGCAAAAATCTATTCTTGGATCTGTGAAAGCAAAATATTCTGCGGTACAGCTCTGATCGGCCAAACTATTTTCCATCTGGTGCCCTGTGAAACATGATCAAACAACTGTCCACTTTAAAACCAGAAACCCCAACACAAAGGGTTCACGGGCAAGAGAGCAAAACACGATTGTGTCTGACGCTATTTAGGAACAAGTACAAACATTGTGATTTGGTAGAAATAAGTAACACACTCTGATAGTCCGGTCACTGTCTGCTCTAGAACCCAGCTGCTCGTGCTGTCTGTGTGTGCCCCTTTTTGTGTGGGGTGATTAATATTCAAATTAGGCGTATTTTCTTCAGTTCGCGGATGCCAACCACGCTCCGATGGTGAACTGGTCGCTTGATGACACTGCTGTGTGCTGTGGGATGATCGTCGGGTTGGGAAAATGGGGAGGAAAATAACAAAAACAACAATTGAACCGAACGAAATCAGTACTGGCACGAATGGCGATCTATAAATATCAGTCAAGCCGCATCTGCGACGTTTCTTTATTTTGGACCCGTTCTTTACCGTTTTCAGCAGAATATATTTGCCAAAGCAGAGGAGGGTGTCTTTGTTAATAACTTTTAGAACCACGATTTTAATGTTGCAAGAATTGTATATGTAGAGCAACCTGATTGAATAAAACTGATTTTAGCAACGAATCCAGTCGGAATAAGTTGGTTTTCGCCGAAGTTTCAGCTATGTATAATGAAACAATCAGTGTCACTGGCGACCAGTGTCAGTGGTTTCGGAATACACGCTGTTTATGAAATTCGAACACGTGCTTCTTGATACAGACTAGTTTTTATGCGGTTTACGGTAACCAGGTGTCCTCTCACACTGAATACTCTCAATTTAATATACGGATTTTTGCGGATGCTGGTGACAACTTCATCTGTGTAAATTGGCTTGCAGCCAAGGCCAGAGATTGGATCCACGTGTGGAGTGAAAGAGTGAGGGTCAAAAACGGAGAGAGGGGTTTCAAAGGGGAGTGGAAAATCAGGAAACTAAAGGGACAGCCTAATAGGGTTGCAGGAACTGTTAACGTAGAACTATGCTTCTAAATATAGACTATTTTGATTATTATATTCATTATTTGTTAGCATATTCGGATGCATAATAACGATAGAAATATTGTGCGTTTACTCTCTTGGCACATACGGGGTCGGATTTTCCAAAGATCATTTGAGTTATTGCCAATGCAACGCACAATGATTTTTGTGCACGATCTGGTAGCACTTCCACTGACGTTTTTCTTGGCTACACAAATGCGCAATCACCAGCTGATGCTATTTGCTGATTTCTTTCGCGGAGTGTTTAGAAGCGACTATAACGTCCCTTCAGATGAGTATTAGGAAACACTGCCATCGGAAAACATAAATCTTCCTCGCCCCGTTGTAAATGTATCCGACGTCTTGAAGGCTCCGAGTGCTGTTGATTCATCGAAAGGCCCGGGCCCGATCATTTCTCGCCCCAAATTTATAAGAAACTATGCCTACGTTCTGTCTCTTCCAGCAGGCCTGAGTGCAGAATTGCAAGGGGAGGGTTCTGATTTTTAATCGTTTCTTATAAAAGAAAGGTATAGAGACTCGCAAACGGAGGGCCGAGTATTGTGTACCAATCAACTCAGCTCAACATATTAGGTAAATGTCAGTTAAGAAGGACTGCGATGGACGCCGCTGCCTGCGGGCTTGTTGTAATGTTCGATTGGTAGTTAGCCTACAGCTACAGGCTAAACCTACAACTTCAGTAGGGATTGTAGAGTTTTTCCCATTAAGTTCTTGTCACTCGGTCTCACGAACACTTCTGCAGCTTCCTGGTTGAAAACAATCCCATTTGCTTCTGCCGGCTTTGTTTATTATTTTCCACCAGCTAGTGATGTAGTATTTGTATCATGTGACGTGTACGTACATGAGCGGTAGAAAAGTCTATCGCTTCTTATTTTTGCATGCTGTCCAGCCTTCGCAGTATACCTAACCTGTGCAACTAGGCTGCAAATATCGTCACCTATTCAGACACGAACCGATCCGGAGGTGTCGACCAAAATGATTTACATCTCTTCACAACCACCTTCGCAGGGTTTCTTATGCTTCTTGGCGCTACTCGTTCCTATTTATCTGCTAGCTGGTGCTGAGAGCTTCTCGCGCTTTTTGGTGAGCCACTAAGCTTCTCCGACGGAGACATCATCGGCGGTAAAATTTCTACAGACAACGATATTCCAATTTTCTACGACCTCGTGTTCTTGCTCCTTAGCTCTCATTCCTAGCCCTTTGAGCGACCTTGGCTGTGTAACTGGTCTACTTGCTAATATCGAAAGTTATCGAATCGTGAACCGATCCAGAGCGGTCGATCAACTTGACATACCTCCTATTCCAGCCACCCTTACCCCTTTTTTCCTTGACTTCTTCAACGAGTTGTTTCCAGAGTGACTAAACTTAAATGACAGTTTATGCGTCAAAACGGCTCGCAGTACAATTTTTTCCTTAATATTTTTTAAAGCTATTCAAAATCCTCATGGGAGGTCTGTGATACAAGTTATGGGCTTCCCCATTCAGGAAGTGGTACAACGCTCATACGAGGGCTTCGTGATCGCCAAAATCAACAGCGTCTTCGTGTGTAGCTGTTGCGCTCCTCCAAAGTGGACAATGGAGCAGTCCAGCATAATGCTGGAGCAGATAACCGAGCAGTTGATCGGTCGGAAGTCGGTAGTCATTAGTGGTGACTTCAACGCCTGGGTTGTGGAGTGGGGCAATAGAGTAACCAACACAAGAGGGTATATCCAGCAGGAAGCTCTTGCGGAGTTAGACGTACGATTGTGCAATGAAGAATCTGTTAGCACATTTCGGAGAGACGGGAGGGAGTCTATCATCGGCGTCCTTCATTGACGGCGAACATGGATTGGAGAGTATGCGAAACGTATACGCATAGTGACCACCAGGAGATTCGCTAGCGTATCGGTCAACGGAACCCTGCTAGAGTACAAAGAAGGATGACCGGTGAGCAAAAGTGAAAGATGAACCCGAGCAAAGTCGAACATCAAAATTACAACAAGTAGAATTTATATTTTGATAATAGCATCAAATTGAAGTCTCAGATTTTTCAAATATGACATCAAATTTTGATCTCATTTTGTTATCCTTGTTTCTTAGAAGAATTTTCTATGTTTACATTTCTTGGGTGAAACATCAAAGTGAATGCATATTAGGGTGTCCCAAAATGACATCATGTTAAAAAAGTCATCGGGCTCACTTCTTAAATGAAAGGTTAGGGTATTAGAACCACTTTCTTCTTCGGAGTGAGTTTGCTAAAACGCTTCCTACTGGTGGCGACTTTTGATTTTTTGAAAAATGGGCCGATTTTGGATAAAATTTTAAATTTATGCCTGTTGAAGTGGTCCTGAACTGTCTTAGATTTTTTTCAGCATTTTTTTATTTTTCTGGAGATCCAAACGGAGAAGTTTGGTTAGTTATTTTGTACAAATTTGGAATTGTAAGAGCGGCAGGGCCATTAAAACTTAGTAAAAAGTGAAATTTTTGGAGTTTTTCAGTATTTTTTCTTCAAAACTGGGTATCTACAAAATTTTAAAAGTACAGAAAACACTTTATATAGTTGAGCCGAATTCAGGGGCGTAATTTTGCTGAAGAAAGTGTATAGCTACGGCCAATGGGGTATAAGTTATTTACGTTTTTGTTAAATAACCTTTTGACATTTTATGATATTCATAAAAAATAACACTGTTCTACAAAATAAAACAACTTAAGTGGGCTTAGTCCGCATGATATTTTTCGGAAAATAGAAGGAAAATGATGAAAAATGGCGTTTTTCGCTTGTCTCTAGTACATCAGAATCGGTTTTTATGAGCATTTGACGATTGTTTTTTTTAAATATTTTCTATATTAATAGCCACCTAGCGGGTTTGAAAATCACTAAAATTAAACAAATATGTCGAGTTAATGGCAAGTTATGGCGTATATTTGAAGGCTGAATTGATTAACGTACTTACATTTTGTATATAAAGTCTTATTTTCATGTTAGGAACTTTGAAGTGGAGAAAAATGCAGAAGAGTGAGGTGAGTGCTGAAAAACTGATATTTACTGTTTAGATCACATAATTCCGAAATAGTCAAATTTGGGGCAAATATCCTCGAAAAAGTTTTACAACAGAATACAGCGCATCTTCTGACACAATCGTTTTGTTGAAGATGCCTCCTAGAAGTAATTATGGAGAATTAACTCTTCAAAAAATAATTAGAGACTTGGCGTCATTAGCAAAGTTATTATTTTTATGATTTAAGTTACAAAAAAGTCATCAGTTGCTCATTAAACCTCGTCCTGACATACTAAAGACGTACAGAAAACGTCATTATTCATAATTTTCCTTCTATTTTTCGAAAAACAATGTGTGGTCAAAGCACATTTGAACTTTTAAAATTTTGTAGATACCCAGTTTTGAAGAAAAAATACTGAAAAACACCAAAAATTTCACTTTTTACTAAGTTTTAATGGCCCTGCCGCTCTTATAATTCCCAATTTGTACAAACTAACTAACCAAACTTCTCCGTTTGGATCTCCAGAAAAATACAAAATGCTGAAAAAAATCTAAGACAGTTCAGGACCACTTCAACAGGCATAAATTTAAAATTTTATCCAAAATCGGCCCATTTTTCAAAAAATCAAAAGTCGCCACCAGTAGGAAGCGTTTTAGCAAACTCACTCCGAAGAAGAAAGCGGTCCTAATACCCTAACCTTTCATTTAAGAAGTGAGCCCGATGACTTTTTTAACATGATGTCATTTTGGGACACCCTAATGCATATTTTGCCATTAAAAAAATTCAACATCTCAATGAGCTTTCAATTTACTTCCACTTATATCAGAATTAGTTTTCTGTTGTGTTGTCATAGGACAATTTTACTGCTCTCCATTTTGATCTTTTAACCGTTAAAACGACCAAAACGACAACAACCTGAGTAATCATTTCCCGAACATCACAACATCAAGTTTAGTTTTCAATTTGTTGTCAGACTCTGCTCGGGAAGCCTTCAACAAAGACCTCTCGTTGAGGCACTTCGGCCGAACGGCGGGACCGAGAACGTGGATGCGGCTGACCTAACAAGGAGGATTGTGGCGGCTTTTGGCTAACTAACGCAGAGGCATCGAAGCGACTGAAACCAAAGAAAGCCCCCGGTCCGGCTTGAATACCAAACGCGGTGCTGAAGGTTGCGATCCTGGCATATCTGTATTGCTGCCGAGGCCAAAGAAGCCACCGGGTGATCCCACCTCGTACAGGCCCATATGTCTGCTAGATACACTCGCAAAACTCCTGGAAAGAATCATCCTTAAGCGGTTGAACAAATTTACGCAAGGTGAGCGCGGACTGTCCAAGATGCAGTTCGGATTCCGCAAAGGAGCAATTCGGACAGTGCTCGAGAGTGCTGAGGAGGCATCTAAGCAGAAGCTAAGAGGAGATAGATACTACACTGTGGTCACGAGAGATGTGAAGAATGCAATTAACAGCGCCAACAGCCATCGCCGCAGCGCTGTACGAGATGAGGAACACCGTCTATCTATGCCAGATCCTGAAGAGCTACTTCCAGAGCAGAGTGCTGCTGTACAAGACAATTGAAGGGCAGAATTCAATGCGGGTGTTCCTCAGGGCTCCACGCTTGGTCCATGTCTTTGGAACAAGATGTACGATGGAATCTTAACACTGCGGCTACCCAGAAAATCATGGGTTTCGCGGAATACATGTCACTAACAGTGATGGGCGAGACACTTGAAGAAGTGGAGGGGTCGGTGACGGAGAAAATAGACGCGATCGAGAGCTAGATGAACGGGATCAAGCCGCAAATAGCTCACCACAAGACGGAGGTGTTGTCGGTCAGCAACTGCAAAGCGGTTCAGCGGATGCAGATCGACGTCGGAGGGCACGTGATTACATCGAAGCGTACACTGAAGAAATTGGGAGTGATAATCGACGACCGGTTAAGCTTTAACAACTACGACGACTACGCCTGCGAAAAGTCGACGAAGGCAATGAACGCAATAGCGAGAATCGTGCTAAACGTCGGCGGCCCGAGAAGCAGCATGAGATGTGTGCTATCTACTGTTTCGTTATCGATACTCCGATATGAAGGGTGCTGCACTGGAAACCAAGCCATCGACTCATCCCAAATGTGTCGGCTTGGATGCATAGGAAGCATGGAGAGGTCAATTTCCATTTGACGCAGTTTTTGTCCGGGCACGGATGCTTCCGCAAGTACTTGCATCGGTTTGGACATGCTTCGTAACCCCTTTGCCCGGAGTGTGCGAATGTGCTGGAGACACCGGAACACGTGGTCTTCGCATGCTCTAGGTTCGAAGAAGCTCGTAGGGGTATACCTGGTGTGACAGTTGACAATATCATCGAAGAGATGTGCCACAACGAGCATGCCTGGGACGCTTTCAACAGAGTGGTTACGAGCATACTCTCCGAGCAAGTGGCGAAGGGACCAACAAGAAGCCACAAATCGAGTTTCGCCGGGGAACTCTCCGACGGTGTAAACTAGATCCACCACTGGAGACCAGTTGAGTAGTACGCGAAGTAGCACCGGATTTGGGTCGTCGGAGCGCCAGTGAACCGGACGTCAAGCTTCACTGGAATCGCCGGACCGACCTAGATACCCTACCAGATAACTAGTGAGTAGGCTAGATCCCTTGCCGGGGATTAGACTGAGTAGGCCACGTCGCACAGCTAGCAGTGGGTCACTGGGGCGCCAGTGAACCGGCAGCTACGCTCCATCCGGAATCGATGGATGGACCTCAGCACCTACTGGCTGGTCCGTTGAGTAGGCTAGTACCACCGCCGGGGATTAGATCGAGTAGATCGGGACGAAGGGGGGAGCTAAATGGCTCACGGAAATGAACATCGATATCGGGAGAAATCTACCGCTCGGCTGCGGGAGAGCCTCTCTCGCCGGGGAATTCTCCGTTGGGGTAGGCTAGATTCATCGTCGGAGACTAGACCGAGTAGTTCGCAAACAAATAAGGGCGGTAACTGAATGGCTGATCGGGGAACTCGCGGGTTGTCCGGGCACCAGCGAATCGTAAGTAATTGTAATCGAGTATGTATGTAATGTAAGCGAGGCACGAGAGGAGTCCGTAAACGAGCACGAGCTGACACCTTAATCAAGTGGCAGCATCAGTGGGATAACGCTGTAAATCGTAGATGGACCCATCGACTAATTCCATGCCAGTCGGTGTGGGTGAACAGAGCGCACGGTGAGGTGAACTTCCACATGACGCAGTTCTTGTGTGGTCATGGCTGTTGCAAAAAGTATCTGAACAGGTTCGGTCACGCGAGTTCGCCGTACTGTATCGCATGCGAAGATGCAGAGGAAACGCCTGAGCACGTGGTCCTCGAATGCCTGCGATTCGAGCACGAGCGAAGCGAAATGAGAACCATTGTCGGTGAGGACGTTAACATGTCCAATATTGTCGAAAGAATTTGTGCGGACAAAGAAAAATGGGACGTGATGAACAGAACAGTCGTTCAGACCATGTCAACGTTGCAACGAAGCTGGCGAGAGGAGCAACGACCAGCAACGTAGCAGTACACGGCCTCGGGTCGTCGAGGCACCGATCAACCGGAAGTTACACTCCAACTGGAATCGCCGGACCGACCATGGCACTTGACAAGTCAGTGTGAGAAAGAGAGATATAGTAGACCACCGAGCGCTACCGGAGTAGGCTAGATCCACCGCCGGGGATTAGACTGAGCGCACGCATCGTCGACGATAGGACGTCGGAGTACCTGAGAACCGGAAGTCATCCTCCCCCCGGAATCGCAGGGCTGAACTCGGCACCTAACCGACCAGCATCGAGATAACGGTTTCGAGAGAAATTTCAACGTTGGGAAATTTCTCTGCGGAGTAGACTAGACCCACTGCCGGGGACTAGTTCGAGTAGATCGGGAAGTAGCACCGGCAAATGGTCGTCGGGGCGTCTGTGAACTGGAAGTCTCCCTCCACCCAGAATCGCAGGACCGACCTCGGCATCTGCCCGGGTAGCATCGCTTTCGAAAGATCTTCCACTGCAGAGGAACTCTTCGTCGGAGTAGGAAAGATCCACCGTCGGGGACTATTCCGAGTAGTCCGTAGCGAATCGCCGGCTTGAATCGTCGGGGTACCACTGAACCGGATGCAATCCTCCACCCGGAATCGCTGTACTGACCTCGCCATTCTGCCGGACTGCATCGAAGGAATAATAACGCGTCCATCAACGGTTGCGGGAAACATTCTTTCCTCGGAAAACTCTCCGCCGAGGTAAGCTAGCTCCACTGTCGGGGACTACGCCGAGTAGCACCGAACGCGACAAACCAGCAGTATAGGGTCGTCGGGGCATCAGTGAACCGGAAGCCTCCCTCCAACCGGAATCGCTGGATCAACCACGGCATCCAACTGGTCAACGTAGAGAGCAGGGCATGTAGAATATCATGCCGCGCAGGACTGATATGGCGGTTATAAGACCATCGAAATCTAGCACGACCACAGAGAAGAGAAGGGCCACTCGAAATCAAAACTTCTCACAATTCTTTTTAAAATAACTAGCGGCACGTGGTGTCGAAGCCCTGCAAAATACACTGTTTAGGCAACACATTAGTTCAAAATTATACGACGGTACTGGTATAAAATATCTAGCAAATTCATCCCCGATAATCCGACAAGTGGTCAGAATATGTTTTACCAAATAATTGTCATGCAATAATTAACCCATCTTTCAAACATTGACTGCGTTTTTGGGTTGCAAACGGATATTTTACTTTATCAACCTATCTTTTTCCATCGTAAAACGAAACTTTTAATGTTGAAGTATGTAAGCATACATTTACGTTTAAATATCGAAAATTTTGACTGCACAGTTAATTCTTAGCGCACAGTCCAAGAAAGATTTTCAATGGATATCTTCCCTATGGTTATTGTGTGTCCTTTCTTTTGAGAACCACCAAGCAAGTACATTAAATTTAAACACAAACAGCATTTTGTTAGCCAACCATTTTCCTTTTCCAGGATTCGATATAAGTTTTTTGGTCCTTATAAAAGTAAAGGAAATTAGTTTATAATTATTTTCAGTATTCAATATTGGAGGCATGTATAAATTCTCATGAGTACCTTTTCAAGGATTTAACATCGCATTTCAATTTTTACGAAATGTCACCAAGGTCTGTAAACCATGACAATCGTTCTGACTACTCACCAGTGCTGCCACAATTAAACCTGTACTGGGAGTTGAAAATTCTTCGTATTCTGTACCAACACAATGACAAACCGGATCATTTTATATAATTATTTTTCATTCGAGATAGTGATATACTGAGTTGGTGCTGATGCTGATATTTGGCTGCGAAAAACCAAAAAATTCCGACTCGGAATCAGTTGTTTCATTTGCGATAAAATTTCGCCAGAAACCAGTCAAAATTCCGGAGTGTTCTACTGGGTAATGTCAAAATCAGCTCCAGTTCAAATTCTCGTTGTCATTTTGTTTTCAACCTAAACTGAGCTGCGGCCATGTCCACATTGGAAGCTGTGTTTCAGTCTAAAAAATCTTTTGACCATCTGTTTTGCTTTGAACAGAAGGAAGATCTGTGTAAAATTTCCGAAAAATCTATAAAACATTGAAATATTTTCAAAAATCTGTGGAAATCGGTGAAATTTTCATGAAAATGTTAAAAAACTGTCTTCTGAAAATTAGGCAATCTATGAGACGTTTGTTTGACAACTCAGTGGAGGGTTTTGAAACAAGTTTGTTTTGCTTTACTCCTGCAAACACAAACACCTTTCATTAGTTCCGATTCGTTTGATGTTGGATCGAATCAACGGTTTTGTCGGACGTTGTGCCCAGCAGTGCGGAGTAACGTCAGAAGAAACAATCAAGAAATAATCAGCTGATCCAACACGTCTCATGGATTACCTGATTGTTAAATAAATCTGTGACATTAAAGAAAAATTTGTGAATGTGCCCTGGTGAAAAACCCTGGCTGGGGCCTGTGTTGACATTTGGATGCGAGATGTGACAAACTTGTATTCAATCAAATAAAACAAATGAAGCCTATGGGTGCTTACAGAGTGGCGGCGATAAGCTAAGCTGAGGCTAGAGCTGAGATTAGAATGCGAGATGATGTCAGAGTGAAAGCCGAGCGGATCTGCACCGGCTAACTGCTTTTACACTGGCAGGCTCCATTTGATATGCTGCAAGCAGCTTTCTCGCATCTCGCATCCTACTGTCAGTACCACCCAAGTAACCCATAAGCGTTATAACGTAGCCTAATATCTGCTTTAGATCCACATATAATGCTGTCTTAAAGAGCCGTGAAGCCTGATATAATGCTGGTATTATGCCAGAAAAGGCGAAATATAGTGCTATTACTGTGCATAGATTGACAGCTCTTTTCTGCAGTACTAATTCTATTAGCATTAGTTCCAGTTGGCTGTCATTGTCCGCCATGGCTTTAAAACATTTCTTATGTTTCCTTTCGGTATGATGAGCAAAAAGGAAAAATTTTAAAATAAAATGTTCTGTTTAAAACCGTAATTGACTTCTCTTCTTAACTTTAGTAAGTCTCGAACTGAGGTACCTTGCCTCGTCCTTCACGGTAAGTGCGCTGCGTTTGCTCCCTAGACTATATTGCATATGTTCGATTGAAGTGAAATATGCCCAATATAATCTTCAAGAAGAGTTGAATAACAAATAAACCCATAGCATTATATCGGCTTTTTATTTGCTCTATATTGGCAGTAAATGCACTTGTAAAGCTTACATGCTTTAAAGATGCTTGAAAAATGTACGCGTTATATCAGCTTTATATACGCATATAGAGCCAGTGATAATGCCATATGTCGGTTGCGCAGTTATGCATTATTGATGCTAATATAGAGCTTTGTTGCATTGTTAATGCTGTAATGGAGTTTAAATGCAACATTAGTGCAAATGTATAGCCAATATAGTGCAATGGCTTAATGCTTATGGTTACTTGGGCAGCACATACACAGTTTCTCGCCGCCACTCTGTAAGCGGCCTATCACAGTAAACACAAGCAATCCGCGCAGATCCGCTCGGCTTTCATTAGGTTTGTTTCAATAGACGGTTCTTGCTCCTAGTTGCTCCGTAGCAAACAGGAACAAAAAAACTTGCTAATTTTTAATTCGATTTGCTACTAGAAGTAGAAAAGGAGAAGTACTTCCAGATGCTCCTGGTACTGTAACAAACCTCTTTTGACATCAATGCATTGATTTGCTGCAAGCAAGTTTCTCAAATCCCGCATCCTAATGTCAGTGCTAGCTCCAGCCCAGTTTCTCGCCATCACTCTGTCAGCGGTCTAACTCAACATTGATAACCTGTTTACTGGCATTCATCGCAGTGTTAAATTATTTTACCTGTCGTGTTAAAAAAATCTGTACCAAACTGTACTTTTTTACAAAAATATGTTATCCGTATCATGCAGAATCTGTACCAACAATACTCGAAAAATCTGTACCTTTCTAGATAAATGTGTACTTGTGGCATCGCTGATACACACTCTTCAGATCTGCGTACCGAGAAGCTATTCTTGAGCGTTTTTTCAAAACGTCATATCTGCAATGAGTTACTCTCTTTGTTTACTTGCTCTTTCGATTTTTACGGCGTCACTATAACACTTTTCACTTATTTTACAGTACAGATCGAAAGACGGTGGTTTTAACTAGCATATTATGCAAAGAGTTGAGGGATAAATGTTAAAGTGACCGAATTATTAACAGAAGAGAAAGTAAACAAAGAGAGTAACTCATTGCAGATATGACGTTTTGAAAAAACGCTCAAGTATTATTAATCAGTTACTCAGCAGCCAAGTTAAAGAATTTTTCTAAAATAAATTTAAAAATAGTTAAACTGTTAGAGAAAACAACTGCTGTTAAGACCGACGATGGCGAGATTGTATACGTTCATTGGGTCATTAAGCCATATGTTGTTTTCGATTTTTTCCGATGCAGCTGACGTTTTATCGAACTTTTTTTTATTTTTTTGTTCGAAAAATTACAAATATTTTTTTTTTAAATTGAATTATCACGACAAAATCTTCCATTGGATTCTCTAATATCTGCTAAGTGCTCATGTGATCTTAAGTAC
This sequence comes from Topomyia yanbarensis, assembly GCF_030247195.1. NCBI lineage: Eukaryota > Metazoa > Arthropoda > Insecta > Diptera > Culicidae > Topomyia > Topomyia yanbarensis. The sequence continues at coordinate 329,799,324 of NC_080672.1, read as the reverse complement.
TCACATTAGCTGTAACTGCATTGGATTGGAATTCAGAAAAAAAAGTTTACTTCTTCAGCTTAATTATCACAAGCAATATTCATGACAAATGGAAAAATCCACCAGCCATGCGGAAGATCACGTTCCATTAGTTAGAAAGAGGGCTCTGCAATCATATGCTGCTTAGCAAAGGTTCCTTATGAGTTACTCTTCAATATGCAAAGTTAATAAAAGCGGACCAGGTAATTAGAGAACATTTCGTTGAAACTGGATGATTCTCCGGACGCCCCGCAAAAATAACAGATAATGTCGTTTTAGAAAACGTGCGTTCAATGATTACATACAAAAATAAGCATAATATCAATCAGAAAAGTAAAATCTATTATACGAAACGCAATAATACATGTTCTGTTATTTCCTGTACGCTTTAGCGAAGCTCGACCTTATCGCCTGCAACAATTTATACGAGCCAGTGTCAAAAGTTATACTAGTTGAAACGTCATACGGGTGCACTCTCAAATCAAAGCAAGGAAAACCAGCAACAAATGCGATTCGCTTTTGTGAGAACTTTCCTAATTTTTTTTTTCGAAGTGGTACTTCTCTGCTCTGACGACCAGCTAGACCTGGAATCAAGTGAAGTGCATTAGCACGCCTTCCCCGAAGTAGTCATTTCAAATGGAATCCGGGGGATCAGGCAAAAGTCGGACTCCTTGGTGGATTTTAGAGAGGTAGGGTTTCAGAGTTATCTTCTCTGTTCAGAGTCCCTCACTCTGGCACACGATGGCCGAAATCGGTAGTATGGTCTAACTACTGAACGTGTTCTGAGTCGGCGTAAACGCTTTACTACCACGAAAAAAAAATACACACACATGCAGACATTTTCCGATCCCGACTAACTAAGTGGAAGGGTATAAGAGATTTGGCTCTGTGGGCCTCAGTTGTAAAGACGAAATTCCGACCAACTGCATAACTTTTCTATTAGAAAAAGGCAAAATAAATGCATGAATAAATATATTTTTGTCTGGAAAACAGAATAAAATTTAACAATATTTTTGACGAAGATGTCAAATCTGTTTGTAATAGCTGCTCCATTATGCAAATAATTTTAAAATATTTCCTTTCTCTCAGGGTTTTCTCGGACAAAAAATACAATATTTTAAAAGTGGTGTTTTTATAATTTAATTTTCAATATTTTGGATTTTTGAAACATGTAACAAATTTTTTTAAGTATATATTTTTACAGAGAAGATATGATTACCTGCAACTAATTCTCGGATTTGCTGAACAAACAATGATTTTCGAATCGCCAAAAGTTCGAACCCTGACACGGAAGGATTATCAGTGTCAGAAGGATAGCTGCACTAGTAATGCAAATATTCTGTACGTTAAGTATCGGATGCGAAGTCTGCGAAAATTTCGCAAAGGAATTGTAGTGCCATGGTTTTGCTACGTACAGCCGCTCAGGCCGTTACGAAGTAACAACAGAGAGTGGCCAAATAATTATCCCGAAATCAGTAAGTTATCAGCTATAATCAGTTATTTTTACAAATACTAAAATGCATAAATTTGCAACGACAGACAGTTGTGTATATAAACACTTCGTGAAAAAACATCGTTGCCTTGCTGCCCGGTGTTATAATTGCCCCAACAGACAGTCGCCACAGAGTAAACCGCGCATTCTCATATTTCAAACTTGCTTTGTGAATCGGTGGTAAACAGCGTTACAGGAAGGAGAATCTTCACTAACTGAGCAGCAGACAAATGCAAGCATTCATGTGTGGATGGGACAGTTCAGATATACATACTCTGAAAATTGTTAAATGCTTTAATCCAGTCATCTTCTAACTATTCACGTATATGACCGATATGTCATATTGAAAGCTATAGTGAATTAAAATCGTAATCTCTCCGACCAAACCTCAAAATCTACTGAAATAGCGAACAAACCATCCAATTTTTCACTCACTACCAACAATTAAAGGTACAGGCCTGCCGAAAATAAAATATATTTGGCCCGATCTCGTAGGTGGCTATAATAAATCTGATTACATACAGAAAATATGTCGACAAAATGGTTTGTAGGTAGTTGGGGGCGCACATTAAAAAAGAAGATAGATTTATGCTGAAAATTCCCTCGCCTTCCTATATACTTTTAGTTGGGTACATATAGTCTATGGTTGTAGTAGTTCAAGATTCAAAGATTAGCCCGTTTGACTAATGTATAGCAATCAACTTTTAATTTTATTAATTATAAGCAGCTACAGAAATATACATCTTGATTTGTGGTAATTTGTGAATAATTTTGTTCAAATCAAACAACCACGTGTGAAGGTTTCTCTCTTAACAAATCTAGAGATATCCTAAAACGCTTCCCTCCAAATAAGAGAAAAGTTACAGCAAATATATCTCGCCCATCTCGCGCGATCATAATTTTGCTCAATTTTCTCTTCAGTTCACGTCGAAAACTTCCACTTTCTGTGCCACTCTTGAACACTTGACTTTCGCGCGTTTTCCGCGACGGACGCATTTCCACGCGATTCATCTTTCTGTTTTGGCTATTTTCTCGATCGAACGTTGAGCTGGCGACTACTGACTTTCGTTTTTCCTTTCGGTATTTTCAAGATCACAGTGAAACGCGAATCGCATTGATTTTTTTTGTCGAATTTGATTTTGAGTGCGTGTGTATGGACGTAAGTGTGAGTTCAATTAAACTAAAGCGATCCCTCCAGTAAATCTGCCATCATCCGATTAAGTGAAACCGCACGTATATGATCGCAACTGAGCTAACAGGTAGTGATCCGACTGTGTTGAGGAAATCGATCCCATCCCATCAACATATACCTAGCTGGTTGAGGCGTAGTGTACTACCGGAAGCGTAAACGATGCGTGATATTTTCAAATCAATCATTATACTGCACAGAGGTTCCGTTTGTAATTCATAGTGCAGCTGAACGGGTCATAAATCTTAACCAAGAGGAAACCTCAGCGGAGGTCATTAAGCAGTGAGAAGACAAGGAAAGTTACAGAATTACACATCTGTGAAAATTTATCCATTTTTCTGTACCAGAAAATTCCGCCTCATCATACAACCTGTGCGTGTGTGTGTGTTTGTGGAACCGTATGTTTGAACAAGTAAAGACGGAGTCAAATTTGAAAATTTACGACTTTGATGACCAGACCAACAACAGAAGAAAGGAAATTTCAAATGAGAAAATAACTTTGACCTCGTCAAGAGGTGGTGAAAAGTGAAAAGTGGCCTTTAGGCAACAGGGGAACATTGCTCGTCCATCGATAGCGGTAGAGTAGAGGTGAAGCGACAACTGAGCGAGCCAACATGATCAAGGTCGACGAAAACTATCCCGCGCAAGGTAATACTCTGTTATACTTTTTCAGTAATGTGTTTGGTTGGATTGCATAGAATTTATGATTTTTATGATGGTACAAGTTTATCGACAATACCAAAATAAGCCAATGGATGGATCGTATGAACATTACCCACGATTTCAGAGAAGCGTGAATACTGACTACACCGTTAATGATGCTGGACTAGCGTCTCCATCGATTGTTAGGTATTCGATGGAGGCTCAAGTAGTTAGTTTCCATTTTGAAGAAAAATGGTTTCGATCACAATTTATATTAATTTCTCAAACTTTCCAGATGTATTGCTTTGACTTCTAAGCTATTGGCCGACTAATTTTATCCGTCCAGAAATGCTATCGTTTTCTAATTCTAATGCTAATTCCTCTCCTGTAGAACCATTTACTGTACCAACAGAGATGTAAGTGATACTTGACACACGTTTCAATCGGAAAGTAGATGATAAAATCGTCTAAACTGCAGTCATGAAATGATTAACTATGAATGTGGCTAGATAGGATATATTTTCGTACGCCGCTTGCACACGTTACGATTAATTTTAAGACATCAAGATGACCGGAGTGTCCAAACAATTCACGAACGAAACTGTGTGGAGGTGTATCCAAACTGGGGAAAAACGGATTCACTTAATTTGCTAACATATATATTACGCACCGTGAAAAGTGAGAAATTTCGCTGCTCAAGGAAAGGAAATTAATGCTAAAATCGAATGCCTTTAGCTATATTTTCTTGAATGAAATAAATGTGCGACTAATGAACCTTGGTTACAATTTTGGATTTGTCTATTCACAATTTTCGGTTCTTTCTCATATCTGTTAGAAAACACCAAGACTCAGAATAATATTAAGCAAAATCGTTGCATCTAAAACCCATAACAATCAATCTATAGGTCGGACTCGACTATCCGGTAAAAATAGTTCGATTATCCGGGTGTTTCGAAAAAATATCAAATTTCAACTGGAATGTCTGATTATAGTACTAATTCGATCATTGCAGGTCTAGGTTTAACCTCCTCTCATATTCTGTCCTACCTTAAAAAAAGCTCAAAGTGACTAAAAAACACCCAAACTTTGAATCGACCTTCATGGGTTGGAATCAGTTATGAAGAAATTGTTCATCTAGAGCCAATATATAATAACCTAAACTATTGGGTCCTTCAAACCACCGCTCGGTCCATGGGAACACTCTTAATTTTACTAAATTATTCAAAAAAAATGTTTTTTGCCTTTCTCATATAGAAAGGTTATGCAATCACTCTAAAACCATCAACCTAATCCCGGCCCGGAGGGTCGAGTGCCATTCGACTCAGTTCGTGTAGATCGGAAAATGTCTGTGTGTGTATGTATGTGTGTGTATGTTTGTATGTGTGTATGTGGGAAAAAATTTCACTTCTGTTTCTCAGAGATGGCTGGACCGATTTGCACAAACTTAGTCTCAAATGAAAGGTACAAGGTACCATCGGCTGCTATTGAATTTTTTATTGATTGGACTTCCGGTTCCGGAGTTACGGGTGGAAGAGTGCGACCATATAGCAAATTCCCATATAAACTCAAATGAAAAATTCTCAGAGGGGAGTAAGGGAAGATTTCGAAATCGAATTTGCATTTTTGATGCCAAATGACTTAAAAATGCATGAAACGTTGAGATTTGATGAAACAACAAAAAACATTTTTTGACGAAAATTGACTTTTTTGGACTTTGGCATATTTTTGCCTATCTCATATAGAAAGGTTCTGCAATCACTCTGAAAACCGTCAACCTAATCCAACCTACATAGGCTTTAGTAGGAGTATGCAATGAGGGGTTGCCACTTTAAAATTAAATCTAATTTATAATTTCTTAACAAGTTGAAAATTTTCGACAGGGTCGGGACCCCCGGAGCTTCCTCCTTGATCCGCCGCTGGTTTCAGGCGATGTTTCAGTGCCGACACATAATATCTCAAGATCTTTGCTGTCGATCCATTTTAAGTATCTGCAAATCGTACAAAATAAATAATATACATTTCCATCATTGTATTGAACATAACCAGCCATGGAATCGAAGTTTGGACAAATGAGAAAGGCACAATTGCACCACTAGGTGGATTAAAATAGGTTTTTTCGTATTAAATCTCTGGTACTGTTTGCACTAGAATCAATCAGCGAGATGATTTTTTAAGCATTTGTTCAAGAAATTTAGCAAAATGCTAGTTTTTAATGGCAGTGTTTCCAAATATGCAACTTGTTAGATTGAAATTTTTACACTATCGGTTAGGGGAACATGGGGAGACTTGACCAAGTGCAAAATTCTATTTTTGGCTATGGCGTCTTCTATTCGGTTCTTAAATTTTTTCAAAGATATTTTTATACTTGTTTCGAACCCTTAAGGGAATTTTAAAAGTTTGGAATGAAAAATCCTTTCCTTACAGAAAATATTTCATGATTAATAAATTTGCATTAAATGATGTAATTTTTTATCAAACTTTGTATGAACATATCTACTCGACTACTAATTACTATTAAAGTACTAATATATCATCTTATTTCTTATGAAGCAGTGAAATGATTTTACATAAATTGGAGCATTGGAATAGTTATTACTAGAATTTACATGACATTGAACGCAATAACTAATGTTGGGGAGACTTGACCAAGGTTTTATGGGGAGACTTGACCAAGTGGCAATTAGTTGAAGAAAGATACAAAATTCCTGATATGTACTATGCTTTGGTATCTACCATTAATGTTAATCACGCCATAAAAATCCCACCTCAAACATAAGTCTTTATATTTTAGTATTAGTAAATAAAGTTACCAGTGGTAGGACTGATTTTGTGACGTGTGAACATGCAATGTAAGCAATCATGCAAAATGCATTAAAAATATCGAAATTTATTAAATGTAACCCTTTTATATTTTTTACTGCTACCTAAGGAACTCGAGAGTATGTAAAAAAATAATTACAGTATGTTTTATGTCATTATTTTTTGTTATGATTTTTCAAAATTCTCTTGGTCAAGTCTCCCCAGGCAAAAAAAAACGATCACAGAAAAACTTTTGTAACTTTTCAAAAATTAAATTAAAAATTCTGCAAAAATCATGAACACGCACAATAACTTTGCACATTATATATCATTGACTTTTGAGGGATTGAAGGTTTTTTTATAGATTTATGCAGGTTTAGCTGAAAACCTGGTCAAGTCTCCCCATGTTCCCCTACTATAAGCCTTTGTGACACAAAAAAGGCCATTATACCATATGCTCGGTCGGTTTCTGGCACTCTCTGGGGATGCTGACGACATGCTTCTCAGGATTCTCTTTGGATACTTTCCAGGATTCTGATCGAAGTTTTCTTAGTATTGCAATAGAATCTATTTCAGAATTTCGATTGTATTCTTATCCGTATTGCTACGGGTTTTTTTCTCAGAATTTTGATGCAGGATTCTAGTGAAAAGCTTCTTAGAGGCCTGGTGGAGTCCTTTTCAAGGTAGAATTCTGCTAAAGGTTATGATTTATTCAAGATACTTATAGTATCATATTCCTATTTTCAATGAAATCCGGTGTAAAATTCTGATAAATATCCTGCTCTGAGTTCCATAGCACTTTAATGCTCTTCTCCTATTATCCCCTTCAACAATTGATCCCTGCTCAGAATTCCAATAACATCCTTAACCTTGTCTTTAACACCTTCATGGCCATGACAAGTAAGGCTAATAACAGGGACTAATAGGGAGCACTAACAGTTATAAATATCATTAGTAGAACAGAAGTTATTACAACTAATCTGACTGGGTTCCGCTGAAGTAGTGCTGCCAGGGATAGTTTCTGTTTCTGTAATTATTATTGAAAACTAATAAAACTTTCTTATTTAGACTGCCTTTATCTACCTTTTTCATGCAATTGGACTAGATTGGAAGGTAAATATTGAGCAGCTTCTAACCCAGCGAAAGAAGCACCTATCTTCACTAAACCAGATTTTTCGTGTTTCATGACGCTATCAGTTCTAAAGAAAAATAGGTTTGGAACCCAATATGTGTTTCCGTTTAGGTACTTTACTCTATGCAGCGATGAGATGTGAGCAAGAGAGTGAGTGCAGGTTAGGTCATACTGCTGTCGTATATAAATGAGTGCTGATAGGTGAGCGACTATCTGCCATAAAATCATAATTAGTCGATCAAACTTAGTATAGATATATTTATATTTGTAGTATAAATAAATTAGTTGAATTTATGTAAATAAATAATTATATATAGTCAACTTAATGTTTATTGTGATAGGAAAAAAATTAAAAAATACTCCACTTTGATATTTGCGACTAACGGTCAATTTAAAAAAAACAAAATTTGTAAATCTTAAGTGTACTAGATTACAACGCAAAACACATACATGCACTGACTGGTCTACCGGAAAAGGAGGAAAATGCGAGAAACTTCGGAAAAAGAGAAGAAAAATGAGGAAATTGGTTAAGGATAGGTGGCTACTGGGTTATGGAGTTAATTGGGCTCATTTAACAAGCAGACAGCCCAGCGATTAGACGGGAAAGTTTAAAAAAGTTAATAAGTTAAAAGTTAATAAAAAATTTGGAAATCAAAAGTCTACACACAGAAGAAAGTGAAAGCCTTTACGAATATATAAGGAATCAGCCCTAGTAACAATTGAGGTCTTATGGTAGTTTTATAGTCACTGATAAAACTTAGATTGCACTTGTAGCGTGCTATAAAACTTCAATTGTTACTTGGGAGGTAGGTCCAAAATAAATTCCACCCCAAGTGCCCAGTAGCATAACCTCATCGCAATGGTAGCAAATCTTTACACCATCCGCCAATTTCCCTCTTAACAGGACCCTAACATTCGGTTTCTTCCGTGAAACCTCCGACAAACCCGCACCTTAGTATTGGATGTACAATCCAAAAGATGGGTTTGAGGTTCAACTGAGAACACCTCGAAAACGGCCATCTTTAAGAATGAAAAAGCAGTTTTTTTCTACACCGCGGTATATATACTCGGGGCATTGGTAGAGTACTATTGATTGATTATCATGAAGATTTTTCCAACGGTGTGAGAAAAACTGCTTTTTCCGTTTTTTAAGATGGCCACTTTTACAAGCTTTCTTCGTTGAACCAGAAGACCCCAGATCTTTCTAAAAGTTCGTCTACACTGTCCGAAAGCCATGCATGCTTTCTTGATTCTGAACTCAATGTGAGCAGACCAGTTCAGTTTGGAATCCAATATAGCACTTACTTGATCCACACACAGTAGCTCAGAGTCAAAGAACTGCAAGAGTCGAACCCCGGTTGTTATTCGCTTCTTCGCGAAAAGAACCATTAAAGTTTTATTTGGTACTGATGATTTATCTTATCAACGCCACCCTTCAACAGCTCTTAATGCTTGCTGCATTCAGTTAAAGATATTTCCGATGCAAAGTCCAGTAATTAGTATTTAGAATCGTTAGCAAATTCGTAAGTTGGCAATCCAAGCTAATTGAGTTTGCTCAACCAGCCGTCGGTAACCGGGTACCATAGCAAAGGTGACAGAACGCCACGCTGAGGACAGCCGCAAATACTCAACTTCCTTCTCTCTGTCTGTTTCAGTGACGAGCAAAGAATGCGATTACTAAGCATTGCGTTAATCCAACCGAAGATACATGTAGATAGTCCATGACCGCGCGTCCCTTCCAGAATAGACTGAAAGGATACATTGTCAAAACCACCTTCTATATCTAGGAATACACCCAAGCTAGATTGCTTGAGCGAGAAGGCCTTCTCAATGTTGTAAACAACATCGTAAAGCGGAGTGATCGTGGATTTCCCACACTGTTATGCATGTTACATTTTGTGGAATGGATATTCAACTAAACTAACGTTCCTAATGTAATGGTCGATTATCCGCTCCAAAGCTTTCAGAAGAGAAAAAAAACTTTAGCTGATAGGCCTAAACCTCTTGACTTCTTCATAGCTTGATTGCCGCCCTTTGGGAATAAATCTAAATGTAATCTAGTTATTTTTCGCCAAGCTTTCGGGTAGCAAGTATAATCTTTTCAAAACATGTTTGAAAATATCAAATCCATGTTGCAGTAGCACGGGAAAGATTCCATCTTTCCAGGTGTTTTGTATGGAGCAAAGCTGCCAAATGCCCTCTTGACCGATTTAGTGGTAATCAATGTGCGTGCTAACCCCCCGAAATATTTTGCAGAAATTTGAAAAAATGGAATATGTTCAACAAAAATATGCCCAATATTTTAAATGGAATTCTCAAAGTTTCGTTTGCAAAAGCTATCTTGTGAGAATATTTCCTTGTCAACTGTTGTTACGGCATTTAATTGGCAAGGTACTGGAAGGTGAAGTATATTTTTTAATATTAAGAGCCATAGTACTCAAGGGAGAGCAAGGATTTGAAGCGAGAAAGTTTAGAAAAGCGTGGGAGGGTCATATGAGCAAGCTTAGAGTTTACCAGCGACTTAACCCTTTGTCTGCTACCGTAGGTGTCAAGATCTTTTGGCATTAGAAATGCGAATCACCTGAGTCTACGGCATGTCCGGACAAGCGTAAAGTAACTTGTTACTTCATGCTGTCGGAACCGACACTACTACTTGACCTTCCAGTCCCTTGCTAATTAAATGCCGTAACAACAGTTGACAAATTGACTCAATAGGTCGTTAACAAAAATGGTTAACAAAAAAATGGAAAAAATAGAATATTTCCTTGTAGTGAAAATTGGCGGCCCTACCTGTCGGCTCGTTGTGGAGGCTAGGTCAACCGCCGAGGACTACAACGAGTAGATCGCGAGTAGCTAAATAGCTCCTGGTATCGTGACAAAACTGGGAGCTTATTAGTTCACGAAACGGATATCGGTACTGACAGAAATTCAGCTACATTCTGTAGCGACCACCAGACGATTCGCTACCGCATCGACCAATAGAACCCTGCTGCAGCACGGAGAAGGACGACCGGCAAGCTAAAGCGGAAGACGAAAGTCTTTAACAAAAACCTCTTTGTTGAGTCACTTCGGCGAACAGCGAAATCAAGTACGGCTGATCTAATAAGATGAATGTGGCGGCTTGTGACGTTACAACACAGAGAATATAAGCTGGAACAAACTTTTCCGAAAAACCTTTGTAAACATTTAAATGAAAATACGTAGAAAATCACCATCGCATACAGGTTCGCATGCATGAGTCACCATTGTATCCAAGTTTGCACACAAGTCCCGTATAGCGATTGCTGACCGATCGAAGCGCCGCCACGTGGGAAGTTACTACTTGCTGTTGTCATTTCAAAGCAACAGTTTTATATCTTACACAAGTTGAAGACTTTACTTGTATGTCAGTTCTCAGTTGTTACAGTGCCACGAAAACTGAAGTCATGCAATAGACGGCTACACGCTGCTTGTCTTAGAGCCAGAAGTCGGGCTCAAAGAGCAAGATCGGAGAGTGAGAAAGAAGCGCAAGTGCCGTTTCGAGAAGTAGGGACACTTTAAAACGGAAGATCAAACTTAGCAAGCCAGTTTGCCATAAGTAGCTGTGCTGAGAAGTAGACGCCAATCCCTGGGGGACGCGTCATGACGAAGATGAGGGCCCGTCGACACTAGCTGAAATATTCCCGAGTAACCAAACTGAGTGCACCTTTCCATACAGCAGTAAAACACATTTTTGTTGTGCAGTGTACTCCGACTGCTCGGTGCGGTGCATTGATGCCGGTCGTGGCGTTTATGAACTGCATTCATTGTCATTGTTTGTGATTGAAAATATTAAATAGATTGAAAATATTAAAAAAATGTAAAATAAGGAAACAGAAGCTGTACCGTTCACGTCTGGTAGCTGTACTGGGGGCAGTATTTTTATGTCATGTTCAAAACATATTTGCTTAATGACGGCGCCGCACAGTGGCGGGTCTTCAAACAAAAGTCGGACAAAACCTCAAATGTTACCTAATTTGGCTGAAAATCACAATCTAAGGTAATTTTAAGGTGCTGAGTTCATTTTTGATGTCAAAAGTTGTAAAATATTAAATGAATTTTTCCATACAGTATCATTGAACCTTTCTTATAACTATGATCCCATTTTCATGATAGATTTTCCGTTACTGTTCACCAATGTCAGCAAAATCATAAAAATGAAGAACAATACTTTAAATCTATTGTATAACGAATTAGTTTACTGTAGATTGTCTAACTATTTTACACAAAACACCCTGCGCTTCCATATCAGCAACAAAGCTTCAAAATCTCCTTAAACCTTTTTGCGCACCTAGGCGCAGAACGAGACCATGATATTCGAAATGTAGAGGTTATTTACCATAGAATGTATACTATGTGACCGTTCCGAAATGATTCCGAAATTTATTCAGAATACATTAGTGAAAAAAGTATTTTTGATCTGACCACCTCAAACATATTTGAACTAAAAAGTCATAGTTCCAAGCAAATTTACTTAATTTATTTTATTTACTAACCAAGTTCTTTCGTTCCTCTACACAATGAAACTAGTTGCGCTAAAATCGGACCAAAATCAAAAGAGCAACATGCATTTGAAGTGAACAGAGCAATGGTGGTTTCGGAAATGAAAATCATTAAAAAGTCCGGACTTTGATACGTTTAAACTCATGTTAAAAATCGTGTTCTTATCCAATGATCATAATATTTTGAATATACATCATTCAATACATGATAAATTTAGGAAAAATAGAAAATATCAATATTTCGAAAATAAATTTTTGAGGTTTTGGCCAGCCTCCAGCCACTGTGCGCCGGTGGTTGAGTGGTAAGCGTGATCGCCACTCATTCCAATTTGCCTGGGTTCAATTCCAGCCGAGGTCGTTGAGATTTTTCTGAGGTGAAAATCCTGTGATCACGTCTTCCTTCGGAAGGGAAGTAAAGCCGTTGGTCCCCGCTTTCGTTTAACGTATTAACATCGCCCATAGATCTATTCATCGATTTTTCAACAAAAACTATTGGTACAGCAATCCTAGTCGAGTAAATCATTTTCAATGCTAAAATCACATTTTAAGTTGTTCTGCGAAAAGAATCTTTTCGCCCGGCCCAATTTGTGTAACGTTATCAGAACCGAGTGCCGGACTTGCTCGAGCTGGATAAAGGTGACTTCCGAAAACCGGAGCTGCAGTTTCAGCTTCAGCAAGTCTCGCGTGTTTTTTTGTAAACGGCCAATAAGCATGCTGTCAAAATTCACTTTGAGAGAAAATTCCGGACAAACCGTAGCTTGCCGAGAATTGATGTTAACATTTTATGAAAGAGAAAAGTTTTCTCTTTCGTCTGCCGTTGTGATTTATAATCGGCGATTAATGGTTTGCCCAGAATTTCCTCTTAAACTGTGTTTTGACAGTATGCTTATTGGCCCTTTTCAAAAAAACACGCGAGAAGTGTTCCACATCCCGAACACTCGGTCTTATGCGAAAAGACCGAAAGTCAACCGACGACCGTGTTATGCCCAGTTTACATTAGTGGTGGTTGCCATCTGCTGGTGCCGGCATGCTGGTAACCAGCATAACGTCAACGCTTATCAGCAGCTGGTACCAGCAGATGGCAAGCGTGTACCCTACATTAAGCCGAAGAATCACGTTTTGTTGATGAGACTCAGTATTCTTGATAGATTACGGATTCCTTTGTTCTTCAGACAATGCACACAAAATAAAACTATTTACGATGGCTTACACAAAGCACGCTTGTATCGTGACGGATGTCGTCGATGGTTGAGAATAGACTGGCAAGTAGCCCTTTGATAGTCTTACTGCGAGATACTTCGGCAAGCTAAAGCGGAAGACGAAAGTCTTTAACAAAAACCTCTTTGTTGAGTCACTTCGGCGAACAGCGAAATCAAGTACGGCTGATCTAATAAGATGAATGTGGCGGCTTGTGACGTTACAACACAGAGAATATAAGCTGGAACAAACTTTTCCGAAAAACCTTTGTAAACATTTAAATGAAAATACGTAGAAAATCACCATCGCATACAGGTTCGCATGCATGAGTCACCATTGTATCCAAGTTTGCACACAAGTCCCGTATAGCGATTGCTGACCGATCGAAGCGCCGCCACGTGGGAAGTTACTACTTGCTGTTGTCATTTCAAAGCAACAGTTTTATATCTTACACAAGTTGAAGACTTTACTTGTATGTCAGTTCTCAGTTGTTACAGTGCCACGAAAACTGAAGTCATGCAATAGACGGCTACACGCTGCTTGTCTTAGAGCCAGAAGTCGGGCTCAAAGAGCAAGATCGGAGAGTGAGAAAGAAGCGCAAGTGCCGTTTCGAGAAGTAGGGACACTTTAAAACGGAAGATCAAACTTAGCAAGCCAGTTTGCCATAAGTAGCTGTGCTGAGAAGTAGACGCCAATCCCTGGGGGACGCGTCATGACGAAGATGAGGGCCCGTCGACACTAGCTGAAATATTCCCGAGTAACCAAACTGAGTGCACCTTTCCATACAGCAGTAAAACACATTTTTGTTGTGCAGTGTACTCCGACTGCTCGGTGCGGTGCATTGATGCCGGTCGTGGCGTTTATGAACTGCATTCATTGTCATTGTTTGTGATTGAAAATATTAAATAGATTGAAAATATTAAAAAAATGTAAAATAAGGAAACAGAAGCTGTACCGTTCACGTCTGGTAGCTGTACTGGGGGCAGTATTTTTATGTCATGTTCAAAACATATTTGCTTAATGACGGCGCCGCACAGTGGCGGGTCTTCAAACAAAAGTCGGACAAAACCTCAAATGTTACCTAATTTGGCTGAAAATCACAATCTAAGGTAATTTTAAGGTGCTGAGTTCATTTTTGATGTCAAAAGTTGTAAAATATTAAATGAATTTTTCCATACAGTATCATTGAACCTTTCTTATAACTATGATCCCATTTTCATGATAGATTTTCCGTTACTGTTCACCAATGTCAGCAAAATCATAAAAATGAAGAACAATACTTTAAATCTATTGTATAACGAATTAGTTTACTGTAGATTGTCTAACTATTTTACACAAAACACCCTGCGCTTCCATATCAGCAACAAAGCTTCAAAATCTCCTTAAACCTTTTTGCGCACCTAGGCGCAGAACGAGACCATGATATTCGAAATGTAGAGGTTATTTACCATAGAATGTATACTATGTGACCGTTCCGAAATGATTCCGAAATTTATTCAGAATACATTAGTGAAAAAAGTATTTTTGATCTGACCACCTCAAACATATTTGAACTAAAAAGTCATAGTTCCAAGCAAATTTACTTAATTTATTTTATTTACTAACCAAGTTCTTTCGTTCCTCTACACAATGAAACTAGTTGCGCTAAAATCGGACCAAAATCAAAAGAGCAACATGCATTTGAAGTGAACAGAGCAATGGTGGTTTCGGAAATGAAAATCATTAAAAAGTCCGGACTTTGATACGTTTAAACTCATGTTAAAAATCGTGTTCTTATCCAATGATCATAATATTTTGAATATACATCATTCAATACATGATAAATTTAGGAAAAATAGAAAATATCAATATTTCGAAAATAAATTTTTGAGGTTTTGGCCAGCCTCCAGCCACTGTGCGCCGGTGGTTGAGTGGTAAGCGTGATCGCCACTCATTCCAATTTGCCTGGGTTCAATTCCAGCCGAGGTCGTTGAGATTTTTCTGAGGTGAAAATCCTGTGATCACGTCTTCCTTCGGAAGGGAAGTAAAGCCGTTGGTCCCCGCTTTCGTTTAACGTATTAACATCGCCCATAGATCTATTCATCGATTTTTCAACAAAAACTATTGGTACAGCAATCCTAGTCGAGTAAATCATTTTCAATGCTAAAATCACATTTTAAGTTGTTCTGCGAAAAGAATCTTTTCGCCCGGCCCAATTTGTGTAACGTTATCAGAACCGAGTGCCGGACTTGCTCGAGCTGGATAAAGGTGACTTCCGAAAACCGGAGCTGCAGTTTCAGCTTCAGCAAGTCTCGCGTGTTTTTTTGTAAACGGCCAATAAGCATGCTGTCAAAATTCACTTTGAGAGAAAATTCCGGACAAACCGTAGCTTGCCGAGAATTGATGTTAACATTTTATGAAAGAGAAAAGTTTTCTCTTTCGTCTGCCGTTGTGATTTATAATCGGCGATTAATGGTTTGCCCAGAATTTCCTCTTAAACTGTGTTTTGACAGTATGCTTATTGGCCCTTTTCAAAAAAACACGCGAGAAGTGTTCCACATCCCGAACACTCGGTCTTATGCGAAAAGACCGAAAGTCAACCGACGACCGTGTTATGCCCAGTTTACATTAGTGGTGGTTGCCATCTGCTGGTGCCGGCATGCTGGTAACCAGCATAACGTCAACGCTTATCAGCAGCTGGTACCAGCAGATGGCAAGCGTGTACCCTACATTAAGCCGAAGAATCACGTTTTGTTGATGAGACTCAGTATTCTTGATAGATTACGGATTCCTTTGTTCTTCAGACAATGCACACAAAATAAAACTATTTACGATGGCTTACACAAAGCACGCTTGTATCGTGACGGATGTCGTCGATGGTTGAGAATAGACTGGCAAGTAGCCCTTTGATAGTCTTACTGCGAGATACTTCGCACCAGACATATTATTATGAAATCACCCTAGGATGCAAGTGCTCCGAACGAATAAGACGTTTCAACGCTAATTTTAGTTGACAGACAGCCAACGCCATCACTTTCAAATGCTGCTGTTCGACTCATCCAATTCTCCTCTTCCACATCTTCTATACTAAAATTCACTAGTTGTGACCATCATTACCCATCCGTCTGTGTGTACATTTTAAATCCCATGCAGACTTTTTTGGAGCTCAACTCGTTATTGCCTGACGAAGGAGCAAAATTATTAGATGATAAATAAACTAATAACTGTCGGCGGTGTGAGTTTTATGTTAAGCTATAAGAAACGATCGCTATGAAAAGTGAGCTTCGACCGCCAACACTCGAAATAAGTGCAAACCGATCCTATAATTAAGATTTGGATTTGGCCATAAACAATTCTTTACGATGTCATACGGGATGCATCTGTATCACTCCAAGTTGAGTCCGAGGCGTTTTTATGAACAATTTCCTCTGCAAACGACGACTCTTTTTTTTTGGAATGGAAATTCGCGGTTCCAATTTATGTGCCAATATTTGCTTGTTGCTCGGTGATGGATTGATGTACTCAGATCATTTTGGCCCGATGCACTTATTTTTGGTGATTTGTTCGGTTGTGTGACAGTTTACAACGGGAAATTCGGTTTGTCATGTTACATCGTAAGGTGGGACTCAGTGTTCAGCTAAGTTGGCCGCGAATTGTACGCGAGGCCTATCTGCCATTAATTATAGGTAAAGTGTTCAGACGGGAATGTCTCTCATATGAAAAAATGATTCGACAAATTATTCGAAAGACAAAATATTCCGCCACATTAAGTATGAAAGTGTGAGGTAAATAAATTTCCGCGTGATTGACGATACTGAAGGGAACGTGCATTTGGAATGACACTTTTGCAGAGACACCGAATCTAAGCTGTGTATTCGACAGGCAAATAAGCGAAATATCATCGCATATGGCAATAAAGACTGAATCAATTTTGTTGTTTGGCACTGATTCGTTTTTACATTTCTTACAAAAGAAATGTATAGGATTCGTTAAAACTTTGAAAACTTTTCCCGAGGCTCGGAGGTCCGAGTCTCATATACCAATCGACTCAGCTCGACATTCTTAGACAATGTTTGTATGTATGAGTCTGTGTCTGTATGTGTGTACACTAATGTCATGTAATTATCGCAATGGCTGAACCGATCTTAACGAAACTAATTTCAAATGAAAGGCCTAACGTGACCATTACACTCTATTTTGATTTTGGGTATCTGGTATACAGGCTTTGCATTTATCGCTCATAATAGTAAATGCGCCCGGATAGTTTGCTACTGTGATAATAAAAACTCACATTTTCACACGAAAAGTTATTGGCACTCACACAACTTCTGCGGATAAATACAACGTGTTATTTCTCCGGATAAATAAAACAGCCGGAGAATAAGTGAATGAGTTTATCACGGTATCCTTTTTTCGCTCGCTGCTTTCCTGCCGTTATTCCAAAACACGAAAAAACAAGTCTATCACATTTCTTTGCTACTTTTCTTTGTAATTAAGTGTATTTTTTGAAGTTTTTGATTTCCACGAAATTAAAATTTTATCACCTTCTCCGGTGAGAAGGAAAAAGTCAAATAAATGTTATCCGGAAAATCATTTTCACGCTATTTGTGAAGACGGAGAATTTTGCGACTCATCTTATCTCGGAAAAGCTGGACATCGGATAAGCTTCTTCTCGCGTGAGTGAGAGAGAATTACAATGCCTGCTGGTATATTTTCTGAGATATAGGTGATTTTGTTAAAATGCGACATGTTTTTAACAGATAAATTTCGAACAAAGTAATTTATTCAAACAGATAATTAAGTAGCCTATAAACATACCTTTCTAACAAACTATAGATTGTCAAAATCCGTTCACGAATGGCTAAGATATAAACCCTTTCATGCCCAACTTTTTTCTAGTGCATATAGGGTTCTAAAACTATTTTTCCTTGAAAACGGTGGGGTCAAGAAACACGAAATGCTTTTTTCATAAAGATAGGTGCTATCCTCGCAGTGCTAGAAATTGCTCAATTTTTACCTTCCAATGTCCAATACAATTCTCCTGGAATATTTGCAATAGTCCAATTGCGTGGTAAACGTAGCCAAAGACAGTCTAAATTGATAAGTTTTATTAGGTTTTAATAATATTGCAACATAACGAAGATGAAAAATTAATTTTCCGTCGCCAACGTAAACTGTCCCTGGCAGCACTGCTCCATCTGAATCCAATCGTGTTATTTCTCTAATTGCAATAATTTCAGTTCTAGAACTGATCCATAAAACTGTTTATACTCAAATGAAAGGCAATAGTCACATTTATAAGCTTACTTGTTTTTATGAGTAAATCTTGCACTAATGAAAAGTTGTAGCTGTTTAAAAACGTTGTTGTCCACAAACAACATGGGCATGAAGGGGTTACTAATGTTGTATTTGTATTACTCACAAAACAACTTTCAACAACTGAAATTGATACCGTTACATAAGGAATATTACTTTACTGGCAGTTTAGGAGCAAAACTATACCAATTTTGAATATCGTGATATAAAAACACATCTGCATCATTCAAAAAATTCGATTTCAAAAACATTTTGATAATTTACTCAATAATAAATGAGCTATTTCTCAAATATTAATACTTAATACATCTCTCTCTCCTCGTGTTCGCGGTAGTTCTCATATCTATCTTGCTATTTATTTATCCATTTCGCAGTTATGTAAAAGATCAACCACTAATCTGAAATATTTATTAAAAGTCCAAGCTAATAAAATGATCGCCAACATAACCTAGACACTTCACATTTTCTTTTATTTACTTCAATACAAACGGGTACTTTGAAATATCTACCAGTCTCATTTACGAATCGCATTCGTTAGCTGTAGCTCTCTGTTTAAGGGGCCTGAAAGCACACGTGATCTTATCTCTATTCCAAATTACGCGTTAAAATACTGGATCTGTGAATTCTATTCTGTACAAATATCTTTTTCAGAAATCTGTGACCAATAAGACATCTTTGCATTCCAGAACAAATTGAACGCACCAGTTTTCTGATAACTAATTAAGGTCCACAAATAACGCAGAAATAATCGGAAAGAACGCCGTCAAGAAAATAAGAACGAACACTAAAACGTGAAAACAAAAAAGAATGGAAGAAGTGCATTATCCATTGTTCAAATAATGAGATTTTAACAAACATTTTAGAATCTTCTGAAACAATTCTTCTGAAATTTGTACAATTCGTGTTCTTTATTTACTATATTTGAATCAGGCAGCAAAGCGGCAACGCCTGGGAAGCAAATTCGGTTATTCGTCATCACAGTCACTAGGGAGGTCCCAATAATTCTCATCAGCTTAATCAGAACTCCTGTTCTTACTCAGAAACACAAAAGGTGTTTTTGTTTGTGTAGATAGCATCAATCCGGCGCTAATTTAGTTCTGTCATTAAGTTAATGTCGAATTCTGATAAGAAAATCTCGAAACATTAACACCGGAAGAACTAGTTTGAACAAAATTCAGTTAAAATTATTAAACCCGGAGAAATTCAGGTAAAGTCCGGGGACCTGGAGATCGTCTACAAACACCGGAGTTTCCGGATCAAACTTGAACGGGTGGCAACACTGACTTTGGGAATCATTTTGACAGGAAAATTAAGCGTAATTTCGTACGACAAACGCCAAAACGAAATAAAGAGGATGTAAGTAACGCAATTGCATCTGTTTAAGATGGCGCCAGTATTCGAACAGCCTGTAAACAATTCATGGTTCCGTTCGAAGTATTACGTGCTCGTGTGAAAGGAAAGTGCTTGTCATCAGTGAATATTAGATATATCGCGTGAGTTAACAATATAATAATTTACGGTGTTATTGAAGTAGATAATCGAGAAAAACATGATCGATAGAGAGAAGGAAAAGAAATCCAAAAAATGTACCGAAGCACAAACGTGATTGTCGCACAGCTAAACGACAACGTGAGTTAGAATGCACAACTTCAATTCCACACTCTGGCGACGATAATGATACCGAAGAGGTCATTCGTAAGTACAAAGCCAGACACAGCTGCTGAAAAAAACATGTTTTGTTTTTTTCTACCGCGGTTTCATGATTTTTCACATCATTTGCCACTTCCTCATTTTGTTACCTGGATGGCGTCAATGGATTGCATTTATTATTTATGTTATTAATTTCTAAATAATCTGCAGTAGTCATACTCTTCATATAAAAGTTGAATCACTGATTCTCTAGGCGTGTATATTGTTTTATTGAACCTCGAATACCTATCGCACCCCCAAATTTTAAAAACGTCGAAAAAACAGTACTTTCGCCTTTTTGGATTTAGTTTGAAAAATATTTAGCCAGGCATAAAATCATTATTGTCAATACGTTGCCAGATGTGTGACCCACCAACGAGTACTTGTTTTTCAAAATCAGCACAAAAATACCATGGCAAAACCAGCCTGCTTGATCCCACTCTACCCTAATGTTTTCATTTTATGCATTTTATTCATTTTTTCCGTTCATGCATTTTATTTAGTTTTTTCATTTTAATAATCTGACTAATTTTTGCAGTAATCACACTCTTCATATAAAACTTGAACCACTGATTTTCTAGGCGTGTATATTGTTTTATTTAACCTCGAATAGAGTGACCTATCGTACCCCCAGATGTTAAAAACATCGAAAAAAGGTACCGTCGCCTTAATGGATTTAGCTTAAAAAATATTTAGCCATGCATGAAATCATTATTGTCAAAACGTTGCCAGATGTATATCCTTTCAACGAGTACTTGTTTTTCAAAATCAGTGCAAAAACACCATCGCACGAGCTGTCCGAAAAACTGACCTACTTGACCCCACTGTACCCTAATGCTTTCATTTTATGAATTTTATTCAGTTTTTCCGTTTATACATTTTATTTAGTTTTTTTATTTTAATAATCTGACTAATTTTTAGCATTGAAAATGCTTTACTCCACTATATGGGGCTGGGAATAGGTGTAAAACTTAAATCTCAAATTCGATCCGCGTCACGAGAATGTGGCATAATTTTAAACGACTGTTGCGCTGTTAATTGTTGATGGATTTCCGACATTTATATACCAATCGATTCAGAGAAGCCCAAATCAAAACTTATTGCAACTTTAAATTGGTATAACAACTGTATACTATTAAAAAATCCGTATCTTTTCAAATCCATTGGGAAAATGTAAGAAAACTTACATTTTGTTAATTGTTGATGGATTCTCGGGATTCGAACACCAATCGATTCAGAAAATTGCCAGTAAAAAATTGTTATCAAATTTTTCTGTGTATTTTATTAACACACTATTGAAAACTCCGTAAATAGGAAAAATAGGAAAAACATATACAATCCTACAAATTTCATTACTTGATAAAAAAGGATTGTTTCTGACCGAATTCCTTCATTGCCCTACCTGCTCTGCCGACAAAACGAGGTAGGTTATCGCTAGTGATGCTGGTAATCTGTTATATATTTAATTTGATACGAGCCACGGAAGGGGAGCGTTTGTGTATACTGGAAGGATTTTGTTCGCAGTTCTAATCGACAATGGCGGAATAAAAGCGAGATTGCGAATTACTGGTTTATGTAGTGCGTTCAGTCGTGCAGGCAAGCCTCAAATCGTTTCATAGCATTCTCGTCCTGTATCACAAGACAGTTATTAGCAAACCGTCCTTATTAGGACGAATATATGGAAAAATAATTGATGAAGGAATTTCCTTTTTTTAATTCGTTTATTTGGCACGGCTCAAGGCGTTAGCTTCACGGAGCCGTGGGTCTTTTATATATTTACATGATGTAAACAATAAAAATTATAAACAATTAATACTAAGATCGATCCCGTACGCGCTACTTGCCATTGCGCGCGGAGATCCGTTTTCGTGTGGTGGAAATATTAATATCCACGTCAACTGTATCATGTGGGTGAATCATAACTCTGTCGTCGTCACACATGCCCGGGTCATCATCGGGGTTACTGCCTTGATGTTCGTGATCAGGTGTTGTTCCTAACTTCTTTCCTTTTCGGGTCACGAGCGTGAACCCTCCGTCATTGCTAGTAGCTCCCTCATTGACGGAATTAGCTATTGAGTTTGTGGTACTTGACGCGGCTTTCGCAGTTGTCATTATTGCTTGAACAGCAGCCACAAATTTGGCACCCGTTTGTGGCTCAGGGAATGATATTGGAGAGTGAGTGTTGCTTTTCCTTTCTGTAGATGAGCTTTTCTTAGCGATTTCTAAGTAGGGTTGTCCGTAATGTGCCGTTTGTTCACAGAACTGGCACGTGTTAATTTGTCCTTGATATGTACATAGAGTTCGCTGTATAATGGTATCACCCCCTTCTGTTGTGTACTTCAGGGTAAGGTAGGAGGGAATGGGTTGGTCTACCCGCATTCTCACCACAAAAACATCATTTGAAATATTTGAAATTTGAAGTATTTCCGTAATGCATTCAATTTCTCCGAAATACGACATGAATCTTTTAATGGTCACTTTGCAAATACGTGGTGCCAAATCATGTAATTTGACTTCCACGTTTCCGTTATCCATATACACAGGGTTAATTTTAGCGGTGTCACAATCCAGCACGTGTTCCAAGTTGTTTTGCGAAATGAATCTCTTCGCCCGGGCGAATTTGCTGAACGTTATCAGCACCGCGTGCCTAACATGCTCCAACTGGATGAAGCTGACATCCGACGACCGAAACTGCATTTTCACCTTCAGCAAATGTTCCACATCACCAATACTCGGTCTTACGCGAAAAGACCGGAAGTCAATGGCCACCGTGTTAGCCCGAAGAATCACATTTTGTTGATGAGACTCAGTCATCTTGATAGATCACCACACAAGAATAATAGTAACGGTTCCCTTTGTTCTTCAGACAATGCACACAAGAGAAAATGTTTGCGCTGGCTTGGGTAGCAACAGAGAGCACGCTGGTATTGTGACTGATGCCTTTGGTGGTTGAGAATAGACTGAAATTTGCTTTTATTAACTAGTATTAAATTTGTTCTTGTTAATTCTGTACCTTTTCCAGTAAATCATAATATGTGTAAGCAAATATTCTTCAAATTAATAATATACAAAATAGAAGGCTTTTGCAAAATGAATGAATATGGCAACCCTGCCACTAAGCGAAAGCCACACCAAAATTAATGATGAAAATATTTTTACTTGTCGTACAAAGGGATGGTCTTCCATCTGTACCAAAAAGTTGAGAAAAGAGATCACCTTGTTTAACAAAGTGTTCATTTGACATGAGCTGCGAAAGAGGAATGTTCTTGTGTGTACGCAGCAGAAGCGAATCGCTTACAAGGTTCGAATCGTTTCAAAGGATTCTCGTCCTGTATCACAAAACATAGTTATCAGCAAACCGTCCTTATTAAGACGAATACATAATGGTGAAAAAAATTAAATTAGAAAATTCCTTTTATTAATTTGTGTTAAGTTTGCGCTTGTTAATTCTGTACCTTCTCCAGTGAACCGTAATATAAACAAATATTCACACATGATGCAAAAATCCCTTTTATTAGCTTGTCTGAATTTTGTGCTTGTTAATAATCAATTCTGTATCTTTACCAGTGAACAATAATATTAAAAGTAACAACGTCATGCGTGTGCGCCCTGAAAAATAATGCTATATTGATGCGAAGATGGTGCACATGGTGTTCGCTAGTCATGTCGCATTTTCAATGTCGGTGGTCGTGTCTTGTACACAACCTTCAAAATTTTTTTCAGTCATTCTTTTTATTCGTTTCATCCAAATTATTACTGTGACACAAATTAATATTCTAATATTAATATTCTGTTAAGGGGGTCCTGTTTAATTTTTGTTTTGAGGCAGTAAAATAACTTAGACATGTGCGCTATTCTGCAAAATGTTTATTAAAGGTTCATCTATAAAATAAAAATTTTAGAGTGTCAAAAATGGCGACCAAAATGGAAGCTTTCTCGGAACAAGATTATTCTAATCTGCGGGCATTCTCGTTTTTGACCAGTTGAGCTAATCAACATTCTCGGGCGCTGTAACCTACAAAATCGCAATACAGTGAAGACCCGATTTTATCACCACCCCATTTTATCAGCCCCCGATTCTATCTACCCCCGATTTTATCAGCTTCACATGAAAATTGATAGTTGGTACACGGGTGCGTTTCGGCTTCGCCTCATCAGAAACCGACACTAACTTTTTCTCGGAATAGATTAGCGCCGGCTTGACGCAAATCCCTTAAAACTAAAACACACTTTGTGTGTCAATCGAACGACTGATCAAACGTGATGTCCCGTCCGAGCAGAAGTTCTGTTTATGCCGATGAGACACAGTGAAGCCGAAACTTGTCTTGACTTAGCAGGCCTATGCAACAGCATTATGCTATGGGCTCAAGCAGAAAAACCAAGTTGAATTCGAGTAAAGCCTTTCTTGAGCTTATTTTTTTACCTTA
Source organism: Topomyia yanbarensis (assembly GCF_030247195.1). Lineage (NCBI taxonomy): Eukaryota > Metazoa > Arthropoda > Insecta > Diptera > Culicidae > Topomyia > Topomyia yanbarensis. The sequence continues at coordinate 329,774,924 of NC_080672.1, read as the reverse complement.
GAGATCCGTAATATGCAAAAAAAATATTTTTTTTTTAATTTTGCACTATTAGACCCCCTTAAGGGAAGTTTAAGCTAAATAATCAGGAAAGGTTATGAGGGTATATCTAAGGACTAAAGAAGAATATTTTAAGAGCCTCGGTTTCTTAAAAAGAAAGAAAAATACATGTCCCGATTTTATCAATGTCCCCATTTTATCAGCCCAAAATTCACCAAGGGGCTGATAAAAACGGGTCTTCACTATATTTTTTACAACCGGCCAAAGTGGAAAAATCATGCAAAAATAACGATACTTTATTTTCAAGTGGCCGCCATTTTAATTAAATGTATATCGTCTTCGAATTAATAAATTTGTTTTTGTTTCTCTATCGAATTTTTTCATGCTTTTAAGATTGGGGCGCCTCCACGGAATGTAATCTTTAAGTTCGTATTGGTTTTCTACTTGTAGACGACGAATATATATGTATCGTGCCCGCAGATGAGGTCGGTTTTCAAAAAACCTTTTGCTGGAGCCGCTAGTTTGGATGTCATTTTTGACACCTTACACTCGAAAAATTTTATTCTATTGATGAAACCTTAATAAACATTTTGCAGAATAGCGCACATGTCTAAGTCATTTTACTTCTTCAAAACAAATTATCAAACAGTAGGTACCTTTTGCACAATTATATAAGAGGATCCCCTTAAGTTTACAAATGTTTAAATATCGCCAAAATAAAGATTGAATTCATTTTATTCCATTTATTTTTTTCTATAAATTAATTTTATTATTTCTATTTCGTTTGCTTATTTTATTCATTTTATTGATTTTGTAAATTTTATTCTTATTATTTTATGTTTTATTTAATTTATTTTTCATCTACTTCATTCGTTTCATTTTATTCAAACCATTATTGAATTCTTTTCATCCATTTTATTCCATTGATTCATTTCATCCATTTTATTGATTTTATTTATTTTATTCATTCCATCAATTTTATTAATTTAATTAGTTTTGTTAATTTTATTCCTTTTCCAGTTTCTTTACACATTTTTCAGTTACTTTGTTTTATTATTTTATTGATTCTATTCGATCATTCCTTTTATTTATTTCATCCAATTCGTTAGTTTGAATCAATTTAATGTATTTCATTAATTTTGAAACTTTTTTATATTATCTAATTTTTCACTCAATGAGCTGATCTAATTTTATTTTTTTATTCTATCGATTTGATTTACATTGATCATTCTACTCATTTTATGAATTGGGTAACTTTTCGTCAATTAATTGTTTTAATAATTTTTAAGTTTTGTTTGTTTTATTGATTTTCCATAATTTATTCAGTTTATTCGAGGTATTATTCATGCAGAACTTAAAACGGTGCTCATCCCACCTCTAGTTGTGTGTCGGAATGACCGATGCGTTCCGTTCTTCTCAAAATCGATTTTTTCGCCTCAATTTTTCACATCCGATCTTTTTGGTTCGATTTTAGACAATATCGATTTTATTCAATCATTCAATAAAATAGATCTGGTTAAATCGATTTTTCCTCCAAAAGTCGATTTTATTTCAACCGATCTTTCCCGGTTCGATGTTTAACAACATCGATTTGTTTGAATTAAAAATATCGATGAAGCAAAATCGATTTTTTTTTTCAAAATGCCTAGTTGTGCTTACTTCGCATAAGCTCTGCAAACTAGTGAATGATCCAACAGTGATGTGTGTTAGAAATGTCTCATCTCACTGTTAGGAGGATTAAGTAGGTTTTTTTGTTGAAGACGAACCACCGCAACCAATATCTATTGTGCGGTTAGAACCAGGTGTACTGGCTATAATCTTGTATTTGTCCCATGATACATGCGATTTTCAATCTACGTGGGACTGACTGACGTTTATGTGCCATATAATTCTGGCATAAAAATCACAATATTTATTTTGGCAATATTTCAAATATTTGAAATTTTGCTGAGGTGTCTGATGCAAGTTCTGCGCTAAATTGTATTCTTAAATCAACACAGCAATTAAAATTGTTCGGATCAAATTGGCCAAATTGGTGCATTCCTCATTGAATTATAGATCATTTGAGTTGAGCAGGTTTACCGTGTTTGATAACGAGCCGGAAAGCAGGCGTAACTCATAATTACACTTTGTCACCGACGTTGGCGGTAATGAGTGTAGTAATGAGTTACGCTTGCTTCCCGACCATATTATTAGATTCGGATGAAACGTCCGACTTTTGGCGGTAGAATCCAAGGAATTCATACTTCCATTCGATCACACTTTTATTCGCGTGTCTAGTATAGTTTTCGTTCCAGGTTTAAAACTGACTCTTTAAAACCCATCCGTTTTCAGTTCCGTATCTTTCATTTCGCTTTGCATAAATAACCATCAAAATCTTTAAAGTAAACTCAACTTTCATTAGCATCACTTCATCATTTCACATAAAAGTAGATGGATACCGCACGAAAAAAGCAACGAGTTTTCATTCAACTTGAACCTGAAATCTTGGCACAACATGTATGTCGTAGAACTTCAAGTGGTGATCAGGTGCAAGGAATCGCCCCCTCTCAAATCCGCCTCATCGAACGAGACGACGCATATCGTGTACACACGAACATCGCTGCAAAATGTTGTCACCACTTGTGCAGTTACGCCGAACATTGCGGGGATGACTAATAGACACTAATTACTCGTATCGTAACGACGCCGCCGAAGTAGTCCATTGCTCTCTTAGTTTAGTGCAACGTTGAACATTGAATTACAGAGCTGAGCAGTATGATTAATCAAAGGAATGCTACCGGGAAAACAGTTTGGCTGGGTTTCACGGACGAGGTTGAATGATTTTAGTTATTGATGTAAATGAATCGAACATTATTATGACGAATTTGAAAGCTTTGATTGCAAAATTTCCGCAGAGGACTAAGAATTAGATAGTTTGAATTAAAAGTTTGTTTAACTCGTGATAAATAAAAAGGCTATTTCTAAGCTAACACAGAAAATTAAAACAGTTTGCCAAAAAAAAACATATAATAAACAATGTCGCACACTGTCTACGCACGACTTCAAAGAAACGCCATTTCTAGGTGCCTAGACCATCCTTCCTTTTTTAAACGAAGCTTTTTTGCTTATCCCTACTGATGTAACAAACCAGAAACAAGCAGAATTTTCTCAATTTAGTGTCAACGATAACGGTCGAGCCAAACCTCCTCTAAACAGAAGAAACAAGTCGACAATGATCAGCCAGTGTACAAAAGAACTACTGCGCTAGCTGACAGACACCATCTTGGAGTTCCCGCGAACTTGACAGTCAAATGTTTTAAAAATAAATACTCGAAGTCACTTCTGGCGTACAACAGCAGAGAGACGGCTGCTGCCGCGTGGACTATCGTACTCGTCTCTAGGAAAAGACCTCGCCAAACCAATCGACTCGGATCGGAGCAAAGATCACGAGTTTCGAATAATTTTGGCAACCTTTACCATTCTTCTCGTTAGTATTTTGGCGTCGTCCGTGCGTCGCATCGCTGTCGTTTTCTGCTTCGCCATCGCCATCATCATTATCGTTACAGTGCGGGTTCATCTAACTATTTACTAACGAAAAAGGTGTGCAAAATGTGCTTCTGATACAAAAAATGCCAACAATTAGCTAGATTATGAAAGAATTATTAATTCGTGTCGTAAAGAATTTTTGTCGGGTAAATACCATTCCACTTTAGTAATCGGTACCATGAACTCGAAGAAAATATTTTAGGAAAATTGGCAGATTTTCATTATCCTCCTTTGATCTTTACATACACATCAACAGTAAAGGACTGTGAATGGTTCAAAACTCGTGTGTTTCGCCTATTGCTATAGTTTAGCTGACGGTTAAATGGAATTAATTATTGTTGGCTTCGAAATAACGTAAACAGTTTTCGGTCTGAAAATTGACCTGGTTGAAGGTGGCGTTCAGGCGTGCCACTCGTTTTGAGCAGAGACGTAACGGCGACTTTACGAACTAAAAGTTCGCAGCAGGTGTAATGAACTTACTTTGTTTCTTTGTCTGTTAAATAAAATAAATTAAATTTATCTACTTATTGCCTGAAATGCTTTCAGTTCAACCGTTTGATATTGCTATGTTGTTGACATCGTTATTGACACGTGGAAAACAAACAATGTGTTTACATTACTATCCCTGGATTATTATATTCAAGAGGCATTTTTTTTTAATTTTGTCACTGTCATATTGGTGTTCTCCGATTTTGATGAAATTTTCAGCATCTGTTTGTACATGGGATAGACTTCGATCAAATCTTAGATTCCTTCTTTGACGGGAAATGGCAAAATACGATTTTTTTCAAGAGTTGTCCTACTGGAGCTGTAGAGCTAGAGTATCGGAAGGGTTCGCCGACAGAATCACTTGCTACAGTTGCAGACGAGATGGGAAATGTCACCTACTAAAACCCTGCTTAAGGCCAATTGCAGCGGGTCATGATTCTGAATGTGATATTCATTGTACGGTACAGATATGTGTGGGCACAGGGACTTCACGATCTCGTGTATTATCACGAGGGACTCGAGCGTTTGTGCGCTAAAGTCGTAAGTAGTAAAGTTATGAAAAATTTTGAGCCATAGAAGTGTTAGGGTCATTATAAATTGGCTTAAAATTTTACTCACTAATTTTTTCCTTTTGCTTGAAGGAGTAGAGCTAAGGCAGTGTTACTACGAATTGCTCTACCAACAGTCTACCAACATGTCTCACGGCAAAGACAGACTTGTTTCTCATTACCATACGAACCGACCGACTTGAGTACCTATGGTCCAAAAATGGGGCAATTCAGCTTTTGTTCTAAACGAGATAACAGACTGAAGATGCGGGATCTGTCAATACTAGCAGCAAAAAAATTAACAATCTCTCTTACACAAAAGAATATAACACAAATTGTATAACACTACACTGACTGGATAAGCAGGACTTTCGCTTCGATAGAACAAACTTCATTCGTGAATTAGAAAGACCAATAAAAGTATCGTTAAGCCACAAATGATAACTTGAATAGTGGTCGCAGTGGCAAAGTTTCCTCTAACATAAAAAAGTATAGTTGAGCTGTTTCCTCTGTTATAGATAATTACATAAAAAGTTTTGCAACATCACAAAGTAGTTTTGGTTACAAACGATTAAGAATAACTCCCCTTACAGACTCTCAGGATCATTATTTCCTTACACAATGTACACAGAGGACAAATGTGACAAATGCAAAAATAAATTTTTAGAAAATCATTCGCAAGCGATGCGGAAAACTGCAATTTTCTAGCCGATTTCGCGTAAAGCCATCAATATTGGGTACTAATAGTACACTAAACTTTTTGTAATATTTTCAATATAAGTTCACTGAAGATTTGTCTATAATATCATCATTGCGGTGTTTGAAGGCCACGAGCGGTGTATTTTTCCGGGAGACAGTATGTGCAGATCGGTTTAATAAGCAGACAATTTATTAGGAAATACAACCCACATCTTCCCGGATATTGAACACGATTCATTATTGAAGACTCCGTTCTTCTCATTTAAAATCATATATATTGAACTCCATGGAACCATATCTGATGTGCTTTCGGATCAAAGATCTTCCGCCAAGTAGCAGATATCTCGAAAGTACACCCAGACATTCTCAGAATTGTGATAACGTGTCTAATGAAAGCAATTGGCCTTTCTGTTGACAAGAATTTTATAAAGACCTACAGAGTCTACATGCCCACTCACAGAATTGAGATCGACGGTGTGGTTACCGATTGTATTTTTCATGTGTGGATCTATTGAAGCGCGTGGTAGGTTAATTCAAGGACCTTTTGCTCCAGTGAATGAAGATTTTGAATGGCAGCCGCACTACTTTGCCTATTTACGTGTTGTTCGACAAGAATGTGCCTATTGTGGGGAGAATCTACATCATTTATTACCCTGCTCAGTGTACAAAAAACACCTGTAAAATCGGAAGCATTCCCTTAAAACATACTTTAAGCACGCTTTTCAGAAATACTTAGGAGATGCTGTCTTGACTCGGAAGAAGTGCAACTCTAACGATCCGCTTGGGGACATTTGAATAAATCTGAATGGGCCTGACAGGGTCGTGGCGTTGTCTTCTGCCGTCTTTGATCAAGTCTCAGTGTGCTTGCGTGTATGTAACTTCGCATGTATCCTCGTGTCCATCCGCATATTCGATGTTGGACCACGAACCATGAATCTGATAATTAATTTTCGGTGTACAGCTCAGCAACTAGAAAAGAGTGAGTTTTTCCATATCACTAGTTTATTAGTGCTAAAACATTCCCTTACTCACCGGGGTGTTTTCATGTTTGCAAGACCGCGGATTTTGGTGTGCGCGCCTGATCGCGAAGGTCGTAAACGTTTGTATGTTAACGTGCTGAATTCTAGAACAAACTGAATTCCCCAGTGCTGTCTAGTGGATATGAGCGTCGTTTTTTACGATTGGTCCAATCGTAGGCATGGTCCTATGCTACTGGGGCCGAGGGTAAGGAACTCCCGGACATGACCGATGATCGCGTGAGCGGTGACTTAATGTTTGAGACCGCGTTTGAAAATATATAGGCACGAAAACGTTTACATCACCGGGGTGCTTAAATGTTGGCGTGATCGTGGGCGAAATATGTGTGGATGATAGCTATTGCATGTTCGCGGTTGTGACCAGGTTTGTGTGATCGCGAAGGACACGACCGTTTCTACGTTTAGAATGGGAGAGATTGTGAGTTTATGTGAGAGAATATGCAATAAATTGTGCCAGTGAGTGTTAGTATGAATCTAATTTAAGATATAGTAAGAAAAGGAAAGATAACATGCCGAATAAAGAGAAAAATATGCGAAGAGAATAATTAGAAGTGTCGATATTATTTTTGGTATACATGAGAAGTGGAAAAGCAAGCTAATAGAAATACAACGCAAACAGACCAATGAAGTACAAGAAAAGAACACATGTAACATTCAATCACACTGCTTGATCTCGTCTAAATTCCAGCAAATTAGGATTATGTACCAAACGACAATTGCATTCTATTAGAATTTTGTCAGGTTATTCTGACCGGGAATAGATGATTCACGTGAGTCGGTAAACTAATTGTACCTTAATTTATTCAATCCGATTTTCTCGAATGAATCAAATCAAATGTACAAATTGAACACCGGAAAAAAGTGACCAAGGAATTCTATAGATGGTTACACACTATTCTATCATATACGCCAGTTCAGTATCCATTCTCTTAGCCAGTTGTCACAAATACTCAGACGAACACCTACACAGATAGACATACTACTAGCACATAACAATTATACACTAATACTAAGAACTACAATCATGACAAAACGACCACTAATGGGCTTCTACTTATACATTTATTTAATAAGCCTGTGCAGGATGACGAAGTCGACCGTTAAATTGACATACAATGACCCCATAAGCCATCTCGGTCTCCTCGATGCACCACGATCGAGGCGCAACGCAATAACCATCTTAAAGCAATTGTCTGTGAGAGGTTCTTTAGCACTGATGCAAGAAATGTGCTTGATGATGTTTGCAATACCGTCAAACACATCAACCTAGGGAAGAGGGAAAATGTGAAAAACGAATTGACAATAAATCCTAAGAAATAGGTCAAAATTTTAAAATTTTCTACTCTGATTTAACTTGAAGAAATCTAATTCTGTTTAGTTTTTCTGAAAGGGCTTTGGATGGGGTTGATAATAAAATATACCTCCGGTATCGATTTGTAGTATTGAAAAATATATGTTTTTACCTTTAAAAACAATTTTTAAAACGTTATAATACTTTACAACAACATAATCGAGCATGGATTAATTTTAGAGTAAGCTTAGGACTAAGCTTGTGATACACTGAAACCTCTATTTACGAACCAATCCGGAGGTTCGTAAATTGAATTAGTCCGTAAAAAAGTGTTTGTTATTTGGGGTTTAGTTCTTAAAACAGTTCATTTCACATTCTTATTATAATTCGTTGATTGACAAATATTCTTGATAACCCTAACGATATAGGTATTTCTGGATCGGGATTTACAAGTAGATGATAAAAATGGAAAATTGGAACCTTTTCGAAATTCAAAAATGACGATTTCCGGTTAGGCAGTATACAATGAAGACCTGATTTTATCAGCCTCCGATTTTTCCTACCCACGATTATATCAGATTTTTGATCCAATTTTGTCAACCTCCCATGAAAATCCTCGAAAAGCAGAATAAGAATAAATCATTTCTTGAGCATATTTTTCTTATCTTAAAGATGCAAAATACGCAAAAAAAATTTAATTTTTAAATTTAAATTTAAGAGAAATGTATACTAAATAATCAGAAAAGGCTATGAGGCTATATCTAGGGACTAAATAAGAATATTTTAAGAGGTTCGGTTTATTAAAAAAAAAGAAAAAAGTATGTTTTATTTTGTCAGCCTGAAACACACCAAGAGGATGAAGAAAGCGGGCCTTCACTGTACTCGATGACCCTACCAATATATTTTTGGAACGGACTTGACAAATAGATTATGAAAAAAGATGTTTGAAACTATTCAGAAATCCAAGATGCCGAATTCTGGTTGAGCAATATTCTTGATAATACAAAAAATGAGTATTTTTGGAATGAACTTGACGGGTAAATAATGGAAATGGTAGTTTGGTGCCATTTTGTAATCCAAGATGGCGATTTCCAGTTGAGCGTAATTTCGTATAACCGTAATCATAAAGGTATTTTTGAAAAGTGCTAGATGAGTAAATGACGAAAATCGATGAGTGACGTCGTTTTGAAGCTCAAAGTAGCAGTTTCCGATTGAGCAAAAAGTTCTATATCCATATCATCACTAATCACTACATATATATATATATATATATATATATATATATATATATATATATATATATATATATATATATATATATATATATATATATATATATATATATATATATATTAGGGCATTGCAAAAAAACTTTTTTTTTAATTCTCAAAGGCCCCCCCCCTCCCACATTGTGACAAATGTCAAAGTAAGCTCAGATGCCAAATTTCAGATCATTTGGACAATTTTAGACCCCCGCCCACTTCGCTTGAAATTTTTTAAATTGATACTATGGGAAAATATAGAGGAAAAATATACTAAATGCTATAATTTTTGAAGTAGCTATCAGAAAATTACAATTTATACCTCTTTTTAAAGGAAATGACCTGAGTCTTTGAAAAGAGATATTCCTTTTTCTGGAAAAATAGGGGAAAGTGGGGTACTGGGCCATTTTGACCCCAAAATTCCATATTTTTCATAATTTTTCTGCTTTGTGATGCAAATCATACATATTTTGGAGTTTTTCTAATGTGAACAAATCTCAGAAATCGAACGGAACCTTTTTGACCCTTGTCCGAATACGGGAAGTTGGGGTTATAGGGCCTTTTGTCATTAATATTAAATTTTATAATTTTCTCGTGCATATATCTCTATTATTCTTCAATCAATTTTCATGAAATGTAGCTTGTTGAACGCGGAAAATTCTTATGAATACAACAAAAATGAATTCGTTAGCGGTAAAATTCAGAAACATCAAATTTTTGGACATTAACTCTACAAATCACATTTTTTTTTGTTAAATGTCCTAATACCTCAACTTCCCCTATTTTTCCAGGATGGAAACTTTTCTCATGCGATCCTCAAGCATATTTTGCATTAAAAGTAGTAAATTTAATAAAAATTTTGTTGTTAAATGGAGTTAATATGTGCAATTTTATGATAGAAATGTGAAATCGAGACTATATATAAGATAATTTGATGTTTCTGAATTTTACCGATAACAAATCTATTTTTATTGTGTTCCTAAGGATTTTTCACGTTTAACAAGGTACATTTTATGAGAATTGATTGAAGAATAATAGAGATATATGCACGAAAAAATGATAAAATTTCATATTAATGACAAAAGGCCCTATAACCCCAACTTCCCGTATTCGGACAAAGGTCAAAAAGGTTCCGTTCGATTTCTGAGATTTTTTTACATTAGAAAAGCTCCAAAATATGTATGATTTGCATCACGGAGCAGAAAAATTATTAAAAATGGGGAATTTTGAGGCCAACATGACCCAGTACCCCACTTTCCCCTATTTGTCTAGAAACAGGAATGTCTTCCTTGAAATACTAAGGTTATTTACTTTAAAAAAAGGTATAAATTTTAATTTTCTGATTGCTACTTCAAAAGTTATAGCATTTAATATATTTTTCCTCCATATTTTCCCATATTACCAATTTCAAAAATTTCAAGCGAAGTGGGCGGGGGTCTAAAATTGTCCAAATGATGTGAAATTTGGCATCTGAACTTACTTTGACATTTGTCACAATATGAGCGGGGGGGCCTTTGAGAATTCAAAAAAAAAATTTTTTGCAATGCCCTAATATATATATATATATATATATATATATATATATATATATATATATATATATATATATATATATATATATATATATATATATATATATATATATATATATATATATATATATATATATATATATATATATATATATATATATATATATATATATATATATATATATATATATATATATATATATATATATATATATATATATATATATATATATATATATATATATATATTCTATAATTGTCCATTCAGAAAATGCCAATATTTTTGAGGCTTTGGAGAATATTTCTGAACCAATAGTCGCCATCTTGGATTTTAGAGCGACTACAGACATCGATTTCTGTAATGTACTCGTAATCCCCATTAAGGAAATACCCAACTTTTATTAGAAACAAGCTAAGCCAAGAACATGTTAAATTGTACACAATTGCAAACTGTGCTGTACCGGGTGTTTAATAAAAATGAGAATTTTTTCAGTCATGTAGTTAAAAAACAAAAAAGAAATTTAAACGAATTCAGTATTTTTTTTATTTAAAACATATTGTTTATTCTTCAAAAAATGTCAATAAATATTGGAGATGGGGTCCTGGTCAGCCGTGCGACGCAACTTAGTCGCGATGCTATCACAAGACCGCTGGACGGCACTGACGTCCATCTTCCGGATGCAATTCCGGATCCTGGTGGTCAACTGCATCGTATCCTTGGCCCGCCAATTATTTTTGTAGACTAGGGCACTGAGGGAGCCGATAAAATCCTCCATGGGACAGCACTGGGGCAAGTTGTTCGGGTTCCTTTCTTGCGGCACGTACGGTATCTTTTTTGTGCTCAAGATACTCCAGCGTCTTCTTGGCATAATGGGAAGACGCCTTGTCCGGCCAAAAGACGTACTTTCCATCCGCATGATACCCCTTTAAGAACGGCAGAAGAATTTTCTTAAGACCTCTCGGCTTGAACCACGGCTTTAAAATCCCTCTGTCCGATATGTCGATGTACAGCATAACTTTTTTTTCAATTATATGCTTAAACTTATATTTTATTTCGGGGCTGTGACCGACTTGTCGCTGGAATAGTAGTTGTCATTTCCAGGAATATGGGTTTTCGAGAGCGGAAAGTAACTTTCGTATTCCAGCTCGAACGACATCCCGCGGTAGTTCTTCGTCATCCACCGGCACTGCGATTTCACGATCGCTATCTATCCCGTCCGTGTACTCGGGGGACCGAGTCTTCTTCCGACAAATGATGTCCTCCATCTTGAGGGTTCGGTGAATCAAGAGATGGAAGCAGTGATATTCTCGGCCGGCGTCACGCAAACTCGTTCCGTTCTTGTTGTCGAACAGCTTTTTCAACGCTCCTTCTTCTTCTTCGTCATTATCTTTGCCGGACGCCCACTACCGGCCTTCCGTTCCACGCCATGGGATGCCAGAATCCGGTAAACTGTACTCACGGGCACTTTTTCGTGTCGTAAGTGGTCTACCGTAAACTTTTGTCCACGATGACCATGCGTTTTGTAAAACCACACAACACGTTCGCGAAGTGCAGGCTGTTTCGACTCCACCTTCGATTGAACTCACAGTACCCGAACGCAAAGAAACATACCACCCATTTATAGGGAGTCCATAGAGCAATTCTCTTGGAGAGAAAAAGAATTACTCTCTTTACTTTAATTACAGAAAGCTGTTGAAATCATTCTCATTTTTTATAGAACACCCGTGACGTACTGAACTTTTTTTACGAACTTGGTTCGCAAAAAAGAGTTCATTATTTCGAATTTAGTTCGTGAAAAAAGTTACGTTAATCGAAAATTACGTAAAAACTAGTTCGTAAATAGAGGTTTCAAAGTAATAACTTTGTAGGACATCTTGGAAGTTGCGAAAGAGGTTGAATTAAGTCAATTCATGCATCAAGCTCGCATACGTCAAGTTCAGGATTATTAGGATAATAATCACTTCAAAAATCGACCTGCCAATCGAGTCCCAGAGGGCCAAGTGTCACATACTATTCGATTCAATTCTTCGAGACATCAAAATGTCTGTGAGTGCATGTGTGTGTCAGATAAGGCCGCTGATTTTCTCGGAGATGGCTGAACCGATTTGCATAAACTTAGTTTCAAATGAACGGTTCTAACGCTCCCATAAGCTGCTATTGTATGTTTTGTTAATCCTACTTCCAGTTCCGGAGTTACGGGTTGAAGACTGCGGCCACATAGCAAATTTCCATATAAACTTGCACCATGAAGATGTCCTAATGATGCAATACATATTGAAACGGATTTAACATTGCCTTGTACACAGCTCAGCTAAGTTCAATTCGCAACCCCGCACATAGGGTTAGAGATTTTTCTAAAGAAATAGAAATAGATCAAATGTGTTGGGGTGATCAGCTGCTGTTGTGTGTGATTCCTCGCTTTGCAGGCAGGGTACGATCACCGTCGCCAGTGGGATAATCATATGTTCTTTCTGGGATGTCACCATACCCAGGGATAGCATAAGGGTTAGTGCATTGGGCCGGAGTCTCAAAGGTTGCGGGTTCGAGTCTCGCCTCTGGGTGGTGAATTTTTTTTCACATGATTGCTTAGCTTCACTCACCATTTCCGATCGTTTTTCCCCGTTGGATACCACCAGTCCTAAATAAGGTATTGGCACTTAAGCCAAAAGACCAAAAAAATTGAATTATTAGTTTAATTCGAACGGGCGGGTTCGCTCCCGTCATACCTCTGTTCACTGGGCAAGGGACCAGAAATCGACAGTCTTCATTAGCTCTGTCACCCACCGAAGTACGATGGGTAATGAACTAAAAATTAGACATCAGACGATTATAAAAACCCGGGCCTTGGTATCTAGCGGGGAAATTAAATAGATCAAATGTGTTGGGGTGATCAGCTGCTGTTGTGTGTGATTCCTCGCTTTGCAGGCAGGGTACGATCACCGTCGCCAGTGGGATAATCATATGTTCTTTCTGGGATGTCACCATACCCAGGGATAGCATAAGGGTTAGTGCATTGGGCCGGAGTCTCAAAGGTTGCGGGTTCGAGTCTCGCCTCTGGGTGGTGAATTTTTTTCACATGATTGCTTAGCTTCACTCACCATTTCCGATCGTTTTTCCCCGTTGGATACCACCAGTCCTTTCTAAAGAGATTTCTCTAACTCGACAAAGAGGCCACCTATGACGGTTCTTGATACTCCCGGGGAACTAGCAAAGTTCGTAACATAATGTCACACCTATTTCTCAGCAAATTCTTGTCTGATTTTTACAAACTTGGTTTAGAAGATAAATACAATACACCCAACGACTGCAAAACAAGGTACCAGTATTAAAATCACATCGGATTCGTTGAACCCATTTTCACCAACTAGACCTCGCTCACATTCTGTTTTGCAGTTATAATCCCTTTCCCCTCCCACTGTATTCCAAAATATGTTAACATGAAGACAACATTCAATTCATGCCGATTTATCCACTTAATATTTTTTGTTCCAAGGACGTCATCGTCAACATATTGCTCATCAGCTTCGTGGCAGTCATGTCCTTGTAAATATGAGCAAAGTGTCATAAGAATGTAATGGACATTTTCACAATTATATTAAATATAACCAGCTGTTGAATAAATGAGAAAGACACAATTACCCAATTGGGTGGATTAAAACAGGTTTTCATATTTGTTTATGCTGCCCATTAAAGCATAAGAGTCCCATATTGAAAAACAGCAAACCGAGAAAAACGCTTCTCAAGATTTACATTTTCATTGGACGCCTGGGACAACAATGTTTTGGTATTTTTTTCGATATTTTCTAAACAAATCCGGTAATCGTGTTTGTGTATTGTAATTCAATGATGACACAGATTACATTCCAATAGATAACTCATTTTCGACAAAAATTCGTATGGGACTCTTCTGCTTTTATCGGCAGTATATAACTCACCAGTAAAATGTTAATCGTCCCCGAAATGCAATGAAATTCTAAGAAGTTTAGTTTCTGTTCCAACTTCAGAATGACAACATTATTCATAGCCATTCATTTTAGGAAATGCGTGACGATCAAATGATCTCACAACACAGGAGTTTGCGTAGCTCCTGCTCAAAACTACATATTGCCATCGGCCGAGTGCTCGATATATGTGACACGAGAAAGGCAGCATTTTATAACCAATTTATTTTTATTTTCGGAAAATTTGGGTCACTCGTAAACGTTTCATCATATTTCTTCAACTCACCTTTGAACGAGACGCAGACAGATATTAGGAAAGGTAAGTTATTGTGGTCAAGGTCACCCGAATCGATGGAATTTCTAGTTTTTTTCCTTTGGCTCAATATATCAAACCTAGGTAGAAGATAGCTGAGATGGGAATTTCTTCGCATACAAATTGCTTCTGGTGAAATTTGGTAATCTTACTTTACTGCAAAACATCAGTTAACTTAGAGTGAAGACCTCACTATTAGACTCTAATGGGAGCTGTTAAATAGTTCTGACAAGTTTTACAGTCCTAGAAAGCGTAACTATTTTGAAGCGAATGGAAGCGCATGGTGCACGATTGTTCAAACACTTTTGCAAGCAAGCGATTATCCAAGTCGCGAATCCCAATGGCAGCCAGGCAGCTGCAGCAGACACTGACCAAGTTTTAATGACCGAATAAATCAAATCAATTAGCCGGTTATAAATAGAATGTTTGTATCCTCCGACCAATCCGTAAACAACGTACCCGGCCTTCACAATGACACTGACGATTCATCACACAGTGTGTTTCTAGGAATTGTTAGCGATTTTCAACAGCAATGTTCTCTGTTCCAGAATGGAACAGAGAACGCATGGTAACTAGTGTTTTGGAGCCTGACGATAAGATTTTTCCAATTTTGTTCTCCTCTCATATTTAACATAATTTTAATACAAATTAATCAAATAATGCAGTATGTAATTTATGAAAAAACTTTTAAAAATAATTTACTTGGTCACATTGTCACCCAACATGCGAACCATCGCGTCGTGTCATGAACTAGAGGGTACATAAATATCTACCCAGTTTGATAGCGCCCGCAGAAAGCAAAATTTCTAAACCGTTTCGAAAAACACTGTTTACACCCATCCCACACATTGTATCTAGACTCTAGAGTCCGGGTGCTACGTAACGCACCCATTACGTGTTTTCTTTTTGCAGCGAACCAACTGTTTGGACCAGTTGTGTGCCCCGTTCCATGCGTCAGAACATGGCAAAATATTCGCGCCGTCAAGGCGATCCTCAATCTCTTTAAATAAAACACCATTAATCCGTCAGTCGTGCATATATATGTACATACATAAAGTCAAATCGACGGCGACGTCTGCATCCAAACTCCCCCAACGATCCAAACGTTTCGACGAAGAGAATCACCATTACGCAAAACGACCACTTGCTCCCCGGCCGCAATGGCTCGAAATATGGCGCAAAACGATCGCAGTCAATCGTGCGCCAAGTTTGCATGTTTTTGCCGGCTTCGTAAAATCCACAATCAAACCATTCAACTTTGTTGCTTATATCGATGTTTTGCATTCTAACAGATCTCTTCCATTTGGTTTTTCCAGATCTGGCCCCGGCGTTTCCCTTCCGACAAGTTCAGCTCAAACAGGACGTCGATCCACGGCAGCAGTTCGACATTCTGCCCGAGCTAGGCCGGGGCACCTTCGGCACAGTTTTCCTCTGCCGGGAGCGTGGTACCGATTTGGAGCTGGCGGCGAAAATTGTGCCCTGCAAGAAGAAAAAAGAACGCGCCGATGCTATCCGGGAGATTGACATCATGAGCTGTCTGCACCATCCCCGGCTAATACAACTGTACGATGCATTCGACTACGAAAATAAAGTATATGTGATACTAGAACTGTGAGTACATCAACCGGTATCGACCCGGCCGGTGGCGTCGCGGCGGCATGCGACCTCCACAGCGAAACATGATTCACCGTGATCTCCTATATATTTTTCAGAGTCCAAGGCGGTGAACTGTTTGAACGCGTTATAGACGACGACTTTGTGCTGACTGAGAAAGCGTGCGCCGTGTTTATGAGGCAAATCTGTGAGGGTATGGAATATATTCACAGTCGGAACATAATTCATCTGGATATGAAGGTTGGTTTCGTTGCGGATGGAAAACGCCGCGGCAGATTTTGGGGGATGATGTTTTGACTAAAATTTGCTCATTAGTCATTTAATTGCGAACTGTGATGATTTGTAAAGAGATCAGACATCTGTGTTAGAAGTGCAGTCAGTAATCTCCGAACCCCCTTACACTGTCGTATGTTGTGCGTGACAGCGCGAATTCAGGGCGAGCACCGACTAATCCTTTAGCATGCATAAGTATTTTTGGGTTCCCCGGAATATACAGCCTCGGAATCGGTGGTGAAAGTCATCTCAGTAAATGGTAAACGGCACCTTTGTTTTATCGGTACATAATTATACCGAGAGCGTCGATCAGCTCTCTCAACCGGTAATAGTTTTAGGAAAGGTAATGCATTTCCTAACCTTTTCATACCCATGTACTTTATAAACAAACCATTTTTTTCACAACCATTAGTAGAGCTCATAACTGGCACAATTACCTTTCATTCAAGCTCTTACTGTTATATAATTATTGCCCCTAGGACTGAAGTTATTGCTATTAGTTTGATTGGATTGCGTTGGAGCAGTGCTGCCAGGGACAGCTTGACTTGACGGTGAAAAATGAAATGTTCCTTATCTTGCAATATTAATGAAAACTGATAAATCCTATCAATTTAGACTGTCCTCGACTACCTTTTCCATGCATATTGTCTATTACCGTAAACCGGAGTGACATTGATCACTTTTCGAAGTAATCATTACATATTTTTAGACGCAACACACTTTTTTTCAGGTTTATTATTTTTAAACCATGTACTGACGTATGGAGAACAAAATTGGATGGTTTTACCTAAAATTGTCCGCTTACAGCTATTTTTCCAAAAATGATTTCAAGTTGAAGTCCGTTTTCGTATTCCGGGGTAACTTTGATAACCTGCATGTTCACCCACATTAAGTTATTGATGTCAATGTTTTTAATTCAAATGTTTGTTTAAACTAGTTCTGGAAAGATACTCATTGTTGAATAGACGTAGTTGATATTATACAAAGTATTTTAATGTACTGTAAAATTCGAGTAACCAAAATTCGTATAATTTGTGTCCAACTAGAATAAAAGATTCTGAAAACGTTTAAAAGCGCTAAAATTGTTTAATTTCAGTGCTTTATCAATGCACAAAAAGTTTCATCCATTTTAACACATTAGAATATTGAACAATAAAAATCTTGCGATTTTTAGCTTAAAATATTTTGAAATAATTGCCAACTAGTTTCACAAAAAAATGTATTTAAAATAAACAAACTCTTAAAAGTAAATTTGGCACATCACACTATAAGGGAAAATAAAAACTCGCATGTAATTTATTACTCTTCCTGAAATCGGAGATTTGTTTGTTTTATAAAAAATAAACACTTTACGAAGCTTCGTAAAACTAAACTAAAGTCAAATTTCGGTTTCTTGTACCCAAAAACCGAACAATATACACAAAAATTATAAGGAATCAGTATTTTATAAGTTTAGAGTAAAAATCATTTCAAATTAAAATGATTCGGTAGAATATTCTGGTTTAATAAGCGATCTACGAAAAAAGTTTCGAGTGATCAAAGTCACCCCGATGATCAAAGTCACCCCGGTTTACGGTATAAATATTCTAGAAAAATTACATTGAGCATCGGAAGGTAAAAATTGAGCCACTTCTAGCACTACGAGAGAAGCTCATGTCTCGATCAAAATAAGTTTTTCGTGTTCCCCGAGCCCAACAGTCTTAAGCAAAAATAGTTTTGAAACCCTATATTCTGACAAATGTCAAAGTAAACTCAAATGCCAAATTTGACATCATTTGGACAATTTTAGACCCCCGCCCACTTCGCTTGAAGTTTTTGATATTTGTACTTTGAGAAAAAATAAAGAAAATTTTTATTAAATGTTATAACTTTCGGAGTAGTACTCGGAAATTCACAGTTAATTCCTTTTTTCTCGGAAAACAGGAGAATTTGGGCTTTAGGGAAATTATGTCTCAAAAATCTCCTATTCCTTATAGCTATTCTCCTATATGCCGCAAATCATACATATTTTGCTGTTTGTCTAATGTAAAAAGTCTCCGAAATCGAACGGAACTTTTTCGACCTTCATCAGGATACGAGAAGTTGGGGTTCTAGAGCCTTTCGTCATTCATATTAAATTTTATCATTTTCTCGTGCATATATTTCTAATATTCTTCTTTCAAATTCAATTAAAAGTATTAACGAGGTACTTTTAATTGAATTTGAATGAAGAATATTTGAAATATATGCACGAGAAAATGATAAAATTTAATATGAATGACGAAAATCTTAAGGAACAAAATAGAAGTAGGTTTGTAATTGGTAAAATTCAGATACATTAGATTTTATAATTAAATAGCACATATCAACTCTATTTGACAATAAATTATTATTATGTTCAGGAATAAAATGTAAATGTTTCATTTGAGGAAAAATACGGCAAGTTGAAGTATTAGAGCAGTTGATGAAAAAATGAAGTTCCTAGACTAAATGTCAAAAAATATAATGTTTCTGAATTTTACTGGAAACAGGTCTATTTCTATTTTGTTTTTAAAAATTTTCCACGTTCAACAAGGTACTTTCAATAAAAATAGATTGAAGAAAAATAGAGATATATGCACAAGAAAATGATTAAATTTGTTAAGAATGACAAAAAAACCCTAGAACCCCAACTTATCGTATACTGTCAAAAAATCGCAAAGGTACCGTTCGATTTCTGGGATTTTTTCATATTAGAGAAACTGCAAAAAAAGGTATGTTTTGCAGGATAGAACAGAATGATTATTAGGAATGGGAAATTTTAGTGACAAAATACCCCAAAACTCCAGCTTCCCCTATGTTTTGAGAAAAAAGCTAATTTAATTAAAATGCTAATTTTCTTTATATAAAGGTATAAATGGAAATTTTCCCAGTGCTACTCTAAAAGATTGAGTTAAATCTGCATTCTAGTTTTTTTTTTACAAAAATCGACTTTTTGGGATTTTGCACCCTTTTTACCTTTCTCAATAGAAAGGTATTGCATTTCCTCTGAAAATCGACTTCCTAACCGGTTTCACATACCATTCGATTCAAGACGTCGAGTACGGCAGTTGTCTGTGAAGGTGGGTGTGTTAGATTAGAGAGCAGAAAAAACTTTCAAAAAAGCCCTGAGTGAGCAGGAAAAAATTTACAACCCCGTCTCAGGATTGGGTTCTTGCCCAGAACCGGATTCTTCACCAAAACTACCTTACGGCTTTACATCAGAGAAGGGTTTTTTGTGCACAGCACACACTCTAATCCAACTACTTACAGCACTACTCCTCGATACACCACCAGTTCTCGACTACCCAGACGGGCTGGCAGTTTCCGCAGGATAAGAAAGCAGTGGTTCGAGACTTAGTGTCCATTAGACCTCTCCACATTTTGAAAAAGTTTTGAAATATACATGGGTCAGCTCAAATTTTTATTCTAGGCGTGAATTTAAGAACTTTTGCCAAAAATTGCTTAATTTGGACATGATTTAGAGGTGTCTCCAATCAAAAATCATGTTTTTGCTATGTTTCCATAGGAAGATCACTTACACTCTGATTTGATAAGCCCTACACGTCCACATATCATCAAAGGTTGTTCCTTACACATATCTTAACATGTTTTAACAGGTGAACATAGCTCTAATCGCAGTAGAAAATATGTTAACTGGATTTTCATATAGAAAAGTATGTTAAAACCAAGGAAAATTAGTAGTATTCTTTCTTGGTTTTGGTATTCTTCTCTATATAAAAATTCAGTTAACAAATTTTATATTGCGATTAGAGCTATGTTCACCTGTTAAAACATGTTAAGATATGTGTAAGGAACAACCTTTGATGATATGTGCACGTGTAGAACCTATCAAATCAGAGTGTAAGTGATCTTCCTATAGAAGCATAGCAAAAACACGATTTTTGATTGGAGACACCTCTAAATCATGTCCAAATGAGGTCATTTTTGGCGAAAGTTCTTAACTTCACACCTAGAATAAAAATTTGAGCTGACCCATGTATATTTCAAAACTTTTTCAAAATGTGGAGAGGTCTAGTGTCCATCCCTTACGAATACAATCTGAGCGGAAAACTTCGGATTGTCTAATTTACTCCCTTGTGCCATTTAGCATCAAGACTTGACTCCTTTGTGCCATTAGGCACCGCAACTCCCTTCTCGTACCATTCAGCGCTACTTACTCGTTGACATCCCGACTGGTTCGCTACTACTACTTGGTCTAGTCCTACTCTAACGGACAATTCCCCAGCGAGAGAAATTCTTCTGAAACCGAGCCAACCAACCAGATGTCGAGGTCAGTTCGGCGATTCCGGTAGAGCAGCGCATCCGGTTCGATGTAGCCCCGACGACCCGCGACTGGTGGTGTCTCGTCGCGGTCTACTTAGTCTCCGGCGCCTACGGACCGGCGGTGAATCTAGTTTGAACAGAAGGAGAGTTCCCTGGCAAAGGAAGTTCCCCCGATACCGAGTCTTCTTTGGCCTAAGCACCACAATTTCTTGACTCCTTTCGCTTCCTGTCTGCTACCATTTAGCACCGCAACTCCTTTAAGCTCTTTGGTTCCCTTCTCGTTCCATTTCACCCCACTTACCCTATAAGCCATTTAGCTCCCAACTTTACTAAATGTTGCACGCGAACTACTCGGTCTAGTCCCCGACGATGGATCTAGCCTACTCAGATGTAGAATTCCCTGGCGAGAGAGGATCTCCTGAAAACGAGCCAATCAACCAGGCGTCGAGGTCAGTTTCGTGATTCCGGTGGAGCTGGGTGTCTGGTTCACTGGGGTCCCGACGACCCGCGATTGGTGGTGTTCCGTCGCGGTGTTCCGTCGTCCACGGCGGTGAATCTAACTAAGCTGACGGAGAGTTCCCCGACGAAAGAAGTACTCCGATCCGATTCGTTTTGGTTTATATTTCTCTTGGGTCTACAGATAGGATGCCGTGATTGGTCCGGAGATTCCAGGTGGCGTGGCGTCGAGTTTGTTGGCGCCTCTGCGACCCGTACCCGGTGCTTTCTCTTGGTTTACTTGACTAGTCCGAGGCGGTGATGTTAGCTTACTCTGATGGAGAGTTTCCTGGCGGTGATGGCTCTCCTAAAACCGTTGCTCACTGCTCATCGCGCCATTTCCACTGGCATGCAGGTCATGATCTTCCCCACAAATCTGTTGACCACGTTTCAAGTGTTCAGGTCGCTTGTCATTATGTAGACGACATTATCCGGGTTGATGTCCGGCCGTCCCGTTTTGAATATCTCGATGTATGTAGCTTCGAACCTCGGACATTCAAAGACCAGATGCTCCGGTGTTTCCTCGAAATTCCCACACACCGGCCACACCGGTGATGTTGCGTGCTCGAGCCGATGAAGATACCAGAAGATCCCTAAAACAGCCGTGGCCCGACAGGAGCTGTATCAAGTGGTAGTTCACATCTTCGTGTTTTCTTTTGACCCACGTCGACAGGATTAGGATGAGCCGACCTTCCCTTTTCTATACTGTCCTTCTGTACATTCCTGCTGCCACCTCACCTTCGTGCATTTCATCAGCTTGTTAAGAATGATTCTTTCCAGGAGCTTTCCGAGGGTATCCAGCAGATATATGGGCCTGTAAGAGGCCGGTTCGCCCGGTGGCTTCCCTGGCTTTGACAGCAACACAAGCTTCTGTACCTTTTACATTTCGGGGACGTTACATTCATTTAAACACTTCTGCAACACAATCCTGAACATGTCCAGTTATGCCAGAATCGTAGCTTTCAGCACCACGTTTGGTATCCATCTTGGGGGCTTATTTTGATTTCATGCGCTTCGATGCTTCTGCGAGCACGCCGTCAATTGCGTGGTTCCAGTTTTCGCGGCATTGTGGCGCCACAAGCCGTCACAATCGTTCTTGTTAGATCAGCCGCATCCACGTTCTCGATCTCACAGTTCGGTAAAGGTGCCTCAACGAAGAGGTCTTCGTTGAAGGCTTTCGTCTTCCACTTTCGCTCGCCGATCATCCTTCTCCGTGCTGCAGCAGGGTTCCGTTGACCGATACGGTAGCGAATCGCCTGGTGATCACTATGAGTATACGTTTTTCATATTCTCCAATCCATGTTCGCCGTCAATGAAAGACTACAGAATGTGACGTCGATGATAGACTCCCTCTCGTCTATCCGAAATGTGCTAACAGAATCTTCATTGCACAATCGCACATCTAATATCGCTAGAGCTTTCTGCAGGATACATCCTCTTGTGTTGGCTACTCTACTACCCCACTCCATAGCCCAGCCAATGAGGTCACCACCAATGACTACCGGCTTTCGAGCGATCAACTACTCGGTTAACTGCTCCAGCGTTAGGCTGAACTGTTGCGCTCTCCGCCTTGGAGGAGCGTAACAGCTGCACATGAAGACACCGTTGATTTCGACGATCACGAAGCCGTCGTATGAGCGTTGTACCATTTCTTGAATGGGGAATCTGCCCATAACTTGTATCGCAGCCTTTCCTAACCTATCCGTCACCCAGTTACCGTTATTCAGGAGGTATTGATACGGCTCTGCAATCAAAGCGACGCCACACATATTTTCTGTCACAGACTGCCGCAACAGTTGCTGTGCGGTGTCACAGTGATTTAGATTTATCTGAATTATCTCCATTACCGTTGTCCTGCAGTCGCCCTCTTATAGGCAGAACATTTAAAGCCACCCGTGTGACGGTCGTTTACGTCCGCTGGAGCGCAAAGGAAGCACTTCGACCTCTGCGTGCTGTCTCTCGCAAGATGGCCCGGCAGCGGTTACCGGTAAACGAATCATCGCTGATCGGATCGTCAAGGTCACCTCGCCCAGGTTACACTGCTGTTTCAGTGCACCTCTCAGCTCGTCTTCCTCCGTGATTTCATCATTTCTCCCTCAAGGTCGAGCTGTTAATCGTCGAATCTTTCTTCAACTGGAAGAGCACCTTTTTTATTACGCCTGATTCTTACCACGTTTTCCCCCCAATCCTTCAGATCTGCGTCCTCTCTGACCTTCTTTAGCAGCGATGCATAGGTTGTCGAGTCATTGGCTTTGACGAGCACGGTTTCTTCCTTTGGCGCCTACTAACGAGTCACTTTTCTCTCTTCCTTCCGCTTTTGCTGTTCCCCGTGTTTCTCCTTCCGACCTACAACGGTACTCCAGCTTTCTCCCTGTTGGATGACGTCCTTTACTTCGGCAACGACGGCGTCCTCGAGCGTCTGCCTTTTGGCCCGCCTGATCTTCCGTCTCCTGGCGAAGTTCTTGTGTTCTTTGGTATCACGGAAACTGACGTGTTCCAATCTGCTTCTCCTTACTCTGCTTCGGAGGGCCTAGGAAGATAATATCCTTAGTCGACGCCAATACTCGCTCAGCTACACACGCCCTCCACTTTGACGTGTTTTTCGGATTCTGAGAACCATCTCCTTAATGTCCTTATGGACATTGTATCTCGCGTCCTCAAACTTGTGGAGCTTCTCCACCAAGTGCTTCGCTGCCACTACTTTTGGCTTCTGTGGGGTGTAACTCACCCCGATCTACTCTGGCTGTTGTTATTGCTGTTGCTGTTTCTGCTGCTTCTTCTCCTCCTGCTCTTCCTGAATAACTTCAGCTGCTGCTGGTAGTGGTGATCTCACCAAACCATCTCTGGCGAACGGATTCGCCTCGCCTGCTCCGTATGTGTGAGTTACGGTGGTCATGCTAGGGTAAACACTATTCTTTATGGGGATTAGTGTTCAGAGTGGGATCGGTGTAAAATCGGGAATGGTCCATCCGAACCTAGTACCACCAACTAAATGGTGTCATCATCAGGATGTTACTGGTGTCGATCCTGATGTGCCGGTTTGCACTGCGGTTGGGCTAGGGTGCTTTTATTGCTACGATGTTAGATTACTGAAATCTTAGGATCTTAGCAGAAGCGATACAGACTCGCTTCGTCGGAGCTGCTTTCGGAGTTATGACATCTTTAGAGGTTTAGCAAAGCCCAATCCAAACCCCATCATACCCTAGCAAGACTTCCCAACTCGCAGTGGGTGCGGGGGTTAGTGTTCCTAGACTCCTGTCCTTCCTGTCCCTGCTGCCCCCTGCCCTCTGCTGTGTGTGACCAAAAATGTCACTCAATTTTCTCACAGATGGCTGAACTGATTTTCACAAACGTAGTTTCAAATAAAAGGCACAATGACTTTCTGTTCTAGAATTACAGGGTGATGAGTACGACCACACAGCAAATCCCGATTTTAATGAATTCGGCAATGAATGTAAAAAGGTGAGTTTTTTCCAAAATGTGACCACAACTGCTTGGACTTGTAGTGCTAGGTCACTCACAGCCATTCAAAGTATTTTCGGCCACGTTGGCCGCCATCATCGGTTCCGGAAGCCCCGGCGGAAGTATCCAAGTTCAGAATAACAGTCACATCGATTTCTCGGAGATGGCTTGAACGATTTGACCAAACTTAATCTAAAATGAAAGGTGTTACATCCCCGTAAATGGCTATCAAACTTCATCCCGATCCGACTTCCGCTTCCGGTGTTACGGGTTGTGGCGTACGGCCACATAGCAATTTCCTATTCAAACCGCACTGAATGCAAAAAGGTAAAAAAATCACTAAAATTTGTGTGTCACTGGCTGCCACCCGCAGTCTGGTTGGCTGCCTTGACCACCATATAAGGTTCCGGAAGCGCATCGGAAAAGTAGCGACTTATCAAAATCAACAAACAAACATTAGTTTATCGGAGATGGTTTGGACCATGTTCGCAAACTTAATCTTAAATGAAAGGTTTATTAGGTGATACATCATCATTGTTTGGATAAATGAGAAAGGAACAATCGCACGACTAGGTGGATTAAAACAGGTTTTTTTCATATTTTCCTGGGCAGGGGTCTAAAATATTCCAAATGATGTGGAATTTGGCATCTGAGCTTATTTTGACATTTGTCACACAATGAAAGATAGGGGCTTTGAAAATATATAAATTAATACGTTTTTGCAACGTTCTATTGCTAAAAATCAATTTTTTCACGTTAAACAATGAGTTTATAATATAAAATGAAAAACCGAAAATAACATGCATTTTTTCCAGCCAGAGAATATTCTATGCCTAACAAAGACTGGGAACCGGATAAAGATAATAGACTTTGGATTCGCCAGACGATATGATCCAGATAAGAAGCTACAAGTACGTATACAAAGGCTTCTAAACTGATCCCGCATATTTTACATTTCGGTTTATTTTTAGGTTATGTTCGGTACAACCGAATTCACAGCCCCCGAAGTACTGAATTACGATGAAATCTATTTCTACACGGACATGTGGAGTTTAGGTGTAATTTGTTATGTTTTGTAAGTTGAAATCCTATTACGATATTGCAAAGCTAACGAATTTCTTTGTATCAACTAATCGTACGAGATTTCTAACCAACTGACTATAGTACTCTATAAAACGCATAGCTCACAGCTTTTCTTGTATATGTCGCTTTTGTTGTTATATCGCATATTGCATATTTTAGCTAATAACACATTGGACTTTATCACGACCTACATCCCAATCAAACTTTTGACCGTTCCCCGTTTCGACACAAACCACGCGTTCTCTGCGTCATTACAGGATTGTTGCACTAAATCCTTATTTTCCATCACAAACCCTCATTCTACGACTGTTAAAAGCCACTGTCTATAAAAGTAGAATCAGGACTACTCCAGGCAGTCGTGCTCTTTCTGTTCTACTAAATGTTTGACCTCCGTAAACTACTCTCGTACTATGTTCTATCGAAGTAGACTCCCACGGTAGGAAAAACTAACCCCTTTTTTCGCGAGGTTTTTTTTATAAAGAACATTTTAACGATATTTTTGAATTCACAGCTCTCAAGCACAGTTTTTTCTGCAGACGCAATAGAGGAAGGGCAATGTGACTACTAAAGACGGCGTGATTCTTGATAACATAACGTTTTAACTTTAGTTTTTATTATCGATAATCGAGCGCTGTTGGATTACTACAACCAATAAGTCAAGGGTTCTTTTCCAGAAAAACTATTCAAAATGGTACACATGACATTGACTTGTTGTGGCAAAGAGTCCAGCAATGGCTGGCGGTACGTATCATTTTTCGTAGGTTTTCTAGGAAGGAACAAATCCTAATGTTTTGTAATATTTTTTGCACATGTTGATTTTTTTTGTATCGCAAGATTGAACAATGTTTTTCAACGTAACTGTAGGGTAGGTTTTTTATTTTTGGGGCAAAATTGGCGCAAACATTTTTTTTTTACGTTAAGTGAAAATGTTTCTTTTAAAGACGCAAATCAATTTTTTTCAAATTTTGTGAAAATTGTCTAAAAGCTTCAATACGTTACTGTGATAATTTTGAGATGGTTTTCGCAATGTTGTTTTCAACATTGCGCATTTAAGGGTTAAAATTGCTGCTCTTAAAAAAACGTTTTCAATTCACCAGAATTTGTCTGATGAGATTCTTTTATAACAATCAATATCTTCATTCATAATTCGCGTTTGAACACTTTTTTGTCGGATATACTAACATTCATTATATAGCAAAATTTACATAACACATGCGGCATAGTTGTATAAAAGGCAAATGTAACCACTTTTTGGCTTCGACATCATTGGAGTAGATCAAAGACTGCCCACAGTAGCTCAGAATAAAAGAACGGCAAGGGACGAACCCCGGTTGGTATTCGCTTCTGCGAGAAAAGAGAACCATTGAAATTTTGTTTGGATTAACTGATAATTTAACTTGTCAACACAACAATTTGACAGCTCTTAATGCTTGTTGCATTAAGTCAAAGATTGTTCCTATGCAAAGCTCAGTAATTTGTATTTGGTAATCGTCATCAGACCCGTAGGTTGGAAATCCAAGCTCATTAAGCAAAGGTCACAGAATGCCACCCTGCAGGGATGCCAGATTTACAGACATATCTGTATTTTACAGACTTTTGATGGTCTCCTACAGACGTAATCTGACATCTACAGACTTTTAAAAAAGTAACAGTGTTTAACAAAATTATACTAGAATAATTTGATTGGAATACGCGTGATTCCTTCACAATAGTTTACTAATTTCAAGCCACTTTTAAAGTAATAACCTAGTGTAAATAGGATTTACACAACCCTCTACAGACTTTTACAGACATTTTAATTATTCTTCTACAGACATTTCACAAAAACATGTGGCATCGCTGCCACCCTGAGGGCAGCCGCAAACACTCAATTGCCCTATCTCTGCCTATCTCAGTGACGAGCAAAGAAGGCGGTTACTAAGCATTACGTTTATCCATCCCGAGATACATGCAGATATTCCATGACCGCGCGTCGCTTCCAGGATAGACTGGAAGGACACTGTTTCTCAATGCTGTAATCAACATCGTGAAGCAGAGTGACTGTGGATTTCCCGCACTGATATGCATGTTGTATTTTGTGCAGTGAATATTCAACTAGGGGGTGGGCGTAGCGTATTGGTAAATCGATTGCCTTGTACGCAGCGCACCTGGGTTCGAGTCCCGACCCCGCACATAGGGTTAGAAATTTTTCATAAGAGATTTTTCTAACCCGAAGAGGCGAATGACCTTAAGGTTAAAACCTCTATAATCGAAATAAAAAAAAAAAAAAAAAATATTCAACTAAACGGACGTTCCTGATATGATGATCAATTATCTGTTCCAAAGCATTCAGAAGAAAAGGACTTAAGCTGATAGGCCTAAAACTCTTAGCTTCTTCATAGCTGAGCGCCCCCTTTGGCAATAAATCTAACAGTTATTTCTCGCCATGCTTTCGGGATATACCCGGTAGCAAGACTGGAAAGCCTAATCTTTTTCAAAACATGTTTGAGAATATCAAATCCCATTTGCAGTAGCATGGGAAGTATTCCACCTTTTCCAGGTGATTTGTATGGAGCAAAGCAGTCAACTACCCACTTGACCGATTCAGTGGTAACCAATGTGCGTGCTAACGCCCACGAGTCCGAATCTTCAGAATTAGATCTGTGGACATTGTTCAGCTCCAGATCGATACAGCCTGGAAAGTGTGCGTCGAAGAGACAATTAAGAACATCTTTTTCGCCCGTCACATAAACACCATCTCTGGTTTTTAAGGAGTTCATCTGAAAATCTTTCGATTTCGAGATTTTATTTAACCTAGCTAGCTTCGTTGAAAAATGGGGGGGGGGCACTTCATAAATTTTTACTCTGTACGTTTATGCTGGAGATTGATTTGTGCTATTCTTCGTGTTATTCACGGAACTACATCTTGACTTAGGGACTTCTACTTTCAGTCGCCTCCTACAGTTAGTCCGTAGTATAATTCTTAGCCGGTTGAAACAACCACTACCGACACTACCCGGCTTATCTAGGCAGTTCGTAGAAAGAGGCTGACATTGAAGGACAGCTTCCACAGATGGCCGAACAGCCAGTGATGGTAATTCAAAGTATGCATTCCCACTTCTTTTTGCTGACTTTGATCAACACTACTTGCCAGACTTCCCATGAACATCGACAAGTTTGTACCTGTGTGCAAAATTTCGTGCACGCGTTCAACCTAAAGTATGCTTCGTCTCGATATGAAGGTTCATCTCAAACATCGAACCCAAGCGAACGATGTACGAACTCTAGTTTCAACATCCATGTACACGGAAAAAATCCGTTCATAAATTTATGAGCAAAAGACGATTTCGTGAACTGATCGAATTATGAAAATCGTGACCAAGTTCTTGAAATTGTGAATAATAATAAATGTTAGATTGAAATAATAAAACCTAAAATGGAAATAGTGTTTCCAAAAAAACTAGTTCACCCCGAATATATACATGGCGCTTCATTCGAATATTTGATAGGGTTACTGTTGTTGTTCCCTGGACATGTTTAGTTTTTGTTATGATTCTTGTTCCTAATTTGGGAATACACAGCCGACAGTCAAACGTTGTTCATGATTTCAAGAGCTTATTCGCGATTCTTGTGAATTCTTATGACGTTACCGTGCTATTTTATTCATGAGTTTTCTATCGGATTTTTCTGTCAGATTAGCGGGATTTAGGATCTTAGTCGCGAGTTTCGTAATTCATATTCACGTAATCGTCATAATTTAGTCATGAGTGGAGTGATTCATGTTCATGATTTCAGGATCTTAGTCACGATTTTTGACATTTTTGTCGCGAGTCACGATTTTCGTAGTTTCTGTTCACGTTATCGTGACTTTTATTCCAGAGCTTTCTTTCGAATTTGACCCGTTAAGTAATATAACCCATTTTCATGATATCAGTAGTTTTATTCTGTGAAATATATCATGAACACGATTTGTGGTGCTCAACGCCGTTTTCGTTTTCTAACCAGACATCACACTGAACCTTATCAAATGAACAACGATGTTTGAGGTCGTAATAGTTTTCTCATATATACTGCTCGTACCTATTACTGTTCACTAGCAGCTGAACATTTCATGACAAAGTTCATGTAACGAAAATGATTCCACGACTAATACTCCAAATTTTGTGAAATAGTTCACGTTAAAGTTTTATTATCATGCTGTATGAAATTGAAAATAATTATAAATATATTCAAAATATTACAAGCTCACAAAATAGATCGTAAATCATGTGATAGAAATCACGAATTAGTTCACGAATCCATGGATAATAGTTCATGATTTTATTAACTATTTGACGATCAGGAATGGTCAGACGTGACTATTGTACTAGGGATCATGAATCAGTACACGAATCATATTTGATGATTTTGTGTACTTTTTCACGAACACGAATGGTAAGTCGTGATTAGTATATTAATATTCATGAACTAGTTCACGTATACATTAATAATATTTTATTATTGTGATGTATTTCACAGGCAAGTATGGTTGTGACTATGTACAAGAATTCATGAACCAGGTAACGATTTCATGAATATTTCATAATTTTGTGAACTATTTGACGCGCACGGATATCGGATCGTGACTAATATATTAAGAATCATGAGTTCACGAGGATTGAATGGATTCATGAATAAAATTCCGAGTTTCGTGAAATAGTTAGAATGTTTTGATTTTGTGAACTAATGTTTCTACATATAAGAATTGCAACACGAGTTAACCTTTGGTTGCATGAAATTTTTTTATAAAGTTGTGAACTAGTTCACGTACAGGAAATCAATTTGGTAGTGACAGGCCGAAAACTGTGACCGAAGTTCACAAAACAAAAACCAGTATTTTCACTAATAAAAGCGTAATGCTGGCGTTACTGAAGGGTAATTGGTCATAATTATAAAATACATGATTTTTGATCATGGCTCTTTTTTCGTATCGTAAAAAAATGCTTTATGCTATATTTCTCCTAAAATGAGAAAAATTTTGGGTGAAAACTATTTTTTTCTCCACTAAGGAGAAAATTATATATTCCTGGTTTGGACGTGAGTCTTTGTTTTTTTCCTCTCTTAAGGATTTTTACGAACGTGTCCATTGGAAAACAGACAGAGAAAGAATGTACGTGTACGTACACCGGGTGCGTGCACGAGAACGATTCTCACAAGGCAAAAAGAGTCAACGCTAATGATGATGAGAGTGAGAAAGAGAAAACTGCTGACTCGAACCTGTGTGTACGCTAGGTGTACGCACACCTTGTACGTAAATTAGGTTCGTTTGCACAGGCGAACATGTGCACGTGTTTTGTACGAAATCGCGTGTTCGTGATCGTACACAAAATGTGGGTTTAATATTAGCACAGAACCATAGCGAACATTGTGTACGATGTTCATTTGGGAAGACTGTTATTTACTGTAGGTGGTATTACATTTAGTCCGAATTCTTCACAGAAAACATACATTTCCAATGGCGAAGAAAGATATTAAATCGATTACGCAACCAATGAGAAATGACTGGTCAAAAAAGCGTACTTACTACCGTTGGTAGTCCGCGAAACTTTTCCATCCTTTGGTATTCCGAGTGTCTCCCAAACAAACGAATAAAGTTGAACGAAAATCAAAATTTAACATGTTTATAATAAAGACTTCAAAATAAAAAACGCTTTTAATCCACCTAACAGTGTGATGAGACATTTCTTTTAACTCTTATCACTCTCTTCGGATATTATGTCGTTTGAGAACATTTAGAACTTGATGCTTCGCGATGTTTTTGATAACACATACTACATGGGATTGTGGCAGGACACAGAGAATCGCTCAAATCAGCATAGGACAACATCAGTGCTAGAAATCTCAAACCAAATCAATGGGAGAGCGAAAAAATGGCCCATAAAATAGACATACAAACGAATTATTGCTAATGCTCTGTTAATAAAATATCTAAATTCCTCAATCAATGCATTGTGTTGGGAAAACTGAATTTTCCTAAAGGGGTTATGTATATTGTACTGAGCCAAAAAATCGAATTTTTTTTTGAATCGGAATGAAGTTTATACTTTACTCAAATTTTCAACGCGACTAAGACCTAAATATCAACGCTTTTTCTGGAAAAAAAAAGCGATACTAGCAGTGACACCATTCAAAGAAAATCAACAGTGAATATTTCCAGACTTGGTTTTATTTCCTATTTAAGAAATATTGTGTTTTACATTTCTTATAAAAGAAATGTATAGAATTCGCTCAAACTTTCAAGATTTTTTCCGAGGCCCGGAGGGCCGAGTCTTATATACCAATCGACTTAGCTCGACGATTTGGGACAATGTCTGTGTGTGTGTGTGTGTGTGTGTCTGTGTGTGTGTATGTAACGGACAAATTCTCATTCGTGTTTCTCAGCAATGGCTGAACCGATCTTATCCAAACCAATTTTAAATGAAAGAACTAAAAAACAGTATGAACGCTATTAATTTGTTTTTGATTCTGATGTTTAGTTTCCAAGATATGAATGTTTGAATGCGTAAAAATGGCGTTTTTTGCAGTTTTTTGAAATTATCTGCCGAAATTGACAATATAGATTAACAATTTATATGTTTTTGGACAGCTTTAACGAATACCTTTCGAACAAGCTATAGATTGTAGAAATCGGACTATTATCAAAAGAGATATTTAACATTAAATGCGGACGAAAGATTTTTATCATTTCCCATAGCCAGAAATATGACCAAAAACATATCTATTATTAACGCCAAAACGGCTTATTTTAGGTCAATAGTATCTTCGGAGAATTTAATGGAGGTAATATGGCCTTTCTTCTGGAATTGTGCTTTTGGTGATTAATCACCCTATGAGTGAGATATTTTCACAAATTTTCTTGGAAGTGATTATATCGAAATGATGTCTTCAGCAAATTTGTAGCTCTTACTTTTGCGAATAACTTTACTAAAGACTTTAAATATCTATTTTGAATACTTTAAAAGTTATGGCTTGTTGTTTGTTGATTACTCTTTGTCGCCCATTTATTGTTCAATATAGTAATAATCCATTGAAATAAGCTAAACATTATTTCGATAAAACGACTTTTGTATTTCATTTTACTATCTACAACCGCTACAAATAATCACCGAACACTTCCAAGTTGTCTGGAAGGAACTTGATACCTTATCAGTACAAAAATGTTCATTTGTGCGAACCTTCTCACTGCAATTTTTCTAACTTACAACCATCGGATCGATCTGAAACATATCGGAAAATGAAAAGCGAAAAAAATAACTCCAAGCAACGGCGTAGCCAAGAGAAGGTTTTGGGGTTTAACACCGTACAACACCCCCCCCCCCCCACAACACCCAAAAAAAATATTGGATTGAAGTTGAAAATTTATTGATGCAGACTGATTCAATTCAATATTACAATAACAATTATCTGATCCGTGGATTGATAACCTGTTGTTGTTAACATCATTAGGACTTTTGATAAATTGTCGGAATGGGGTCCTGATATGTAACTGATCTATTGGTCTTGATTTCACAGTTGTCTAATTGCATCAATATCAAATTCCTGCCTGAAAACATTCCAATAGAAAATTCCAGAGTTCTGTAATCAATCATAATCCTCAGATTTCTTTTCAAATTGAGCTCGTTTTTGTAGAGATGTACTGTAATAAGGGTCTTTATTTAATAGGAAGCGAAGTTAAAATTGATTTAATGTCTATGAAACATAGAACTGCTCACCAAAAAAATGCATAACTTTCAACATTTGCCAAAAATGTTTTTGTCTTTCTCATTCACTCTAAAATTCGTCAATCTAATCCCGACCCGGAGGACCGAGTGTCATATGCCAATCGACTGAGTTTGTCGAGATCGGAAAATGTCTGTGTGTGTATGTATGTGTGTATGTGGAAAAAAATGTGACCTCAGTTTCTCAGAGATGGCAGGACCGATTTACACAAAGTTAGTCTCAAATGAAAGGTACAACCTTCCCATCGGCTGTTATTGAATTTTTTATTGATTGGACTTCCGGTTCCGGAGTTACGAGTTGAAGAGTGCAATCACACAGCAAATTCTCATATAAACTGAAATGAAAAATTTTCAACATCAAATTTGTATTTTTGATGCCAAATGACTTTAAAATGCATGAAACATTGAGATGTTTGACAAAAATTGACTTCTTTGGGCTTTGGTACATTTTTGCCTTTCTCATATAGAAAGGTTATGCAATCACTCTAAAAATCGTCATTTTCGGCTGCACCTGGACCTCTCGGATCTTTCTCCATGATCCGCCGCTGGTTTCAAGCGATGTTTCAGTATCACATAGTATCTCAAGATCGTGGCTGTCGATCCATTGTATGTATGTGCAAATCGTACTGAACATGTAATATTCATTCCCACCATTGTATTGAACATAACCAGCCATGGAATCGTAGTCTGGACAAATGAGACAAGCACAATTGCACCACTAGATGGATTAAAACAGGTTTTTATTTTGGGAATGCGTCGAATTGAGACGAAAACGTAATATGATTAATAACGAGGATAACACTTTCCGAATGTAGAGAGAAATTTATGAAAAATGATGATTTCCATTCGACTCTAGCAGGTTCTGATCGATTTTGATGAGCATTTGATTTTTGTTGTATGACCAATTGTATGTATAGGTCAAATGTTTAAAAACAGTAATTTAAGGTCAAGATAACATCATTTTGAAACCGCCAATTTCGGAGGTTTAGTATCTTCGATGAGTTTTACAAACGTTAAACAGCGCATCATTTGATAAAACAATTTTGACGGTATATTGTCCAAGAAGTATTTATGGTGAATTTTCTCAGGTTAATATTCAGGACTACAATAAAGTCGCAACAAATTCGCTAAAGACACGAACCTTGTTACTGTTTTCTGGAAAATAATTCTGCATAATTTTAAAACTTCAAAAATTATGGTTTCGGAATTATGCCGTTTAGACAGTAAGATCGATTTTCACCAAACCCCCGCCAAACCGAATTTCTGGCTACGCCGCTGACTTCAAGTAAGTAGAAACAAAGTCGTTCTACACTCGTTCACAAGAAACTTCTTCGAATGCTGAATATCTATTATAATACATTGACACCCCAATTGTATCAGCCAAATATGTATTGCCAAATATGATTTTTTTATTGCATCGAACTACAACAATTTTTAGGTAGCTTTCAAGAGGTTATTTTATAGACTTCTTCCAAAATTTGGCGAACCTATTCCAATTCGTATACCAATTAATTGGTATACTTAAGGGTTTATATGTTGCAGATACAGAAAATACTGAAATTTTCAGCTTTTGTCCTACACAATATTACGAAAGCTTATTAAACAATTTTTCCTAATAAGTTTGTGAAAATTATAAACTATTTGAAATTTTTTAATAGTTTAATTTTTTATTTAACCGTGATTTTTTAATAAAGAGTTACCATCGCTTCACAACGTAGTCTATTTTTCATGGCTTGCGGTGAGTACGATCTCTCGAATTGCTGAACTGAAAATTATGGAATGGAAAATAATTTTTAGTGTTCTTTACAGATTTAACTCGCCGCGCAGATAGCTCTGAATTAGACCCGCTGGTGCCCTAAGACGATTTCGCTAGATTTTCGGAGCACTGTGCACCCAGTGAATTAACGCATGTGACGGAAGGCTATCGAAAAGTTTCGTGAAAATGAAAATTCCAGTAATGATGATGATTTCCCCAAACGGTTCGTTTTCGAGAGGTTTTTATTTGTTCTTTGACATTGGGATTAGCGGTAATAATTCAAATCAAGGATACTACTGAGAAGTCACCTTTAGAAATAGTCGATGTCGAAGTAAAATTTGGAACTATGCACGCAGGCACTTCAGAGATAACGTGATATCAGGAGCTGCGATTTCATTTCAACGCTTTTTTGTGAAAAGGGCGATATTCACAAATGTAAACATAAGGCTTTTTTCATACATCCGAATGATAAATAAATAACCCCTTTAGGAAAATTCAGTTTTCCCACCACAATTTGGATATTTTATTAACAGAGCATTAACAATAATTCGTTGGAATGTCTATTTTATGGGACATTTTTTCGCTTTCCCATTGATTTGGTTTGAGATTTCTAGCACTGATGTTGTCCTATGCTGATTTGAGCGATTCTCTGAGTCCTGCCACTATCCCATGTAGTATGTGTTATCAAAAACATCGCGAAACATCAAGTTCTAAATGTTCTCAAACGATATAATATCCGAAGAGAGTGATAAGAGTTATAAGAAATGTCTATCACACTGTTAGGTGGATTAAAAGCGTTTTTTACATCCTAGATTGCATGATTCAGTGATCGAAACCCAAAACTTCATGAATTATTTGAAATTATTAAATTAAAATTTGTGTTTGCTATTGAAATTGACAAAATGATAGTATCGCCCCTTTGACGATTGTTTACTTTTTCGGTCCCATCTGTCAGCATTGAAGTATCACCCTTACATTTTGTTTACAATACCAATTTTACAATTGGTGGGGGTTTGGTGAAAATCGATCTTACTGTCCAAACGGCATAATTCCGAAACCGTAATTTTTGAAGTTTTAAAATTATGCAGAATTAATTTTTCAAAAAATAGTAACAGAGTTCGTGTTTTTAGCGAATTTGTTGAGACTTTATTGTAGTCATGAATATTAACCTGAGAAAATTCACCATAAATACTTCTTGGACGATATACCGTCAAAATTATTTTATCAAATGATGCGCTGTTTAACGTTTGTAAAACTCATCGAAGATACTAACCCTCCGAAATTGGCGGTTTCAAAATGATGTTATCTTGACCTTAAATTACTGTTTTTGAACATTTGACCTATACATATAATTGGTCATACAACAAAAATCAAATTCTCATCAAAATCGATCAGAACCTGCTAGAGTCGAATGGAAATCGTAATTTTTCATAAATTTCTCTCTACATTCGGAAAGTGTTATCCTCGATATTAATCATATTACGTTTTCGTCTCAACTCGACGCATTCCCAAAATGAAAACCTGTTTTAATCCACCTAGTGGTGCAGTTGTGCTTTTCTCATTTGTCCAGACTACGATTCCATGGCTGGTTATGTTCAATACAATGGTGGAATTAAATATTACATGTTCAGTTCGATTTGCACATACGTATAATGGATCGACAGCCACGATCTTGAGATACTGACCGCCGCTGGTTTCAAGCGATGTTTCAGTATCACATAGTAAGATCCGGGAGGTTCGGGTCCTGCCGAAAATTTTCAACTTGTTAAGTAATTTTAAACTAGTTTTAATTTTAAAGTAGCAACCACTTACTGCATACTCCCTCCGGGCCGGTATGATTGACGATTTTTAGAGTGATTGGATAACCTTTCTATATGAGAAAGGCAAAAATGTCCCAAAAAAATCAATTTTTGTCACACATTATTTTTTTCGAGTTTACATCAAATCTCGATGTTTCATGCATTATAAAGTCATTTGGCATCAAAAATACAAATTTGATTTTGAAAATTTTTCATTTCAGTTTATATGGGAATTTGCTGTGTGATTGCACTCTTCAACTTGTAACTCCGGAACCGGAAGTCCAATCAATAAAAAAAATCAATTGCAGCCGATGGGAAGGTTATACCTTTCATTTGAGACAAACTTTGTGCAAATCGATCCAGCCATCTCTGGTTAACAGAGGTCACATTTTTCACACACACACAGACATTTTCCGATCTCGACGAACTGAGTCGATTGGCATATGACACTCGGCCCTCCCGGTCGGGATTAGATTGACGAATTTTAGAGTGAATGAGAAAGGCAAAAATATTTTAGCAAATGTTGAAAGTTATGCATTTTTTTGGTGAGCTGTTCTATGTTTCATAGACATTAAATCAATTTTAAACTCTTCAGTCTACTTTCTATTTCTGCCGCAGTCAGACGTACAATCGAGCCAAGTGAACAACAGGCCTCTCGATCTAGTGTGCATTGTCTCGAGAACAAAGGAAATATCGGATTATTCTTGTCATCATGAGTAAAGTTGACGAAAAAGCTCTACTCCGACCCAACGCAGCGGTCGTTGACTTTAAATTTTGTTTAAAACGACCGAGTTTTAGTGAAGTGGAATACCTTCTGAAGGTAAAAATGCAACTTAGGCTTGCGGATGTCTTGTACCTTCAGTATCATCATCTTCGCAATGTAGTGTTAATATCATTCAATACGTTAGCACAAGCCGAGCGTTTCGTTTTAAAGAACAACTTAAAACACGTGGTTGAAAATGACAACGTTGGATTTAAGATTCCCTTATACATTGAGAATGATTATATAGATGTAAGGTTATATGACCTATCACCTCGTACCCCTCCTGAGCCAATTGCAAAATGCATGTCGCAATACGGAGAAGTAGAATCCGTTACACCTGATACTTGGAGAAACTTCTTCCCGGGTACTCCTAACGGCGTTTTTGTAGTGAGGATGCGGGTTGAAAGGCCTATACCCTCCTACTTGGCAATAAAACTCAATACTCACGGAACTACAATTATGCAAACTACGTTATGCACCCATGAAGGGCAAACTCCCACGTGCAAGTATTGTAATCAAACAGTACACCACGGACAACCTTGCGCGGAAGATACAGAGGAAAATGCATCTCAACCGATTGCCAACTCATCTACGGCAAACCAACCTAAAACAGAGTTTTCAATACCAATGCCTGAACCACAAACGGTGGCCAAATTTGTGGCAGCTGTTCAGACCATAATGACAACCGCAAAAGAATCATCCAGCATCCCAAAAGCAACTGTAAGCAACTTCGGCAACGAATGCAGTAACAATGACGACGGATTTACACTGATCAACAATAAGTGCAAGAAGCAAGGGAGAACATCTGATCCCGGACACCAAGCCAGCTTCGACCGGGACGTGAAAAACAAGAGAGAATTAAATGACCCCCCTGACGCTGTTTGCCAACAGACCTCGCGAAAAAAGGTCTCCGCTCGCAATAAAAAGTTGCGCGCACGAGATCCAATTAATTAATTCTTGTTTGTATTTTTATTTTTACATGTATTGTAAACGTATAAAAGATCTACGGCTCCGTTAAGCTACCGCTATGAGCCGTGTCAAATAAACGAATTAAAAAAAAATCAATTTTAACTTCGCTTCCTATTAAATAAAGACCCTTATTACAGTACATCTCTACAAAAACGAGCTCAATTTGAAAAGAAATCTGAGGATTATGATTGATTACAGAACTCTGGAATTTTCTATTGGAATGTTTTCAGGCAGGAATTTGATATTGATGCAATTAGACAACTGTGAAATCAAGACCAATAGATCAGTTACATATCAGGACCCCATTCCGACAATTTATCAAAAGTCCTAATGATGTTAACAACAACAGGTTATCAATCCACGGATCAGATAATTGTTATTGTAATATTGAATTGAATCAGTCTGCATCAATAAATTTTCAACTTCAATCCAATTTTTTGGGTGTGGTGGGGGGGGGGGCGTTGTATGATGTTAAACCCCAAAACCTTCTCTTGGCAACGCCATTGCTTGGAGTTATTTATTTCGCTTTTCATTTTCCTATATGTTTCAGATCGATCCGATGGTCATGAGTTAGAAAAATTGCAGTCAGAAGGTTCGCACAAATGAACATTTTTGCACTGATAAGTTATCAAGTTCCTTCCAGACAACTTGGAAGTGTTCGGTGATTATTTCTAGCGGTTGTAGATAGAAAAATGAAATACAAAATTTATCGAAATAATGTTTGGCTTATTTCAATGGATTATTACTATATTGAACAATAAATAGGCGACAAAGAGTAATCCACAAACAACAAGCCATAACTTTTAAAGTATTCAAAATAGATATTTGAAGTCTTCAGTAAAGTTATTCGCAAAAGTAAGAGCTACAAATTTACTGAAGGCATCATTTCGATATAATCACTTCCAAGAAAATTTGTGAAAATATCTCACTCATAGGGGGATTAATCAGCATAAGCACAATACCAAAAGAAAGGGCATATTATCTACATTAAATTCTCCGAAGATACTATTGACCTAAAATAAGCCGTTTTGGCGTTAAAAATAGATTACATGTTTTTGGTCATATTTCTGGCAATGGGAAATGATAAAAATCTTTCGTCCGCATTTAATGTTAAATATCTCTTTTGATAATAGTCCGATTTCAACAATCTATAGCTTGTTCGAAAGGTATTCATTAATGCTATCTAAAAACATATAAATTGTTAATCTATATCGTCAACTTCGGCAAATAATTCCAAGAAACTGCAAAAAACGCCATTTTTACACATTCAAACATTCATATCTTGGAAACTAAACATCAGAATCAAAAACAAATTAATAGCGTTCATACTGTTTTTTAGTTCTTTCATTTAAAATTGGTTTGGATAAGATCGGTTCAGCCATTGCTGAGAAACACGAATGAGAATTTGTCCGTTACATACACACACACAGACACACACACAGACATTGTCCCAAATCGTCGAGCTGAGTCGATTGGTATATAAGACTCGGCCCTCCGGGCCTCGGAAAAAATCTTGAAAGTTTGAGCGAATTCTATACATTTCTTTTATAAGAAATGTAAAAACGCTTTTAATCCACCTAACAGTGTGATGAGACATTTCTTATAACTCTTATCACTCTCTTCGGATATTATATCGTTTGAGAACATTTAGAACTTGATGTTTCGCGATGTTTTTGATAACACATACTACATGGGATAGTGGCAGGACTCAGAGAATCGCTCAAATCAGCATAGGACAACATCAGTGCTAGAAATCTCAAACCAAATCAATGGGAAAGCGAAAAAATGTCCCATAAAATAGACATTCCAACGAATTATTGTTAATGCTCTGTTAATAAAATATCCAAATTGTGGTGGGAAAACTGAATTTTCCTAAAGGGGTTATTTATTTATCATTCGGATGTATGAAAAAAGCCTTATGTTTACATTTGTGAATATCGCCCTTTTCACAAAAAAGCGTTGAAATGAAATCGCAGCTCCTGATATCACGTTATCTCTGAAGTGCCTGCGTGCATAGTTCCAAATTTTACTTCGACATCGACTATTTCTAAAGGTGACTTCCCAGTAGTATCCTTGATTCGAATTATTACCGCTAATCCTAATGTCAAAGAACAAATAAAAACCTCTCGAAAACGAACCGTTTGGGGAAATCATCATCATTACTGGAATTTTCATTTTCACGAAACTTTTCGATAGCCTTCCGTCACATGCGTTAATGCACTGGGTGCACAGTGCTCCGAAAATCTAGCGAAATCGTCTTAGGGCACCAGCGGGTCTAATTCAGAGC
This sequence comes from Topomyia yanbarensis, assembly GCF_030247195.1. Taxonomy (NCBI): domain Eukaryota; kingdom Metazoa; phylum Arthropoda; class Insecta; order Diptera; family Culicidae; genus Topomyia; species Topomyia yanbarensis. The sequence goes on along the minus strand of NC_080672.1, from coordinate 329,733,765 downwards.
TATCTGCGCGGCGAGTTAAATCTGTAAAGAACACTAAAAATTATTTTCCATTCCATAATTTTCAGTTCAGCAATTCGAGAGATCGTACTCACCGCAAGCCATGAAAAATAGACTACGTTGTGAAGCGATGGTAACTCTTTATTAAAAAATCACGGTTAAATAAAAAATTAAACTATTAAAAAATTTCAAATAGTTTATAATTTTCACAAACTTATTAGGAAAAATTGTTTAATAAGCTTTCGTAATATTGTGTAGGACAAAAGCTGAAAATTTCAGTATTTTCTGTATCTGCAACATATAAACCCTTAAGTATACCAATTAATTGGTATACGAATTGGAATAGGTTCGCCAAATTTTGGAAGAAGTCTATAAAATAACCTCTTGAAAGCTACCTAAAAATTGTTGTAGTTCGATGCAATAAAAAAATCATATTTGGCAATACATATTTGGCTGATACAATTGGGGTGTCAATGTATTATAATAGATATTCAGCATTCGAAGAAGTTTCTTGTGAACGAGTGTAGAACGACTTTGTTTCTACTTACTTGAAGTCAGCGGCGTAGCCAGAAATTCGGTTTGGCGGGGGTTTGGTGAAAATCGATCTTACTGTCTAAACGGCATAATTCCGAAACCATAATTTTTGAAGTTTTAAAATTATGCAGAATTATTTTCCAGAAAACAGTAACAAGGTTCGTGTCTTTAGCGAATTTGTTGCGACTTTATTGTAGTCCTGAATATTAACCTGAGAAAATTCACCATAAATACTTCTTGGACAATATACCGTCAAAATTGTTTTATCAAATGATGCGCTGTTTAACGTTTGTAAAACTCATCGAAGATACTAAACCTCCGAAATTGGCGGTTTCAAAATGATGTTATCTTGACCTTAAATTACTGTTTTTAAACATTTGACCTATACATACAATTGGTCATACAACAAAAATCAAATGCTCATCAAAATCGATCAGAACCTGCTAGAGTCGAATGGAAATCATCATTTTTCATAAATTTCTCTCTACATTCGGAAAGTGTTATCCTCGTTATTAATCATATTACGTTTTCGTCTCAATTCGACGCATTCCCAAAATAAAAACCTGTTTTAATCCATCTAGTGGTGCAATTGTGCTTGTCTCATTTGTCCAGACTACGATTCCATGGCTGGTTATGTTCAATACAATGGTGGGAATGAATATTACATGTTCAGTACGATTTGCACATACATACAATGGATCGACAGCCACGATCTTGAGATACTATGTGATACTGAAACATCGCTTGAAACCAGCGGCGGATCATGGAGAAAGATCCGAGAGGTCCAGGTGCAGCCGAAAATGACGATTTTTAGAGTGATTGCATAACCTTTCTATATGAGAAAGGCAAAAATGTACCAAAGCCCAAAGAAGTCAATTTTTGTCAAACATCTCAATGTTTCATGCATTTTAAAGTCATTTGGCATCAAAAATACAAATTTGATGTTGAAAATTTTTCATTTCAGTTTATATGAGAATTTGCTGTGTGATTGCACTCTTCAACTCGTAACTCCGGAACCGGAAGTCCAATCAATAAAAAATTCAATAACAGCCGATGGGAAGGTTGTACCTTTCATTTGAGACTAACTTTGTGTAAATCGATCCTGCCATCTCTGAGAAACTGAGGTCACATTTTTTTCCACATACACACATACATACACACACAGACATTTTCCGATCTCGACAAACTCAGTCGATTGGCATATGACACTCGGTCCTCCGGGTCGGGATTAGATTGACGAATTTTAGAGTGAATGAGAAAGACAAAAACATTTTTGGCAAATGTTGAAAGTTATGCATTTTTTTGGTGAGCAGTTCTATGTTTCATAGACATTAAATCAATTTTAACTTCGCTTCCTATTAAATAAAGACCCTTATTACAGTACATCTCTACAAAAACGAGCTCAATTTGAAAAGAAATCTGAGGATTATGATTGATTACAGAACTCTGGAATTTTCTATTGGAATGTTTTCAGGCAGGAATTTGATATTGATGCAATTAGACAACTGTGAAATCAAGACCAATAGATCAGTTACATATCAGGACCCCATTCCGACAATTTATCAAAAGTCCTAATGATGTTAACAACAACAGGTTATCAATCCACGGATCAGATAATTGTTATTGTAATATTGAATTGAATCAGTCTGCATCAATAAATTTTCAACTTCAATCCAATATTTTTTTTGGGTGTTGTGGGGGGGGGGGGTGTTGTACGGTGTTAAACCCCAAAACCTTCTCTTGGCTACGCCGTTGCTTGGAGTTATTTTTTTCGCTTTTCATTTTCCGATATGTTTCAGATCGATCCGATGGTTGTAAGTTAGAAAAATTGCAGTGAGAAGGTTCGCACAAATGAACATTTTTGTACTGATAAGGTATCAAGTTCCTTCCAGACAACTTGGAAGTGTTCGGTGATTATTTGTAGCGGTTGTAGATAGTAAAATGAAATACAAAAGTCGTTTTATCGAAATAATGTTTAGCTTATTTCAATGGATTATTACTATATTGAACAATAAATAGGCGACAAAGAGTAATCAACAAACAACAAGCCATAACTTTTAAAGTATTCAAAATAGATATTTAAAGTCTTTAGTAAAGTTATTCGCAAAAGTAAGAGCTACAAATTTGCTGAAGACATCATTTCGATATAATCACTTCCAAGAAAATTTGTGAAAATATCTCACTCATAGGGTGATTAATCACCAAAAGCACAATTCCAGAAGAAAGGCCATATTACCTCCATTAAATTCTCCGAAGATACTATTGACCTAAAATAAGCCGTTTTGGCGTTAATAATAGATTATATGTTTTTGGTCATATTTCTGGCTATGGGAAATGATAAAAATCTTTCGTCCGCATTTAATGTTAAATATCTCTTTTGATAATAGTCCGATTTCTACAATCTATAGCTTGTTCGAAAGGTATTCGTTAAAGCTGTCCAAAAACATATAAATTGTTAATCTATATTGTCAATTTCTGCAGATAATTTCAAAAAACTGCAAAAAACGCCATTTTTACGCATTCAAACATTCATATCTTGGAAACTAAACATCAGAATCAAAAACAAATTAATAGCGTTCATACTGTTTTTTAGTTCTTTCATTTAAAATTGGTTTGGATAAGATCGGTTCAGCCATTGCTGAGAAACACGAATGAGAATTTGTCCGTTACATACACACACACACAGACATTGTCCCAAATCGTCGAGCTAAGTCGATTGGTATATAAGACTCGGCCCTCCGGGCCTCGGAAAAAATCTTGAAAGTTTGAGCGAATTCTATACACTTCTTTTATAAGAAATGTAAAAATTAAGTCTTTAACATGGAGACTTTTTTGAACCACGCGCAAATGTTTAGAATGATTTTGACTGTTCATTAGGCTGTCCCAAAAAATCGTTGTTCGAAAAGTCATGGTGCTCAACCTTATAATGAAAGATAAGCATATTTTAAGCACTTTTGTAGAACAAATCTAGTTTCCAAAAAATCATCTAGAGGTTCCGCAAATGTGAATTATGAAAAAAGGTCATTTTTGAGCAAAATTGTCGTATATAAGTGGTTTTTGCAACTTTTTCAAAGCCCAATTATTTAAAAAAAAAATTTTATTTTCTTGTGAACCTTAGAGAATAAATCTCATTTAAAAGATTTTTACAAAAAGTCCTTATATTAATTATATAACCTCTTAATCATGGCGAAAAGATATGTTTTCGTTAATTTGGAAGAAAATCACACAAAGCCAATGTCAATGTCAATAATTTTTTTCAATAAACCAAAGGCATGTTTTGGAAAGTACTATTCATTGCAAAAATTTTCGTGAACAAATGTTGTGAAAATTCGGTCGAGGGGCTGAGATATAGCATTTTTAGTAAATGCTTTCAAACCATGAAGCTTTGCTACATTTTTTCAATTGTTCAATATCTTAACCGTAACTTGACCAGTGTTGGCATATTGGGTGTCAAATAAAAAGGATTTTTCTCAATCTTACAAAGCATTTTCATATGTGGAATCTACCATCTTATTCTAAGGTAGTTATTGCGAGATTTATGGGATTGTGCATGATCAACAACTTTTTCGAATAAGAAGTGAATACACCAATGATGCTATAACCTATGTAACATTCACGATTAATTAGATTTATTTATTAATGTGAATGTATGCTAAGTCTTGTAATAAAACAGTCAAATTGAAATCATTTCATATGTTATCGAATAAATATGGCATGATTCAAGTTTTAGAAGTTACTTTGACTCTGCGTATTTTGGGTGATAGTCAGTAATAATTCGTTTCTATCAGTGTCATTTTTAGAGCCATCTCGAAGAATTCTCCACATAAAGCTACTGTTCTTTCAGTACGATCATTACTGTCATTTAAGTTCGAACGGGAAAATACCGGAAAACGAAAATAGCAGTTTATTTCCTCACCGATTTTCGCCAAGAAAATTAGCTGATATAGTATTAGTACTACTGATTGAATTTAGTGAAGATTTAGCAAACGCAGTAAAGAAAATTGAATTAATTTTAACCATTGTACAATCAATTTTATCATGGATGTCTGATTGGGCTAAACATTTTCAACCCAGGATACCAGATTATGTTATCCAAACTTTACTCTAATATTTTGATACAACTTGTCTTTAACACAGATCAATCAGCACGGACTACCAAGAATCGTTTTAGGCATGTCAAAGTTTGCTCGGAAATCTTAAGCATGCTCGGAAAATATTTCAGTAATTATCGATCTGTATGATTATTAGCTTCTTGTGAAGAATTCAACAAAGATGGCTCAAAGAATGGTATTGATACAAACGAGTTATTACTAACTATCGCCAAAAACAGAAATGCCAAAATAAATCTTCTAAAGCTTCATGCCGTATGTATTCGATAACATATCAAATAGTTTCATAAATCTCGCAATAACTACCTTAGAATAAGATGGTAGATTCCACATATGAAAATGTTTTGTAAGATTCAGAGAAATCCTTTTTATTTTACACCCAATATGCCTACACTGCCAGCGCTAATCTATTCCGACAATAAGTTAGTGTCGGTTTCTGATGAGGCGAAGCCGAAACGCAACACTTATATACGACAATTTTGCTCAAAAATGACCATTTTTAATAAATCGCATTTGCGAAACCTCTAGATGATTTTTTAGAAACTTGATTTGTTCTACAAAAGAGCTTAAAAAATGCTTATCTTTCATTATAGGGTTGAGTACAGAGATGCCAGATACTTTTTTCAAATGTCTGCAATAATAATTTTAAAAGTCTGAGAAGTACTAAAAATGCCTCAAGTAGATAAAGCTGTAATTTGAAACTAGTGTAACCAAAGACCTTAATTTTCAAAAATCTGTAAATATCTGCAACCAAACTAAAAAAAACTGTAAATATCTGCAACCAAATTAAAAAATCTGCAAATATCTGGGCCATCGAAAAAAATCTACAGCTAAAATTAAAAGTCTGCGAATTTGCAGACATGTCTGCAAATCTGGCATCTCTGGTTGAGCACCATGACTTTTCGAACATCGATTTATTTTGGGACAGCCTACTGTTCATATAATCATGTCCCTTTAAAGTGTTTGGTTGTGTTGGGCACATAACGTTCAATTTCTTCAGATTTTGTATGATAGAAAGAAGGTCAAAAACATTTCCCATTTTTATCCATCAAGGTTACTGATAGGTAATCAACTATTTCAAACTCCAGTTGATAAATTAATTTTCATTTCGTTTTCAAAAAAATCTCCCTTATCTAAATGTCGCAAGATCATCTTCAAATGCGAACCCGATGTGATTTGAAATTATGAGTTCAAGTTTCAGAACTAATCCCTCCGTGAATCTAATCATGCAAGTTTTACCTTTAATTTATAAATTCGAACATTTATGAGATTACTTCGTCAGTTTCAAGATAATATATTTCCGAAATATTCCGAAAGGCATTATTATGCTCAAAAGGAAAGCTTTCCAAAATGTTAATCAGAAAACACTCCTGAAAATCAATTGTCATAAAATTTAATTTCATTTGCTTGCCATCAGGTGAAATTATTCTCCTGACTAGTATTTTGGCACATTCCTTGTTTTGACGTGAGTCTTTGTTTTTTATGAACGTGTCCAATGAAAAACAGACAGAAAAAGAATGACCGGAACGGTTAGAATGAAGAAAAGGCGAAAATTCACCATTTTATTGGAAGAAATGATATGTCCTCAAGCAGGAATCGAACCTGCGATCTCCCAGTCTCTGGTTGGGTGCGTTAACCACTCCTGAAGGTAAATTGGGAGGAATTGGAGGCTGCGGCGGTGATCACAATACTATTAAGAATATATGATGACATCATCACAGTTCCTTGATGGCGCACAGTGTCACCTGCTCATACAAAGTTGTGACAAAATTATAAAAATTGGTCTGTGTGGCTAAAACTTGGGGTTTTAACTAATTTTGGGTCGCTGAATCCATTTCTGCTATCAGTTTTGATATTCCATATTTCATTTTTTCAACTACTTTTAGTTAAACCCATTTGAATACGTTGGTCGTTAAAGGGTTAATATAAACATTAATCATAGTAGCCAATCTCATCGGATTGCAGAAATAGTTGACAAAACTAGTAAAAATCACTATTTTTTCAGTAATATGATGTAGTTTAGGCAAATAATTTATAAGTAGATTTATGAGCTACAGGGCGTCTCCATATGGGTATTTTCAAAAATATAAATATACCAACTTCGGCGCAAAAATGCGCAAGATGAGCCATATACATCTTGAAACTACACTAAATTTTGAGTCAGATTCATGATAAGTGACCCATGGGAAACCGTCTCAAAAATTGGAAGACGTATAAAAATAAATTACTGATATGATATGAAACTTTTTAATTAGATTTTTTAATGCAGAACAAAAGTAAATATGCACAAAAATCTCCCATCTATAGTTTAGCATATTCATTCTTCTTTTCAATGAACTTAAAATTGCTCCAATCAGCTCTGTAGTTCTTGAGATATCGCCATTTGAAACTCTAAGGTACTAAAAATTCTAATTAATTTAATTGAATTGAACTTCAAACTGGGAGAAAAATAAAATAAATATTTACAAAAGAATCACAAGACATTGATTTTTGGGGTTTTATCACTCATCGTGCCACTGTGTGACGGAATGGTTAACGCACCCAACTAGAGACTGGGAGATTCCTGCTTGAGGACATATCCTTTCTCGGTGTTTCCAATACAAAGGTGAATTTTCACCGTTTCTTCATTCTCACCGTTCCGGTCATTCTTTCTGTGTCTGTTTTCAAGTAGTATTTTTGGTTTACGGCTACGCCATCCTCCTTCACGGCGTTACGAATCGAATAAAGTGGGGTTCCTCGCGGATAAACTACCCGTTGTTTAAGGGGTTATATACAAAGTTGCGGCAAAAAATTTTATTAGAAAAAGCGAAAGACAGATCGTTGGTAGCACTATCGAAAATAGAAAAAAACAAGTTGAATTAAAAAAATTTTCAAGGTTGATGGAGTTATGGTCGATCCCCCGAAAAGTGTTTTTGGCAGAGAGTTACAGTGAGCGCTCTCCAAGCCGAACCACTCAACTGAAATTCAAAAACTAAAAAGATTATTGAAGGAAAATGTATTGTGGTGTACTTGAACGGATCGATTTCCCAATAAAATTTGTTTTCTTGTGAATAAAACATGTTGACCAAAAAATTGAGTTCCGTTGTGTTCAAAATTTTAAACAAAAATTTATTGCAAAGAATCGATTTTTTTTTTTGATGAAAAAGAAACCGTTTAAGTACACAAGAATGTAAATACAAACAGTTTTAAATAAAGTTTAGGTAAATCGGATGAATAGTTCTTGAGATATCACGTTCACCGCAACGGTACTTTTCAAAATACTTCATCCCGAGATAATTGCGTTTAAAGTTTTGTGTTACCTTCATTCGTGGAACAACCGGCGCGCTGCAAACGGCTGTAATTTAAAATCTAGTGCTCCGATCCGTATGAAATTTCGCCAGATATTTTCCAAAGTATGTAGTTTTAGAATATTCAATAAATTTTTTTTTGATTTTTTGAGTTCCAACTTTGTATATGACCCACGGTGTATTTATTAGAACAATTTTATGCAAAAAAATTCAGCATCTCTGAAACTTCGGAATATGAAAGAATGGGCTTTCCCCTTTCATTTGAAACTAAGATCAAAATAATCCGTCGGGGGGTCCAGAGCAACTTTTTTTTTTGAAGTTTTTTTCGTAACAATATAAGTCTTACTACTGGAGATAGTTCATATTTCTGTCCCTAGATGGTGCTTTATACATTCGAACAACACTAAAAGTGAGAATTTGATAGAAAATTTAATTGTCTACAAGTTTTTTGACCACTAAAAATTGATCTGAAATCATCCGGAAAAGTTGTTTAAGATTTTAACAAAGTTATATCTAAGATAGTTTCACACGAGGCCTAGTGGTTTGGAAATATGTTTTCTCGCACTTATTATATTACCAAAAAACAAATAATTGGGTTTAGTGGCATAAAAATATTAGACGGGATTCATTATGTTGACAATTCTAATTGAACTTCTGAAAATTAGGATGTTTGACAGAGTCAGAAAACTATTTGTGCTTTTGGTTTGTAATCTTTCCCGATAGGTTCGAAGGGACTACCATTCATCGGAAGGTATTGCTTGGTTACAAGGGTTTGCTTACATTTATGTTTTGTTACACGGGTGTTTTAGAAAGGACCATACATCGTATAATTTAGGTTGTGATCGCTTAAGTCAGCTGTTATAATTCCGTTCAAGACGAAATGTTGGGACACACCGTTTCTAGTTTAACGCAAACCATAGCAGTAACTGTCCAAATTAGTGGCTAGTGTGAAATGATTTATTCAAATTTTCTCCGCAAAGCATATTGTGGCAGTTGGATTTTACGGCCATTTCCTATCAATTATGCGAGATATCGTTACTAAATTGATCCTAGATTATGCGATATGTATTACTTTTGAAAACAAAATATGATTTGAGAACAACAATAACCTTATATACATAGAAGTCCTAGAATATATCCCAAAAAAATATCTTGATCCAAAAACTCAAAGTTTTTTGTTCACTGTTTGTCACATTGAGTTAATTTTGAAAACGGATAATAAGCGTTTTGAACCAAGTGTTGCAATGAAATCCGCGAAATATTGCAATGGTGCGTTAAATGTTTCATTGAGTTTGTTCAAATATAAAGGTTGAAGTTCAGAACAAGTCAATTTTATACGAAGATGCTAACAGAGTAGGAGATTCATGTAAGAATAGTTATCAGTCATCCCTGAAAACAATCGAAAAAATGAAGAAGATGGCATACATAATTGAAAAGGCTGTTTCTGCGGGAGGAATCACTTACCATCATAGAAAAGAATATTAATATCATACTAGTTTGGTCAACACTTATCTAAAACTTCTCATCCCAAAAATATGAATGGTGCCCTGTATCAGGGAATTATAATTTTCAGCTAAAAGATGACTTTCCAAGCTCTCCAAGCAAATTCCGCTGAATTCACTATTGAACTAAACACAACTATTTGGCAAATAAAAAAAGTGCTTGTGAATTAACAAACCACTAGGTCTTCTGTGAAACTAACTTAGACTTAGAATTCGTTAAAATATTAAACTACTTTTCGGGATAATTTCAAATCGGTTTTTAGTTGGTAACAAAGTTGTAGACAATTAAATAATCTATCAGATTTTCACTTTTAGTGTTGTTCGAATGTCTAAAACACCATCTAGGGGCAGAAATATGAACTAGTTCCATTGTAAAATCTATGTTTTCAAGAAAAAAAAAACTTCAAAAAAAAAGTTGCTCTAGACCCCCCGACGGATTATTTTGATTTTGGTTTCAAATGAAAGGGGAAAGCCATAACCTGAAGTTTCAGAGATGCTGAATTTTTTTGCATAAAGTTGTTAAAAAAAGACACCGTGGACCCCTTAAAGTTCACGCTGATCGTGGACGACTCAGAAATTTGCTCTGAGGTGATTGTCCGATCTTGTATATTTCCAAAAAAATATCTGTTGGAAACGTCAATAATTTTTTGCGATTTTTGTGTTACGATGAATTTATTGTGGCCACTTTTTCTTGAAGCACCAATAAAGCAATCATCTACATACCTATTCATTCATGCAAAATTTATCGATTATATACAATAATTGGCACTCTTAGAAGTAACCAAGCAAAAAATACCCTCAAAAAACCCCCTTGCTTATAGCTTTTACATCAAAGTAGTAACGGGTATTACGTTGTTCACCTGTACCTATCGAGATGAAAATCTTGGGGTGTCCCATAAAATATCATCAGTACACGTTATTGATTAAACTTGAACCATACCCTCGGGGACCAAACCGCATGCAAGCCTAAACTCTGATCTACCGATCCTCAAGTAAAAACAATTCCAATTCATCACGATCAACAATGATCGGTAGGGAATACCTTGTGATATATAGCTTCCACCTTGCACCTGGCGTGTTTAGATACATCAAACGAAACCACAGTGATAGATTGAGTAAATATATTTAGCTTGACGGACAGACAAGATGCCCAATAACGAGATTTGCTTTGTAAGTTGTGTGCTGCTAATAATTAGGCTAACTAGAAAATAGGCGAAAAGTAGTCGCTGAAATCTAAATATGTACAATGTTTAAATCTTGCGAGCAACATAATAAGTATGAGATATGCACTCTATGAGATTGACACGGATTGTTTTAATTGTAAGTAACACATGTTAAAGAAGTTTTGTCTAACAAACAGAGGGTTTCTCAGACTACTTCACACAACCCAAAGACGCATCTTTACCTACTCATGAAACTAAACAAGTTAGAATTGTCAGAGTTTTGAACGCCAGTAAACCAAGGACTGCATTTTAATTTTATTGCTAACTTGAATAATAAATCGTATTTATGAAGTAAAATGCAGTGCTTAATTAGACACTACCACAATTAATCGAATTGAGGCTCTCACCTCGATATAATAGAAGAGCAAATCAATCGTCCTATCATACAACATCCCTGAACGATTGTCACCACCCTCTCCACAGACGATTAAATTCCGATTTCCACAGGTTGTCGGGGCTGTCACCGTTCGTGGGCGACAACGACATGGCCACGATGAACAACGTCCTGCAGGGTCAGTACTCGTTCAAGTACAGTTCCTTCGATGCCGTTTCCGAGGACGCCAAAGACTTTGTCCGCAAGCTGCTGGTGCGCGACGGGTCCAAGCGGCTTACGGCCAAACAAGCCCTCAAGCACAGGTGGCTCACGGCAACGGCTCAAAACACGACCGAATTGTCCATAACAAAAACAAAATTGAAACGTTATGTTATTAAGAAGCGGTGGATCAAAGCGGTCAACACGATCATTGCCTTGCGGCGGATGGGAGCCAGGATCGATTTCGATCTGATATAGGTACATACATTGCGTAGGTAGCGACGGGTTCGCCGGCACGACGAAGACGGGTAACGGTTAAGAGGGAAGCAAGAAAACGCTTGACGAGAATTAAAAATCGAGCTTTTAGGTAGTGTTTATCGTGTTCGTAATTAAGAGTACACTTCTCAATTATGTATATATAATACCGTATGCGTGATATTGGTTACACCCTTGCACAGTGATTCGGAATGTAAATTTAGCAAGAATTTTACGTTTTGCTGAAACTAAATAATTTAGCCTTCTAATATGTTTAGGACAGTTGTTGTATTTTGTAAGGCCGTTCTTTCAGTTTAAAAAGAAACTGGGTGGTTCAAATTTTATCAAGATCTAAAATTGAACTATTTAACGGTTTGAGATAGACAAATTTGCTGAAGACATGCAGTTCGATATTTCATACTTCCAATTCCACGAAAAATCCAAATGTAAATTTTAGGGTGTTCCTTGAAAAACAGTTTTATCAATATAAATTTTGTAGCGTGAAGTAAATTTTTTGGACAACTTGTAGATTGTTTTAGGGCGCATGATTTGTTTCTACATACCAACTAATGAACTATTTTATTTATTTATTTAAAGGTTTTAATCTCGAAGGTCATTCGCATTGCGAGAATGAAATGTGGTAATTGACATCGCATTATATACATTTATAAATGATTGTGTTGTTGAATATGTGTGTTTGCTGTTGTGTTTTTCCCGGAGAAACGGAAAGAAGATCAAAAAGCCCCGCCTTCTTAACAAAGGACAGTAGAACTCTCCTCTCGGACAGGGTCGTTGGCGAGGATCTCACTGATGGAGTGCGGTAGATTATAGTGCTGCCGGAGGTCGCCGAAGTTCGGACAGTCCATTAACATATGTTCCACCGTGGTTCGAATTCCGCATGTAACACATCTTGGTAGAGGGAGACGCGATACGGTGTGGACATGGGATACTTTCGTACGACCAACTCTAAGCAGCGATAGTACTCGCTGTTCTCTTCTATCGATCCGGTCTATCCGGCGATCGAGCGAACCTTTGATGCACTTGAGGTGTCCGGTATTACTGCGCCAATGACACACGAACGTTTCAGCTATCTTTGACTTCAACTTACCTAAAATATCTGCCACCGGGTCAAGTCTGGGGAGATGTCGGCGGGCGTGTTTCTCTCTGGCCGCCAAGCGCTCAACGCTTACATTGTCGACGATACTACAGTGACCGGGGATCCAGCAAATTGTTGTAAGTGGGTCATACTCGGCCTCGATAGCCTGGATGAAGGAGTGGCGGGGATTCCACAACTTAAGGGCGGAGATGACTGTCAGAGAATCCGACAGTAAAACGAAGGGTGTATCTTCCGATTTATGAATCATGGCGAGTGCGATATCTGACGCCTCGACGGAGAAATCCGAGCATGGCGCTGGGAGGTGGAAGGAGAGCGTCGCTGTTGTGCTATCTTATGACAAACGCCATTTCGGGGTAAACTGAGTTAGATATGCCACATTACTCGTCTAACGAATGTCTACAAGATGGCGTTTCCAGAATTTTGAAATTTCGCTTGGTTACTGAAATATAGCTAGAAAAGTGATAGGAAATTGTGAGTTTTTTGCTTCAAATCATTAAATCTTGGGATTGGCTTAAGATATAATGAAGTTTTAGTTTCTTTTATGTGTAAAAAGGTCGTAGGAACACAATGGCATAATAATTTTCAAAAGAAAAATACATGTATTAAGAGAAAAACGCAGTTTTGGCTTTAAACTGGAAATATTGCGTATTTGGCAACACTGTACCCAAAAATAACTATCTGTTCTAGATTCCCTGACTCATTTCCTTCAAAATGCATCTAACCGATTGTTTATAGACCAAATTTAACCAAAGGTATGAATAAAAGTTCATAATTGGTGATATTTTTCTATGGAAAATTTTTCGTGTGCTTTTATGACGCGTCATACAATTTTTTTCATCAATACACACCTATGACACGTGCGAGTGCGACTTTTGTTTACATTTTTAGTGACAACTCGCAACATAGTCAACCGATCTTCGTAATATTTGAGAGATTTATACAGAATAGGTAGAAGCATCAATTGTCTTCTCTGAATTGTTTCTACCATTTATTAGTTCCAAGATATTCAATCTCAAACTTTAAAAATCGTTTTTCTCGAAATGTGCAAAATGGCGTGGTTCCGATGGTGAGTGCAGCCGCCTAACAAAGGTGGAGAATCCCCTTCCATGAAGGTTGCCTCGGCTGGCGTACTGGGTAGAAGCAGCTCGAATTGTACCGTGGGCTGTAGTGGGCTTAAAATGTTGATAAACCCTTCCATATTGCAGGGCGTCAGATCTACACCGTAGAATATCTTGCTGTGGACTAGCACCTGTCTACTGTTCAATGCAGTGCGACGACTGCAGCGCTTGTGCCGGAAACTGATTGTTCTAATAAGTCGCAACCGGCTGCGGCAGTCGGCTTTGATCCGTCAGAAGTGTGGTGCGAAAATGAACCGACGGTTATCCCCAGAATCTTCGGTTCCTTACGGTAAAGAACGACAGCCCCGTCCAGCAGGAACGGCCTCCCTGTTACAATGCGGTGTATGTTGCAGCAGTGTGTAATCACGCTTTTAGCCGGTGCCGCCCATCGGCTCACTGCCCATACGGCGGCTAAAAGTTTACGACGAGTTCGTCCGATGGTCCTTCCTATAGCGACCAGCACGATGCCATCGGCATCGACGACAGGCTGACGAACAAAAAATCCATGGCCACCAAGAACATACTAGTGGCGAGAAACGATCCCTGGGGACCCCTTTGTCCTCCGGCAAGGTGTCGGATTGGGCACCCCCGAAGCGACCCATGTGTCCGATGATCCCCCGGTTGGCCAGCTGTTGCAGTACACCGTGACGCCACATGGTATTATGTGCCTTCGCAACGATGAGTATTGCGATCGGTTACGGATTGGCTGATACGCCGAAGCTGTCCAAGTAGGCACTGGTTCCTGCCTCCAGTAGGTCCATCAACCATCTGTTCACTCCATCGTCTTAGTAAAGCAGGGGAGTAAACAGATTGGGCGGAAATCATCAGACGTTGACATCGATTTGGGATTGGGATTACGTGGGATTACTTGGGTTTCCTTCCATCTCTCACTTGGCTAACGGCGGAGAATGTTGTAGTAGAGGGTAACCTACGTCATCCAATCCGGTAGATTGCCGTGTACCGTGAAGCTGGGAGGGCGATGCCTGCAGACAGAGAAGCAAAGTGCATGTCTAGCTCGTCACCGATGGTCGTGGGATCGATCGTCGTGCACCCTTTAACGGCAATGGCTTAGCCACTGTCCTGCCGCTTTCCGCTTAGAGCGTTAGCTCTCCACTAGAGCTCTGAAGTCAAAGAGTCTGGGGATATACCATCCAAAAATCTGCTACAGCTGGTGTTTTTGCCTCTTCTGTTGCTTTCCTGGTCTCGCTTCTAGCTTTTCTGAAGTCATCAGCTTTGGTGGCTTTGGTGTGGGTCTTCCGCAGAAGTCTTCTTCAGTGCCCGCAGCGCAGTTCAATGTACCCTGATAACTCTCTCGACCTCTGGGCCCCACCAGTACACTGCCTGTCGGAAAGGATTACCAGTTGTCCTGGGAATGCAGGGTACAGCAGCTCTATTGCAAATTTTGGGTAGTTCGTCAGGGGTGTTTGACTCGTCCCATTTTATAAGGTTGAGAACGACAGCGTCGTTGTTTTCGAATACTCCGACGATATCGTTTCCTGTCCAATTGTACAGACGCCATGCCGCACAGAGGAGTAACTGGGGCCGAATCCTGGCCAAAACTATTTTTGCGGCTATTGCTGTTATTATGCCTTAATATGAACTAAAAATAGAAAATAACTAGTTTTTGGGACAATTTGGCATCTATCCACCTACCAGTGCAGAGGTCATTTTTCTAGATCCTTCCGAATACTAGTATTTTCGAGGTGATCTTTGTGAATACATTTGTTTTTTCCGATACATGAACAGTTGGTCAGTGGAACAGGGAGAAGAAAAGGGATACCTGTGCACATATTCATAGATATACATTTTGCCAAACATAGTATTTGGCCCTACAGCATTTTGGCGTACCTAAAATTAGTGGAAATACCAATATTTTCAAGTCGCTTGGAATTTGTGGATCGGAAAAGATCGGAAGAGATATAATGTTTTTCGGATAGCCGGAATCTTGTTTCGTAATGTTGTTTCAGCAACTTTTTTGTCGTTGAAAATTAGGAATAAAATGCTGGTCCAATACACAAAAACACTACTATTTTCGGTTATTTTTAAGCTGAGGTTTTTTAATACAAACATCATTATCAGAAAGCGATTTTGCTGGATATATAATAAAAAATGATTAAAAACTCATTAAAATATCACCATTTTGCATCCATGCAAAAATTATTTAGCAATTTTTGGCACACTCTTTATTTTGTCACAATATGCAGTATGCTCTTAGGTATCTTAAAAAAATATAACTAAACAAAAAATTTGGAAAAAAAAATTTTTTTTTGGTTATTGGCTAAGAATTTGTTATAGTTACTCCTCTGTGTGCCGTATGGTGTCCATTTACATGGGGAACCACTTGGTCGATGATCCGGTGAAGTTTGCAACCCATATTCCGAGTCGGTCAGGTGGACCCGAATCAAACTCACCATCCGGTAGATATTATCCCCGTTGGCGGCGTCCCATGAACACTGGCATCCAAACCATGATGGCGGAGTCGTCTTATCCCGAATGTAGCTCCAGACGGATGAGCTGAGTCTTAGCAATGGTCTTCTGCAGGTCTCCAAGGCATCCTCGAAGGCCATTTGTGTTCCAATGCTCCCGTATTGACAGAGATCAATTTGCCACTGCTGTTGGGTATGGGACAGTTTGCTGAGTACTTGTGGGCTGTAAACCTTTCTAGCAGTGGTACCTATGGGCGAAAATTTGCAGACGGATGGATTTTGATCGGGCTTGAGTGTACAGGTACTGACACCCGGACCTCCCACACCAGCAACCGTCGGGGGAGTATAGCTGTAAGTCGGAACATCCACTGGTTTCCTGGATGGTCTAAAAATTACCGGGTGCCAACAGCAACCGGGCTGAGGTCTCATCGTGCTTGTTGCTGTTGGTGAGTAAACGTTTCCCGGCTAAAAGTTCTTTGCGGTGGTCCATCGGGTGCGGGGATATCGGGAGACCTCAACCGGTTCTCGTTGCAGTGGTGTTGTTTGCTTGCTTTTCCTAATTCCGGTCTCACAGGGAGATCGCCGCTCTGTGGCCCAGCAAGATGCGGCGGGCTTGAGGCGGTCGTGGTTCCGTCGTTTAGAATTGCTGTGTGGGTGGATTTTCTGGATTCCTGTCTGGTTGGTCTATAGTGGGTGGTGAATGGATAAGATGAATGCTAATGGGGATGTTAATGGTGCTTCCCTATAGGAGCTCCAATGGTCCTGTTTCAACACGCGGTGCATCAAACTTCTCCAGTCAGGCTCGACACAGGCAGGCTTTGTTTCATGTTTCTGTTGAGTTTGTCCATTTTATTGGCATCCCAAGTTGCTGTAGTCGTTGTAGAGCTAGTCGGACACTATGTAGAACACTCGGGGCATGGAGTTTTGTGGTGTTTCGCTGTTCGAGATGTTCAAATGTCCGAGTGATTAAGGGAAGGTTGTTGCGGATATTCGCTCGGGTTGTTCGTTGTGTTTTTGGTGGTGATGGCTTTGTGTTGTTTCTAATACCGCTTCTGGATTTATCCCCGTTACCTGCTCGGCTAAGGTTTCTTTACTACTTTCTTATGTCACGAAGTCCGGGGTCCCACTGTTGTTTCGCGGTTATTAGGTCACATTCGGTCGATATCGTGGTGGTCGTGTTTGGTTTGCTGGTGTTTCCTTGCTCTGCTTTTGCTGTAATGTTAGCTCCGCTTGTTTCGTTTGCTGCCTTGTAGAGATCTTGTTCGCCGATTCTGAGCTGGCGAAGAGCCTCGCGGAGCTTAATAAGCCCCGCCTTCAGCCTAGCGATAGTGGAATCTTTTTCGTCGTCTTTCGGTTTCGTGCGTTTCGGTTTGTTCGGCGTAACTAGGTCCACTACTCATAACATATCAACGATATAAGCGACCGAAAATAAAAGTCACAAGGATAGAACATACTTCGCAAAACACGTTTCAACCATATTAGAGTATAAAAATCGCAAAAAAACTTCAAGCATAAAAATCGGACAGAAATCCTACAGTATAAGAATCACTTAAAAAGTTCTCACCCGTAAAATTCGGCAAGAATGAACCTCCAGTATAAAAATCGGCTAATAATAATTAAATCACTCGTAGGAGCATCCGTATATCTTGATGTTTAAGATTAAAAGTCAGCTATCAAATTCTACTTTGTAGGAATCGGATATATTTTTTTATTGAAGGTTTTCTATTCTCTTACAAATAAAAATGACAAATAAGCTCTACATGTCTTCATGTCTTCAACAAACTTTTTCTTCATGTCTTCAACAAACTCTTTTAAAATTAGTCGTTCTACAACGAAAGTAGTATGGATCTATCTAGAATGATAAAAAAACTGATCTTGGTACAATTTTAACCACCCTAGCTGTTGTTTCATAAAAAGCAGAGGATTACAAACTACGGCAATTTTTCCAAAGGCATAATAAGAGAAAGGTTCTGCTAAATTTGCATTCTGCACTGCTGTGCATTGGGCAGTGCAAATATAAAAAAATCTAGAAAATTTCTCTTTCCACTTACCACGATTGAAATATCCCTTTGTGACATTTGCGCGCGTGACAAATTACTTATACGCAGCAAAGGCGAAATCGAAGTCGCCATGATACATCTCAAACTAAGAAAAACGTTTTCTTATTGGTATGAGTTATAGCTTAATATGTAAGCAATTATGTAAAAAGGCAAGGTGTTGTATGAATAGGTAGTAAAAGATCCTTATTTGTATAATGATGCAAAAAATATCAAACATACGGTACATATGTTCGATTTGTTAACATAGTACGTGACGCACAACATACTTTCAACAGCTGTCGATAAATGGTGAGAAAATAAATTGTTTACTACATACCTTGTATACTTAATAGTTTACGATATTTAGAACACAGCGGTCTTTTTAAACTATTGATTCCTGCTTTTATTCAAAGTACAAATCAACACCCTTGATTATCGTTCAAATCAGTGGGAAAGTACGTTTGGAAAAAATGGCTATGGATTTTTGCCGATATTGTCGCTGGTTGTTTTAGGGGGAGGTTCTTATTCAAAATTTTCAAATATTTTTTTTTCTTTGCATTTTTTGAAAGGTGTAAGTGTCTACTATATTGTGTAAAATGGGGTTTTCGATCCGTTCCAAAAAGTTTCTACAGCCCATAGTTCAAAGCGGCGTCCTGGCTGTCGTGGGACGCTCTCAAATCAAGACGCGCGCCCCAGGTAGAATCCTTTTCATGGCATTATGCATGCAATCAGAATGCTTCTCATTGCACTGGATATTTGTATAGGTCTCGAGAACCTATTTCACAGCTTGATCTTGTAACAGGAGGAGGGGTTGACGACGTACTCAAACGAATACAACCTTCACTTAAGCACCAGGCAAGCACTAGTCTTGCCGTGAAGGAGCGAGGTTTGTTCTTTATAAGTGATCCCGGCTGGGAGATCTCAAGGTGAGTTTTTTTACGACTACTAACAACCACGACCGAAACATCTGTGTAACTACGAAACCAAAAGAATGATCATGTAAAAACTTTCGTTACAACCTGTAGTATGGATTGGTTACCACTATGGGATTCCCTCTCAAGAGCCTATTCTAACGTTCCAATACCGATATCACGAAAAAACCGACTCTATGGAACTACGAACAATATAATTGCAACTTATCGTCTAAGGTTAGTAAATGTACATTTTCGAAATATACGCTACTTGCTCAAAATTCCATGCGCATTCTCATCCATCAGCTCATCCCTCGGCAGTTGATATGCACCGGTGCAACTGCTCCCTACATCAGCATGCAATTAAAATGTTCGACTCTGCTCTCATGTCCAAGCTAGACTAGTGATTTCCTCTCGTGGAACTTCCAATTGAGCGACCGGAAATAAAAATCGCAAGGATAGAACATGCTTCGCAAAACCCGTTCCAAACATATTTAAATATAAAAATCGAAAATAAACTTCAAGCATAAAAATCAGACAGAAATTCTTCAGCATAAGAATTGCTTAAAAAGTTTTCATCCAAGGCAAGGATGAACCATCAGTATAAAAATCGTTTTAAAATAAATAAATCGCTCGTAGGAGCATCCGTATATATTGATGTTCAAAAAAGTCAGCTAAAAAAAGCTACTTTGTAAGAATCGGATATATTTCTATCCGGTTCTTTTACTGAAGGTTTTTTATCCGACTTTTACAAAGAAATGTCCCAATCCGATTTTTATGCTTGAAGTTTATATCCGGTTTTTGTATTCTAATATATTGGAAACGGGTTTTACGAAGCATATTCTGTCCTTGCGACTTTTATTTTCGGTCGCTCAATTTATCCTGTACACCAACAAAGTGTAGTGAAATCGCTCTGTCTGGTGTAGCATCTAGTGCTCATGGGAGACTTTCGAGGGGCTTCTAGTACGATCGACCCCGTTGCTCGTGCCCTAAGGTGACACCTTCGATCGAAGGAGAAACTATCAAATCTAGTGGATGTTTAGAAATCGGCGAAAAAAGAAAAATTTTGATCAAAACTGTTAAAATTACATTTTAGTCCGCCAAATTGGAATAGCCATTTTTATTTTTTTTATTAACTCAAATTCGTGTTTGTAAATAACAAAACCTTTTTTTTCCATTTTGGCTGATATACCATTTATTTTTATTGGGAGTCCGCCATGTTGAATCGGCTATTTAGAATTGCAAAAAAAACGGACTTCAAATTCGTAATCAGCGATGTTCAAAACCCATAATTCCATGTAATTGTTACAAAATATTGCCATTTCACAACGAATAATTCATCGAAAGCTTTCTCAAAACTTTAAACGCGTTTAACTCAAAACTTGATTTTTCAAAACAGCGTACAATCTCATTCGAAAACAGTTCAATTAAAAGACTTCATATTTTGAACTTTCGAAAACAAATTTCATTGGAGGAATGACCTATAAAATCTGCTACTTCTTTGCATTCACTATTTTTAATGAAGCCTTAAAGTGGCTAAAAGTCGATCTCAAAGTTTGAGATTGCACTAATACGTCAAATTTGAAGTTTTTTACCCGTTCATATGTCATCCGACCAATAAATTTAGTTTACTATAGAGTCTTATTATTAGTTTTGTGTTGTAGATCGACCCTGAGGCAGCAGGCTGTAAGCACGCCAGAACGGAACCACGGGTACCATCTTGTTTTTTTCGTCATGAAAAAATATGTAAATAAAGACGAAACTTTTTTGAATCCTAAAACTGTTTCCTTTTATGTTTTTTCATTGGCCAACTACAGAAGTCTAAATTTTGCTTACATTTTGCTCATTTGAATGAGAACCCCCTTAATTGAAATAACTTATTGTTTGTATGTTACTAAAAAGTCAACAAAATCGATACAGTGCAACAAACCGTTTTTGTTATAGAACAACATTAAAGTATTTTCATCAGCTGAAAGTTTTAGCAATTTAATATACTGAAACTTCATCAATTTGAATTTAATCTATTTGACACTTTGCTGAAAATTCAGAAATTCAAATTGTCAAATTGACAGCGCGAGTACAGAATTCACAGATATCCAGCCTGAAGTACTGTGAAATTGATGATTGCGCTGTAAATTTGACAATCTCAATTGCTGATTTTCGGCAAAAAGAATCTGTGAAATGGATTCAATACAAATTGCTGAAATTTCGTATTCTTAGATTACTAAAACTTTCAGCTGATGAAAATTCAGCAAATTTTTGCTGACTTTCGGCGAAGAAAATTTGGTATGGTACGTACGCAAGGGTTCAAACCCCCTCCCCCTCCCATTAGGGGTTTTGATTTACTTTTAAAAATTTATTAACTTCCTGTTCAGGAAAACAATATACTGCAAACCGTTTTGACACATAAATGAGTTCGGTCACTCTAGAAACAAGTCAATGAAGAAACCAATGACGAAACTTTGCGAGGGTGGCTGGAAAGGTATGTATGTCAAGTTGGACAGCTTCTCTGAAGGATCGGTTCACGTTTCGACAAGCTTCGATATTAGCAACAGTAGGGGAGAGTGGGTACGCTTGATCCCACTTTTGTTTTTTCTTATAACTTTTCAATGAAATAAAAATTTTAATTGCAAAATTTGCCATCAATTCGAATTGTAAGAGCTATGAATAATGTGTAAATCAGAATACTATGTTCTGGCAGTAATATGATCAGTTTTGAAAATCATGCCAAAACGAGGTTTTTGTAAAAACGTGTGGTAACTTGATCCCCCGCCTACTAGGGCTATAGAAACAAAGCACACTATGACCTATAGACACGAAAGTTAAGCTAATCACCTATCCTGACAAATTAATTAAAAAGACTACCTTTTTAGATGCACGACAAACTTTAACCACAGTAGAAAGTCAAGACAACCTTCAATAACTTATACCATGATTTTTCACGAAAAAAAAACATTTTAGATCAGTGCCAGGCACTTTATAAAAATGATGTTTTTCTATTTCTATACATTTCGAAAGTGTTTGAGAGAACTAATGATAAGGAGTGTTACAGGGATCAAAGAAACCTGTTGTATAAGGTGAACAAAATTTAATTTTTTTTGTACGTGTTGTCAAAATTTTTTATTCAAAAACCGTGTTTTCTCGATAAAAGTCCTTAGAAAGTAATCGTACATGAAAATATTCATAAATAATTAGTTCGACGATCTAATACAACCGTTCAAAAAATGTAAAAAGACCTTCAAGATAGATTTAAACAAATATTTTCTAAAATATTACACAACTTTTCCAAAACAAATTTAATACATCAGATTTGTTTTTTAAACATCATAAACTAGCAAATATTTCATTTTCTTTTTATATTGTGATAACTTTATGCGTATAGATTATGAGATATGACCAGACATCAAATATCCTCAAAGATCAAGTGTCCTCACTCTCCCCTAGTGAGTAGACAGCAGATATCGGTCAGCGGGCTAGCAACGGCAACTTAGGAGGAAAAACGCGAAGTTGGAGAAAATCGGGTCAGCGGGCTAGCAATGGCAGCTAAGGAGGAAAAACACGAAGTTGGAGAAAATCGGGATATCGTTGTCTAGAGAAATTTTACCGCCGATGATTATTCCGTTGGATCGGCAGCGAAATGGACCGCGAAAATGGGCATCGTTATAGGGTGAAATACCGCCGCCGAGAAGTTCTCAGCACCAGCTAGCAGATAAATAGGAACGACTAGCACCAAGAAGGATCAGAAGCCCTGCGAAGGTGGCTGTAAACAGTTGTCCTTATGGTCGACACCTCCGGATCGGTTCATGTCTCAACAGGTGACGATATTTGCAGCAGACCTGGGCAGGTCAGATGTATAGCGAAGATTGGACAGCAAGTAAGGAAAAGTAGCTATGGATAAAAATTAATCGTCATGTTTTTATCCATAGCTACAAAACAAAATAAGTAAGAACACAAATCAGTACTTAACGGCCGCCCCGGATGAATGAGGATTGCGAGAAACAAGAGGTTAAGGTTTAGTCGGTTGGCTTAACAACTACTATAAACCAATCCGAATCCATCACGAGCCAGCAGGCAGCGCACAGTGGTCGGAAATACCAAAAACGTGAAATTAATTCACTAGAGGCCAAACCGTCGAATATATTCACAGGGTGTCTTTGGAGGAATTGTTCGTATGAATCTTCCCCACAATCTCATAAAAATTAAATTGAGGCATGGCCTACTATGTTTGAACTAGAAAAAAAAACTTTTTATGCTGACGAGGTAGAAAGTTGGTGTCTTCGACAAAGTTTTAGAAATGCTCATAATGTAGAATTTTACTGAACAACTTGAACTTGTAGGACTTAAGGTTATCGATTTATAAAGCGTTTTCTAAGGCAATTCCCTTAAATTTAGTTTTTTTTTTAATACAGACTCGATTTTATCAGCACCCGATCTCATCAGCCTCCGATTTTATCTACCCCCGATTTTATCAGCTTTTTGACCCGATTTTATCAGCTTCATATGAAAATTGATAGTTGGTAATTTGATGGGCTCTAGTAGTTCTTGGGCATATATTTCTTATCTTAGAGATCCGAAAAATGCAAAAATGAAAATATTTTTTTTTAATTTTGCGCTATCAGACTCCCTTAAGGGGAACTTAAAGTAAATAATCAGAAAAGGTTGCAAGGCTATATCTAAGGAACAAAGAAGAATATTTGAAAAGCTTCGCTTTATTAAAGACAGAAAAATATATGTCCCGATTTTATCAATGTCCCTGTTTTATCAGCTTAAAATTCGCATAAAAACGGGTCTTTACTGTATTACTTTTTTCACTGTGCCTTTAGTGCAAACGATGTTTCAGACAAATGTTGGGATATTAAAACTACATAATATTGTTGAAGACTGCATGTAAAAATTTAATTATTGTTGAAGACTGCATATAAAAATATTTGTTTAAGACTGCATGTAAAAAATTTACCTGAAAGAGTTATTGAAGAATTTAAAAAAATTTTACACCAACTGCAACTGCGTATAAGAGAGAAAGGTGAAAAACCAAAATGGACGAGCGGGCACTATTTTCAATGTCCAGACTACGTATAATTAAGGTAAGAAGGTTTGGTGCGTGACACTCTAGAACCCTATGAATAGGGTAAGCTCATTTTGTACTGTTTTTTTACTGTTTCCATATAAAAATCAACGCAATATATTTTTTTCGGTTTTTTCGTAAATTTTTGTAATTAATGGTAAAAAATGTTAAAATCTTCAATAACTTGTAAACGAATGAGTGTTTTTTTTACAGTTTTCAACAATATTGTGTGGTTTTAATACTTCCACATTTATTTGGAACATAGCACGAAAAGTCACAGTGGAAAAAGTGATACTAAAAAAACTAAATTTAAAAGCATTGCTGTAGAAAACGCTTAATTAATCGATAACTTTAAGTCCTACAAGTTCAAGTTGTTCAATAAAATTCTTCATTACGAGCATTTCTAAAACTTTGTTGAAGACACCAACTTTCTACCTCATCAGTATAAAAAGTTAGTTTTTTTAGTTTGATCGTAGTAAGCCATGCCTAATTTTAATTTTTATAAGGTTGTGGGGAATATTCTCTCGAACAATTCGTTTAAAGATACCCTGTGAATATGATGGTTTGATCTCTAGTAAATTAAGTTCACGTTTTTGGGGCTTCCGACCACTATGCAGCGGTGTCTTTTGATGACTCCTTCTCGATAACAAACATTTACCCAATTTGTTGTGCTGAGTCGTTCGGTTCACAAGACTAGGTTCAGGCCTCTGAAAAAATCTTCAAATTTTGAAGGTTTCTGTGCGCTTCTTTTAAAGTAAACGTTAAAAAATCAGGCTGCGTCATAATATCCAAAAGCGGGTGTGCGTCAGAAGTTCCCGGACTTAGTATCACCAATTTATTTTCGGATCTTATGACGCACTCCTTGTGCGTCACAATGATAAAATCGAATCAAAAAATTAATATAATCGGAGGCTGATAATAACGGGTCGTCAATGTATTCGTAAATTCGTTCATGATACCCAATATAATCGTCACGACTTATCATTCGTGCTCGTGAGATAGTTCACAAAATCATCATATATTAGGTATTCATTTTTAATTCCTAGTACATGATTTACGATCTATTTTGCATGCGTGTGATATTTAGAAGATATCTCTAATCATTTTCAACATGGTAATGAAATTTTCACGTGAGCTATCACAAAATTTGGAGTCCAGCTGCTAGCCATTACTAGGTATGAGCAGTAGATATAAGAAAAATATTGGGAGCTTGAACATCGTTTTTCATTTGATAAGGTTCAGTATGATGTCTGAACAGAAAACGAAAACTCCGCTGAGCACTACAAATCGTGCTCGCGATATAATTCACGGATCAAGATATCACGGATCAGTCACATTGGTATGATCCAGCTCATATTGTCACGTTACTCCGAGTAATAAATACTGATAGCAACAAACAGAATCTCAAATTTGATTGTTTGCTGTGTTATATTACTCAAATTTGAAAGAGTATTTTTATGCATTATGACAATTCATAAACATATATGTCTCACATATATGAACTAAAACCAAAAAGCAAGACATTTTCTCACCATTTATCTGAAAATAAATAGAACAGTGTGTAAATAAACCGAACTAATTCACCAGACCATAATAATACATAACACGAGACGCATTGTTTTATTTTATATCTTCCAATTCATCACACAACTGTTGAACTCCATTTAAATCACGTTTTCAGGTGATTTTAACGGCTAAGGAAAGACATCTGAATACGTTTCTAGTTACGAAACTTGTAAAGTATAATTGGTCGGTGTTAGGTCAGACCGGACTAAGTGACAGTGATTTCGAGAAAAACGCGTTTAAAGTTTGAATCGCAGCATCCTTTACATTACAATTGGAAAATATTTTTTTTCCATAATTCTTGTTTATTGTATCATATATCAACTCTGGTAAAAGTGGAATGTAGATGAAGAAATTCTTTATCCAGTGCTATCATTAACTCATTTTTTGATGTTTTGCGACTTGGTCCGGTCTGACTTAACACCGACCAATTGAGACAGAAAAAATTATGCCGCATTTGCACCGTAAGTCAACTTGCAATTAATGTATTCGACAGATGTTTACCAATGGATCACATAAGCAACTGTACTATCAATCTTAATTAGTGCCAAAACACTAGCATACCGATAGCGTTTGGGGTGCGACAAAGCTGCTGTCTACACGTATGCTACCCCTTTCTTACACAAGGTACAAGACACATCACAGATATTTGCACATATTGTAGTACGTGCTCAAGATCGTATTGAACTTGAAAGCAACGACCTACCACAAAGTATTGCATCATCCTCCATTCAGTTAAGCGTTCAAGCAGATTATATGTAAATGATTTATGGATAATAAAAAAGTGCAAAATATCAATATTGGTTGACATCACTTCGAATGATGATAGCCGCTATAACTACAAATAAAATAACAATGTTTTGTTAAAAAAAATTGTCCTTTTTATACAAAAACTATTCCGAAAATTTATCAATACAATACACAATACGTACAAACTGCATATAAAACAAGTCTATGATACAAAATCACTAGCATTGTTTGGAACGTTGTCAGTGTTACTCAAATATGTACTGGAGCTTATCAAATGTGTCCAAATATTTGGGTGAGTTACTTCATTTGCCGACATACCATCTCGTCAATCAGGTGTATTGCATCCTTTTGATCGAGTGCCTGCAGGATATCCGTCAAATGATCAAGTTTCGATTTCTGCATCTGAAATAGATATTTTTCGTGTATACTAAATAACTGTTCTTCGACTAGTTTTCATTAAAAATATACCTCGAAATAGTTCAACAGCATTCCAGTAGGATTAGACGATTGCTCCCAGATAGCGAAAAAAGCGTTGAAATCAAGCAAAGAACCAATTTCTTTCCACAACTGGTTCCGGTTCAACAGATCACACAGCTGAGAGAGACACTCGTCATCGAACAGACAGCTTCCAGTGCTGTCGGTGGCAATATTGTAGGGGACATTCTTCAATGGGGTCAAAACGGCACCCTCGTTCGAGATCGTATGCTCCTCCAAAATTCGTCTTACCTCGTCCCGATTACAGGTTAAATTCATCGACAGCAAAACACTATCCGTCGACGAGGAGCTGCTAGATGAAAACTCTTCATCATTTTGCACTGGCTCATCATCCTCATCCTCGGGAAGAGGTTCTTTTTCAAGCACGCCTTTAGGACTGAACCTAAGCAGCTCCTTCACAATGAGCTTGTTATTCGAGTTTGCCAGATGTTTGGCGTTTGCCAATTGAAGTGCGGTGTAACCTGCATTGTTCGGCTTCTCGCTGAGAGTTTTGTCTACATTCTCCAGAATATAGTTGACCATATCCAATGAATCCTGTTAATCATAAAGCAAATTCGATTATTCACTGATATAACAGACACAGTAAAACCAAACTTACACTTTCAACTGCGATGTGGAGAATATTGTTCCCATGCTTCAGATCCCGTGCCGTGTGGGAAGCTCCTCGTTCCAACAGCAGGCGCGTTATCCTCAGATTCTTACACATGCATGCCAAATGCAACGCGGAAAATCCCTCATCGTTGGTCGCATCCAAACGGGCCCCAATGCGCTTGCAATGTTCCAACAAGACACCTAAACTTTCCGTCGAACCCTCCACAACGGCTCGATGCAGTACGGAGTTCCCTCGATAATCACAGCCATTTAGGTTGGCACCTGCCAGCAGCAGAGCATCCACTATCTCCGCGAGATACGCTGAAACGGCTAGGTGGAGAGCATTTTCATGGCGCTCGTTCATCAGATCCAGCAATTCCTGAAGGTTGTAGTTTCGAAGCACCTCGATCAGTTTGCAGGCGATGGTGATGTCCCGTCGTTCGATTGCTATGTGCAGACAGCTGTAAGTGGAAAGAGAAGGTGAGTAAGAATCATATGGGATGGTGCGCGAATTGAGAACTATTGGTTTAATTTTAATTTTTTTAGATCATAAAAAACAGCAAGCACCATAATAGAAGCCTCGTTTCGAATTATGAGATTTACTGATTTTCTGAGAAATATAAATCAAGAGCAGATTGATTTATTACTTTTGTGTGCGCGTATGTACCTATAGGAGTGTATTTTTTTGAAGAGGAATTTGTTTTAGAGAGCAGAAAAAATGGTCAAAAAACCCTGAGCAGGAAAAAATGGTCAAAAACCAGGGGTGAGCATAGCGTAGTTGGTAAATCGATTGCCTTGTACGCAACCAAGACTTTTCCATCCAAGAAACACTCCGCCTAAACATAAACTGACTGCCGAGATTGCTACAGTCCAAAGCCGGAAACTGAAAAATTCCATCGCCAATTTATTCTGGTCTTCTATAAATGCCACAATGATACGGTTCGTCAGAAAAAAAAACAGCAGGACTCCTTTCCAAAATGAACGAGCAGACAGAGACAACCTCAGATCAATAGTTTTAACACCAAAACATTTAATAACATCCCGCCGAGGAAAAGTTCAATTTTGACAGATCAAGGCCAACAATTGCTAGCCAAGGGAACCAATAATCTGAAAATCTACAAATTATTCACCGTCAGTCCAAATAAATTCTAGTAGGTATATGCTCACCATCTACAACAGTATGAAAATCCAGAAGATTCTCTTGTCCAAACTACGATCCTCAATGCTCATCTACACAACAATATTCAGTTCAGAAATGACTTTTCAACCCGCTCGAGTGAGATGCAGAACATTTCCTCACCGTTACAAAATGGCACACATCAGTATCAGAAACGTTATTTATTCTATAACAGCGCCTCTAGTGGTTGGTTTTGATATGTTTTGACAGTGAATTGTTTTGAAAGTATTCCTGTGATCGTCTCGATACGCGAGAAATTTACCCGTTGGAATACGTTGGATCGGCAGCAGCAATGGAAAGTGTGGCAGTCGATCAAGGGAAACCCGGGACTCTGATCTGACTACAGGACGCTATAATGTTGCCAGCTTGTTCAAGATTGTTTTCGCCGGTAAATTTTCCCGGAAACTAATGATCTGGCAAGGAATTTGCAGCTTCGGATTCAAAACCAAGCTTCTCATTACCAACAAAACGGTGTACTCTTGCAGAAGTGTATACTACCATTCAATAAGCTTCACAAGGTGTCCACCAGACTTGGCAAACTGCCACTACAGTCGAGTGCTTCTCTAGAGCCACGACAATAAAGTGGATTTTGTCAACAAGAACCTCAATCCACCCAACCACAATTCCACCAGATCGAAAAGCGTTGGGCCGACACTCGTGCTAATGCTTGTCGCTCTGAAAATCCATCGAATATAGCAAATATAGTCTAGGGAGCAAACGCAACGCACTTACCGTGAAGGACGAGACAAGGTACCTCAGTTTGAGACTGACTAAAGGTAATTTTTGTAAAACATTCATATTATGTGAGAACGAAAACCCATTAAGGATATTCATTACAATGAATTAGAAGAGAGACAATTACGGTTTTAAACAGAACATCTAATTTTAAAATTTTTCCTTTTTGCTCATCATAGCGAAAGAAAACATAACAAATGGTTTAAAAACCATGGCGGACAATGACAGCCAACTAAAACTTTTTAATAGCATTAGTATTGCTAATATAAGACTTTCAAAATTGACATTTGTGTGCTGGTGCTATACAGTAGCATTAGTACTGCAGAAACGAGCTGTCAATCTCTGCACAGTAATAGCACTATATTTCGTCTTTTCTGGCATAATATCAGCATTATATCAGCATTTAGGGCTTCACGGCTCTTTAAGACAGCTTTATATGAGGATCTAAAACAGAGTATGCGGTTGATGATACGTTATAATGCTTATTGGTTACTTGGGTAGTATTGAGGTAAGATGCTTGTTTCACAAACAAATTTATTTATTTATGAGCCCCGATCAGGAAGGATTCTAAAATATAGTAAGATCGTTGGACTGGTTCCAGTAGTCCATACAAATAAAAGGTGGAGCTCCCCAATGTAATGTAGTACCAAATTTGGATAGGGTGTGATAGTAAATAAACGAAGAGATAAGAAAGTCAGCATATTTATTTTCAGTGTCAATTTCACAAGTGGTGTACCGTAATTAATAGAAATGATTTCAGTGTGACTATCAAAACTAAATACTATTAATATGAAACCCGAATATTCCGAAGTAACTGGAAACGATCGCTACAGACTACAGAATACAGCCCACAGCACAGATCTACGCTGGAAGAACTTTATTTGTATTGCTTTGAAATTATATTAACCATTTGATAAGTCTCAAAAGTCACCCTAGCAATGCTCCAAGTTACACTAGGAATATTCCCTGATCGAGGCTAGAACATATGAAAACTAGATCATGACCCTATTTGAAGCCTCTGGCACAGATTAACAGACATAACACTATGAGGAAATTCCCCTAAAAGACAGCGATCCAACAATTTGCTCAGAACACTAGCTCCACCTTTTATTCACGGTCCCAAACAGTCATTTGCTGGTGGGTTACCCCTCAGGTTTGGGAACAATTTTTCACTAGTGGTCTATCCCCCATATGCTTGTTCATATTTTAGTGGCGCCATAATTGCAAATGTGGCCACAGTCCCAACTACAAATATATTTAAAATGACCGTTAATGCGTGCGAAGCATTGTTTTCGAGTGTTATGTCTGTTAGTCTGTGCCTTTGGTTAGAGTAGCATCTGCCATCGTTGTCCATCGCATTGATTCGAATAGGTAGGTGAAAAGTGGGATGCTCGTTTGGAGTTTTCGTAGAGTATTTCGCAATTTTTACAGCATATTTATCGTACTATTCCTCAGAAATGAAACAAAGAAATTAACACACCATTATGGTACAAGAAAGTGTTTGCACAAGCCGGGGAAAAGCTTCACGGCATACAGAATACAACGTCGATTAAATAACCACCCCCATTTAATACACAAAAAGCAGCTCTTTTGCGGGCATTTTGCATGACATTGGACACCATTTCGGGCTTAATCGCAGCAATTTCAGCTCGTATATTAGCTTTGAGTTCGTCAAGGTTCTTAGGTTTTGCTAGAATAACAGAAAAAAGTCTGGTACCGTTAAATCCGGAGAACAAGGAGACTATTCCAAATGACCACTTTTTGAGGCAACGCGTCCTGGGAATTTGCTCTGCAAGAACTTGATTGTAGCGGCTGCGGTGTGGCAAGGTCTTGTTGAAAATAAGAATCTCGGCAGTTGCTACAGGCCCGTACTCAAAGAAATTCTTCACCAAATTACGGATTGTCTTGTTTGTAGGCGCCGAATGCCTGCCATATTTTTTACGATAAGCACGCACAATTTTCACTACTGAACGATCGTTTTCAATGTAAAGCGCTACGATTTCAGTGCGTTCTTTTGGTGTAAAAATGGCACTAACTGACGTTTAAGAATTGTGTTCATCTGTCAAAATCGGCTGGAAAATGGTGGAGTTATTCAATGTTTAAATAGACTACATTCAGATGGCGCACCCTGTAGTTTTCTTCTGTGAAATTCTGCAAATCATCTCACTTAAGACCCATTTCCACTTGGTACAGTTCATGCCATTTCACTTCTTGTACATATAGTTTTCATTTTACAACCTACAGTGACTTTCGAGCTGAAAGATAGGGATGTTTCTCAATAATGGCTACCACCTTCTGATTCATTTGTCTGGAGCATACTTTTCGATATGTTCGGCTTTCAATCTTCCGGTTCACAGTAAGACGAAACGTTTTCCGCGCACCGAACACAGTATTTTTCGGTAGATTCAACTTTTTAACTAGATCTTGTACTGACAGCGTTTGTACAAAATGCATTTGGGAACTTTTTCTTGGATCGAGACCCTTTAATGCAAAATTTGCAATAATATACGTACACGTACACGTCACATTACACAAACACTATATCAAAACTTGAATAAAATAATAAAACAATGACGGCAAATCCAAAAGCAATTGTTTTTACAAGAAACTGCATTAGTGTTCGTGAGATCGGTCGACATAAGCTCAATAGACTTTTGTACGGCTCATGTACGTTACGATACATTACACAAACACTATATCAAAACGTGGTTTAATAAACAAAGATAGCAAAATTGAAGGAGATTATTTTGAACCAAAAACTCCATGCGTGCTCAGGAGTCCGATTGGCAAGAGCTCAGTGTTATTCCACCAAATAAAGTGAGCTGTCATGTAAGTGAAATATTTCAAAAGCAACACCGGAAAAAAGTGTCTGGAATTAAACACTTTATTTAGCTCAATTTGCTTATGTTGAATCTATGATAAGAAATTGTTTTATGTGAAGAAATTTTTGACACTTTCACTTACCACCATAAATACACTTACACTTTTCACTTACCACCATAAATACAGCTTGTACAAACGTATCCGGCACTTTTTCTTCTTTATTATCAAATTCTAAAACATTGCATTTGCCTCAATTACTTCCTCCTTAGACTTTATATGTTCCCGTTTAATCATCGCCTAATGGATTTCAATTGCACGTAATTTAGAGAAGTTCTGTGGCGTCATGAAGAAAAGGCAAAGAAAAAGATCTAACCATTCCAACATACTCGTAGGATTAAGCTTCATGGAGCCAAATTTGAACTTGTTGTACTGCTCCGAAAATGGCAAAATAAAATTTTGAATTTTATGAAAAATTTCCTTCGCTGGTAATTGTTCCGAATCGCGGCTTTTTCGAAAAGAGGGTTAATTTCTTTTGGAAATGGTTGTAAATGGCCTATTTTATAACAAGCAATGAAAAAAATTCGGGGGGAAAGCTTAAAAGTAGTTTAAACTGGAAAAATAAGTTGTTCCCACTTACCTTTCTAACAATGGCATTGCTCTTGAGAAAGTGACGTTAAGGGTGAAGGTAGCGGCGCAAAGCCGCTGAGAAACCGACGGACGAGGTGATTTTGATCTTACTATCGAAGGGTGCAATCAAACCTGTAATCCACTCGTTTGCCCGGTATACTCAAACATAGGGGCTATCCCTAGTTTAGTCGCTGCCGCTCAGTCGGACAGCATGACAAAAAGCGATGTGGCGTAGCCACATTAGGCATTGACAATGTTTTATTTAGTAACAATAGGATAGTATTTATTTACAAAAATAAAATGTTATCAGTGCCGAATGTGGCTACGCCACATCGCTTCATTCAAGTGTTGTCCGACTTCGCTGCCGCTCAGTCGGACTTAAACTAGGGATAGCCCCTATGTTTGAGTATACCGGGCAAACGAGTAGATTACAGGTTTGATTCACCCTTCGATAGCAAGATCAAAAACACGTCGTCCGTCGGCTTCTCGGCGGCTTTGCGCCGCTTCGAATCTTTGAATTCGACTATGCGGCAAAACCGCATCACACTACCTTCACCCTTAACGTCACTTTCTCATGAGCAATGCCATTGTTAGTAAAGTAAGTGGGAACAACTTATTTTTCCAGTTTAAACTACTTTAAAGCTTTCCCCCCGAATTTTTTTTATTGCTTGTTATAAAATAAGCCATTTAGAACCATTTCCAAAAGAAATTAACCCTCTTTTCGAAAAAGCCGCGATTCGGAACAATTACCAAAACACTTATCCTGGTAATTGTTGGAAGCTTTGACGTATATATGCGAAGCATAATTCTCCAA
Organism: Topomyia yanbarensis; assembly: GCF_030247195.1. Classification (NCBI taxonomy): domain Eukaryota; kingdom Metazoa; phylum Arthropoda; class Insecta; order Diptera; family Culicidae; genus Topomyia; species Topomyia yanbarensis. Next base: position 329,700,075 of record NC_080672.1, on the reverse strand, counting down.
AAAAGTGTAGAACCTTATTTCATGTGTAGTTAATTGACACCAACGGCAACATCTGCTTTTGTTAAAATTAAAACAACCCAATGCTATTGCATGGGCGACATGGGCCTAGAAGCGGCTAATCCCATCATTTGTTGACTACTGTCAAAGTCTGTTTATCTTCATAGTGGATGACACCCTTGGCTATAACACATAATACAATACACAAAATGGAAACATTATACTTCAAAAACAAACTATCTGATTAGAAAAAAGTTGCAGCCAATTGTTAGTGATGCAATAATACCGTGTTTTTCGTTTAATTATAACAAGTACAACGCAATACATATTTACACACCTAACAAGTGTAACACGCAACTTCAAAGTTATTTTATTTCGCAAATTACAAACATTGAACAATTCACTTGAATAAATGCATAGTAAATCTCACGAAAGACAATTCATCATCCACTTATTGATGACATTCTATTTAATGCTACATATATTACAAATAAACTATTGACTGTATCAAACTAAATAACGATTTTCTTTTATAACTTATACATATTCCTATTCGAAAGAAAGTCACTATTAGACAAAAGGGATAACGAATATCATACAACCCTGAATGTAATAACAAAAAAGCTACACTAACACTACTACATTAACGATCATCAACAGTCAACTATTCATTTTCGGTGGTAAAACCATAATTTGTACGCTATAGAGCTTTGATTAGTAACAGCACCCGGTTAACAACTCCAAGCATTGCTTAACTCCGAATTAACAACAGTGTACTCACTTGGCTTTCTGCTTATTTGAAGACATCCAAAGAGCCGATATCAGCTCCCGGCACCGGTCATAATCCCTTCGGAACAACCGTATAATGGCTAGAATTTTTTTCAAAATGTCTACATCCTTAGCCTGCTGATTATCGTCCAGATATTTCTCCAAAGCTCGCTCAAACCGAGCAGCTTCCCCGTCTACGTGAGCCGCTGAAACGGAATCCGTTTCCAGCTTGGCAAGCTCCTGAGCTTCTCCGATCTCATTTATGAGCTTGTGTAACTCTGCGGAAAGCCGAGAAACACTATTAATTAACCTTCCAGAAAGCCTGTTGCAAATTCACACCAATTACCTTCCGAGTTACAATGCACGAAATCTTTGAAATCATTAGAACTGAAGGAGATGTCACCCGCGATCGTGGTGGGGATATGACTTTCCAAAATCTCCTGAATTATGCCGGACTTGTTGAACTCCTTACTAATGGTACCCGCCTCCGGGATGTGTCCCTGGGCCTGCACCATCGGGAACGGTTGATGCAGCGGTGGTAACCGACTGGGACCGGGACTGACCTCGTTCGGAACAACGGTCGGAATTTCATTGGATATATTTCCGGAGTGGACTCGCGGCCGTTTGCGTGATTGATTCGTCAGTGCCATCATTCCTGGGCGGGGTTTGAATTTGAATGGGACGCCTTCGCTCTGGCACTTGTCCCGGGGTCGGAATAGTTGCATGAACACTTCCACCGGTTCGGTGATGTCTTTGTTGTGATAGGCGGGCGTTTTGAAGGCGATTGCATACTGATGATGTACGTCCGCTTCCGAGAATGAACCCCAGCCTTGCCATACTTCCTGGTCGTACTCGTCCGTTTCGTAGAATCGAATTTTAATGTTGTCTGTAATGTGAATGGAAGAGATAAGGATTTGAATTGGGATAGATCAAATAAACTACAAGATGAGTAAAACAAAGTGTGTATTAAATAGCAAAACGGTTTTGCATACAACAAATAGAGAGCGTTCTTATACTATTAATTCTCATTTTTAAAAATAAACCACGTTTCACCAATGTCAATGAACAAATATCAACAAATCAATGTTTGAATATATCACGAAGAATACGAAAATATTATAGAAATATATCTTTGGCTTGTTAAGCCAAACCAATTGTTTCGATATCATTGGTTCTCATCGGCTAAAATGAGCTCCTTTTCTTGCGGGACATCACGCTTGACTAAAAGTTTGCTCAGGAACACAAATTGGGTCTCCGTTTTTGGAGCTACCCAGTCAAAAAGGGCAAGTTGCTGGCTAACGGGGGGCTATTTGCCAACTCGAATGTGCTAATTGCCCTTCAATGTGCCAGCGAATTGCTGGCAATTAGAGGGCTATTTCAAATACAACATTTGGGCGATTTGCCGCCATCATTTTTAGCCGCTCTATCCGCCCTGAAATCGCCCAGGGAACGCGCCATTTAATCGCCCTTAATTGCCTAATATGAAAATCACAAATAATACTTATTTTCGGATTTATTATCTACTCACATAAAAATATCAGTACACTAGGTAATCACCACCAAACTACAGGAAGAATCAATGGTGAAACTGGTATTGCACAACAAAACTTACCACAATCTGACTTTCATTAACACTTTAGGTCAGCGATCTTGTTCCACTAGACTTACACACGATTCCCCAATTTCCCACAATCGTTGGCTAAATAAAGTGCACTAGACAAACAAAATACAAGCGAGAACACGTCAATTGTTTAAAAAACAATTTTAAGCTTAAGCCAAACATGAACCGCCATGTTTGAAAAACACAAAAAACAACCGAGTCCATTTCAGCCGCCAGAAAATTTGACTAAGTGTTGAAATTGCCTTTAAATCGCATTCGCAAATTGCATTTTTTTTTCCTAGGGGCAATTAACACAGGCGAGTTGAGTCAAACGTCAAACTGTTTAAATCGCCTCATCGTGTTCGTCCGGATTTTTGGACCGGGTAGCGTCAACCCGGCGGTAGCTTAGTCCTGTCACTAAGTTAGTGTTGGATTCTGTTGAGACAAAATCGAAACGCAAATTCCATAGGGTGATGAGCCTATTTTAGCACCATTAGGGAGAGGGTCGCAGTATTTTTTAACAACTTTTAAAGAAGCCATATTACGTACAACCTTTCTCAGAATAAAGTATCAGTGTATTGTTTCTTAAGCATCTATAAAATGCTTATTTAGCAGGATTGTCTCAATTTTCAGCATAAATGAAAAGAAATGTTCTATTCTGTGCATCTATTCCCACCTCAACGATCCAATTATCGCCTCATGGGTGTGCCAATTTCCACCTCATCGAAAAACAATCTAGTTGAAACGCAATGCCTCATATTCCATTTGCTTCGATTCTAACTAGGTATCCAGATCATGGACGCCAACGCGTGATTTGGAAAACGAATCATTCTGCTTTTTTCAGGCGATCAAAACAAACGTAAACATCACGCACATGAGAGAAACTCATCAGCTGTTAGTAGAAGAGCGCCCAGAATTGTGCACGCAGTAAATAACCATGCGAAAATAACAACTGGAATGACAAGTTTCAAATCACACATTGCTTTCTTTCGATCCGAATTGTATGTACAGATGAAAATAAAATATCTGCAATCAACATAACTTGAATAAATAATTACTTATACCTGAAATTGAATTACAATATATTTTCAAGTTCATGTTTTGAATTGGCCGCACTGGTGATTCTTTTTTGTATGATGGATGCAAAAAGTTTGTTTAGATTGTGGTAGTGCATCGGACAAAACATGGCGTTTTCATTTAATATTATACTATTATAACACTAGGCCTATCCTAGTGTTTGACGAGTGCTTTTAAAGTGAAATAATCGTAAAAAGGTTCTCCAGTTAAAATAAAGGTATGTATCAATGCCATGTATAATATATTTGTGCCGGAATAACAAGATGTGAGGCGGTAAATGCTGACTCGTAAGTGTTTATTTTGTTAAGCGCCGTTGCGTCCTGATTCGGTTCAATATTTATATTTCAATAAGGTGATTTTGTTTTAATTAAAAGTAAGATTTAGAGGATAGTTCTAAATACATATGTGAACAACAAATAAAGAATATAACTTGAACTTATTTTTGCACACCTGTTTTTGCCAAATCGATATTGTCATTATCTCATTTGCTTGGCTCGAAACCAAGGGGTACGAAATAGGGTCACAATAGGCTCTACTGCCATAATAAGCACATCACCCTACGCCAGCGAAAGTCGTTTCGTGGTTCTCACGAAAAACTCATAATAAAAAATAAGTGTTTCAATAGAACTTCGAACGAGTCATCATATGTACGAACAATTCGTATATTTTATGAAAATTGTCTGTACGAAACTAATTCCTAGCGATTTACGAATATATTCTATCACTGTGTGGACAATATGATTTACATGTGTAATTCTTGCGAACATCATGTGAAAATCATATAAACGTCATAACAAATACCATCGACTAAAATTCCAAATGAATTACACGTTAATATCGATTAGTTTTACCTATAGATGTAAGAGGCAGAAGAATCGGTGAAGTCAATTGTTTTACATATGAATATGCACTACATGTTTTTCACATGAATGTTATGTGGAAAGTTCATGCTATATAGCATATGCGACTCAACCCAATGGCAACCAACATTCAATGATAAAATATGTCTTATTCATGTGAAAGTTGTATGAATATAAATTGAAACACCACATGATCTGCGATTTAATAGATTTTCATATGAAATTCGAAGAAAAATCGTTTGATTTGCTTTTCAATATGCAAGTACACATGAAAATGATGTTTAATTGCATATGCTTTTCTAGTGTGAATGTTTATCAGTGTACAGGTTTTAACTTTAGGGTCATTCGCCTGTTTCCGAATTAGTCTTTTGGAAAAAAAAACCTATGTGCAGGGTTGGAAATCGAACCCAGGTGAGCTGCGTACAAGACAATCGATTTACCACTTACGCTATGATATGCTATGTCCCCACAAATACAATTCTAAAATTTATTCTTGTTTCGTTTGTGTATGTTACTGTATTTCTCGACCCGGGAGCCAACCGAAAAATACTAATGCTCTCAAAAATGACAAATGTTTGCACCTTTCTCTATATATCGTAGAGTCGTATGCCTTTTCGTTGAACTAACAAAGGTTCCATTGGCAAGTTATTCTTGTACCAAATTGATCTAATTGCCAGAATAAATCATGGAGATTCATGATCCGAACCCAATTGCAAAGATTTGTCCGAATCGGCGATGGTCACATTTTACGGTCGGCTACTTTCTCATGGAATCCCTCGCATGTCATGTCCGGTGATGCCAAACGCATCATGCACTGGGAAAGGGTTAATTTACTTTTATATTTATAAAAAATATCTATGTGAAGATCCACTGAATGTACCGCACCGAGGGCCATAACGCATGCGGAATGAAATTTGGACAACGCTTCCAGCATTAAAACAAAAATGCAACCCTGCGCAAAGCACCATACTAAACGTCATACTCTAGGCACACTTATTTCAAATATCCAGTGTTAATTTCGATCCACTAGGAGATACCATGTGAACAAAATGGCAGCGAACGCCCAATCTGGCACTTAGCTATTATGCCAAAAAAAAGTTTTGGCGCATTGGAAGATTGTGGTATATATTTTGTACAAAAAGCTGATATCCCTCCAAATGTACCACAACTGCGTCCAAATGAGGTTTTTCGAGGATAATATGAAGCAGAGAGTAAATGCTCATAATTTTCGACACAAAACTAACAAAAATGATAATCAAAATTAAGAAAGAAATTAAAAATATGCCAACGTCAATTTTTTCGACTCCTTTGCAAAAAGTTCCTGCAAACTGTCGTAAAGCTTCTCGAATGAGCTCAAATTTTTTTCTACATTAAGTTAAAAAGCTGACAAATGTTTTCATATAGAGAGAACATTTAATAAAGGGTTTTCTACAAAAAAAATTGCCTTTTGAATTTTGTTCAAATTTTATTCCGCATACGTTACAAGCTCTCTTGAGGTGTGTATTGATGACAAAATTAGTATGGCGTGTCATAATCGTGCATGGAAGATTTTCCATAGAAAAAAATCATCGACTATTAACTTTTATTCATCCCAAAATCCCAAAAAAATGGGTTTCATTCTGCTATTAACTGTTTAGCGCAAAAGCATGTTTTGAATCAGAAACCGAACCGAACCGAAGAAGAATTGGAGATCTCCACAAATATTGTAACATTTAAACTGATGGATGCTTATAATAGAAGCTGTCCAGCTAAAACGCGTACATCCAATAAGGACGCACCATGGTGGAACAAAACCCTAGAAAAGCTCAGGAAAGTTTCTAGGAAACAGTTCATCCGGGCTAAACGGACTGAACAGTGGGATGAGTATAAAAAGTCTCTTTCGGCATATAACCTAGAAATTAGGAAATCGCGAAGAAAGAGTTGGAGGTTGATGTGTTGAACAAACTCCCGTCGTTGCAAGACTAGGTAGTGTGAAGAAGGACGACGGAACTTTCACCATTGATTCCCAAGAAACACTTAGAATCACAATGGAGAAACATTTTCCTTATTCCGTTCCCCAATAAATAATATACAAACACAGAATCCAATTGAAGCAGAGCCTGACTCATAAGAAGCTAGTACCGAAGCTCTCGAAATAGTCACTGCTATATTTACAGACGCAAAGGTGGAATAGCTTTCGAATTCTTTGAACCATTCAAATCGCCGGAGATGGACGGAATACTGTCAATAATGCTACAGAAAAGTAAACAGCACATCATTGCATACCTGACGAAAAAGTTTAGGGCAAGTCTAATACTAAACTATATACCTGCAAGCTGGAGACAAACAAGGGTAATATTTATACCAAAATCAGGGAAGCGCGATAGATCACTTCCAAAATTCTCTTGTATATAGAATCTTATTTCTAATCTTAAGATAGCTGTAAAATTTTTCTCTTTTATTAAAAAAAAATTTCAACATTGTAACCTCCTAGTTTTGAAATATCCAAAATGTAAAAACAAAAGAATTTGGCACCGCCAAGCTAACGCATTTGTGCCTATCAAATAAACGAAATGAATAAAAAAAATCACTTCCAAAATCTTTTAGGCCAATCAGCCTAACCTCCATACTCCTGAAAATAATAGAGAAAATGATTGACTTACACATTAAAGCAGAGTACTTGAAAGATTCTCCACTGAGCGAATTTCAATTCCCATATCAAAGCAACAAATCAGCAATAGATGCATTACACATGTTGGTTGGAAAACTAGAGAATTCTATTGAAACAAAAGAAATCTCACTTGCTGCTTTTTTAGACATAGAAGGAGCTTTCGGGAATGCATCTCATAGTTCAATGCGGAATGCTATGAGAAAACATGGGTTTGACATTTACACAATAAATTGGACCAACTTAATGCTTACAAACCGTGAAATAAATAGCACGCTTGGAAACACGTCACTGACTATTAAAAAAACAAATAAGGGATGTCCTCAAGGCGGAGTTCTATCACCCTTATTGTGGTCATTAGTTGTAGACGGAGCTATTGAAATCATTAACTGAAATGGGATACGAAGTGATTGAATTTGCAGATGATGTTGTAATCCTCGTGAGGGGAAAATGTGATTATGTTATCTCAAATAGAATGCAATCTGCACTGAACATCACTTCGAAGTGGTGTAAAAAGGAGGGCCTGAACATAAATCACTCCAAAACAATCATAGTCCCGTTTAATCGAAAAAGGAAATATTCCATATCAACACTTTTGCTCAACGAAACAGTAATTGAAATGTCCTCTGAGGTACAATATTGATACTCGATAAAAAAAAACTAAACTGGAATGCGCACATTGAGCAGGTTATAAGCAAGGCAACTAGTGCTCTTTGGGTGTGCAGTAGAACAATTGGTAAAAAATGGGGTCTCAGACCAACTCTACAATAGTCAAACCAAGAATAACATATGCCTCGCTAGTTTGGTGGCCTAAAACAAAAGAGACATCAACTCAAAAAAGCTAGGTAAACTTCAAAAACTAGCTTGTGGAGCGATAACCGGTACCATGCGAAGTACTCCATCAAAAGCATTAGATGCAATGTTGCATCTCCTTCCGCGACATCAGGTGATACAACTTAAAGACGGAAAAAGCGCATTGAAAATAAGTCGTCATAAGCAATTATTATCTGGAAATTTAACAGGACATCTTGCGGTTCTGAAAGATTTTCATATAAATAACCTCGTCATTGCAAATGAAGACTGGTTGCATGCGATGCCGAACTTTGAAACTACATACAAAATTATGGAGCCTGAACGGTTAATCTGGGAACAAAGTGACCCTAGTCTCCGCCCAGGAGTAATTTTATTCACAGATGGGTCAAAAATGAACCATTTGACAGGATCTGGTATTACAGGACCAGGAATAAACGCTAGTATCTCCATGGGATACTGGCCGACAGTGTTTCAAGCAGAAGTATAAGCCATTCTAGAATACACTTACGTATGTCTGAAGAGAAAATACTGGTATGCAAATATCTGCATTTTCTCAGACAGTCAGGCTGCGCTCAAAGCATTAAGGGCTCCTATATGTCGCTCAAAACTAGTATGGGAGTATATTCTTGCACTCCGACAATTGGCAGTGAAAAATCATGCTAATTTATGCTGGGTTCCAGGGCATTGTGGAGTTGCAGGGAATGAAAAAGCCGATGAGCTAGCAATAATAGGGTGTTCTACTAATTTTATCGGCCCAAAACCATTCTGTGGAGTCTCAGCGAGTGCCCTCAAAATGGAATTGAAAAAGTGGGAAATCACAGCTATATAGAACAATTGGAGTACCACACCTGGACTACGACAATCAAAGAAATTTATCTCACCCAACGAGAAAAAAAGGCCTGGTGTTGCTTAGACTAAACAAAGAAGAGCTAAGCATCATGACATGACTGCTTACCGGACACGGTCCGAGTAAATATCATCTTAAAAAAAATGGTAACCTTACAAACGATACATGCCGCGTCTGCGGATTTGAAATTGAAACATCAGAGCATCTGCTCTGCGAATGCAGTGCATTGATACAACGCAGACTAAGAGTCCTCGGTAAAGGAACATTGGAGCCTTTTGATATTTGGACTACAAATCCCAAGCAGGTAATCAACTTCATACGAAGTGGGGTGCCTAACTGGGAAGAGTGTGTATCTCAATAACGAGAATCACTCATCAATAGTGATATGTCATAGTAGATAGTACACTTGGTCGGTGTTAAGTCAGACCGGACTAAGTAACAAAATATTGATTTCGAGAAAAACGAGTTTAAAGTTTGAATCGCAGCATCCTTTACGTTATAAATGGAAATTAATGTTTGTCGTAATTCTTGTTTATTGTTACATATTTCAAATCTGGCAAGAGTCTAATGTAGCTGAAGAAATTCTTTATCCACTGCTATCATTATCTCATTTTTTGGTGTTTTTCGGCTTAGTCCGGTCTGACTTAATACCGACCACTTAGATTAAGGAAGGGGCATACTACAATAGATCTATAGACTGGTCGCAGTGGTTCATCTCCCACAAAAAAAATTTTTTTATTCATATATTTGGTTTTATTGGGTCTATAAATAATCGGTGAGATGCTTTTTGAAGGAAATGAGTCAGGGAATCTAGAAAAATAGTTATTTTTGGTTACAGTGTTGCCAAATAGGCTATATTTCCAGTTTAAAACTTAAGCTGCATTTTTTCTCACAATTCGTGTATTTTTGTTTTGAAAATGATTATGTCTTTGTGTTGCTTAGATAGTTTTACACATAAAAACATTTTATACATCAAGATAACTTGAGCCAATCCCCAGACACAGTTATTTGAAGCAAAAAATTAACAATTTCTCGGCACGTTTCTCGCTGTATCTCAGTAACGAAGCAGAAAGTCAAAATTCTGAAAACACCGCCTTGTAGAGATTTTTTAGACTAGTAATGTGGCATATCTAACTCAGTTTACCCCAAAATGGCGTTTGTCATAAGATAGCACAACAGCGACGAGATGTCGGTTGTCAAGCATCCCGAATGTAGTGGTCGGTTAAACGTTCCACTGATTTGAAAAGGAAAGAGGTCAGACTGATCGGTCTAAAGCTCTTTGCCTCCTTATAAGTTACCCAACCACCTCTTGGGAATGAATTTTACAAATATTTCCCGCCACGCTAATGGAATGTATCCGGTTGCAAGACAACAAGTGGGCACTTTTTTTTCAAAATATTGTTGAAGTGTTCATATCCTCTTTAAAGAGTGCAAACGGTCTATCTCGTATGAAGCTAATGTCAAATGACCACGGTTCGGATCCCGCAAAAAAAATTAAAGGAATCTAAAGGAATAGAAATCTTAGCGCGTTCCTGTACTTCGACGATTAAAAAGAAACTTTTGGAAAACGTTCATTTTCGCATTCTTCCATTTTCATTTTTTTCTTTTTTACATTTTTACATTATTTTTTACAATATTGTGCTATACAACATCAATCTGTCAAAACGAAAGAAGCATTATTTCAGCATCTAGTAATGTTTTTAGCAAACAAAAACTTTATAACACCGTTACAAATCTAAAGTACATGCTTTCTTTGATAGCTCTTACATCAGTTGCTTGAAGCATTTTATTGCATTCCATGAACGACTCGTTTAAGACTGCTAACTTTACATCATTTGAAGCGTCGTGTTTAGTTGGGTACGGTCTCCATAACAACGTTTGTTAAACTAACATTCCTTCCCTTCCCCGATGACTGTAAGGACGTGGCCGGTGTCGTTATATTTTAAAGCATGGAACTCTCGAAACGCGCGCATAGAGAGTGGATGGCTATTCCCAGGCCTTTATCATGATATCGATTTTCTGTGCTATTTGGCTTGTTCTGGCCAATCACGGAGTAGCAACTACGAATTGTACGGTCATTATGCCCATGCTCATGCTTATACTAATTTCCATACAAATTTAAACGCAATGTATAAAGCCGAAGAGCAATAATGTGCCAAAATTTGCAGCCTTTTGGGACCATAGATGGTGCTTAAAAAATGTTGTGCTGGAAAATGGCAGAAGGCGAAAAACTCTGGTGTGCATCTTATCGATATTAAGGATATCAATCCACTCAACTGCCCACGTTTCCACCCAATCGACAAGTATTAGGCAATTACAAAGAAAAATAGAAAAAACCACTTTAGACGTTACACAGTTGGATTTATTTTGTTAAAATTTACCGCTGAAATAGACCAGTCCAAAGAAAGACCGTCAGAATAATTGTGCATTTTTGATAAAATTGAGTTCAGATTATTGAAGTGGTAATAGCTCGGCCGTTTATTTTTTTAAACATATATTTTTTTGCTTGTAATCTGTAGAACAGCAATATGTTCGAAACCCATGGGACAAAAACGAATATAAGGTTGCCTTATCCTATCTACAACAGTTTGCAAACAGATAGCGGATAGTAAAAGTATCAAATTATATATTGTGGGTGCAGGTATGATATTTCTCTGTTTAATTAAAAAGAGTGAAGACACATCTTAGTGAATTATTACTAAGTCATTCATTTGTCAGTTTATAAGCTGCTTCAAACTTATGATTTCTTTAGGTTACAAATCATAAAATTAGTTACGCCAGACTAACTCATGTATGAATCAGGTATAACAAAGTGGGAGAATCCGATCTAATTTGCAAAAAAGAGGATGATGACTCATAAAGAACTGCTTCATCGAATTCATCATAATTGCAGCAAGAAAAAATCGCCAACGCAATGAAGAAAAACAAATTTCAGTATTTTCTGATAAAATATGAAAACCACACTTTTTCAAGTTTCGCGGCTATAAATTAATGAGAATAATTGCTGCACTCATGCATTAAAATCGTTGGTATAATCATCAAGTACTGACAACGCTCGTAAATAACCGGTTGAGCAGGAATAGCGGATCACTTGAGGAATCTCGAGATCTGCAAAAATCACGCACCCGAAGATTTTAAATTTAAATTCCAGATTAGACTTATTTCAATTCAACTCAATTCAATCCAAGGTCAAACACAAGCAATTTCCAAAGCTGATCACATATCGCTTATGTTTATGAGAGATTTCAAAAAATAGCGATCTGCAGTACTTATTGTATGGGTAAAAATACTAAATACATGTCTTCAGACTTGAATCTTTATCGTTTCTTTTTCTAAAGTAAAATTATAAATTAAAAAAATATACTCACTTTTGCAAACTTTTTCCACAAACATGAAGACCTCCTCCCCACCATCCACACTTCCAACGGTAGAACTTAACCGACAAATTTTCAGTTCACCGGTCAGCGCACTCTCTACAAAAAAGAACAATAAAACACTCAATTTATTAACACTGCGCAACTAGCAAATTGACTTACTCATATTGTTAATTGCATTGGAATACACTGGCTCGCAGAGCTGCGTCCACTGCCCAGACGTTGGATCCACTTGGAAGGCCTGAAAGCATAGGCACACCTGATTCAGGTTCATCGTTTTCGCCATTTCTGTCGCCTCTTTCTGCAGCTGATGCTCCTCCCGGAGCGTAAGTTCCCGATTCATTTCGACAACTCGCTGTTTTTTTATCTTCTTGCACAACTCTTCGGCGATGTTCTTTTTCGCCGTATGGATGATTCCCATCCCTTGAAACATAGCAACATAACCTGTTTCAGCATTCACATCAATATCATGCGGATCGTTCAAATCGATTTCACCACTTTTGATCACCAGATGATGAGAATGAGCCGCCCGTTTGGACGGATCCACCTGATACAAGGAGCAACGAATTTTCGCCTCCCCCTGAAACCCGCACAGTTCCACCGATGGGAATGTCTTCTTACTCTTCTCGGTGTGGACTCCCATCAGAGAACCATGCGTGCCATGCATCTCGGACTGATACCGAAATCGAAATTTATCTACCGGTTGCTCCAGTATTACCAGATGAGGTACGGAGAGTTCAATGCGCGACTGGTCGGTTGCTGCAATGATAAATTATATGACGTTACACTTGACCTTCACAACTTCAAACAAGAAGTAACCTACCATTTCCGTGCGCTGTGTAGTTGAATGTCTGCAGCTGACCATCGTCTCCCACTGTCTGGGGGGTATAGTAGTGGTAACTGGCGGAAATGTTAAGATTTTGCATATTAAAAGAACTTGTATCGCTGATCGTCGACTGGGGGGACATATTACTGGTGCTGGACGGAGAATGGCTCGAGTAGTACTTGTTGGTCTCACTGGCACTCGGAGACGACGTCGAGGACTCCATCGACAGCACCGAATAGGTCGGCGAGGACGACAGCCGCTGCTGCTGTTGCTGCTGTTGTTGTTGATGCTGCTGTTGTTCTGCACGATTGAAGACGAAATAAAAATCAGATCAGATTGACGTCAAACCGCAAACGCGTGACCAAGAAGCTGGTTCTCAGTTCTTATGGGAGAAAGGCACGAAGTGTGATTCATATACTGTTCGCCATAGGAAATACTGAACGGTTTCTGTAAAATATCGGGAGGTTTTTTCCATCCTGAATGGAAACATTGCAAACGATGCGTATGACCCGTATGATATAATTTGCTATGTGTCCCAACCAGTGGAGACGGTTGCACATTGTGGGAATTCCGGCAACGGCAATGTCATGCGATAGACGATTTAGAAATACCGATTTAGACCATTTAGTTGTTTAAAATTTTGTTTTTGTAGTTGCTTTAACCGTTTAACCTTAGGGGTGAGTCATTACAAACAAGGCACTCTAATAAATATAAACTGTTTCTAAATAAACTTTTCGAATGTTGCTCGTAGTATTTCTACTCTTTTCACTTTACCGAGAAAAATATTGACAAAACAGTATTTATTAAACCAATTAATGATGTTATAATGAATAATGCAAAGTTTCTAATACCAGGTTTGGTAAAAATAATAATTTAACCCTATATGTGTAGCTTTCAACAAAAATGGTATGACAAATCCACGTGAAATGCCTCGTGCATAGGTACTTGCGAATAGTATTATTGATGCATGTCTTACATCCAACCTCCGTCACTCGAAATATTTTTGTAGTCGCAGATAATATATCTGTAGATAACATAAACAGGAAATACGTTTATAGTTCTGCATATTTGCCACATGAAGAATCATCGCCTTCTGATGATTTCAATGAGGTTGTATCATACTCATGGTCAAAATGGGTTTCCTTCATAATCGACAAAGATGCAAATGCCCACCACAGAATTTGAAACAGCTCAGATATCAATTTGTAAGTAAGTAAGTTTGGTTAACCATCTTCTTGCAGTGGAGCAATTGTCGAAGGTGAACATGAAGGTCAACATAGTAGAAGTTAACGCTGTGCAATTCCACCATCTACGTCATGCGGTAGTGATTATTTTCAAAACATTAACCAAGCAGAATCATGTGCTACGCAGAACAAAATTGAAACACATTGTAGAATGTAATGATATTTTATACAGCATCCCAACATACATAGACAATGACACTATCGAAGTAAAGCTACATGACTTGGCACCGCCTTCTAATTCCGCCACTATCAAACAACTTATGTCAAAATACGATGAAGTGGAAACCGTTAAGGAAGATACTTGGAGGGACTTCTTCCCAGGTCTCCGCAAAGGAGTTTGTGTGGTGGAATGCGTCTGACAAAGCCTATCTCCTCATATCTGACCCTTCAATGCAAGGTGTTACATTTAATCAGAGAACAGAACACTAACTCAACAATGATCGGGCTCAGTACCACTAAACCAACTGCTGTTACGATCAGCGAAGTCACAACGATCACACCAAATGCCTTTAAACCAACAGCAGCGACCCGTAAGCATAAAAACAAATAAAAACATCCGACCGTGAGCAACATGAATGACGACGACATGGACCTGAACGAACGGCAGACAACGCAGCTAATGTTTCGCCGCCAAGGGAGAGGATCACAACACGCAGCAGCAAGCTGCGTCAACAATACTCGATGGACAAGCATTTTCAAAACTAACTTTTTTATACATATTGTAAATGTAGGAAACTACCAGCACACACCACCACGCGATCTGGCAGGGAAGAGTTATTAGATGTACTCTATTCTGCTAACTCTGCTCTAACGGTATTACGCATGAGTTGGCAAACTAGCTCGTACCCAACAAGCTCGAACCGCCAAAAGCTGATAATAAGTAAACCATCTTTGATCATTTCAACGTCTCGCTAGATATCGGCACATACCGTAATTCCAAATATGCGAACTAGGAACTCTACAAAAAGAGCTTGTCGATTAAGTTTCATGGGTATTTTCCAACGATTGAATCTCCAAATTACTTGGATGAGGTCATGAATAAAACAAACTCACTCATGGTAGTAGCATTCCAAAAGGCTTGTCCGGTTCGAGCTATTCTTGCTTCTAAAGGAATCCCTTGGTGAAATGCCGAACTTGATTAACTCAAAAAGTTATGTAGAAGAGCTTCTTTAGAAATGAAATAAGTGACTTTCGAAATCGAAAGACTTTCAAGTCAATTCGATTAGAACCGATAATCGTCTGATAAAATGAAGTACTCAATTGACACACACTTCTCAGGCTATATGGAACCATCACCGGCGACTGCCCCTGAGTTCTTTTCAGGTAATTATGATTCTTAACCATTTGCTAGTAGAATTATGACAACCGAATCGATCAAATAGGCGCTTGAAAGTTTTGTTACGAGATGTAATCAGGCTAGTTCTACTTAAACGAGGTTATAAGCACTTCAAGTATATAAAAAGTTCTTACTTATAGTCTGGATACATTCCATTAATGTGGTGGAAATAATTGTAAAATTGTTCCCAAAGATGGACGCATTACTTATGTGAAGGTAAGGGACATTGAACCGATGAGTCTGGCCTCTTTCCTTCTCAAATCAGAGGAACGTTTAATCGATCACTACATTTGGAATGTTAGCTTGGCGAGCACCCGCTGCAAGCAATGCAACATGCATATTAACGGGGGAAATCTATTACTACTCTATTACATAATGTTTTCTACAACATTTACAAACAACTTTCGCAGAAGGGATCAAGTTTAGTAGTTTTTCTTGACGTTGAAGGTGCTTTTGACAACGTGTTCTTCGAAGTCATTTTAAAAGCAGTGCGGGGTCATGGAGTACGTTTATATATTACGAACAGGATGCATGCAATGCTTAGCAACCGAAATCTGTGCACATCGTTAAGACAAATAGAGGTAAGGAAACGGAATGTCTCCGGTTGTCCTCTGATTTGTTAAGAAAATTTAAGCTTGATTTTCCAACATATGGTGTCGACAATGGTAATCATATAATGATTACCGGTATTTGCATTAACAAAGCTTTATGCGTTATTGAGCAATGGTGTCTTCAGCTTGGATCAGTTAATCTAGATAACTCTTCAATGGTGCTTTTCACGTAACAAATGGACTTCACGTAACTAGATTAATTTTGGTCATTTGGTCTACTCAAATCGATTTCAGAATCAAAAAAGTTTACATCCCCTTTGGTCAATGTGAACGAGCTTTCGACAAATCATAGGGTCTCAAATCCAAGAACAATCACGTAATCTACACAGCAATTGTTAGACAAATACTGGCATACGCGTTCAAAGTTACTAAACTCATAGAGGAATAACTCTCTAGTTGGACTCAACAGATGGCACTAGTGGATGATAAATTGAAGTCTTCAATGGAATGTATGAAGCATATCGATGATGGGTATCTTTCTCCTTATTGATATCTTTGGCCTAATGCACTCGAACTGTAGCTCGCTTGGAAGAAATTCTGATAGCCGGCAGATATCCGGCGACTGTCGCTGTTTTTGAAATGTGCCATGCTTACGTTTTAGATGTTAAATTGGTAGTTAAAAGTTGGCAGTTTTGGATAATGGATGACAGTTAAAAAACACATTTTTTGATTGTGGCATTTTTTCATCTTCCTGGAAATCTGCAAACCTGTTTCCAGCCCACCCACAAAAAGAAAGATAAACACATCGATAGCTATCTAGAAATAACGTCACTGAATGCTGTCTCAAAGTTATTCGAGCTTGTCTCTATAGAAGCTCGTCAGGATCACTGCAAGCAGTACCTAAGTCGCTATCAACATGGCTTTACGTCCAGACATTCGATGGCGACTATCCTACCGTGACAAACATCCTACATAACAGGGAATATAAAAAATCACAGCAAATTGATATTATTTTCACCGGACTGTGTGCCGGTTTTGATACCGTGAGCCACACTATAACAATCGCTAAAATAAATAAATTTAAAATCAACAGTAGTTTTTATAGTTGTTTCAATCCTAGCTCGCAGATCGAGCTTAATGTAAACATGGTTGTCAGGAACAACATTTTTTTTCATGAATAGCACCAGGAAGCTACTTGTGAACGTTGATGTTTCTGCTTTACTTCAGCGACATGTACCTAGTGCTGAAGACTCTTCGTCGGTCCTTTACAGACGATCTCAAAATATTTCATCTTAAATGAGCATTGCTGATTTCTTGAAATACAGCTTGAAACCTTTGCTGATTGTGATGTAGCAAGAACAGCGTGTGTGTAAATTCGAAGAAGGTACGACAAACATTTGATTACGGCAAAAAAATTCAATTGTCCAAATTCCTTCCTTCAACGAAAATTCCAGGCAAATCGTTACTCAGTAGTTAATGAAAGAGACATTTTTATTTGTCTGCTACCAATATCTGTGATTCATGGGCAACGGTTATAGTTACTATATTCATAGTTAGGCGAAGGCACTGAGCGCAGCCAATAGAACATGTCAAATGCCGGAGCCAATCGAACATGATGTCATATTACATTTTCTCTTTGCGTGTATATGGAAAAGGTATTGTGATTATGGTGATATTTATTTTACTCTTTTCTTGTGTAATCGAGAAAAGAGAAACGAAAATAAGGAATACTTTTATGTAGTACCGAGAGGTATTCGCGCAAGTATAAAACCACATCATATCTTCGAATTCTTTTCGCTATACGTACATGTAAAGTTCTTACTCACGACAGTAACAATGAAACTATTAAGCTAGAGCTGATCTTTTGCATGGGATCCCGACGTTTTCTTCCTAAAATAAGAGCTGCCAGTTTCCCGGTTTTTCTGTCCACCTAACTATGAACATAGTAGCTATAATAACGGTTTGTCCAAAAATTCCACTCAAAGCGAATTTTGACAGTTGGCTTATAGGCCCTTATCATATAAATGTCGGAAAGCGCACGGTGTCGAAAAGGGTGCGAATTTTCACAACACATCCTAGGAGAGCTCTTCCTACCAGACCCCTAGCATTTTTTATGAAAGCCGAAAAGGGACCGTTCATAAACCACATAGACCGAAATTTGAGAATTTTTAACCCCCCTCCTCCCTAGTAGACCTTAGTATACTTTTACCACCCCCCCCCCCCCCCCCCACACCAAAAGTCTACGTAGACTTTTATTTTATTTATTCGCGGGAAATGTAGAATTAGCAAGAAGCACATTATAATGTTCAATTAAAAATTAGCGTTCAGATTTATTTCAAACTTTTTAAATATTAGAGAAAGGTTTTTCACACTGGTTTTTTGTCTATGACTGATCAAATCAATTAATACCAAATCAAGGTGCTTTCCAACGTTTGTGTAGCGGAATGCTTCTTTTCAAGGTTAGTTACTCTAGTATATGTAAAAAGATATATTGCTGTAACTAGTTCAAGTTTTAGCCGAAGTGCGACCTACAGCCACAATGCAGAATTGCTACACACTTTTTGAGCCCTACTGGTGCATTCAAAATTGTTAAATTAAAGGAAACAATTACAAAATAATACTGTCGATGTGTACTATTATCTAGACTAAAATAATACACTAACTATGCTCACAAATTTCACTTTTCGTGAACAAATTTCAATATTTCTAAGATACGATAATCTTAATTATCTTATTTGATTAAGGGAACGAAGCTATTTAAATCTTTCCAAAAATATTTATTTTTCTTATATAATTAATAGCCATCGCAAAGTATCAAAGCTCAACTCCGAATATTTTCGAAGATAAATATAGTAGAACCGGTTTGCACGGAGTTGCGTAGGGTCAAGACATAAAATTTAACGGGTGTTTAAAGATTTTGAAATCAATGTAAATGATTGCAAGAGAACCTGATTAACTCGAGTCAACACTTTGTTGTAGAAATTTAACTACACTACTGCTTTAACCACCGAAATCAACAAATAAAAAAAATAATCCACTTATTGATAAAAATCGGGTGTTTTGTTGTTACAATGGTGCTTTTATTGCTTAACTTTGACCATTTTTTAACTTTTTATGGTTCATGCATTTAATGGTCCATGCATCTCTGCTAACTAGTGGTGTCTCAGTCAAAATCTTCCGTCGAGAGGAATTTTGGGCAAACGTCTTTAGAACTGTCAGTTTGTATTATTCCTAGATCAAAACTATATCAAAATAAACGCAAGAAACAATAACGTGTGAGGTTGCCCAAACAAAATCGTGGGTTCTGGGTTGAGTGGTCGCTTAACGAGTAGTTACCTCAATAGTGTACTAGCTTTGAAGTATCTGCATAAATACACCTAGCTGAATAGACCGATATTTTAAATACAACTCTCTTTAAATCCCATTTATAATTAGTAATACGAGAATAACAAAAAATAAGATGCAAAATTCCCAAGTGGGAAAAATTTTGGACAAGACCAATTTCTTTGTGCATGAGGGCACATGCCTTACATGAAGTATGGTTTTTTTGTTTTAGTGTTTCGGATTCTCCTCGTCAGTAACTAGCACCATCTGGGTGTCCAGTTAGACTATGTATCTGAACTAGTACCCAAATTAGCACTAGTTAGACACTAAATTCCAAAAAGTCACACGTCTTGCGTGAACACTAAACCACTGTTCATATTCCTCGTCGGCAAACAGAACCTCTGTGCTTACTATCGAGACATCACTCGGTATAAGCCAGTGGTTTAGTGTTCACGCAAGACGTGTGACTTTTTGGAATTTAGTGTCTAACTAGTGCTAATTTGGGTACTAGTTCAGATACATAGTCTAACTGGACACCCAGATGGTGCTAGTTACTGACGAGGAGAATCCGAAACACTAAAACAAAAAAAAATAAGAGTCTACGTAGACTTTTTCAAAGACCCCCCCTCCCCCCTCGTAGACAAACGTAGACTTTTGCTAGATCCCCCGTCCCCCCTACGAGTCTACGTGGTTTATGAACGGCCCCAAACCGGGGGAGGCAGCTTCAAGCGAGAGGTAACAGGTGGTTTTAACTCTCCAGATATGGTCATTCCATTATAATCTATCATAATCAAGTTTGAGCCACATTTTTCTTTGGATGAACTACCAGGAAGAGGCAGAAAATCCAGATCTTCCAAAACACTAACAAAACTGGACCGGAAAGAGGTATCGTTAATTAGAGAGAGAAGCTCAATGTCGATACGTGATTTGGCCAATAAAACAGAAACGAGCGTTAGTATGATTCATCATAACAGGAAACGGAATAACCCGAGCCCGTAAAAGATATTCGCAAGTTTGACAGCCGTCGTAGGGTGTAAGCAATGCGAAAAGGTCGATTCAAACTGAGAGTTTTTTTTAAATGCTAGTATGGCAAGTACCTGTAAGATAATATTATCATGCGGTTTGGACTCTACCATTTTTAGACTGCTGGAATTAGAAATGAGAAATGATCTGAGTATCTGAAGAAGAAGCTGATGCTCCACTAGAGTGGCTCGACCTGTCATTTTTCAGCACAGAACTTTTTGAGTTCCTTTTATGGTCCCAAATGCCTGCGTAAAATTTGGAAGCGTTTGGTTCCTCCCTGGTTTCGCGCATTGCGTTCAATGTTTTTATGGAATTTAATATGGGAAAATCAATTATTTTGCATTTAAGTTAATAAATACTCAATATGAAAAACTCTGCAAAACAATAGTTCAAACCATAATTAACAACTTTGTCAAAGACGGTAACTAGCTAAGAGTTTATAAAAATAGTTATAACGATTTTAAGTCTAATGGTTCATACTAGAGACGAGCAAACCGATTTAGTTTAGTGAGAAAATCGTGTCCGATTTACTCACGAAAAATGAATCGACTCTTGATCGACTCAGTAAGTGATTCATTTGTGAAGTTTAAATTTCGATTTTTATTTGGAGTATATTGTTTTAATCTATATATACAAATAAGTGCTCGTGGGTTCATCGCATGTATTTATTTTTATGTGATTTATGTCCACAGTAAGCTGCCCAACTAACTCATTCTAATTGGCGCAGCGCATTCATTCAGTTATTTTCAGTTCATATTCAGTTTCAGTTTCAATCTGAATTTTTGGGTTTTCTTTGAGTAGGCTTATGGAGCGAGAATGCACCAGACATTAATTATGCAGTTCACTTATGCTCTAAAGCGTAAAAGATTCTCCCTTTAATTTATTAACATGTAACAAATAAACGTAAATTAATTTATATTTCTTCTGAACTGAAGGCATCGTGGAACTTCAGTCAGCTTGAAACTGAATGAATGAAGGATGCGTTGAAATGCTGGCTTCGTTAAATAATAGGCAATTTTTACAATAAAGTATTTCCATCTAAATGCGAAATTTGACATTCCATTAACTCGCTCAACCGCACGTTTTTTTTAAAGAATCGCTACTTTTTAAAAAAGAAACGTGGCTTATTCACTCTTTTTCAAGAGTCGTTTCTTTGATCGATTCGCGATTCACTCACCTATCCCTAGTTCAAACCAATTGGAGTAATTAATTGTTTCTTCCAACACTGCATCACCGATATCGACATTTTAAAAATAACATTAGGTTTGTTCCAGTACACGGAAGTCACTCCGGAGTAAACAGGAGCAAAAAATCTTTGCTCCTTTTTACTCCGGTTTGCTACCAGAAGAAGAAAAAAGAGAAGAAGAGAGTACAGGAACGATTTTCTCCGGAGTACTTCCAGTTTCTCCTGGTACTGGAACAGACCTATTGTTTTCATTTTTTTAAGTTAGCGTCAATCCGGTGCTAGCTTAGTCCTGTCACTAAGCTAGTGTCAGATTCTGATGAAACGAACTAGAAACACAAATCCCATAGCTAATTCATAATTGAGATCATATTCTTCTCATAAACTTGGTACCTTTGAATGAAATATTCAGAATGAATAACGGAATAACAAAGACGTAGTCAGATAATGAAAAGAAGAGGGAGACCGTGTACTCCCCAGACCCTTTTTAGTTTGTTTAGTATAATATAATACATAATAGTTCAACTTCAGCGCACTGGACAATGATGTGAACTCCTCTTGAGTTGTGCAAAATTTCAGAATATTTTGAGTTGTAGTGTACACCGTATTTTTTTTTTCAAGGTGTCTCCTAAAGATTCACTGTCAATTGCCCAATTTTCAATATTCTGCAGTCAAAATTCAGGAAAATATGGTTCGACTTTATTTCATTGTGGTACAGGAATTGATTGAAGATTACCTTACCTTCCCCTTAATCGCATTTCAACTATTTTGTCAAATCAAACGCCGAATAAAACGCAAAACACGCTAATACCATATGCGGATGAGTAAACAATACGAATTTCCAATGAAGCTGATTTTTGTATCATCTGTATGAATAAAATGCTGTGCAATCTGCACTGGTTTCATATCATATTTTTTCATTTTTAGTGGATTTTACTAGGGTGCCCCCAGCCGGATATAAACATCTTATAAAAAACAGATAATTGTTTATAGCTTTTTCGTTTCGAACTAAATTAACTAAATTAAATTATATCTTTGGTGGAAAGTTAGGTATTTGGTAAACCTTTAAAATTAACGTACAAATATAAGAACAAATGTTATGGACAAAAAACAATACCCGATCCACAACCGGGGCCACTCCGTCACACTCACTACTGCTCACAGTTTACGTCAAAGCAAGATAATTATAGAATTTCTACCTCAATATTTTATCAATGGTTAACGTAGTACCTACTTATAAGGTGTCTTCACCGGCGGACTGGCTAGAACCGCCTGTGACTGAGTAAAGCGAAGATTACGTGTGTAAATAAGGCAGAACTTGAATGAGCTATTTAACGTTCATATTTACTATGGCAAATTCAAATACAACAATACAAATAATCGTTTGTTCGTTATACGCAAAACTACAACATTATCAATTTAATTGATAATTCCAAGTGTTTACCGGCACGGTTGTGAACCTATTCTTAATGGATCACAAAATTGTATCTTCTTAAATTGATCCAATCGGACAATTTCTTTTTCTCTTGCTTTAATGCAGTAAAGGCGTCCCGCTAAATGGCCTAGTAAGTTGAAAACCGTAAACATGTTCTGTGATTCAAAATCGATTATTTAATTAGAATTTCGTATTAGACATAAATTAATTATCTTGATGCTCGAATAATTCGATTTGATCAGGTTGATTGTTTTAAGTGAGTCAATCTTGAAACTTCTATTAATTGGCAGGCAGTGAAGGATTTAATGAAAGTATTGCTAAAAATTGTGTATTTTAATGAAAAGTACACGCTTCAGAAAAATGTGATCAAAACGAAATTATTCCTTTGAACAGTTAACGATCACACATCAACAAAAAATGTAAACATTCTTGAGCTGTTTCAACTTTAACAGCGCACGTATCATCTGGTCACTTTACACAAACCTAAACTATTATCAAATGAATTGACATAATATTTCCTTCACAAACAGAACTATATGTAAATAGTATCACTTACTATCGAACAGCCTCCGCTTCATCGTGTGAATGTTACTCTTTCTTTACCTGCCCAAACTATGACGAACTGCAAACACTCAACAATTTTGTAGAAAGCTTCTCTCCTCACCGACAGTCACGTCAACAATAAGCAACATCCTCCATCAAATCGTTAAATTAGCGGCATGATAATGAGTCACCGCTAGCTATCACTTTATCTCAACTTCGACAATCAATCAGCCAGGTCACCAAATTAAGCCAACGCATCGGACCTCCACGAAGCTATTCATACCAATGTTATCAATGACTCCCCGTTCAACTCGCGATTTTGGCAATGAATCATCGGCTTTATCACATACCGGCGATCAAAACAAGCAACCCCCATATTTACCTTCAAAATGACGCCAAAATTGCGCCAACGGAACTCCGTGTGCGTACATAGTTGACCCTTTGCTATGCTTTGCTTCGCTATGTATTTACTAAGAACCACGCACTCAAAACAACGATTCTAAACAAACCACACCTTTGCGCTGGCGCCAATTGGGGAGAAAGCTTATCGTTACAGGCACACTAAAATTCGCGTCCGCTACTTCCCACGACCGAAAGTGTAATAATTCGCGACGCGCAGCAGACCATCGCTTTTGATGTCAGTAAGTTTGCACCTACAAAAGATATGGTCACATCGATGATGGGTCACACCTGGTCTGCGGGCTTATCAATCCAGGAGCTTATCAGGAGGGGTTCCACAAATATCGCCGGTACCGGTTCGAACTCACCTCGAGTATCAGTTATGAGCTGTGCGCTTGCTCCTATCTGTGTCATAGATTGCTATCGGACGCCGTTACTTCCGTTCCCATATATTCATCACATGAATGCGAATGTGATAGCACGAGCACGCGAATACGCGGAATTCGTCATCGAAGCGACACACGACGCGAATATTTTCTAGTGATAGTCAAAAACGGCAGATTCTAGCGGCATCTATGAGACAGGTTTATAAAACGATTCTTACGTCAAAGGAGCTCTGTCCGAGTTGTACGCTTGAAGTTGTTTTTATCGATTTTTGCACACTAACCGAACTGAAGATGTTATACGAAACAAGATCTATGCCTCCCGCAACAATTTCAGTCGCCCAAATGTTCTCTTTATTTTCATGTTTCCCGTTAATAATTCCGTCGCTGATATGTTAGCTCCCCAACTCTTTGCATAATATACTAATCAAAACCACCGTTTTCGAAAATGTGTTGTAATGATATGGACGGGTCCGTAGGTTGAGAACCGCTTGTCTACTCGAAAAAATACATTATATTTGAATGGTAAAATTTAATCCAGAATATAAAAAATTAAATGATATCCAAACAACTTATACAGGCGTTCTGTCGCTAAATAATATGGGAAATAGACTGATTGAGTGATGTAGATTTAATTCTTATATTTACGCCATAAGATTCAAATAAAAGGACGAGTGGATAAGCGCTGTCGAAATGGTAAAGAAAGTAAGGCCTTTGACTCAGCCACTCGATGCATATTCCCAGGAGGAGTTCTAGTTTCACCATTTGCAAGAATAGCTGTATAATCAATAATCTAAGAATACATCACACAAATTTCAGAACCGAATTCAAAGTATTTTTGAAAATATGCTTTGAAGACAAAGAAGGGAATGTTCTTCTAGTAACTGTGGTGACATGACTGTGGAACTAGTACCCCGATTTTGAAATAAATCTCTCGTTTAAGTCAAACTCATATCACGAAAATTTTCCAGAAAGCCTCATGTAAAAGTTACGATTGTACGAATATCTTCCGTTTTTTCAGCTTCGAGTAAATAATATACTAATGCACCTTTTTGATTCAATTGTTTTGAACAAGAAATACTAAATGAGTTATGGAGTTTGTGTTTTGAGTTCGTCTCATCAGAATCCTACACTAACGTAGTGGCAGGACGAAGCTGGGGCTAGATTGACGCTAGTTCCAAAAAAACGGACACACAACTTGTGTTCCCGAGCAAACCTCTAGTCAAGCTAGCGTCAATCCGGCTGTCTCTAAATCAGTGTCGGATTCTGATGAGACGAAGTCGAAACACAAATTCCATAACTAATTTATTTACAGCTTTTGTGCCCTTTAAGTGGATTTACCCAATTTTCTGCACAGTGGAGAAAAATTGATTTTCTTTTAATCCAAATTTTTCTCTTTAGGGAAATTATAGTAAAGAATTACTAGCTGCACTTTTCCCTCCAATTAGGCACTACAGTAAAGAGTTGTTTCACTGAATGACCGCCATTTCGTGATAATTTATTACGAAAAATATAAGTAGAGGTTGCTATTCTCGTTACTACACGAGGACTCTATTAACAATCGGCGAATGAAAAATACGAAAAACCTGCGTTGATGTACTCTTCCTATATCAGTTCGTACTTACATAACTTTTTCTCCATAATAAGTGTTATCATATCATACCAATCAATTGCCTAGATAAGATTAGCTCCTTTTAAGGCAATACTCCCACGGCTGGCTGTTTGGAGTTCAAATTATCAGTGTTTAGAAAACAGATTACTCTCGGTAGCTCTGAGTAAAAACAATCCAAAACTAAACAAGATATTTTCTTTTTTTAAGTTTCCTTGTGCTAGGAGACTAACAAAGCAACTAAGACACCATTCATAAATTATGTAACGTAAAAATTGCCCAAAATTGACTCCACCTCCCTTCGTTTATTAAATTGTCGCAAATTTCACTAAACCCCCTTCCCCTCCCCTATTACGTAAAGAATTACTTAAAAAATTGATTTTCTTCAGTTAAAACATGTTACGAAACGTTCTAGCTTTCTACCCTCTCCCATATGTCACAACATGTTACAATTTGTCATATCACCTTCCCACCTAAAAACGTCGCGTAATTTTCGTTCCCAAACAACATAATATGTTGTACATATCGACACGCTTGCACGGAGCGAATCCTAGACCTTATACTATTCTAAATTCGTTTAAACCTGGCTTAAGCGATAAGCGAGGGTGAAGAGATCGGCCCTAAGTATCTCGTTATATACTAGAATTTCACCAAATAACCATTTCTTCTTAAGAAACAGTTTGTATTTTCGGCAGCTTCTCAAAATCGTCTACAAGCTTTCCATAGACCACCAAGTTACATACTAAACTCGCTAAAAATGTTTTAAAGTTGTGACATGCCTGATTTCATCTCAATGCGCCTAAGTTATCTTCAGGCAGTTCGTAAATTCGGTCTAATTAATAAAGGTAAAGAAAATAATAACAACCTCCCAGGTATACCCATCCAAGGTTTGAATCGGAACTCCGAATGACGTAGTTTTCGACTGACTTATGATTAGGGCGTAAAAGCAAACTGCCAAAAATTCACTTAGTAGAAGTTTTGGACAAAACGTTACGTACCAATCGAAAAAAAACCAAACCATAATTTTTGCTGGTACAGTAGTTTTACAATGTGTTATAGTACAGTCTAGCGATATGATACAATACAAAAGCAATAAACGTTAACGTTTGAACTGCAAATTTCAATTTGAAATCGATGGACGGTAAAAAAAATCGATGTTGATCTTGGAAACAGTGGCATTTAATGATAAATCACTGCATCACTTTTCCACGTGACAAAAATATTTATTGTTATCTAAAATGTTAGTGTCTATGTTTTCTTAGAGTCCCGTACAGAGGAATGCGTACCGTTGCGTAAAATCATGAGTATTTCTTTGTTTCCGGAAACCACAGTTTTGCCTTTCTCAATAGAAAGGTACCGTAAACCGGGGGGACTTTGATCAGCGGGGTGACTTTGATCACTCGAATTTTTTCCTAGATCGCTTATTAAACCAGAATAATCTACCGAATCATTTTAACTTGAACTGATTTTTACTCTAAACTTATAAAATACTGATTTGTTATACTTTTTGAGTATATTGTTCGGTTTTTGGGTACAAAAACTACAAAAAAACCGAAATTTTACTTTACCTTTTTACGAAGCTTCGTAAAGTGTCTATTTTTTATAAAACAAATAAATCTCAGATTTGAGCAAAAGTAATAAATTACAAGCGAGTTTTTATTTTCCTTTAGATTGGGATGTGGAAACTTTAGTTTTAAGAGTTTGTTTATTTTAAATACATTTTTTTTGTAAAACTAGTTGGCAATTATTTCAAATTATTTTAAGCTAAAATTCGCAACATTTTTTTTATTGTTCAATATTCCAACGTGATAGAACGGATGAAACTTTTTGTACGTCGACAAAGCACTGAAATAAAACAATTTGAGCAGTTTTAAAGGTTTTCAGAATCTTTTATTCTAGTTGGACACGAATTATTCGAATTTTGGTTA
Source organism: Topomyia yanbarensis (assembly GCF_030247195.1). Classification (NCBI taxonomy): domain Eukaryota; kingdom Metazoa; phylum Arthropoda; class Insecta; order Diptera; family Culicidae; genus Topomyia; species Topomyia yanbarensis. The sequence continues at coordinate 329,672,308 of NC_080672.1, read as the reverse complement.
CTCGAATTTTACAGTACATTGAAATACTTTGTATAATACCAATTAACATCTATTTAACAATCAATATCATTCCAGAATCAGTTTAAACAAACATTTCAATGAAAAACATTGACAACGATAACTTAATGTGGGTGAACATGCAGGTTATCAAAGTCACCCCGGAATACGAAAACGGACTTCAACTTGAAATCATTTTTGGAAAAATAGCTGTAAGCGGACAATTTTAGGTAAAACCATCCAATCTTGTTCTCCATACATCAGTACATGGTTTAAAAATATTAAACTTGAAAAAAATGTATTGCGTCTAAAAATATGTAATGATTACTTTGAAAAGTGATCAATGTCACCCCGGTTTACGGTATTGCAATTGCTCTGAAAACCGACTTTTTAACGGAGGCCCGGAGGGCCGAGTGACATATACCATTCGATTCAGTTCGTCGAGTCCGGCAAATGTCTGTGCGTGTGTATGTATGTGTGTATGTATGTATGTATGTATGTATGTATGTATGTATGTATGTATGTATGTATGTATGTATGTATGTATGTATGTAAGTGTGTATGTGCGTATGTGTGTGTATGTGACCAAAAATGTCACTCATTTTTCTCAGAGATGGCTGAACCGATTTTGACAAATTTAGTCTCAAATGGAAGATACAACATTCCTATAGGCTGCTATTGAATTTCTGATGGATCCGACCTCCGGTTCCGGAATTACAGGGTGGTGAGCACGATCACGCAGAAAATGTCGATTTTAAGAAATTCTGCAATGAATGTGTAAAGGTGAAATTTTTTCCAAAATATGACCACAACTGCTTCGATTTGTAGTATTAGGTCACTAACATCCATTCAAAGTCTCTTTGGCCACATTGGCCACCATCCTCGGTTCCGGAAGCCCCGTCCGAAGTATCTAAATTCAGAATAACAGTCACGTCGGTTTCTCGGAGATGGCTAGACCGATACAACCAAACTTAGTCTCAAATGAAAGGTATTGCGCCTCCGTAAATGGCTATTAAATTTCATCCTGATCCGACTTCCGGTTCTGGAGTTACGGGTTGTGGCGTGCGATCACATAGCAAATTGTGATTCAAACCGATACTCCGATGAAAGCAAAAAAGGTAAAAATTTCGCTAAAATGTCTCTCAAACAACTTAAATTTGCTGTTCTAGGTCACCGACGGCCAACCAAACTTTCGTTCACTACATTGACCACCATAGACGGTTCCGGAAGTGCCCGGGAAAAGCGGCCATCTTTCAAAATTTACGAACTCACATCAGTTTCCCGGAAATGGTTGGGCCGATTTTCACAAACTTAGTCCCAAATGATAGCTATAATATCCCCACAGAAGTTTATAAAATTTCGTATGGATCGCTTATATGGGGCCGGAAATATAGACTAAATTGTGTGGTCACATATGAAATTCCCATATAAGCCGGAACTCAATTTTTTTTTCAAAGGGGGGACCCCATGAAATTTCAGAAATCGAATTCGTATTTTTGATGCCAAACATCTTTAAAATGCATGAAACGTCGAGGTTTTATGTTATCACGGAAAATTTTTGGGACTTTCCCGATTTCGCACCTTTTTTCAGTTCAATATTACCGCCGCTTTTTTTTTTGCAAAATTTTAGAACTCGAATAATGATTTCTTTTCTTGTATATTTGTCATGTCATGTATAATAATAAAATATAATATATGCATTTGAAAGCTTTTAATGAATATAAACAACGCAAACATTCTCGTGTGCATGATTGAGAAAGGCACAATTGCACCGCTAGTGGGATTTAAACAGGTTTTTTTTGTAACAGTTACTTCAACCGAGTTTCATAACAAATGCATACGGCGTTAATTGAAAAGTGGCTGTTTCGTGTCTTACAGCACTCTATTTATAATACCCTAATAGTATATTATAAAGTGGATAAAGTGTCTTTTTTAGTTTATTGAAATAATTTGCCATAATATTATTTTTATCAAGACTAATACTTTTCTTCTAAGATCTCCGTCAGAAGAATGTTTGTTTACTTTGCATGATAGGAAGCCACTAACATGTTCGATAGGTAGATTTGGCTTTACTGTCTACATGAATAACGCTTTTATGAAGTATTATTGCAAATTTTCTGGATATACTCTGCCTCGAAATATGTTAAAACAGTAAAAACAGTCCTCGCACAAAGTAGAAGCAAAAAATTGCTACGCTATAGCAGGCTATAGGTACCAGTGAATCAAACCAGCTTTTGTTCTATATCAGTGCACAAACAAATTGTATCGTTGCCCCCGGCTGCGGTGTGAAATGAGTTTGTCAATTGAAACAAAAGTGCCCGTACTACGGGATACCACGATTTCGATCGATATTAATAAAACTCGTGTTAGACCCACAGTTCAGGAAGTGGAAAAATTAGTTAAAGTTAAAATGGAGGTTAATCTCGCTAAAGTTACGTACATTCAGCTACAACACGTTAAAAAATGTGTTCTGGTCATGTTTAGATGTTTAGCACAGGCAGAAAACTTCATTGCAAAGCACAACATGCAACACGAGGTCGAATTTAATAACACCAGAATCAATCCCCGTGCATATGGAAAACAACATGGTGGACGTTAGAGTGCCCAGAAAAATAATGAAGTTTTGAAAACTCAATCGGCCCACCCCTGAGTCGACTCCTTGTCCCACTTGCTTGAGTACTTACTCCAATTTTGAAGCAAATCGGACATGTTTAGCTACCGGACCAACGCGCCTGAAATTTGTATGGGATTTTTCGACAATTTACATGGAGAAAAGCAACTAACTCGCATTTTCGCCGCTAGGTGGCACTGTATGCATCGTATTATCACTGTAAGTGAAAATGAGAAAGATAATTTAATTGTCTACAACTTTTTCGAAGACTGCTAGTCAAAACGGCTGTGTTAAAAGAAATTATTAAACTTTTAACGAAGTGATGTCTGAGTCAGTTTTGCATGGGGCCTAGTAGTGCATGGTTGTGTATCAGTACTCGACTCCCACCAACTATATATTTTTGTGAAATACTCATTAGGTTTAGCTCAATAGTCTGTTCAGAAGATTTATAGTAAGTAACACGAGTAATGTTTTGGTTAGAAAATTTTAGTTCCACCTGTTACCGCATAGAGGGCGCCAACACTATCTTTTCATAGAAGTGAGATAGAATATCGAGATGTTCAGAAGAATTATTGAAAAATGCCTGTTCTACAACTTTGTGAAACACACCTAATCTCTATCTCTTTCCGTTGAAAAGTTAGTGTTGGCGCCCTCTGCGCGGTAAAATGTGAAACTTAAATTTTCTAACTAAAACATGCCTCGTATTACTTACTATAATTCTTCTGAACATGCTATTGACCTAAACCTACCGATTATTTCACAAAAATGTTTAGTTCGTGTGAATCGAGTACTGATACACAGGCCCCGTGCAAAACTGACTCAGACATCACTTCGTTAAAAGTTTAATAACTTCTTTTAACAAAGCCGGATTGACTAGCAGTCTTCGACAAAGTTGTAGGAAATTAAATTATATTTCTTATTTTTACTTACAGTGATAATACGATGCATACAGTGCCACCTAGCGGCGAAAATGCGAGTTAGTGGGTTTTCTGCATGTAAATTGTCGAAAAATCCCATGCAAATTTCAGGTACGTTTGTCCGGTAGTTAGACTTGTTCGATTTGCTTCAAATTTGGAGCAAATACTAGGAATCGACTCAGGCATGGGCCGATAGGGGTCATTTTTTTCCTGTCACTCTAGTGAACGTGCGTATCCATGATTGCGCCCGCGCACTAGGGAAGATTACATCAAACGAATCATGCCGCAATATGGAGAAGTAGAATCTATTACGAATGAGACCTGGAGAAATTCTTTCACCGGCATTCCCAACGGCGTACGTATTGTGAGGATGCGAGTGACTAAACCAATACCTTCTTACATGACTACCGAATGCAAATCATCGAAGGATGGCGTGACCTATAAGCAAACAACGCTAATCACATATCCCGGGCAGACCCCAACATGCCAATTCTGTAACCATACAGCCCACTACGGAAAACCATGCGCCGAAGCAACTAGTCAAAACTCATCTACTACAGCCAACAAGCCTAACAAGCAGCCACCGACACGTTCAGATAAACCAACAACAACGATCCAATTAACCAATAATGCAGGTACAACGACTACGACAACCGCTCCTAAACCAACAACTAGCATCACCAACAAATACCGATGAAGCCGGATTTACAACAGCGACCCGTAAGAACAAGAAACAAATAAGAACCTCTGATCGTGAACAGCAAGAAAGCAGTACCGATGATGACATGGACGGGAACGATAACGCGAGAGAAGGCAGACTGAATGACCCCCAAGCGGCTGCACCGCCAAGGAACAGAATCTCAACACGCAGCAGCAAACAGCTTCAACAAGATCTAGCGTGCCGACATTCTTAGTATATTTTTTTTATTTTTACTTATTGTAAAAAAAATAAAAGATCCACGGCTCAGTTGTGCTAACTCCTTGAGCCGTTTCAAATAAATCTTTAGATTTAAAAAAAACAGTAAAAACCATAACGTTGAATTATTGTTCATATAGTAAATATGATTGTTAAATTCTATTCGGATGAGAAAAGTTAACTGAACTGTGTTTGGTCAAAACCGGTTTCTCCGGAATTTTCGCTTAAAGTGAACTGTGACAGATGGCTTTTATGCCTAAATATCGAGAACTCAATATGATCAAGGTGTACTTCAATGTAAGTCAAGTGAAGAGACGCTTCATAAGGTTGGATTCGAAAAAAAATTCTTTATTATTATTATTTTATTAGGCTTTAACCGCATAGGGTCATTCGCCATTCAATATTCTAATAGTACATACTTTGGAAAATATCTGTGTGAAATTTCATCCAGTATGAGCACTAGATTTTAAATACCAGCCGCTTGCAGCGCGCCGGTTCTTTCACGAATGAAGTTAACGCAAAACTTTAAACGCAATTATTTCGGAATGATTTTTTTTAAACGGTGGTGAACGTGACATCTCAACAACTATTCATCCGATTTTCCTAAACTTTGTTTTAACTTGTTTGTATTTACATTCGTGTATATTTAAACGGTTTCTTTTTCATTAAAAAATTTCGATTCTTTGCAATGAATCTTTGTTTAAAACTTTGAACACCGCAAATCTCAATTTTTTGGTCAACATGTTTTATTTGTAACACAATTTTTTTTATTGAGAAATCGTTCCGTTCAAGTACACCACAATACATTTTTTTCAATAATCTTTTTAGTTTTTGGATTTCAGTTGAGCGGTTCGGCTTTAAGAGCGTTCATCGCAAACCTCTGCCAAAAAAGATGCTCCGAGGGATGGACCATAACTCCGACAACCTTGAATATATTTTTTTAATTCAACTTGATTTTTCTATCTTCGAGAGAGCTACCAACGATCTGTCTCTCGCTTTTTCAAATAATATTTGCATAAAACGCTTTAAAAAATGACAAACTTAGCTCAATTTTTCGACACAACTTTGCCCGCACAATTCATAACCTCAACCTAGTCTTAAAATACCGTAATGTAATTCGGAATGATCACTGATTTATGTCGGAATTTCAGCGCGAATTCGAATTTTCTGATACAATCGGTGCTTACATTGGAGTGAAAAGACTGGGAGAAAACATTCCGACTGATTTCACAGGAATTCGGTAGCGAAATATGCTATCAACAAGAGTGCGAGAAAGGGTCTCAACATTTCTGTTGACGGAAACTAATAAGTAGAACCTATTGACACGAACAGTATTTTTTGAAAAATGTTTTGCAAATTTATAAATAGATAACTAAACAAGTTTCTACTAACTAATATCATGCTTTTTCCGAACATGTAGTCATTTTTTCAAGTATTAGTCATAGTACTACCATAGTAACCAAGTATTAGCTAATTAACCTCAAAGTTTGCAGTTTGTTTGGGACTCTAAATGGAACCAGCAAAGATTTCCTTTTTTCCAACAAAAGTTGTATATTTTTCGCAGTTTTATTGTAAAAAGTGCTGAATAACTTAACATTCATTCTGTAAAATTTAATTTTTATAAGAAAGGTTTCACCACACTGCTAGGTGGTATAAAAAGTGTTATTCATCATACTTCCAGCCGAGGTCCAGCCAGGTGTAGCACGCACATATTTTCCTTCCATATCCATCACATTAAATATTTGTGCGTTTCGCAGACGTCAATTGACTCAGTTCATGCTGGACAACAAAGTTGACTACGAAGTGACAGCGATTATTCCACCGAATAAAATACTTTAACCAGGTCCATCATAACATTTGTGACTGTCATTTTCCTTTGGATTATCAGAGTGTGTCTAAAGCAAATGACAACTCGTCATTGTTATGCTTGTGCTGTCTTATAACAAGCGCCATTTAGCACATTCTAGAAAAACGATTTTAAAAGTTTGAAATTTTATATCAAAGAAGACAGTTTTGTGTCCATTCTTTATTAAGGAAAGTTGTTCTACTTTGCAAAGCCCTTCTTTTCGTTCAAATAGCATTTAGAGTAATTCTAATTTTAACAAGATCGAAAATTGAACTGTTTAACAGTTCCAGGTAGAGCTTTGCCTAGCGTCAACTCACGGCAAACACAATTTTTAATAAAACTTGCAACTTGATATTGAAGACGAACATGTTCTTGTAACACTTCAAAACTCTAGCTTCTATTGTTGTAAAGATTATGTAGGATAAGGTGGGGCAAATCCGACCTACTAAATGGCTTTGGCTGTAAAATGCTCATTTTAAATCGGATCAAGTCGTTTTATATACCAAATTAAAGGTTAGACTTCTGGGCGACTTTCTATGTATAGCATTTTATTTCTATCTTGGGAAAATTTTGAGATACAAGCATTTTACGAAAAAGTTCGTTTTTACTGTTTTAAAAAATGGCGGGGTAAACCCAACTGCCCATGTTTTTGGTTGATTTAGTACAGATATAATCCAAATTTTATGGTTTTTCAATGATAAATTAATTAATGTTATGTTATTGAATTGTAACAAGAAGAAAGTGGAATTCAATGTCATCTTGGAATGTCAAAATCACGAGCAGTAGCACATAAACATATTCATTCCATTTGCATCGGAGCAATTGCTCGATGAATACTATATTCATCACGTTTTTGTGTCTTTCTTTTGTAATTATGAACCATTGTGCAAAAAATAGTAAATAATTACAATAAAAATAAAGCTAAGTAACCGGGAAACTCTAAGCTTGTTCATTGACCCTACTCCACGCTTTTCTAAACTTTCTTACTTCAAATCCTTGCTCTCCCTTGAGTACTATGGCTCTTAATATTTGAAAAATACAAGATTTATTTTAACGGCTTTGTCAGTCTTTTGATAAATAATGGAACGAATTTTAGTATTTGTCCGACGTTTGCAATCTTCATTTGAAAAATACTTCACCTTCCAGTCCCTTGCTAATTATATGTCGTTACAATATAAAAAAGGAAAAAGATTGACTCACTATAAGTCGTTAATAAAAAAGGAAAAAATGTACCGCGATGGGGATCCATCCAGCAGCTTTGGGTGAAAGCTGCCGACGCCGTGTTCAATCAACACACAGTGACTATATGCACAACTTGTTGAGGCAGACACAAGAGTCGATGAAATAAAACACCCCGGCATGGCAATTAGTGAGGGCAAAAACTAACTCATTCAATGAGTTTCATCGTCGCACAATACTTAGGGTGGAAGTTTTCCGTGACTTAACTTTTTGTCGGCTCCGACAGCATAGGTCATTAAATTGATTTTACGCTTGTCCGGACATGCCGCAGACTCAGGTGATTCGCATTTAATGCCAAAAGATCCTGACTACTGCGCTGCAGAAGACAAAAAGCTAAGTAACCGGGAAACTCTAAGCTTGTTCATTGACCCTACTCCACGCTTTTCTAAACTTTCTTACTTCAAATCCTTGCTCTCCCTTGAGTACTATGGCTCTTAATATTTGAAAAATACTTCACCTTCCAGTCCCTTGCTAATTATATGTCGTTACAATATAAAAAAGGAAAAAGATTGACTCACTATAAGTCGTTAATAAAAAAGGAAAAAATAAAAATAAATTTCAATTTGATAAATAAACATTTTCTTAGCAAAAAGCGGTCGGATTAACCCCACTATTTATAGGTTAGATTTGCCCAACCACGTCATTTTTAATTACGATGCAATTAAAAAATATTATGAAAAAAGTCGGACTGAATTCATCGATGCACTTCGTCTTTAATCAAATAATTTAAATCCATTTACATTTTTTATACAATCACTTTAACAACCAGAAATATCCTGTAGTCAATCCTGATGCACAAAAATCAAATCAAAAGTTGTAAAAACACACTAATTGTCGTTTGAGCATCTCAATGTAGACTAATAAAATGCTGTCATGCCACCATTACCATTATTTTCGACGCTCTACACGACAGCATTGATATTAGTTCGCGTAGTGCTTCCGATTTTCGATAACTGAGAGGGGGGGTTGACCCAACGGTTGGATTTGCCCCACCTTACCCTACATATAATTCCAAAAATTGAATCGAAATCAATTTGAAAAATATTGTCATTGCAGTTTTTTGCTCAAATATACTTCGAATCAAGACCTTATATGTAGCTAAAGATTGACTTTCGTTTGCCCCAATCAGTGAAATTGGAATCCCAAAAAAAAACATTTTTGGCGAAAAAGTATTCATAACTATTTAACGATAACAGTTAGATGTGTAGTGCCAAAAAACAAATTATTCTCCCTGAAACAATCTTAAAGTTGTGTGAAGATTACTTCAGTTTTAAATCAATACCACAAAAGTTATATGAATAAAACTGTATTTATAAGAAACACGATTTTACATTTTTTTGTGAGATGAAAAGTATAGAAGATGGTGGTTACATGTCTTCAGAAAAATTTTCTAAAATTATTCGCACCATAACTTCACTAAAGATCATATGGCTCTATCTAGAACGATCAAAATGTTCATTTTTAGGTAAAATTTGAACCACCCTAACTGTTGTTTTAAAAAATAGAAAGGATTCACAAAACTACTTTCAAAACTTTCCCAAAGGAATAAGACTAAGCTGGACTAAGCTTCAGTAAAAACGTAAAATTGCTGCTCATTTGTCAGATGGACACTTAGGGCAAATTCCAAAAGATAAATCAGCCAAAGTTATCCTCAGCAGACAATCTGGACTCTTCCAGGTCGATTTCGGAAGACCCTACACACGATGAATTTGTACAATCTTAGACGATGGGGCGCAAACGGGAGTAGGACAGTGGAAAATGACATTCCATAATCGAGCAACTTGGAAGTCTGAAATACATATGGCTTAATTCGGAATACCGGAAACACTTGCTGGTAATTTTTAGATTTCAATATATAAGTATGCGACTCATTAGCAGTTTGTAGCACTAATCAACAAAAGGTTAACAAAATCTTGTTTTGAATACGTGCACAAAATATGGCTTTAGCAAAAAGCGATAAAAATATACCAAAATATATAAAAAAGAACTGACCGCAGCTATTGTGCTTCATGGTATATTCCGGCTGAACATTTTTCGGAATCATAGCTAGAAGATCACTACATCAAATACCGACACATTGATAAGTTACAGAACGGTACAACGATCGGTTCTCTTGTATGATTTTTGCCTATGGCATTTGCCAGCGAAACTAAGAGTTATGAAAATAAAACATTCCACTTTCAACAATTCTACCACGTGAAGTACAAGTTCACAAAATACGTTTTAGCACATCGTAATTTTCCAACGTAAATCACTCTTCCAATTTTTCAATTACCTCATGCCGTTACGCAGCTACACAACTATAACCAACTGAATATACAAATTTCACTAAAACCAAACTAGTCTCTAAACAGTATATGCTTTTGTATATCACACACTATCTCTACGATCTTCCGTTGTTTTTAAACAAACCACGCAGTGGCGGCGATCAGCGATCCAAAACTGCTAACAATCGCCCAAACACTGCTCGTAGAATTCTTAATTTCCAAACAAACCGATACCGGCGAAACTACAGAACCGGCAAAAATCGTCACAATCACTACGTAATTGCGACGCTATTGCGGGTCAACCGGCGAATGAGCACGGCCGGCGAATAGTCGTACCATTTATCACTCTGATGTAATAATGTTTTTCCTAATGCTTACACTGCCAATACAGCAGAGGGAGATAGAGCACGCCACGACCATAACACCAGTTTGCCTCCACCGTATGACTAATCTGCCAAACCATCGCGACAGATATCGCGGGCTGAGCTAATAGCGCACAGGCTTGCCACCCCTCGAGCCGGCAGCCGCAAGGTGCTGGCTCAACTGGCCGGAGCTGCGAGCGGTGAGAGTACCTTTCCAATTTTGGATAACCTGTGAAAATCCAAAAAACGTGGTAAACACACAAACCTCGTAGATACCTGACGTGTCTTCATCATCGCTGGACATCTACATCTTCGCGAGCTGGAAACAAAGCACATTTCAGGGAAAACGTCATCAATTCCTAGCCCGCGCATTCGGTTCGACCGCAGAAAGAAGGAAATACACAATCGCGACAAAACTCGTTTCTGCAGGCAGCTTTTACATAGAGGCAGGCATGTGAGCAGCAGAAGCCACACACAACAAACTAACCGGCTGATCGATACCGGGAAAAAGAGCGAGATCATATACATAAAGTGGGGAATTCCCACTTAAAGACCCTCGCTCGTGCCTCTCCACTGTCGTTGCCGTTGTCGTCGTCGTTGTCGCGCCTTCACTCTTGTCTCTCCGAGAAGAGCAACAAAAATAATGGAAAGCCCCTCCACCCCATCCCAATCTACACCCATCGATCTGCTGCTGTTGGGGCAGGAGCCGATCTACCTGTGCAATGGAGACATCAGATTGTAGCACCGTTCATCAGTCGGTGTTCAGCCGAGAGCAATGGGCTTTCCCAATGTCATTCAAGTTTACGTTTTTTTCCTCCCAGAACGAGTATAACTGTGCAAACCACAACGCATACCCGTCACGTGCTATTGTGCATATTAATTTGACTCGAAAATTTAACGAAATCTAATAGTCAGTTCCTCAATCCAAAAGGCGTCTTGTAGACTGCCGACGGACTAGAATCACAGACAATTGGAATGGCGATCACGCATCCGAGAAACCCCCTCTCGTTCCTCTAAACACGTGGCCGAGTATAAATTAAATATTGATCAGTTGATTATGATTACAGATTTGCGATAATGGCATAGCCCGTCCTGATGATGGGAATGTTTTACTGGGAGGGGGTTCTGATGTGTATTTATAGCTGATCGATGGACAATAGTATCTACATAGATCTTGCATTTGAAATTGGCGAAAGGTCATACGCAGAGTAGATCTGGACTCGTATTTTTGTCTTATGACTAAGCGATGGACCGTGAATGGATACGTTTTCATGAAGAATGAGTAACAGTGTACGTACAAAGGAACTTTTAACCCTTTCATGCCCAATTTTTTTCTAGTTCAGGTAGGGTTTCAAAACTATTTTTCCTTGAAAACGATGGGGCCAAGAAACACGAAAAGGCTTTTTCCATAAAGATAGGTGCTTCCCTCGCAGTGTTAGAAGCTGCTTAATTTTTATCTTCCAATGCTCAATACAATTCTCCAAGAATATTCACAATAGTTCAATTTCGTGGAATTTGTAGCGGAAGACAGTCTAAATTGATAAGATTTATCGGTTTTCAATAATATTGCAACATAGCGAAAATGAAAAATTCATTTTCCGTCATCAATGTAAACTGTCCCTGGTAGCACTGCTCCCTCGAAATCCAATCAGACTAATTGCAATAACTTCACTTCTCGAGCTGATCCTTGTAACTGTTAATACTCAAATGAAAGGCAATAGTCACATTTATAAGCCTTACTTGTTTTTGTGAGCTAATCTTGCCTCAATCAGAAATTATAGCTGTTTAAGAATGTTGTTGTTCACAAACAACATAGGCATGAATGCATCGATTTCAAAACCAATGCGCTTATGGATAAATTACTCGTCTTTCAAATTCCGTGTAATTCTTCTGCAACTTGGAAAGATTAAGCCTAAAAAGTAATTAACTCTAGAAACAAATATGGAAAATAATATTTTAGTAAGGCAAAGATGGGAAAGCCAGGATTCTTCTCTTGAACGCAGCTGGCTCTCGATAGACTATCTGCTTTAACGGCCACCCCTCATGGCCATACAAAGCAACAGGGAGTATCAGTGATTTGTAAAGAGCGAGTTTGGGCGCGCTCATAAACTACAGGACGTCAGGGCATTATCCAAGCCATAGAGGAATACATTCGAAGCCACACCATGTAATTTAGCCTCGCTAGTAACATTGTTGTCAGATGTCATTAGTGTACCAAGATAAATTGATTCATCGACAACTTCAAACCATATCCCATTTGCAGCTGAGCCAACATCGTTTGAATTTCCTCGTTTTCTACCTGCCACGATGTACTTTGTCTTGTCAAAGTTTATAGTCAGTCCAATTCTCGTAGGCTAGCTTTTAAAAGACACAAACCATGATTAAGCATTATCTGCCAGTTAGTATCGTTTTACTGAATAACAAATTAACAAACATTTAATAAATCCATAACTTGCGTTATTTATCGCAGAATAAACATCTGGCTCCTCGCTGATCGTCCTTCCCGAAATCCGCTTTGGTGTGCCCGACAAGCAATTCAACTAACGGTTACAGACTGCTGAACAGAACAGGGGAGAGTGCCTTGTATACGGTAATAAGGAGCGTTATGTTTCGGAATTGTTGGTCTTCTTATTGATGCGGTATAAGAAATTATTAAGCCCAGAGCATCCCGATCACGCAGTGGATTGTTTTATTCGGCCGGTCACTCCCAACTTTTAGAAGTTCGACTGGAATCTGCCCTTCCCAACGGCCTTACCTACTTTCAACTCTCGATTAGCTTTTCGCTCTTGGCAGATCTGCATCTACCTTCAATCCTTATTCACTACTTATTTGTCCGTTCAATAAGTTCAAAGTGCTCATTCCACCTAGCAACTGCTTTTGTACGATCTGTCAACAGATGCGATTGTTAATCATGACCAGTTACGGGGCACTCTCCTTTATCATGCTGTTGAGCGTTCTGTAAAACTAGCCTGCGATGTGTCGCGAGTACATTATAGCTAGAGCATTGGACATATAGCTAGATTTTTATTATCCCTTATCTGATTCGCCGAGTTTTTGGGCATAATCGTAGGCTACATACACAGTCACGGTATGTTCTGTATTAATTCTCTTATGCCTGAAGTAATCTTGCACAAATTTTACACACCACCAGACAATGATCAGAGTTGACGAAAGGTCCTCGGTTGAAATAGAAACACAATGCCTATCACGAGGATAACTATCACAGTCCTAGTAAAGCGGGATGCTAAATCTTTTGCTAGCAAACTTGGTATTTAGACGCGCCGACAAACGACAAACTCGATGATAGGAGAGAGGAGTTCTTTGAGCAACTAGACAAGACCTACGAGAAGAATCCAAAACATGATGAAAACCTTTTAATCGGGAACGCATCTACACAGGTCGAAACGGAAAAATTCCATCGTCCAGATATTGGTAATTTTACAGATTTAGGTTGATGATGTTCGGTGAAAAAATATAATAAAACTATTTCTGTTGTTAACGTTTCAGCCTACTCATTCTTCAGCCATCCTCAGAAATTTAAACCCGTTCGCTTCACGCTCGCGAGCTCCAAATCAAACTCTTCTTCTTCTTCCAATTCTGTTTATTTTCCGTCGGCCTATTTCCGCTACGAGGCCAAACACCGACGCCAGAGAGGTGACAACTCCCACTGTCTGGATTGGATATCGACCCATCAACTCATGGACCGGGGACCAACGGCTTTACTTCCCTTCCGAAGGAAGGCGTGACCTCAGATTTTTCTCACCTCTGAAAAATCTCAACGACCTCGACTGGGATTGAACCCAGACCAACTGGGGTGGGTGGCGGTCACGCTTACCACCCAACCATCGGCGCCGTCCAAATCAAACTCAATAAGCTATTGGTAAGGAGAGCTTCCATCAACAACTACGGCCTGATCGATCTCACTGCAGCCAGAAACTTGTCTATCTGTAGCTCTTATTTCAATCGATAGAATATTCCGCAGCACACCCGAAAGTACCCGAACGGCGTGCGTCCAAATCGATAATGATTATTTGCCAACTTGGACCTGCGATTCCGCATGAAGATGTCCACATACGGGAGGTACTTTATACCGGTTTGTTCGATTTCGCCGACCTTTCGGCCCAAGATATGGAAGGATTTCGCAATATTTACCACAGTTCTGTTGAACTTCCCGGTCGCGCAGGATCGTTATACAGCCAGCATATAATTTCCAATCGTCTTCCCTTTCGAACAACAAAGCGATCATCTTGTAGATGCCGGTTTTGCTGTATCCCAACAACACGAAGTTCCGGAAAGAGGTTTTTACTGTTTTCGCCAAACTGACATCGTTGACTGTAAACATTTGGGGTACGATGATTGGTGGATGTCCCAAGAATTGGCAGGAAAAGCATTCGCGATGTGGATTCGGTTTTGAAGGTGAAAATGAATCTTAAACTTTCGTAAGTTGCCTTTATACTGTTCGACCAAAGCAGACATTTAGTGTTAAATTGCTACGGCGAATAGATTCGTTTTGCATAGCACCTTAAAACACGTGATTGTATGTGCAAATGCTAAAATAAAGATCCCTATGAATGTGGACTACAGGGTCGGACACTCGAAGTGTAACCAATTTCAAACTGTTCGCGCAACTGTCGCACGGGCATTAGCTGTCTATAAATTGGCCGAATGACAGTTCGGAGTATTGTTTACAAGCGCACAAAAGCATTTTGCCAAAAATGAACGCAAAAATGCCACAGACTCAGGTGATTCGCATTTAATGCCAAAGGATCCTGACTCCTGCGTTGCGGAAGACAAAGAGTTAAGTAGCCGGGAAACTCTAAGCTTGCTCATATGACCCTACTCCACGCTTTTCTAAACTTTCTTACTTCAAATCCTTGCTCTTCCTTAAGTATTATGGCTCTTAATATTGAAAAATATTTCACACCTTCCAGCAGAGCTAAAAATATTCAAATTCATTGAATAAAAATTGATCATATTCAGCCGAATTCATTTGCAATATTCAATGACGCAGCTGAAAACCTCAAACAAACAAACCGCCCATTAAAATTTCTGACAGCTCATTTACAACCACAGATGCAAAGTCAAACCAAACGAGTTTGGTGTGTTTGCCTCACGAAATACCTAACCTCAACCGCTTTTTTGCAATACAACTTTTGTTTTCCTCACGAAATAATTCGGCACCGTTTCTTTTTCAACGGGAGTAGAAAGGTCCATTTTCATTCGTCTCCGATTAGTACACGATGCGAACGTGCAGCAACGAATCAAACGCACCAAAGTAGGCCCTGGCACAATATAAGCGATGATGATTGTTGTTTCATATGCTTTACCGGCATCTGAAAACATTTTCCTAGATAATTAGGTTTTACACCGACCGACATGACTCTACAAAATGAACTGGATGAACTTCGTGTGACAATTCTCGGTGGTTTGTTTACATGGAAATTACGTCAGATCGAATGCAACAGAACTTACGAAAATGACAAAGTAAACAAATCACCGAGAATTGTCAAACACTAACTTCATTCATCATGAATTCATTCTTGTCGTCATCTTGGAGAACTCAATTAGTTAAATGAATATATTGTACGATATTCAACTGCATGAAAAACATGGATATTTGAATGAATATTTTTTCTATTCATCGCGAGTCGCATCAGTTTCATTTTCAGCCATCAAAAAAGAGCTTCGATTATTTTTAATTTTAACTCGGCCTTCCAGTCCCTTGCTAATTAAATGTCAATATTACAATATAAAAAAGCAAAAATGTGGTTTGTGGTGGAAATCAAAAGCAAGAGTGGCTTCACTTGGCCGGAAACGGTCAAATTCGGAACATCCGTGGCGAGAATTTTTTTCAAATTGAGCAATTCGTATCAGTGCTGAGCTCCATCACGGTACTGATGGCAAACCTGCTAGACAAAAGAGAATGAAACGGTTAGCAGTTAAAGCAGTAAGCGATGCTTCTTGAGTTACGGTTCTCATGCCAATGAATTGACAGCAGTCAAACGGTTCTCTTCTGAATCTCTCACTCATTTGAATCATTATTGAGAGGAAGAGAAAATTGACCGTCTTTTTATTAACAATATAAATACGGTTATGACGGTCATCTTATTACAAACAACGAGCTAGAATTAACAAACAGGCGGTTTTACACAAATAGCTATGCATGAAAGAAACTGAAAGGTGGAGAAAAAATCAACAAAGCACCGCATGCTGCCTGAATACAATACACTGATAATATTTAGTTTATCATACCAATACAAAATAAATGGTACTCAATCTGTCTATCATTTCAATGCGTTCTCTCTCGTACGGCTTCTGTGAGAGATAGTTAACTGAAACAGTATCCGAGGAAAATGGGAATGAAATAACGGTCATTTTTGTGGTGATACGGTCACTTCCTATTTACCGTCACAATTCAAAGACCATCGTGAGATTGCACAGCACTGATTCGTATTCGTAAACTCTCAAAACGATAGGGTTTACCCCGAGGACGAGTGATTTCGCCGAAAGTCGTTTCGCCGAATGGGTCATTTCGCCGAATTTTATTTTACTAAATGTGTAATTATAGTAATATAGTTATTTTAAATGGTACTATCAGAACAATTTTTTTGTAGTGCAAACTTTACCCACCGAACTGAAGAGAATTAATAATATGAGTCATCGGTTGCCCACCAGGAGGCTGCATCTGCCACAAATAATGGTTTGGGACGCTGTAACCACAGATAAACGTTCTTCGATCGTTTTCATCGAGTCTGACGTCAAAGTAAATGCGACAAATTTTCGAGAAAATGTTCTGGAGGCCGCTTTGAAGCCGTGGCAGACAAACATTTCGGTCGCAAACTATGGAGCCATGAATGGCTGAATGGCTAAATGGCTGAAAACCAACGCGCCGAACATTCTACCACACAACGACAATTTTGGAGAGCAAGGTTTGAAGTAAAAAATACAGCAACCACAAGACGCTGTCGAAAGTCATTATCCGTGAGTGGGCCAAAATACCGGTAAGTCACATGTTAATTATTCCTGAATTTTTGATTATTTTCACACATTCTGCACTTTAAAGTAAATAATAATAATTTTTCAAGCCCGATTTATGTTTTTTTTTCAATTGGTTACACTTCGAGTGCCGGACCCTGTAGTGATAAAATTCAGTGATTCACTTTTAAGTTTTCATGATTCTAATCCAATTGGCCGAAAGGTATTTGGCCAACTGGATCATTTAGACGAATGCCATTAGGCCGAATACCGTATGGCCAAAGAGGGCAATTTGGCCGAAAGCTATTAGGCCGTAAGGATCAATTGACCGCATGTTATTTGGCCGAATGTCGTTTGATTGAATGCCATTTGACCGAATACCAGTTTAACGAATGCCAGCTGGCCGAATGCAAGTTGGCCAAAGGCAATTTAAACAAATGTCCCAATTTTATTGATTTACTTCGTAAATGTATACACTGGGGACCATCCATAAATGACGTAGCATTTTTTAAGTAATTTTTAACACCCCCCTCCCCCATCGTACCATTTCGTCACAAACCTCTAAATACCCCTCTGGTGATTACGTAGCTTGACAGTAACTCTTCCCCCCTGTCCCCGTATTTTTTTTAAATGAAAATCGATGTTAGTTATTCTCCTTTAAAAAAGCTACGTAGCCTGACATGACCCCCTACCCCCCGTCTTCACACATCATCACAAAATGCAAAACTCCCCCCTCCCCCATATAATGCTACGTCATTTATGGATGATCCCTTGTATAATTTCACTGAATATATTGTAGCGGAGTGTTCTAAACTGAATCGATATCAGATGGAAGAAAATACAATGATATCGATTCGAAGCAGTATTAAGGTGTACTGCATTTTGTTCAAATAGTTCCCAAAGTCTTCGTAGGCATTGTTGAAGTCGATTCATCTGATATAAGAGCACATCTTAAGATTGTGAGAGCAACATCATACCTCAGCGCAACTATTTAAAAATTTGTTTGCGATATACAAATTATTTGTAAATTAAGATTTTTTTTGGAAATTTCCGACAGAATAACAGATCGAAATATGAATCAATTTTCTCTGGACTATTTCTGGGACATGATGGGATGTTCACCCAGGAGACTGATCAGGGTATACGAAACAACGATATTGCTGGCGAAGGAAAACGGGTATTTCTGTTTCCGCTTCGCTGGGAACATACACTTCATCAAACTGAAGAGAACCCACTATCGTTGTTTGCTTATTACCTTAGGCTGCATGCACTCGACCTCTACAATGAGCCTCGGAGTGCTGCGGCCGTACTCCCGTTGAAAACTCGATTTTAGGAACTCTCATATCGATTGCTCATCCGATATGATGTCTTGAGCCCGTTGGTGATTGAAAACTTTGAAAGGCTCGTCAAGCTTAATTCTCAAACAAATTCCAAGAAGTCGACAGTGACAAAATGTCCTACACTGACAGATCTACTCTCGAAGAGACCATGGCTTCGGTATCTTCAATGATAATGTCACCGCTTCATTCAAGCTCAATAATTCTGGCTCAGATTACGTTGCAGAGTTTAGCTGCTATTCAGTATACTTTTGGGATCACCGACACTTTGCCCATAGCCGAACAACCTCAGCTCTATCGAGGATTTTCGTGTGGTTAAGCCACAAAAAGCATTTTCCGTATTTTATGGGGAATATACGAGAATCCCTCGGTACGTTAAAGGAGTTAAAGGACTCCCTTCGGTCCCAACTCGAATGAATTCGAAACACAAAAAATCAAAACTTCATTTAAGTAAGGTCTTGTGCCCTTAATGCGCAAATTGGTTTAATACTGGGAGGGAGAAACAGACTCAATAAATGTGAATGTCATAGCCAGCCAGAACGAAACTGTCACTCCGAGCCACAAAAAAGTGTTCATCGAGGAAATGAGAGTATTGTTATCATATGCTTGCTTGAAAATGTTTCCGAACGATGAGCTTCCTTGATTTTTTGTCTAGATTGGGTGTAGCAGGAAATATTATTAAAGTTTTTCTGTGATTTTAATGCCATTTTCAAATTAGCCAGATGAATTTTTCGGTAATCCGTGCTGCCATTATCAAATAAATTGTATTTCTATGTATTCAATGATGAATAAGAATTTGGATGCGTTCAAAAGTTTCGAGCATCGTTTTAAGACAATATTGCGATCTTGCTATAATGTAAAATAAACGCTAATTTTATATGGAAATTTCAAATAATATTTACATTTTAATGAATTAATCAAAATACCAGACAGAACGACAGTTTATGAACATAAAGAGGAAATGGTCACTATAAAAACAACTGGAGGGTGATTCAACAAAAGCGTCTTTTTCACTTGAATCTTTATAAATCTTAATATGTTTTTATGGTGTTTGAATTATGTAATTTATCTGTATTGTCGCCTACAAGTTCAATGAACTACGCCTAAAATATATTTTATGCTTGTTATGAAACCAGTTATGGAAATGAGACGACGCTGTAAATGTTCTCTACTCCAAGAAATGTGAATATAGAATCAAAAAATATGCTGTGACGTGCACGTTTTTTGGTAGTTCAAAAATACTTTTTGGTTTAAAATAATTTATATCATCTTTCTCTTTAAAACATGTGATAAAAGCCATTTTCATATCTATAGTAAAGACAAATAATAATGGTGTAAATCGTGCGAAGAAAGTTTTAAAAATTTGTGTCTTATTTAACAATTTTAGAATGAGTGACGCCTTGCTAGTCAGATTTGACGGTTCTCCAGTTTAAAGTTTCTTTTGAGAGTATACTGAGAAAATGAAAATCATCAACGTAGATGCATGCTAATAAATATAAACAAAGTTTCGAAAAAAATTGGCAAGTTACTTCGACAAGAAGTTTGACATCGGCATAATATTTTTAATGTTCGGGTGCTCATGCAGCTTAATCTGATGATCCGAATCATGAAAAAATTTCATTTCTATCTATTAGTTAAAATCTTACATTTCGAAAGTCATTTGCAAAATAACCTTGGCTAAATTTGACAGTTCGACGGTTAAAATTGTTGGATGATGTAAAAAGAAAGGTGGAAACAATTTTCTGTACTTTATTTAGGCTGGCAATATTTTTCAGTAGTAAATAAAGGGCAAATATAAAAACGAAAACATGTTATATCAAACGTTTTTTCGGTTATATCATCATGTGGATATTTACGTTCCAAGGCTGCAGCCGTACCTATCTACCCATCAAATACCTATGCATTGGTCAACATTTCACAAATCAGATAAACATGCCTCTACCGGCGAGTTTCCTTATTCAAGGATTCTGTTAGTTAAATTTTTATAAAATTAAATTCTATTTTTCAGATTGAATTTAATATTGTATCGGTTTTTAATAAGCAGTGTAAGAAATTTTTTAGGAAACCGTGGTAGAATGAAGTAGAAGAACGGCACAAAAATCCTATTTCAAAAATAGAAGATTAGACACATCGTTCCGAAATTTGTCCCTTTTCACTCGAGTACTGGAAGCAAACTGTCGTCTGACTTTATCTTCAAATCAATGTAAAGCACCCGAAAAAAACTTTCACTGATTTTATACTGTCCCAAGCTCCTTTCCATCACACGATTGAAGTCATGTGCCGGTAACACGCTTGCATCAATGACACGCAAAAAGAAATTCGCTCATTTATGCGTCGCCCACCTTGATTGATTTTAGCTGTCGAAAGTTTTCTTGCTTCTTGACAAGTGCTATTATTTACACTTCGTGCGTAGTGTCTGTTTCTCCCTACCAGGTTTAATACAATTAACTCTTTTGGAAATTAATATTGCATAACACTTAATATTGATAAAAATCAATTGTCTCCATCTTGTATATCGAACTGTATTCCTAAGCTTAATATAGCTGTAAACAGTTTTATAAAAAAAACTATAATTCCCCCTTTTGTATATCGAAATATGTATGTTTTAAGGTAGCTGCAAAAAATTTCCTCTTAGATCTAAATATATCAAAATTGTAATCTTTTATTTCTAGGATATTAAAAATGTAAAAAATAGACGCCATAAGCTCTTTTTTGTCCTTTTTAATATCAATTTCAGCTCCCTGCAAATTTTAGCTTACTGGTAAATTTTTAGAAGCTACCCTTAGAAAGCAGAACCCGGGAAAATCAATGTAGATTTTCCTGTCAAATAACTCATTAAATGTCTCCATAAAGAGCTGCTTGAAATAATATTTTTGAGCTTAAATCTATTGACGACTACCATTCTACGGTTCCTTCGTTAAAACAGTTTGTTTTATTACTTTGTATTAACAAGACAATTGCAAGAACGTTTAATTTAAATTCTATTCGCTGCATGTTTATCATCCATTTACCGATGAAAAGGAAAGATATCAGCAAGTGGGTCGCTAAATTATTAATGGAATTAGCGTTTCGATTTCGTCTCTTCAGAATCCGACATTAACTTAGTGACAGGACAAAGCAAGCGCCGGATAGATGCAAAAAACGGATACACAATTTGGAGTTCCTGAGCAAACCACTAATCAAGCGTAATGTCCCGCAAGAAAAGTGGAAAGCTATTTGATTTATATTTACCAAATTTCAAGTCGGGTTTGCAAAATTTAAGAATTTATATTGGATATTAGATACGGCGATTATGAGTAAATGGACTGTAAGACATCGATGATTTTGTAAGATGGATACGTTGCGAATTCATTCTTATTAATAGTTATTTCCAATATATCTGACGAAAATAGAAAGGTCTTGAAATTCAAAATTATTGTGGGACAGGCACATAGCTAGAGTGGCGGGCTAAGGGGCCAAAAGCCCCCCACCCCCCCTTCACCGAAATATTTTAAAAATAAATTTCAAAAACATGACTTTTAACAATTTTGTAACTCGTTTGGTGTAAACAGATTATTGAGAAAAAGTTAAAGAAAATTACTATTTCCACCAACCAGAAACAACTATCACGAAACTCAGTGTGTTTTTTGCTTCTGTCTGAGCCAATGCGAAGCGAACGTCGAATATAGTTACTTTTATATTGTGTGCCTTGTCTGCATAACAAAGGAAACTGCTACTACACTTCTTGCCCTAGTGATTTGTCGAGATGAGTGAATCGCTGAAGCAAGAAGTGGTACTCCGGCCAAACACTGTGATTATTGATGACTCGCATAAGACCGAGTATTCGTGATGAGGAAAGTTTTCTGAAGGTAAACATGGAGATAAGAACGCTAGTCACATTTATAGAATTCTACCACCTCAGGTGTTCAGCACTCATCGCGTTCAACAAATTGGCCGCATTTTGAATAATTTAAAATACATAGTTGTGTGTGACAATTCTTTAATTAAGAGCTTCATATATATGGACGGTGAGAAAATCAAAGTTCAATTAGAAGATTAGATGCCGCTTAGTTGCAGATACATGTCACATTTGGGAGAAATACAGTACAAAACATAATGCGATGGTACAATTACACATAGTATTCTTTGCATATATCAAGGAAAAACTAGTATGTTCCAGTTTTGTGAAAAAATAACACATTACGGTTTTCCCTGATCGGAACCCAAACAATTATCCAATTTGTGGCAGCTGTTAAGGTAATATTGACAACGGCAAAAGCTGCGTCAAGTATCTCAAAATCTACAGCCAGCACAATTCACACTCGTAAAGGCAACATGCAAGGAAGAGTACACTAAAAGAATTTTTAAATGTTATTTAAAAAATGGTAGAAGAAGTTTTATGGACGGCTGAACACTAAAACTCTCCAAAAGTGAACGCTTCATCCCAAGTGATTGTTTTGTTTATCAAAACTCAGATGTAAGACTCGATATTGTCAACTCAATTTTAAATTTAAATTTAAAGTTTTTGAACTGCACCCAATTTGAATTTCTGTATTAGGTCTGTGCACTCTGTTCTGTTAGTATAAATACTAGGTATCACTTTCAAGCGTACTAGGCAAAAAATATTTCAATTTACGGAGAACGATATAGCCGAGACGACAGTTTTTGTTATAGCATCATTTTAGCGCAATATCTTTTTATTGGTATTTAATTTCATTTGTATGAGAGGAATTCGTTACGTATTAAAACACTGTTGCGACTAAAATGTTGTGACTGGTTGAATCGACCAGTCCAATAATTTCGATTTAATGTCTTTAGTCTCTTGGTCTGTTTCCGTTCGTTTTTGAGCTAATTAAAAACCAAAAATAAACGTCAAATCGTTTTTTCGCTTGCACTAATGCAAAGTGAACGGGCGCGTGATTCGGCGCACGGCTTGGCGGCGCATGTGGATTTTAGAAAAGATTCGCAAGAATAATAAATAACAATAAATGAAGAAAACCGTAGCCTTTTGAATATGACATTAACATTGTAGGGTGAACTTAACCTTATGATCGGTAGTATATTATCATTTAAAATGAAAATATTATTAATTTGAGTTAAATAGGATTTGAGTTATTTCTACAAATCGCCTGCCCGATCAGATGATTTGTAGCGAATTCCGACTTTCTCTTGTATTTGTATTTAAATAATTAAAGGCCAACTGATACTGAGGCTTAATGAACTAAACTAAACAGAAATGACCTAAAGTGGCAACAAATGGTCACGAAACTGTGTAGAACTAATGACGAAGTCGAAGATGTCGCTATAATCGTTGAAGCGACGGGTCATTTCTAATATCAGTCTGTTGGCGTAGTCAGTGGCGAATCCAGGGGGAGGGTCTTGGGGGTCCGGACCCCCTCCGAAATGTTTTTTACTTATTGAGAAATTTTAAATTAGTTTCAAGTTTATATTAGTAAGAAACTCAAAATCATTCCAAACCAAATTTGACCAACAAAACTTATATTAATTATTTGATTATTACGTATAATGAATTTTACAATGTTCATTTTAGAATCAAAATTTCAGACCCCTCCCGAAATGTTTTTTCTGGATCCGCCTCTGGGCGTAGTTAGTGTTGCGCATTTCAGTCTGCGGCAGTGTTCGAGGACGGAGGACGCGAGTTGGTGCGTAGAGGTTAATTTGTGATAGGAGATCGGGAACATCATATTCAGCCAAAAGAAACTAAGACACGAAGGTAGACTGCGATACGTGTCTACGATCTTCTAAAGTGTGTAGTCATAATAATCGACAACGGTCTTCGTATGGTGGCAAGTTCAGTGGATCGTTTCAAGGCAATTGACGTGACGCATATCTCATTAATCTGCGCTGAACAGCTTCAATTCTTCGGCTCCAAGTTGCATGATAGAGGCTCCTACCAGACGACGTTTGCAAATTGCAACCGTGAAAATGGTAACTTGTAAATTAATAATAAAAATCAAATTCAAAAGCAATAATTCGTCAATGTACTATAGCCTTTCTTGTATCAGATAACATATTGTCTATTGCCTTAGTTTTGGAACTGTTTTCACTAAGAACTTTTCAAAATTACATTCACTATCCAGTGACTATCTCAAGTTACCAGAATTAACACATTTATGCAACAAGTTTTAAGCCCCTCCCGAACAAAATCCAGGCTACGGACCTGTTCTGAGATTGATCCTAGAAGTTTAAGGGTTATAGACAATGTATAGAAAAGTGTCTTGTATCGAACCTGGTCTCAAATGATTCAAATTCTTCCGCACATTAAATTATTTATACGGAGAACCAGATTCAAGGCTGGCTCTCGATCTATATAATCTTGAATACGGTCAGGGTTTTTCAAATTTTAAATTTTCGTGTTCGGATGTTGAATTCTGAAAGTCTGAGACTTTGATTTTTTTTATTTATAATATCGGATTTGCATTGGATGAGTATCATTTTAAAATTCTCAGGTTCAGGATTGAGTCGGGTTCGGGTTCAAAAAATAAACCAACCATCTCTAGTATATGTGTGGTTCGCTTCCCGTTTCTGATTCAAAAATTTAAAACAGTCGTTTTTTGCCTTTCTCATATAAAGAAAGGCTATGCAATCACTGTAAAAATCGACTTTTTAACCAAGGCCCGGAGGGCCGAGTGTCATACACCATTCGATTCAGTTCGTCGAGATCGGCAAATGTCTGTGTGTGTATGTATGTGTGTGTGTGTGTGTATGTGTGTGTGTGTCATTTAAACTCACACAATTTTCTCAGAGATGGCTGAACCGATTTTCGCAAACTTAGTTTCATCTGAAAGGTATAACGCTCCCATAAGCTGCTATTGAATTTTTAGTTGATCCGACTTCCGGTTCCGGAGTTACGGGTTGAAAAGTGCGGTCACACAGCAAATTCCCATATAAACTGGTACCACCATGATGTTCAAATGATGTAAAACATATTAAAATTGATGTAACATTACTCTAGTTTGCGGGTCTGGATCACTAATGATCAATCAAAGCAGCTTTGACCACATTGGCCACCTATGACGGTTCATGACGCCCCCGGGGAACCCACCAAGTTCCTAAACTAATATCACACCCATTCCACAACGAATTCTCTACCGATTTTTACAAACTTCATTTCAAATGAAAGATACAGTAATGCCATTGACTGCTGCTGAATTTCATTTGGTTCTGACTCTTGCTTCTGGAGTTACAGGGGTGTTGGTAAGGATACACTGGAATTTTCCATATAAATCGGTACAATCGTAATACCTCAGAGGCTAAAAACTATTGAAATGGTCACCAAATTACTTCTAATCGCAGATCTAGATCACTGATTGCCAATCAAACATTCTTTGAATATATTGTCCACTATCGACGATTCCGGAAGTCCGGAATTCCGGGCATATTCCACAATTAAAGTCACATCGGTTCATCGGTGATGACTGAACCGATTTTCTCAAACCAAGTCTCAAATGGAAGGCAAAATATGCAGTTGAGTATTGCGTCGCCGCCCCTCCCCCCCTCCGCCTTGCCCTTACACCTCCCTCCTTCATCACTCCCCTCCTCTTGGACCACCCTCACGCCCGCATTTCCTTCGTCCACCCCGTATACCAAAATAAGATGAAGGATTTCTGACGCATCCTCCACTCCCACTCTACTAACCCCCCATTCCCTACATGTTCAAACCCATTCCACCAACCTTTCCAAATTATAATCACATGAAGATAACATTGAACTCATGCTTATTAAGCTAATTAAATATTATTCTTTTGCCTTTCTTATATAGAAAGGTTATGCAATTGCTCCAAAAACCGACTTTCTAACCGAGGCCCGGAGGGCCGAGTCTCATATAACATTCGACTCAATTCGCCGAGATCGCAAAATATCTGTGTGTATGTATGTGTGTTTGTATGTACGTATGTATGTATGTATGTATGTGTGTATGTGTGTATGTGCGGATTTGTTAACAAAATGTACACATCGGTTTCTCGGAGATGGCTGAACCGATTTTTACAAACTAAGATTCAAATGAAAGGTATAATAGGTTGCTATTGAATTTCATTTTCAACCGACATCTTGATCCGGATTACGAGTTGAAGAGTATGGTTACAAAACAAAATTTGTTGATTTGTCCACATCGGTTTCTCGGAATTTTCTGAACCGATTTTGACAAACTTGATTTTAAATGAAAGGTCCATCAGCTGCTGTTGAATTTTGTGTGGATCCGAGTTCTGGTTCCTGAATTACAGGGTGATACGTACGATCACGCAGCAAATTCCGATTCTAACGAATTTTGCGATGAATGTAAAAAGGTGATTTTTTTTCCAAAATGTGCACAACTGTTGAATTTGTAGATCTAGGTCCCCAACAGTCATTCAAAGGCTCTTTGGTCACACTGGCCACCATCGACGGATCCTGAAGTATTCAAATTCAGAATAACGGTTATATTGGTTTCTCTAAAATGGCTAGACCGATTTGATCAACTTAGTCTCAAATGAAAGGTGTCGCGTCCCCGGAAACTATTATTAAATTCCATCTCCATCCGACTTCCGGCTCCGGAGTTACGGGTTGTGGAGTGCGATCACATAGAAAACTCCGATTCAAACCGATACCGCGATGAATGCAAAAAGGTGCTCTTATATATACTTGCCAAGTGTAATAAGAATGAAAGAGATTTCCAAAATGTTATATTGTACGAACCAGCTATTATATCATAGTTTGGAGAAATGAGAAAGGCACAATTGCACCTCTAGGTGGATTAAAACAGGTTTTTTTTTGTTCAAAACACTTCGGACACACAACAAAACTACGAATGAACAAAAAGCTTCAGATGTAGTGAGCAGACTACGTAATAATGAGATATTTTTTGTCGTTGTTTTGTTGGAACTAGTTTATTTTCGAGGCATCACATTATACACAGTCAGTAGTTTTTATTTGAGACGATTTTGTTTAATGGGTTCCTTACAAGCGTCAAACGTGTTTAAGATGTAAGTAATCAAGATGGCGGTGTAGTCTTAACACTGAAAGCTCAATAAAGAACTGCTTATGATTCTCATTTGCCAACTTATGAATTAATTTGTTGGTGTAGTGACTTTTGCATGGTTGAAAAGACGAACTCGTTCCAATGCAACGAATGGATAAATGAGCTTGAGGTAACATTTTACCATTTTACAATACATACGACTTATCGATGTTGGCGCACTGTTTTGTGCCAATGCCCGAAATAAATAGTTTTCAGCTGAACGGATGACTGATTTCAGATGATTAACAAGTTAGATGGATTCAGTAACACTATCTTGTTTGCCATTTGTTTTGGAATAACGATTATGTATGTATACACAGTGTTCCTATCAACACGTGGAAAAACAATAAACTTCTATCAGAGGGTATTGGATCATATCAATTGATAACCATGAATTTCATCTATATACCAAAACACAATGAACAGTATGATTCATACGCATCAGTGGCAAAAAAGATCTAGTCATAAATAAGGGTTCACTTCCGAGCGGCACAAATCTAAAAATCACTCACCGAATAATTCATGACGGTAACTGTCCAGATTGAGTAGCGTCGACATCGCGCTGGTGATTAAAACGATGATAATCGTCTACGTTTTCAACGGGGTGATGGTATTGACGACGATCAGTTATCACCTATATTTCTTATCGTTGTTATCGACTAAATGTTAGTAGTTAATCGGCTTCAGGTTTGCCTTCACACTCAAAAGCGGCCTTCAACACACAAATGACGGAAACCGAGCAATAGCAATTTAACTTTAAGTTCGTACGAATACAGGCTTTCTTATCATCACATACCACTTTGCGACATTGAACGCGAAACCAAAATCAAAAACAAATTTTAATTTCTCGGAATTCGCAGATGGGAGTGCACGAGGCTAAACACTTGCTGCTGCTGTTAGTGTTCAATTTTGCGAGTTTTCTTTTGCTTCTTCACCAGTCGCTTATCTGCGCCTCAAATTTGCTGCCTCCTCTAATCACTGCACGAATGAAAGCTCACTATGCATTTCGCAATATTATACCAACTTCGAAGTTTCAAATTTTCCAAGTCGTTTTGCGATCTTCGCCGTTCAAGCACAGGATCAATACTAAACTTTACCGGTAGATCCTCGACACTCGACGGAGAATTACCAATGCATCTCTCGTAAAAAGGCACCAAGGAACTGAATCACACACTTCAAGATTCCGTCAATACAGATGAAATCGAGCGATATTTTACGACTTGCCACATTTGTTTCAGGCTCTTCCCCATCAGGCCCTAAGCGTACACGTATACCAACTGTGCGCGAAGTCGCACCGAAACTCGTTTGCGGTTGATCGTCAATCGACCGAGTTCGTGTGATTCCCCGTAGCTACTTGTTTGGATTGCATGGCAGAGCAGCCTGGAACCCGCAGCTTTGTTAAGTGGCAGTAGAGAGAGAGCGTATTCGCTAGCATACGACACAGATGATGTCATCGGTCATCGCAAAGTACCGCGCGTACACACTCAAACAAGCGCCCGCGAATATAGTAAACAAAGCATCCGCGTAGTCATGCTGAACATTTACCAGGTACCTACATACCATACAGGACCACGGGTTATATGTGTTTGATATACAAGCGCAGCATTCGGGTAGGTTATCAGTCGCTGGAGGAGAACGAATTACTTTCAACTCAGCCAAAGTATACTCAGAGAATGAAAAATCGAACGAACACATTTGTGTTTCAAATTTACAAACGAAAAAATATATTATATCCATAAAAATAGGAATTAATCGTAAATTTACTTGTGATTTAAAAAAAAACCAGCATAATAGTGTTTAAGACAATAATATAAATAGAACATGTCTATAGAAATTAATCCGGTGGGGTAAATAATTAAATCACACTGACAAAATATTTATACTATCAATGACGGTTCACGGGTTGTTTGAGGGACTAGGGACTCCGTTCAACAAATAATCGATGGATGCGCAAGGTAAAAGTAGATTCACAGTTCTACAATGGCATTAATTGGATTTATCGGTGCAAATTTTGAACAATATGGTTCGGAGCAATCGACAACAAAAACGACTGCAGATTGAGAAGTCGGAATATTGAACTACAATTTCGCTTTGCTTCGTTTGGAGCTTTGGAATTTCTTTGGATGAAACATACACTGCCGGCGTCCAAATGTGTCGTTTGGTATGTCAACATGTATATCTGTTTCACTTTATAACTTTTTTCTCTTAAGAGATAGACATTTAATATCTTCAACAAAGTTTCTCAAAATAAGTTCCTCTGAAAACTTTTCATAGACATCTTACCAGTTAAATAATAAATGAACAAGTTATTTTTTCATCTGAGTATATACCCGCTTAAATTAAAATTTGCTACCATTATATTAAAGTGCTCAAAAAATAAAGAAACCATTCCGAGGATATCGAAGCTTCGTCTCAAATATAAATGTCCGACTTTTTTTGATTTCGTCCCACTGTGCGTCGGCAGAAAAACATGATGATGAGCTTTGTTCTATTAACGACCATGCGGTAGACTTGGATGGAAAGCTCAACTCCTACTAGCAGAAAGCAAAGGATTGTTCACATTTCCTTTCGATCATGTCTTAAGGACGGTTCCGAAAGCATGAAGTAACAAGTTACTTTACGCTTGTCCGGACATGCCGTAGACTCAGTTGATTCGCA
This sequence comes from Topomyia yanbarensis, assembly GCF_030247195.1. Classification (NCBI taxonomy): domain Eukaryota; kingdom Metazoa; phylum Arthropoda; class Insecta; order Diptera; family Culicidae; genus Topomyia; species Topomyia yanbarensis. Next base: position 329,642,185 of record NC_080672.1, on the reverse strand, counting down.
TTTCTAATACCAAAAGATCCTGACTCCTGCGGTAGCAGACAAAGGGTTATTTCGCCGGTAAACTCTAAGCTTGCTCATATGACCCTTTCCAAGCTTTTCTAAACTTTCTTCCTTCAACTCCTACTCTCCCCTGCGTACTATGGTTCTTAATATTGAAAAATATACTTCACCCTGCAGTCCCTTGCTAATTAAATGCCGTAACAACACATGTCTATGAGCCTGCCTAGACCTAGTTTTCCATTCTATGTTTATAACTGATTCGCTCAAGAATACCTATCCGTTTTTCAATTTCATTGCTTTTGTTTCTCTTAGTCTTAAATTTGCCGAAAATAGCCATCAAAATCGATACAGTAAAAATATACTCTCGTCCTGTTTCTTGTTTATTAGGGCTTTAACCGTAGAGATACTTCGCCTTAACACTCTCACCTTCACACGCAGGGTGGCCAGATAGAATTCCTTAATATCGGTAGGGTCACTAAAAGTTTATCGGTAGTTATCGGCAGGCCCGATGAGAGGGGGGGTCAGCCGGGGCAATTGCCCCGGGGCCCGGATCGTATTTAGGGGCCCGCGGTTTTTCCCGGAAGATGGGCGAAAACGTATTCACAAAAGAGCAATAAAAATGGTGATTTCTTTGTAATTATTCATTTTATTAAATAGTCATATAATGAAAGCGGAAAAAATCGAAAGACATTTTAATTTAATAACTTGAGAATTCGAACTCCTGTTGTGGATACCAGAACTTTATTTGATATTTGACTTTTTTTTAAAAAACAAACTTTCGTAAGGGAGTTGTCTACTTTATGTACTAGATCAAAAGAGCCGAGTTTTATTGTTTGAATCAACGGAATACGCGCCGAACAGGAATGCAAGCGCACGGACGTATCCGTCCTCTTCTGCGTTCGATTCTTTGTTGGTGGTACCGGTTGTTGATTTGGAGATACTGAGAACGATTTTTATTGAATGAATTTTTGTTCCTGTAAGACCCGTAAATCTTGGTTTTGAAGCTTTTTGTGGGTTGCCACAAGGAAAGTATCTATTGTTTACGGTTATAGTGGGCGGACTTTTCTAAGCTACTTCTGTGCAATGTTTTCCGTGGTGCAGTGTCTTTTTGCAGAATTTGCGCATATGAATTTGCCCTGCGTTCATAACCAATGTTGTCTGATGAGAGGTTACATTTTTTTTTATTAATAGCCCGCTTCTTACCCCCACAACAAAAAGCTCACAAACGGAGCCCCCTGGTAGTGGACACATCAGTTCTCAGCGTACAAAAAAAAGGTCAGCACAACAAAACAAAGTTACGAATCGCGGAAACGCTGAGAACAAAAAAAAAACAATACGAGACCGACAAAACACAAAATTTGACAAGAAGCTACGGCGAGTACCCAGCGGAAAAAAATCCTTTTAAGGGTCCCATCGTAGCTTTGCAGGAAGCTCATAATAATTTAAATTTATTTATTACTAATTGCTAGAAAAAATGCATTTATCAATTGTTTTTATTAAAAAAATGTTAACCAATTATAGCTAAAGGAATAAGCTCGATTGGTGGTGAACGAAGTTTATATTAAAAATTCTCCTATTTTATTTTTTAAAATTAGTTTCAATTTTGCTTGGAAACGAGTGCGACATGTTATTTGCTTTAAATCAGTAGGAAGCTGGTTGAATAACTTAGGTCCGATGAAAGAAATGCGTCTTTGACCAAGGTTCGTGGATACTCTGGAGTATAATAAATGATTGGCTTGTCTGGTGCTGTGAGCTCGAATTCCTGTCGTAAATTCTAGATTATTATGAGCAATAGTATTATGCAAAGCATTGTGGATGTATATTATTGTTTGGTAGTTAATCAACCCAAGCAAAGGTAAAATGTTATGGGCATTATTATTGTATAACAAAATAGTAGGGAACATAAATGGTTTTTTATAAATAATTTTAAGACATCTGTTTTGAAGCGTTTGTAGCTTTTTCAGATTCGAGATACTGGCACGGCCCCACACAGATACAAGGTAGTTCAGCAATGAGTGGATGTGCGCATAATAAAATTTTAGAAGTACATACTGGGGAACAAAAGAGCATACTTTACGCATAGCCCCACATAACGATGCAACTTTTCTCTCTATAGATGTTATATGCTCAATCCAGGAGAGTGTGGGGTCTAAGTGAAGTCCTAAATATTTGAAGCAGTTAGTTTCCTGAATTACAGACTGTCCCATTCTTGGGTCTGGATGCACGCCTATAGCTCTTCTAGATGAACGAAACAGCATATATTTAGTTTTTGATAGGTTCAAGGAAAGAAGGTTTTCGTTGAAATACGTCGTTAGTGTTTTTAAATCCGATTCAATGTCGCGTACAATATCCAGGCAGTTGTTGTTAGGGTACAACAACGCTGTGTCATCCGCGAAAAGACGAGGAGTCCCTTTTAACCCGAGTCTACCTAGGTCATTGATATACAATAAAAATAACAGTGGCCCAATATTACTGCCGTGGGGCACTCCTATTTCTATTGGTCTATAAGAGCTACACGAGTCTCCAATAGATACGAATTGGTTCCTATGCGACAGATAGCTACGAATAATATAATTTGCTAATCCCCTGATACCATAGCATTCTAACTTTTTAAGCAGGATTGAGTGATCCAGAGTATCGAATGCTTTTTTAGGTCCAGAAAAAGGGCACCAACAATTTTTTGCTATCAATTTGACTAATGATGGAGTCAATTAGTTCGGTCATTGCAATTAAAGTGCTGCAGCCCTGTCTGAACCCATACTGGTAGTTGTAAATTATGTTGTGTTTGTTCAAAAACTCGAGTAGTCGAGTGATGAGCAATTTCTCAAGAATTTTATTGAAAACGCACAATGTTGAAATTGGTCTATAGTTGCAAGGTTGGTTTGGATCACCAGCTTTGAAAATTGGAATTACTCGGGCTATTTTTAAACAGTCTGGGTACCTGCCGGTTTGAATTATTAAATTAAAAGCTTTGGTTAGGATGTTTGCAAAAGTGGTACAGTTACTCTTAAGAACACTAGCGGGGATCTTATCAGGACCATCGGTTGATCTGCATAGAATAGTTATGTAAATAGGAAATTGTTTGTTGACAAGCATTCTTACCACAGGAAATGAGTTGGTAATACCCGGGAAAATGTTCCTCAAAGTTAAGTGATCCACTTCCTCGTATCTTGACATATTTTTTTATCACCATGTCAGGAGTGAGCGGAGATAAATCATGTAAGCGCACCTGTCTAGAGCCGTTGTATATATATATATATATATATATATATATATATATATATATATATATATATATATATATATATATATATATATATATATATATATATATATATATATATATATATATATATATATATATATATATATATATATATATATATATATATATATATATATATATATATATATATATATATATATATATATATATATATATATATATATATATATATATATATATATATATATATATATATATATATATATATATATATATATATATATATATATATATATATATATATATATATATATATATATATATATATATATATATATATATATATATATATATATATATATATATATATATATATATATATCCGGAGATGCTGTAGTTATCGTTGGCGGGTGCTTCGCGGAACGAATGACTGTTCTTGGTTAATGTTTGATATGATGTAATTACAGTGTATTAGCTCCTGCCAGATTGAGCACCTTCTGCACTTTAAGCAAGTTGTTTAATTTCTCGAATAGCTGGTCTTATACAACTTGTCTAGAAACCAATAGCAGTACAACTCGGCTACAGTGTGGCTAATTTTTGACGTGTATCTATAGCGGAACGATTTTTAGCTTCGACTATGAGTGAGATGAGAAGGTAGACTGACCTTAATTAACCGGTAATTGAAATGAATATTTTTTGTATATTTGTGTTTTTATAGCACTTTAAAGTATTTTTTTAAAATGCATTGCGTTAAGATAGAACAATAATTTTGGGCCTTGCTAAAGATGTTTATGATATCTATAAGAACCCAATTGTTATGTGCGAAATAAAGAAATCAAATCAGTTCAATTCAGCCACCAGCACCAGCAGTCGGTTGACCGATGTACTCGCATTTGTTTTATTTGTGTCTGATTCTTTATTACTGCGTTCTGTATCTTTATTTTGGTCAGTTACTACATATTCCAACAGTGTATCAAAACCGGCTCTTACACTAACACATCCATTGCTTTCCAAAAAAATAAAATGAAAATTCTGATTAGAAAATTTTCTCGACAAACTTATATAAATATAAAATCTTTTCGATTTTATATTTTTAAACGAGAATGACGAGCTATATCTGCTACCTTCTCATCTTGCTTACAACAAAAGCTAAAAACTGATCCACCGCTACCAGTAGATAAATCTACCCGTGTATCGCTTTGTCTAAACCGCAGAAGCAAAATATCCTGCCCCAACCTACTATGTTGAACATGAACAATAATGAGTGTCGATCAAAGTAGAAAGTGTGTCAAACTCTATTCCTGTTTACTTTTCGAGATATGTCCTTAAAATTCACGTGTTGGAGAAGTGGAAAAAATATCAAGTTTACAAATGTAGCTAAAGATGATCAATATCTACACCCTACAATTTCACCATGTTAGACAGCATATTGATTATTCTTTAGACTATTAACCAAGCAGAAGCGTTAGTTCCGCGAAACGAAATATATCGTTGAATGTGGCAACAAGAATTCAGTACCTCTAGCGATAACACAATAGAAGTGCAAATACACGAGTTAGATCCGTGTACCTCTAATAACGTTGTTAACCATTGTATACATTTTTAACAGGCCGGAAGGGTATCCGCGTACCCGTAACCATAGCAAGTTTAGCAGAAACAGTTTGATTTGAACAGTTGAATGTATACAATTCCTCTAACCAAAATTCAAATAAATAAGTTTAGAAGGGCCCAGCAGTAAATCTATCCTTGGGGCCCGCCGCGGCTCTCGACGGCCCTGGTTATCGGTAGGCCGGGTTGTTGTCTCAAAAGCGTAGTATTGACATGGAATTGTAAAATACTGACAACACAGATCTCTGACCAAATCCAACCCAAAAAATGAATGTTGAGTAGGATGTGTCCAAAATCAATAAAAATCGGTAGTTTTCGGTAGGAATAACAAAATATCGGTAGTTTTGCCTTGGTCGTCTGGGAATCGGTAGGGAAGACCAAAATCGGTAGGACTACCGATAAATCGGTAGGTCTGGCCACCCTGCTTCACGGATCGTATCACTGTTGAAATTGTACTAGGAGAAACAGGGGGTGTAAAAACCAGCGTGCCATAATGGGGGTCAGCAGTCTGTAAAATGAAAAACAAATTTTCTGATGCAGGTCGGGCTCTGTTATTCCCGATTAATCGAACCACCCGGATAATCGAGTCAAACTTTTTTTGTGTTATTTTATTAGTTTAACCCTCAAAAAGGCAAGGGGTCTCAGAGGCCCGGCTAGTTACGGTTCTTTAGTTCCAATGGACTTGTAATTTGAAATACAAATGATCGCGCTTTTTTGGGCATTCGATTCTCTCACTGATAAAACGACAAAGGGAGGCTTTTGATTTCTTTGGGTCCTATGATCGATTCTCCTTGGATCAATAATTTTATGGTAAATGTAAATGTACCTATTTTGGCCATAGTCGATTTTTCAGAACTTGTAAGGTGTGATTTGTATTTTCGGTTGGTTTTCATTTACTATTTATATTGGTAACGAGTTAACGGTATCAGTTGTTTATAACTAATCGCGCAAGAATTCTAAGATAAACTTTTTAATAAGGTATTTCTTTTGCAATACAAGTCAAACTCGACTACTCGGAGCTTCCGGGTAAATAATTCCTCCATTCTAGTTAGAAGAGGATGCGGTTTACCTCTACAAAAAGATCCTTGTCCAGCCATGTTTGTCGCCAGCGAAGGACTACCAAAGGTTACGTAGATGACGGGTTTCTGGTCACCTCAGCGAGAAGAATCGCTGGCGCCTTCTTTACATAGTGAATCGTCTATTTTTGCTTGAACTACCCGAGAATTGAAATCGCCTCCAATGACTGACTGCCGGGCCTCTTATCAGAATCTTGTCAACCATATCTTGATCAACTTTTCTTATTGCATATAGGGTTCCAAAACTATTTTTCCTTAGAACTGTTGACGTCATGAAACACGAAAAACCGGGTTTTATAAATAAAGGTGCTTCTTTCGCAATGCTAGAAGCTTCCAATCTAGTCCAGGTAGTTGAAGACAGTCTAAATTAGAAAGTTCTATCAGTTTTCAGTAATATTGCCAGGCCACGAAAATATTCCAAAATTTCATTTTCACCATTAACAGACACTATCCCTGCAGCAGCACCCAATCAGATTAATTGTAATAATTTCTTTTCTACTGATAACAATTATAACTGTTAGTGCTCAAATGAAAGATATTAATACCAGTTATTAACCTTACTTATCTTCAAATACAAATTAAATACGCCAAGGTTCCATACAAAAGGGTCATAACTTTTTGGTTCACCAAGGAAGCGAATTAACTCAAAGTCGTCGAAAATAAATGAAACTGACATTGCTCTCTGATCGAAGTATGCTCTGCTTTGTTTTTAGTATTTGTTTTAGTTTATGTGAAGGAAAAATTATTCGTCTGGTCAACAAATGTTCGTGGATTTACATATAAGAATGGTGATGAGATGCAGGCTGTTTTCTGTTGACTAAAAAGAGGTTTTAGTGACATCCTGCGTCTCTATTAAGAAAATCACCATGTTGATCCAGCATTTATAATTAACGCGTTCAATTCTTATTCCCTAACATCGTAAATTTCTGTGAACCACATACCGATCGAATCCATCGGCTGACGAGAGAGCAGACCACCCTCAGTGCTGGTAATCAAGTATCCACTACCAGTTGTATGGTATTCCCAACCCCGCACCTTGTTACTCTGAAGAAATATTCCGTAGTACTAACTTCCACACCACCATGTCATAATAAACGCGACCCTTGCAGAAGTATCATTATTTACTCTAAGGGCCGATTTCTTCACCCTCGCTTAGCGCTTAAGCTAGGTTTAAACGTACTGGTGAACCTGGTTTAAAAGTTAAGCGAGGGTGAAGAAATCGGCCCTAAGACGATTTCCCTTGTATTTTGGAATATTGGGCAATGAGTGCACGGAGCGAATTCCGGAGAATAAAGTGTAATTTTTCTTCCAGAAAATACTTTAATTAAGTTTTTCGGAAACATGTTTTGGTGCGCGGCTTCTCTTGGATATAAAAACATCACCAGCTTCGCTATACTTAAAGGTGATTTCGAATGAATAAGCAAGAAACCAAAATTTTTCCCTTGCGGTAAAGTCAAAGTAGTCATCAAGGATCACAATAAGCGCTTTGGTAATTTTTTCATTGGGGATTGGAGCGTTGATACGACACATCGGGACACTTATAAAGACCCTACTAAATTTAGCTTTCTGATGCCCTATTGGAATACTTTTATGTTTTAGATGATGATAGAACACTTCAAAGGGTACCAATCCTACCAGTATTCAATTGTGATAGGACGCAGATTTTATTATTTTGTGAGTCTGCAAACTTTGCCTTTTGCACGTAGGTAACTAATTATCTATACGTCAGCAATTTTCCCTTGCGAGGATGCCGGAATGAGGCCGTTTGACTTAGTTTTAGTTTGTCGTTTGATTTGTTGCGATTCAACAAACAGAAATCACCAAATCCACATTTCCGGACAGTGGGTCGAGTAGTGTGCTGCGTATTAACATAGACTAACAGACATAACACTCAAAAACAAAGCTTCGCCCGCTTTAACGGTCATTTTAAATATATTTGTAGTTGGGACTGTGGCCATTTAAAATTATGGCGCCACTGACATATGAACAAACATATGGGGGATCGACCACTAGTGAAAAATTGTTCCCAAACCTGAGCGGTATCCCACCAGTAAATTAGTGATTGGGACTGTGAATAAAAGGTGGAGCTAGTGTTCTGGGAAAATTGTCGGATCGATGTTTTTTGAGGGAATTCCCTCATAGTGTTATGTCTGTTAGTCTGTGGTATTAATTCCAAAGACACTCTCTCGGCGAAGGTTACGGCAAGGTGATAAGCTTGGTTCTTCTCATAGGGTGATGAGCCCATTATCGCTATGTTTCTATTATCACGCTACCCATTTGAAGCCGTTGGTTAGAGCAGTGTCTGTCATCTTTGTTTAATACATTGAGTTAAATGGTAGCGCAACAATAGGGGTACTCGATTCGTGTTTTCGTTGCGCTCAAGCACGAGAATTTCACTGTTTTCAGCACATGTATGTTATTATCTTGGTACTTAACAACGAAGCAAAGCTATTTATGCCAATGTGTACGCATTCCATTGTTTGTAGGCCGAGTAATTAATGAATCAGTGAGGCGCTCTCCTTAGTATGGTGAAAATAGGCACTTCACCATATATTTATTTGAAATTGGTAAGACCCTACCCTAGAATAAGCTCCTAACCAAGAAGTATTTTCAGTATCCTTTAGATCCTTGGATCAACTCAATTTCAGAATTACGTTTTGATACCTGAAATTAATGCCAAAATTATTAAAATCACCCTATTTTAAAAAGCATTTTGAAAGTCCTATCAGGTATTTTTGCAGATTCAGATCTGAATAATAAACAAAACCTATGGTAACGAATAAAGACTATAGAATAACAAAGAGACGCCATTAATTCAGTGAAATCAATTCAACTAGCAACCAGGCTACAGGTCACAGGCAACACTGCAAATGTTCAAGCCTCACTAAACTTGTTTGTTTGTTATTCCGTTTGTTTCTTCTAACCATGCAATGTAAAAAATCCGATGCAACTTCTGGTCTGCTGAGTTCCTCGACCAGCTAAAACATACACGCTCATTCAAAACTACTCAAAATTTGAGTTCAGAGCACTCAATTTCAAAAGTAATAGCAATATGTCAAAAATGAGTAGAACTAACTCATCCCTGGAGTAATCATTAAATGTTCAAACTTCTGAGTCAAAAAACTACTTACTCTCAAAAAAGTGTGTGGAATCAGGCGTCGACTTAAACTAAAAAAGAGTTTGCAATTTAAGACACTGATTGTTCATAAAACTAGAAGGTAAGTTTGATTGAGTTTCGCTTGTTTTCAATTCTAACTCTCAGTTATGTTTCTTTAGGTTCTGCAGTTTCCACAAGATGCCGATCGGCATGAAATAGATGCAGAAAAAGACCCTCAGATTATATTTCCGGACATCTTAAACGCCTGGACAACGGACTGGAGGATCACGTAAATTACATTTGAAATACCAATTCATATTATTGCAGCTTTATTAAAAATGCGGAATGATTATTTTCCGAATTTGCCTTTTGAGTAAAATGTACTCAAATTTGACATTTATGTCCTAAACTCAAAACTGAATAAACTAGGAAAACTCAATTTTTGACTACGTGCACTTTTTATGAAATTGAGTGACTGGCAACTCAAATTTGAGTTGTTATCAATGAGCGTGTAGTTATATCCGTCCCATAAAACCAAGCCATTTTCTCTTTAACGTTTCTAAACACGATGGTATTGTAACAAATTTGGTTTGAGGATATAATTTTTATCTTTAAAATCTTTAGTAATTTTAATGAATTGCATAACAATACTTCCTTAAAAACAATGCCACATATTGCTAAATATTTACGATTGACGACTCTCTTGTTCGTTTGGAATGACATTGACAGTAAAATTGGAATTCCAAACGGAACATGGCGTCTCTTTGTTATTCTAGTCTCTTTAGTAACGAAGAATTTAGTTTTTTTTTGGTTCACTGTGCTGCCAGTTTTTGGACCATTTCATAAAAGTACACTGTCACTTTGACACTGTTCCTTTTCAGGTACAGGGTAGCTTAAAACGTGTCCTCGAACAATCATTCGAGCATTCCGTATTAACATACTTATATTTGTTATCGTTGTAAACATACCACGGTGTGCCTAAAATCGTTATTAACAAATAAAAATGACCATCAATTCGACATACGGCATTCGATACAGTATCCAAGCATCTTCTCAGGAAATGTCAAAATGATCCATCGAGAGGTATCCAAGCATCTTCTCAGGAAATGTCAAAATGATCCATCGAGAGGTTCGAGAAATATGACGATTTAAAGTTTTTTCATAAGGCTACCAGCATAAACTCACAGCTTCGGTCTTATCTTTATAAACAAAAAACCGATTTAATCCACCTAGCAGGGAGATGGGACATTTCTTACACATATCACTGTTGGATCATTCATTAGTTTGCAGAACTCATACGAAGTAGGCACCCAACTAGCGATGGTATGAAAACAGTTTCTAGTTCTGCACGAATAAAATCTCGAATAAACTAAATAAATGATAGAAAATCATTAAAACGAACGAAATAAAAAAAAATGAAATAAAATTAATAGAATAAATTGACTCAAACTAACAAATTGAATGAAATAAATAAAAGGAATTACTGAACATGAAATGAATAAAATTAAAGATATGAACAAAACGAATTAAATTAATCAAATGAATTAAACGATTAAATTGAATCAAATGAATCAAATTAATCAAACGAATCAAATGAATCAAATTAATTAAATGAATCAAATGAATCAAATGAATCAAATGAATCAAATGAATCAAATGAATCAAATGAATCAAATGAATCAAATTAATCAAATCAAATAAAAGGAATCAAATGAATCCTATAACAACCGCCGTTCGTCCGACTAACGAGTCGGTTAATGCGTCCAGCATCCGATTGTACTGCTCTGGTATCCACTACAGACGAATACTCCGTTCATTCTGGCGATCACGAAACCTTCGTGTGTGCTATCTACCACCTCTTGGACAGGCAAATCGACCATCACTGGGATTACACTAGCCACCTCCCAGTTACCGTTACCGGGAGGAGCAAGATACGGCTCTACAATAATTGCAACGTTACACTTCATTTCTGCCCTCGATTCGCCCGCGTATTTTTGCAGTATCCTACCATCTGAAACGACAATGAAAATAATTTCTTCATTGCATATGAATATTTTATTCTAATAATCAATTGAGACTGTCTAATTTGTAAATGATGTAACCATCAAAAATACGCCAGACAACCACAACTGACGTAACGCGGGTGGCGTCGTGAAAGCAACATTGAATGTTGTTCCAAACGTATACTATCAAGACAACATGGCTTGGATTCGCCATCGAGCCTAGTTTGCATACCGTATATAACTAAACTCACTGTCCATTGACTTACGTGACTATATGGAAATTCGCCAAAAAATTAGCCAAACTCCATACGAAATTTCAAATTACTCACCATCGTGCCATCTGCTGGTAGACACGGTACGACGATCTTACAATCGACAACCTATTTTATTATACTCGCCCTTATTTTTGGTTACGACCTGGGAGCTACGACGTTCCGAATCAAATTTCAATCCTTCGTTACTGTGTTATTAATTCTGGGATTGCCGAGCGACAGTCTGCAACGTAAGATATGTAGCCAATGATTCAAAACGTTTGGGACTAATGATGTCGTACTTCTTTCTGCTGCGGCACAATACTGCCTATAATCGCAAGTAATTCCCAGTTCGTTTGATGATTGTAATTGTAATTGTAATTTATTAAATACATACGGGATCCTTTCCGTTAAAACTTTCACAAGGTCAAGGAATCTAGATTAAGGAGTTTGAACTTAAAGAAGAATTTAGGTGATGTATATGGATGGATGGATGTAGATAGGAGACTGATTTGCTTTTATGGATATTACACCAATGCAATGTTTTGTAACGAGCAGGCGAATCAAGGCGACGTTACACATTAAAAAAACATTTTCAGTGTTTTTATTTGATGTTACAATAAATTTATTTCAAAACATTTAAACTTTCTACACACGAGGAGCAGCATTAATTATTCAAAAAGTATCTTAAAAATTACGCATAACCTAACGATAAACTAAGGAACTAAATGTAATAAATAACGCTGTTATTGAATATATATCAATGATTGTTGGTCGTCTAATTTCCAAAACTTCTAATTTTAAGTGCTAGGTATGCGTTCTACTGAAATCCTAAAATCTTCAAATTTGCGGTTTTAAGGCACCAACTTAACAACTAGGTATACTATTTTTTCATTTCAATCATAAACTTAAATACAATCAAAGTTATGGGTTATTGCCAAATGTTAACCAGATTTGGTTTTACCAAAAAATGGCGAACATAACGTAACGAGAAGTTGATATGGGTACGTCCTAACAAATGAACTACATCTAATTCTATGAAAAGTAATGGTTCAATCGAAAAAACTTGTTTACAGAGCATCTTTACTTAATCTCGTTGTTGACTTCCTAACAACACGGCGCTTTATCACCCCTGACCAGTTTACCGCCCAAACCGGACATCATTTCCGCAAAAGTTCGTCGACGTTTCGATTCCTTTTGTCCAGCTCCATTAGGGGTTGAGTGTTTCAGCTGATCACGTTCCTGTCGGAATTTTTCCCGCAACGTCCGTAGTTTGCGCGGACTTATCAACGTCGAAGTTGTTTCTCGAGTGGGACGTTTTCTTTGCGGACTTTGATCGGCCTTCATCGAAGGACTTATTTTTCTTTTCGGATTCTGTACCCGTCTCAGCTGTACGCTATCAAGCGAATGTCGTCTGGTCATCCTTAAGTGTACTTTTTTCGTTGAAATGTCCTTTGACTTTTTCTTGCCTTGATTTTGTGCATCTTTATTTCGTGCATGAATCCTTAATTTAGATTTCGTAGTACTGGAGCCGTTAACCATGTCGATGGAAAGGGAAGACAATAAAAGCTGCAAGCGTTCATGACTACTCAATTTCTTCCTATCATGTGACGACTTTTTTGTCTGTTTAACACTCTCAACTACTTTCGCAGGACTCTCGGCTTGCACATGAACGACCTCTGAAGTTTGATCTGTATCAGTGCTGGTGTTTCCACTAGATCCCAAAATATTCTGAACGTAATCTTCATCTCCTTGCAAATTAACGTTTCGACTATCGATGACAACCATAGTACTATCGCGTCCATTCGAAACTAAGCTCCCCTTGCTAGAGGTGGGTGATGAGTCAACAACAATCGAATTCGGTTGATTTTTTTCTAGAGCACCATTAACGATATCCGTCGCTGCATCTTCCGCAGCTTGAACAGGGGCTGTTGCCGTGCTCAACGGTGAAATTGGTGAATTGGAAAGGACATCTGCTTCAGATGACTGTTCTACCGTTTCCGGACTTTCCACCTTGATCCGAAATGGTACCAACCGTACAAGTGACTGTCCGTTAGATGTGCTTTCCATCACCGACGAAGACGAGACGGAATTGATCCGGCGGCGTACAGGCACCAAAGATGAATTTTGTTGGTTGGACGGCAGGATGGAAAGCGGATCTTTCATTATATCGATTCCATTCTCAATCAAGTATTGGCGCAGTTTGGTGTCCGATTCGGTTGCCTGTCGCTTAAAATTGTATGCCACATTCAGCTGCACAATGCACAGATCGCATATCATCGGTGGCAGATTTTCCATTTCATCAATCTAGAAAGGAGGTAGGTATCACTTCGATTCATCGTTCAAACTTTCAACTTCAACTTACCTTCAACAATGTTACATAGCGTAATTTTTCCATAATTCGATTCAGCGAAGACACATTGTACAACGCATCGTGGCGTACAGTTTTCTGAAATATATTTCTTGAGCCCTCCGTTAGGCATATTCGACATATTTTTGATAGATTTTCATTCATCCTGATCCAGTGATTCAAGGACAACTCGACAGTGGTGGAATGCACACGAGTGAATACGTTGAGGTCAGCACGTTTTATACTTTATCGGCTGTCCCGTTGTAACTTTATGTTGCGTACAAAGCAAGAATGCGAAAATAATACTCTCGAGCTGCTGCGAAAATGGCGCGACACTTTTTCACTTTGATTTTTTATCCTGATCCAAAACTCTAAACAGTTTTAAACTTGCAGAAACTATTTGTTACTATAGAAAGAAATATTAGAAACTATTTTATTCACTTTTTAAGCAATTTTTATCCTCCCCCTAACAATGAAAAATGCAGAACTTTCTTTCTAGGCGAAATAATTCCTGTGCTTGTCCACCTTTTGCACATATCTAACTAGGAATGTTCAGTTTGAATCGGTTGTACTCCTTCAACCATTTGACGAAATAATCGATTATTTCTAGACAACCATATGATTACGGCCTAAAAGCCAACTATCAAAATCCACTTTGAATGGAAATTCCAGACAAACCATTACTAGTCGAACACAGTTCACAACAGTTTATGAAAGAGAAAACTTTTCTCTTTCGTTTATTATCAACATCTGTGATAGGTGTGTAACGGTTTGTCCGGAATTTCCATTCAAAGTGGATTTTGACAGTTGGCTTTTAGGCCGTAATCATATGTTTGTCGAGATTTGATCAACAATAGGTGTCAAATATATCCTGCCTTCCCCTCTATGCAAAGAAATTTCTGTGTTTTCACAGTTGTTGCAGATCGTATAGCGCCGACGGTGTCTATGCTAATCGTGGAATAACACGATAGTGTAGTGCACATAAAAATAACTGTGGTCGGTCAGATCAGTAATTATAGTTGATAAACTAAGCTATGACTGTCCTCGATAAAGGCTAGTTTACAGTTCGGAAAACGTGTCACGGGATTTGGGTCCCTGTGTATTTTAAATGGAGCTCGGGATTTCAAATTCCGTGACGGGAAATGAGTCTACACAAAAATGACAGTTTTCCTGAAGTGTAAACCCAACCGCGGGAAACATCACGTGATTTCAAAACTCTCCACACAGAAATCCGGCCGGGAACAATGCAACACAAATTGTTTCCGACGGGGAAAATAGTATTTTTATAAAGTTTACAATTCGCTGCAAGTTTGATACTGTTTGTATTTTTAAGAAGCAGCAGAGTTTTTGGTTTGACAGTTTGGAGAGATCTCGGCGGGAAATTTTCCCTGATCAAATCTCGACGCAAATCCCGTGCGAAATCCTGTGATCCATTTCCCGAATGGTAAACTAGCTTTAAAATAGCAGCATGCACCTAGAACAAATGTAGCGTTGGGAGCGAGGGACTAGCATACCCCAATAAAAATAGTATACACGAGCTTTAACCCATATAGTGCAACAATTCCACATATTCTTTGGATGATACCCAGGTCGTTAGGCTCTTGAATCAAAAGATGTTTATTAGGGTATTGCATTTAACCATTTTTCATAACCTTATTTATCATCCTTCCTATCGATAAATTTTTACAATAAAGATATTATATCCCGAGCATGATTCCTGGTAAACTTATATCATTTTTACGGGACGCAGGAGAAGTCCACCAAGAAAATTACACTCGAAGCATATAATCGATTAGTTGACATTCGAATATTAGAAACAATAACCGAACATCCCTATTTAAGAAAATCGTTCATATGAGAACACTACCCATACACGCAAATGAGCTAATTCATTGGTCCGACTGGTGTTTGTGACCACGGAATATTACTGTCTATCTTGCTCTAACGTTGAAAATATCACACCTGTGCGAAAGAGACACAAAAATTTGTTTTCCGAGATGAAGTTCATCCAACATTCATCAGCTGATACATGATGCCCTAGGAGTTTGAAAAGATACGATTGAAAAAAGGGAATTTGAAATGTTTACAGCGAAACTTTCCAAAGCAGTTGCAAAATAAACACGTGGCTGTTTAGAAGGATTATGACTACTATAATCTTTAGTTGAATCCAGTTTCAAAGAAAATTAAATTAAACGTCCAAGAACACAAATGGCCTCAACACTCTGGATCCACTGTAATCTGTGTTACTATTTATTGTATCGAAAGGACCGAAAATTTTACCAACTAACTTGCCTCCATGTGTTTTGCAAAAATTGCATGGCTCATAGCAGTAAGTATAAAACCATCTGTCAGCACTTTATATACACTTGAATGCCTTTTCAGATCGCGGAACCACTTGTCCCGTTTGTAAAAGACAAGGAATTAAATTTGTGGAAATATGCAATTCGGTAGGCTAAATAATCTATGCAGACTTGTTCGTTGTTGAAATTATTTTTATGCTTAGATGGACAATAAAGTGAAAATTCTGTACGCACCAACTCCTGCGAAATCTATAGAAGTAACTTCAAAATCTATAAACTTCCAACTAAAGCAGAAGCAACACCTAATCGATCAGCTGGTTGCAACCGTAAGCAAATGTGCATTCCTGGAATATATGTCTTGCTATAATATTTGATTTCATCAATAAGGAAGACAAATTGGATAAAGCTGATAAAGCGGAACAGGTTCTGCGACAAAAGATATATGAATCACAGCAAAAATATTGCAAAGTTCGTGGACAGCGACGCAGTATGCAGGATGCGCTTCGACAACAGGCAGATTCCTCTCCGGAGCAAACTTTGGAAGCACAGAGTGATCGTAGGAAGCATTCGACGCATCAGATGAACTTTTTCGACTGTAACTCCGGAAGCACGAACAGCACCCGGACTAAGCGAACATCTAGCAGCGTAAGTAAAGTTTAACTTTAGCTGTTTATACCTTGCACGATAATCTGCTAACATGTTAATTGTTTACAGCGAGATTCACGCGATTCTTTTTTGAATTTGAAGGTAAATTCCAGAAAACACCTATGATTCCAATACTAACATTTGCTTAACGCAGGGAGGAACCTCGACATCTTCCGATTCAATCAGGTCGGTCAACTTTGGAACCACACCTTCCAGCGGTGCGAATTCCGCTGGCCAGATAAGTAACCTGTTGCACGGGATGAAAATTGGCCACAGATAAACAAATGATCCAAGTGTTGCCAATAATTCAATGTATACGTCGTTCCAATGACCTCTACTATACAATCAGTGATCCTTTTCACAGTGCCGTTACCACAATATATTATGATAGGAACAGTATCATATAAAACTAGTAGTTTATCATTCATAAGGCCATTGCAAATCTTTTAAAAATTATGTCACCCCCCCTTCAAAATCGCTGAAAAAAATCAGGGGGCAAATAAATTTTTTAAAATAACCAAAATTCAAAAAATTTTCACGTTTTATAGAACAACAACTTCCATAGAGTTTTGCTTTTCGTAACTGAAAACTATTATGGTAGTTTTAGAAATTACCATCCCATGATAATTTTTATTTTGACCATTCTCGGGTAAATGTGAAGTTTAAATGAGATCATCGATCCAGTCCAACATCAAATGAAACGTTTGCTGGTCGCGGAAGGAAGGGCCCATCTGTGTATTATCAAACAAACATCTCATGGAAAGGCTAATACAGACCGACTTCTGAATCGATTCCATTTTAAACGCAACAGTCGATAGAGACAGAATCGATCGTTGCATTCGAAAATAATTTCGATAAAGAAACAATCTGAATTCAAATCAGACTCCTGGAGATTTATATGTGGTTCAATATTCAATATACATGAGCTTTACCGAAAGGTTTTTGACATTTAAAGATTTCATATGGGATCGTAGTATTCATACCGTATTTCCGCAGCCATATGTGCGATTCTTATGAACTTGATCAGATCAAAATCTGCTACCAAACCTTCCATTTAAGGCTAAGCTTGTGAAAATCGAATAAGCCGTTTTCCAAGAAGCCGAAGAGACATTAATTCTGAAATATTCCAAGAACCAGAAACATGCGAAATTTTCGAGATAGACGCTGGAATCAAAAGAACTTTGTCTGGCCATCAGCGATCAAGAATGCTCTAGCAAAGCTAAATATAGATCTTACAAATAGTGGTATCATCGGCACTTACCACAGGAAGAACCGGGAATCCATTATCGATGTCAATTTTTGTAGCCTTGGAGTAACCGGAAAGATGGACTGAAAAGTGTGCGAGGATATATCCACAGCGCCCACCAAGCGATTTGGTACAGCGTTGATAACACTATAACTACACATGAATATGAATGTGTAGGAGATATATAAACGAGGGAAGATGGAAAACAGCGATTTTTCACAGGAACGTGTCCGTCGATGAACTTGAATTTGAGGGTATCCTCTTCAACCTAAATGCGAACGAGTTCACGGTACTACTAACAAAGGCGTGTAATGCGACCATACCAAGGGACCATTCATAAATTACGTAACGCTTTTAGGGGGGGGAGGGGGTACGACAAGTTGTGACAAGTTGTGACATAGGGGGGAGGGGGTGTTAACTAGATCGTTACGTAACATGTTTTCATCGAAGAAAAAAAAATTTTTTCTTGGAATTTGTTACGTAACAGGGGAGGGGGGGATGGAAAAATTTGTGACAATTTGTTACATAGGGGGAGGGGGGGGTCAATTTTGGGCAATTTTTGCGTTACGTAATTTATGAATGGTCCCCAAGGGATGGGAAACTGAGAAACGGTCGCCGAGTGCAATACGACGATTATCGATCTACGTATAAGTTGCCTCCGAGCTTGGAGAAGAAGTCGGAGATCACTTCGGTTTCTCATCTCGCTCAGTTCAGAAGCTAGAAATCGCTCCGCTGCAATAGCAGGGCAAATAATCAAATTTACCCGCGCGACGCTTGGCAAAAATTGATTCCTTCTGCCTAGTGTGTGATACGTGAACAAACAATGAGTGACAATGTCAAGCAAAAGTATATCACGATGCGGGCAAACTGTGTTGCTGTTGGCTACACGAAATATCCGGTAATACCATCAATTCATGAAGGGGAGCAAATGTTGAAGGTGAACTTGAAGTTCAACGTAGCTTGCGGTACTTTATGCGGTGCAATTCCACCATTTGCGTCATGCGGTACTGAATATGTTAAAAAATATTAGTCAAGCAGAATCATTCGCTTCCCAGAACAACATGAAACACGTCATCGAATGTAATGACATTTTATACAGTATCCCAACGTATTGAGATATCTGACGTTTAAAATACGCACACCGAGATCTCGCATTTTTATACTACCGCCCTCCCCTTAAGCCCACAAGCGGTTTGTTTTCCTCCCAATTCGCAGTGCAAATGATTTGTTTTCCTCCCAATTTAAACGTCAAAACGGCACAATACTAACGCAGCTGGATAAGTCTATATAGATGTTGACAGTATTGAAATAAAGATACATGACCTGGCACCACGTACTAGTTCCTTCGCTATCAAACAAATCCTGTCAAAATACGGAGAGGTGAATAGTGTTAAGGAAGATAGTTGGAGGAACTTCTTCCCAAGACTCCGCAACGGAGTTCGTGAGAATGCGTCCGACAAAACCTATTCCCTCTTACTTGACTTTCACATGCAAATCACCTCATGGTGTTGAATATTCTCAACGAACACTAGTCACGCACCCAGGACAGATTCCTACCTGTCAATATTGTGATCATCCGCTACACCACGGGAAACCTTGCGCAGAGAATGCCAAAGAAATTCCACCTGATACGACCAAAGCCGGTATACAATCATCGTATGTTAAACCACAACCAGTTGGTAAACCAACGACTGCAGACCGGGCATTCACAAGCACCAGCTCAACAACGATCGGCCCCAGTACCACTAAACCAACTGCCATTACCAACATCGAAGTAACAACGATTACAGCAAATGTTTCCAAACCAACAACCAACACCATCAATAAGGAATCTAATACCGATGAAGAAGGATTTACAATAGCGACCCGTAATCCGACGATGAGCAAGATGAATGCAGTACCGATGATGACATGGACGTAAACGAAAACGCGAGAGAAGACGGACCAAATGACCCCCAAGGTGCACTCCACGGCTCAGTTGTGCTAACGCATTGAGCCGTGTTAAATATATTTAAAATTAAAACAGAAGTCAGAAAGCTCAAGGGAAGCGAGCTGCAAGAACCGCTCTCAACAAAGCAGTCAAGCTGTACAAGAAAGCCTTGCCACGAAGCCAACGCGAATTTCCTTAAGAGAGACCTACAAAGTTGGCATAACAAAGATAAAAGGCACAGCTGCACCACCTGAAAGGTGCCCGGAAACGATGGAGGTCACTATCGAAAGGTTTTCCCCACAACATGAATCTATTTTCGCCGTACAGTGAGGAGGATGATCACAAAGATAAAGATCGATTTACCAACAAACAGCTTATCGAGATGGCGAAAGTCATAAAAGTGAAGTGATACATGAGAGCCCGGATATGTTCAAAACGATCCGATAATTGGAAGCGACAAAAGCTGATGTTGCTTCTGATGCCGGGACAACATGGAGATCTTTCAGCGTAGTCAATATATCCCTTAGAGAGAAGGAGTAATCCTGAACAAGCTAACGAAGTACGCGGACCGTGAGAACGGCATCTCATGTAATTCGGCTTCCTTATAGGCAGGTCTACAGTGAAATCCATCCAAACGGTTGTGTGAGCTTTGGAGACAGCAGAGATAAGGATATCGTTTTTGCGTGGTGGTTCCCTTAGACGTGAAGAATGCTTCAATAGTACTAGCTGGGAAGCAATCGCCCATTCGCTGTACAGCATGAGTAACTCTCCAGGATATTATAGAGCTACTTTCAGTACCGAACACTGATCTACGAGACAGACAAGGGAGAATCACAACTACAACTGACGTTCCTCGACTCGACGCTGTGGAACGCAGTGTACGATGGAGTATTGAAGCTGAACCTTCCCAGAGATACAACGATTTTCGGCTTCACGGATGATGTGGTGTTCCAAGTAATCGGACAATCGCTAGAAGAGGAGACACTCGACACGGAGACGATTGCCCATCATAAAATAGATGTGGGGATGACTAGCAGCCGAAAGACAGCGCGGTCGGAAAATATATCATCGATTTGAACTTTTAAAGTTACGATGATTATGTTAAGGGGAAGGCTGTGAGAGCAACCACAGCTTTCCTTGAGGCGCCAGTGTATTGGGCACCACGAACCAGCTGGAATCGCCGGACCGAAGCATGTGAGCAGACTAGTTTCACTGTCAGGGACAAGATCGAGTAGGTCGAGTGAAGCACCAGCGGTGGGTCGTCGAGTTTTCAACGAACCGGAAGCAGCGAACCAGAAGCTACGCTCCATCCGGTATCGCCGAACCGTCCTCGCCAAGTACTGGTTGGCCCTTTGAGTAGGATTTATGGACTATGCGAGAAGATTGCGACAAAACTGGGAGCTAAATGACTCACGCAACAGGCATCGGTATCGGGAGAACTTCCGACGAGGAATTGAGATGGTTCGCGAAAACAGGAACTAAATGGTTCACAGAAACGGGAGCCAAATGGCTAACGGAAGTTCACCACTGCGATTAGCCGGATATGTGTTCGGAGCTAAACCGCTCTAATGTATCATTTTGTCTTAAGACTTAATCAGCCTCTCCACGATATAACACTTCGATGCAGTCTCGTGGAACAAAAGGAAAGAAGAGAAGTAAGGACTATTAGTAGCGGTTACGCACAAAAGTGAATCCCACCTAGAGCCAATGCACTTTTGAAGCTATTCAACCATACTATAAAACATACAGACATTTTCAGATATCGACGAACTGAATCTAGTGGTATATGACACTCGACACTCCGGGTGTAGCTTAAAAAGTCGAGTTTCAGAGTGATTGCACAGTCTTCCTTATATGAAAAAGGCAAAAAATGAACTGATGATTGCTATACATTTCATAAATCCGTACGACTATCAAATGAATTTCTCTGATGTGGCTACCTACTGCGCAACAAGATGGAGAAAAATGCAAAGATTTCGAAGATGTACACGGAACCGAGCCGAATTACTATCATGTACCAAACAAACAAATCTACAAGTCTTCAAGCACAAGCGATAAACCAAAGCTGATGTTTCCACTAGAGTTCGAAAAAGTATAGTATGCACAGGATGTACGTTCGCCAGGCTACTGTATACGAAATACGCAATAGAAAAAAATATCAGAGAAAACCATATCTAAGATGAATAATTCCATTGACGCACACTTTACCTTTGGATTCATTCCAGAATGTTTTCCAAAAGTCCATAAGTGAAATGTTGCAATCCTGTTTCTGTACATTGTTATCAAGCAGGTTCACCTTTGACCGATTTTCATGCCTTGTGTGTACAATCGGTCCATGTGCCGCCACAACGGAACGAAAACTATTCAAGCAACCAAAAGTTAATACCTTAAAGTACTCTTAAATGTTTACATTAAGTTCTTAGAGAACTTTCAAGCTTTTATTGGGAATTTAAAAATTGCACTGTTGGGAAAATTTTTTAAAACGAAAACTTTAGCATCCCTTTCCTATGTGAACTTTTGATTGATTCAGTAATGTTTGCTTGAATTTTTCTAGTAAAACAAATAGCTCAACCCCGCTATACGAAATCACCCTGCGGAAACGTCCACGAGAACAATCGAAAGAAAATGCAAAAAGAAAAAAAATGTGTTTATTAAAATAAATATTTATTTTTTGTTTGCCCCCCCCCCTTCAGAAAAAAATTTGTACTTGGACATAATTTTTAAAAAAGATTTGTAATGGCCTAATGGAGTAGGAATACATTATTTATTAGAACATTTATTATTTTTTAGACTGAAATTCGTCTTTTGACAGTCAGGAACTCTGTCATCATGACTGGAGATTTATAGAAGCTATTCCTGTCTTCTTATACGCCCGCCAAACACATATTTTACCCGATTGTACATAGCCATTTTCTGATTGGTCTGCCTAGTATTCGACAGACTTTCTGATGAACCTCGCTTTAGCTAATTTCTTCCAGTATTCGCGCTACATATACATTACGTTTTAGTCTCGTATTTTATGTCTTCTTATGTCAAGATGTTTGTATTTTTGGTACAATCGAATATGTATTAAGCGTGGTGAGTGAATGGAGAACAGCGAGTCTTCGCAACTCCTATGCGGTAGTTTTCATGCCGCCATCCACGTTACGCTTCGGTAGGGATAAACTGGTGTCGAAGGGAGTCAATTGAGATTGACATATTCTTGCTCGTCACATTATTAGCGTTTCTGCATTAAAATCGGCAGACAGCCTTTGTTGACTATAAGATTAGAGAATATGTATAAAGTGATATATGATGCCTTTTCGCTTCAGGTAGCTGGTATTCGCCGCGCCAGCAGAGCTCCAAAGGAAATGGCTCATTCGATGGCAGAGATTTCGATTCAATTGGACGATTGACTGACGGTATCGAAATGCCAGAAGAAATGCGCAGCGGCAAGCTGCAGCTTCGCAGGTATCGAGTTTTAAAAAGTTAACTTAATGTGATCATATTTTGAAATGCTGGGTGAATGGGTTTGAGAGGGGAGGGGGTGGGGACTTAGCAGAACGAGAGGGGAGGATGTGTCAGAAATCTTTCATCTTATTTCGGTATGCGGGTTGGATGAAGGAAATGCGGATGTGAGGTTGGTCCAAGCGGGGGGGGGGGGGTGTCATGACGAAGGGAGGTGTGTAAGGGTAAAGAGAGATGGGATGCAATACTCAACTGCATATTGTGCCTTCCATTTCACACCTGGTTTGAGAAAATCAGTTCAATCATCACCGAAAAACCGATGTGACTTTAATTGTGGAATATGCCCGAAATCTTTCCTTTCGGAATTGTCGATAGTGAACAATATATTCAAAGAATATTTGATTGACCATCAGTAATCTAGACCTGCCAGTTTATATTGGAATTTCCAGAGTGACCTTACTAACCAACCTGTTGCTCCGAAACCAAAAGTCAGAACTGAATTGAATTCATCGGCAGTCAATGGGATACTTGTATCTTTCATATAAAATCAAGTTTGTAAAAATCGGTCAAGAATTCGCTGGGGAACAGATGTGATATTAGCTTTGGAACCTGGCGAGTTCCCCGTGGGCATCATGATGCGTCACAGGCGACCAATGTGATCAAAGCTGCTTTGATTGATAATTAGTGATCTAGACCTTCAAATCAAAGTAATGTTGCACTCATTTTAATATGTATTACATAATTTAGACTTCATGGTGTTACTAGTTTATATAGGAGTTTGCTGTGTGACCGCACTCTTCAATCCGTAACTCCGTAACCGGAAGTTGGATCAACTAAAACTTCAATAGCAGCATATGTGAGTGTTGTACCTTTCAGTTGAAATTAAGTTTGTGTAAATCGGCTCAGCCACCTCTGAGAAAATTTTGTGAGTTTAAATGACACACACGTACACACTAGGGTGGGCCAAAATGATCGTTTTTTCAGCAAAGCACTCGGCCCTATTCTGCGCGGCATGTGACGTGAGACGACTAATCTCACTTCACTCTACTTGACTTTTCTCACCCAATTCTGAAGAGTCACTTCGGGTGACGTGAGACGCCCATTTAACCGCAATGGGGAATCTCACCTCACCCGAGTCGACTCTCAGAATAGGGTGAGAAAAGTCACGTAAAGTGAGGTGAGATTAGTCGTCTCAAGTCACACGCCGCGCAGAATAGGGCCGACTGTTTTGGTTCCTTTTTGGGTCCCTAATAACTGTGCAAAATTTGGGGTGGATTGATATTGACCCGACGTAGCGCATTGCGTTTGAAATTTGTATGGAAATTAGCATGAAAAAACCTATTTTTTGCATTTTTAACTCTATAGCACAGATAACAGACATCCATGATCGAACAAAAATATTGAAAAAACGTGTGTAAACATTTGAAGTAATATACGATAAACACTAGCGACGCCACACCAACCTATCCCAACTATCCGTCAAATCCATTCCGGAACCGGTTCGAAATCCTAAATGGATTCAGTATGGAATCTTGCTCAAAGAAAACCAACCGATTCCGACTCTATCAGTTGATGCATTTGAGCTGGAATTCATGCTGGAAGTCCGAACCGGTTTCGGACTAGTTTGACTGGGTAGAGGAATAACCGCTGTTAATTCTGTCGAACTCAGCCACAAAAAACATGACGACAGTAGCGCACCTGGTTTGGATATCCCAACTACCTTCGAAACCGAGGGCGTGACACTCTTTTATAAAAATATTTCACCTGATTTTATATTTTTTATATCACCTTATATTTGTTTATAATTATCTATAAAGGTTATAACTGTATTCGAATTGCTGAAAGTTCGAAAAAAAATTCGAACAACCGTTTCCATAGTAGCCTTAGTTACGCGTATAATTAAAAACAATGAAAAAATGGAATCGCATCAACAAGAAATGGTAAGTACCTGCATATTTATACGTAATTATCTTTTTTTTTCGACAATCCGTTTGTTCCTTCGCTGTTCATCGTTCGCGGTTTGACGCGAGTTGACAGCACAGAATTAAAAATTATATTTTTACTGCACGAGTTCGACAGTTCGTTGCCGTTCTGAGCGGGTTACCATTCCTAATAATCCTTTTCGACTGTGTATTTCATTAGTTTCCAGTAAAGAGTATAGTCTCTTTAGTTTCCAGGAATCAACTTGCTGATAGGAAAAATGGGTGTAAATCGACCTGCCAGATAAATACCGGCTGAAGTTTGACATCGACAGGGAATAACTGCTCAGAAAATTACGGTTCCTATTGGTACGTTGTATCTAGTTTCCTGTTGTTACATAACTTTCTTTTCTCTTACAGTAGTAATCGCTACTTCTAGAAAAATCCTATATTTACTGAAAGCTGGTCCGAAATGATACAAAAAGGAACACACACTGGACGAATCGATCTACCAGGACTCGATTGTTAATAGGGTCTATACTTTTATAAATCCTGAAAAAACGACTAAAGCTCATATTATGAATTTTATCACTACCGCACTAGCACAGTTAATTTTGGTGTGCTCGCATCCAGTCTTCCGGAGTCCTCACGCAAGTAAAAGCCTATCAAACAATGCTGTCGCGAAATGGCCTTGGTACACCATGACAGGTGTTGATAAGAAAATATCGGGCAGATCACATACGAAGGCGCCGAAATCAATAGGGCATTCCAATAAGCAACAGATCTTCAATAATGGAATTGTTTTAAAAACATCAACACTCCTGTGTTTTTAGGAAAGGATCCTTAAATGACTGCTCCCATGGTAATTTCTCTAACAGCGTTCTTCTTTTCGCATGCTATTTACTATGATTGACGCTAACGCACGCACGGTTTCATTTCGTTAATTGCTTTCGTCTTAAAAGAAGAATACGGATTCCAAACGGAGCATGAGATACTGCTCCAAGCAACGAGCGCAGCGTCCTTTGCGCCGAATGTGCGAATAATTGGTAAATTATTGTGCTAATCAAGCGCTACACCAACGACGCTACACTGTCGTATTAAATTCGCCATCGTCGTCTTCCGAGGGCTGGCCCGCCCCTTTTAGATCGTACTCCTCTTCCAGAACAACTCGGAGCGTTTTGAGAAGAAGCAACAGTAAAACTTTTACCGCAATGAAGGTTTCCAACCACGAAATGAATCGACCGGTTGAATTAACTGAGATTAAAAAGAGTTGATTGATTAGGACGGAAACATGTCAGATTCGTTTCCCGTTTTTGGATAGTTTAGTTTGTACAGTGACCGCCCCAGTTTGACGCAGGGACGGTAAACAATGTTTCAGGTAGGAAATAAAAGCCGTCGCTCTTCAGTTACAATTTCAAAATCTATGTTCACTATTTTACACATTTTTCGATTGTTCTACAAGTTTCTATGTTGTTTGACCCGGGGGGCGATGATACGACTAGAGCGCTGCCCTAACTTCGAAAACTATTCAACAAGCACCGCATTATGTTAAATGTTGATCACTTCCAATCATCAGCAGTAGAAAGCGAATTTTTATTAGAACTTCATCCTCTAGAGTTATACAAATGAAGCTTTATCAGGAGATGGAGCCGATCGATTACTAGGAATCATCACATGCACATCATCGCGATCTGTTCGGATTTAAACGCTGACGTTCGCATTGAACTCATGGCCCGAGGCGATAGGGATAACGTTAACGTTTTTTCGGACAGGTTTAAGCTAAATATATTTTTATTTTCCTGGACATTTCGATATGTTGTATTCTTTTAAAGAAGAGCTGCAATAAACTAATCAAAAAAACAGCCTTTTGCGACTCTTTCAAACTCTATTTAATGGTAGTGATCATAATGATATATACACTATGTATACAAACCTATCTGCTGAACCGAACACAAATCTATCCGCTGGAATCTTTGAGATCAGGCGCAACATAGCGATTGTTTTGTAATATATGTTGGTGTCCATTGAAAAGCATCATGTATCTTTCAGTCGGAGCGCTTCAGACATAATCAATATCTTTATTATTCGAATCCTGGTAGGTACAGGCTGGAATATCGGCAACAAATTGTCCGTACTGTAGCTGTGAATGTTAACACCATTTGACACTTCATGCTTCCATTTTACCGACGTTGTCGCACTCACCTTAACAATCTCACAGGAACATTTGCCGATCGCAGCGGACCGAAGCCAGGTACATACCTTCCGGATATGATTCCGTGGATAAAATTTCTTCTCCATGAACCTCGAGATGTTAGTTCAACGTTCTAGAAGAGCGAAAATATGTGGTTTGAAGATCAGTAGTATCATCATGTTGGCCTATCTGCTGCTCCGGCTGCTCCATAAGTAGTTATACTTTTACGGTGTAAGTAATTAGGTCGGTTTCGGATTCTTAACTTGTGGCATAGTTACAAAGACGTCCGATACTTTTGCACCGCGAACGTTTAAGGCTCAAGTTACCTCAAGGCTTGGTAGTATGCGTAAGAAAAATTGTGTTCAGCTTTGCCACCAGATTATTCATTCAAACCTTTTCAAAACTCTAAAAGAAGAATATCAGTCGATTTATTAGATCATCAGGATTCAATTCATGCAAAATACCTGCTGGAAAAACCATCGGCTTAGCTGGATGGTGCTTTTGAAAAAGTGGCTGTGATTTTTTGTCACACTACCACACCGAGCGGGGGTACACAACACAACTGCGCAATGAAAAAACCACAGCCACTTTTTCAAAAGCACCATCCAGCTAAGCCGATGGTTTTTCCAGCAGGTATTTTGCATGAATTGAATCGTGATGATCTAATAAATCGACTGATATTCTTCTTTTAGAGTTTTAAAAAGGTTTATATGGATAATCCGGTGGCAAAGCTGAACACAAATTTTCCTACGCACACTACCAAGCGTTCAATTCTAACACATGCTTAAAAAAGGTAACTTGAACCTTAAATTTTTTTTTTTTTTTTAATTTTCACTGGAATGCATTTTGACAATGTCAACAATGAAAAAATACCCAGAAATTCGCCGCACACTGAGAATAAATTCGAAAGCAAATTCGAAAGTTTCTGGTTTCTTATATGTTTATAAGGTGTCAATAAAATTACAATGTTGCTCTATAATTCTACAAGAAGATTATATTTGTATAATATTTTATAATTTATTGGAAGTGTCACGCCCCTTGTTCGAAACCGTTAGATTTTACACAAGTTGAATGCTGAAGATGGTCTGTTCTCTGTGGTAAGCTTATCAACAAGTGAAGCAGAACTGATAGCACTTTGCGCTGCTACGAAAGGAGTGTGGTAACACAACTTCTCAATGAATTGGATGTAAACATAACACCATTCATCATAATGGAAGACAGCTTCCCATGTATCAACAGAGCACAGGAGCCAAGATCACATCATCGGATGAAACACTTAGATATCAAATACCTTTTCATCCGGGATCTCATCAAAAATGGTAGAGAAAAACTACAGTTCATCCCGAGCGTCGATCAACCTGCAGATGGCTTCACTAAGGGATTACCTAAAAATATTCACAGAAGGTTATTCGGTGTATTGAATGTGCAAATTGTGTGGAAGTGTTGAAAAAGAATATTTCGCAGTGATATACGTAAGAAATATTCTTTGTGTATAAACAATTTGCCATTCACGGAACGGTTGTTGACAGTAAGAACTATCATATGGAACGTGCTATAAAAAGCTCTGAGATGTCATCTGACAGAACGTCATGTGAGCCGTGGCCTACACTCAAAAAATAAATCACGTAGCTTCTACGTGAAAACATATGTGAATCTCATCCACCGCACTTTTCACGTAAGTTCTATCGGGTGCTCCGGTAAATTAAAATCATGGTCAATATCTGATTCATCAGGTAAAAGTTATGTGTTTTAAGGATAATTAGCAACAGAAATTCACGTAAATAATACATGAAGCCTGACATAACAACTACATGAAGCCAAACGCAGTAATTATGTGCAACCAAACGTAACAAATATATGAAACCAAACGTGAAAATTACTTGAAGCCGTTCATAGATTGTATTTTCAATAAATTTGCATTCTAAAAAAGAAAAATCTTTATATGTCAATTTTTTTCAATTTATTTGAATCCTTAATTGTGATAACTAAACATAGAATATCCTAATTTTGAATAACACATCCTGTTTTTGAAGATCAGCGAAGCAATGTACATGCGATTCAGTCACTAGATGAAGACATATTTCGGTACAAGTACTTCGGCAACACTAGCAGTGCTTTTTGAATGATTGTCAGCATGATCAGCAGAGGCAATGGTAGATTGTATCTGTAGATGTTTTGTATAATGACAACGTAAAAGTATTTCAATGCCTAGATCGCTACGAACAAGTCATTGTTGACTACGTCCTGGGCCGTACAATACTGGAGCAATTTCTCCTCCCCCGGGAATGTAAGGTCGGCCAGATCGATTTCCAATTTGCCTTGTGTCAAATATATAAACACGTTGGAAATCGAATTCAGTAATGTAATGTGATAATGGAAATAACTTACCATGTATGGTTGACAAACGTTCATCCAA
The DNA here is from genome assembly GCF_030247195.1 of Topomyia yanbarensis. Classification (NCBI taxonomy): domain Eukaryota; kingdom Metazoa; phylum Arthropoda; class Insecta; order Diptera; family Culicidae; genus Topomyia; species Topomyia yanbarensis. The sequence goes on along the minus strand of NC_080672.1, from coordinate 329,612,480 downwards.
CGTTCGAAATACCTATACTCCTGCGACATCTTTGGCATCCGTGTTTCGCGATTTATTTGATCGTCCATCGGAGATGGACCTATTCCCCGGGTAAAAAGACAAGCTTAATTCGAGAAAAAATTGATGCATTCCACTTACCATACAAGAGATATATACATATGGAAAACAACAGATTCGGAATAATTTAAACAGTATCAGATGTTTCAGCCATTTTTTCACACAGGAAATCCACGTGAACTACGTTTCGACGGCCAACATTGCATCACTTAAAGGTTACGTGTGAATCAAATAAATTTTACAAGATTATCAAATGGCGTTCATATGAATCACGTAATGTATGTTGAAATATGGAAAATATTGATTCACGTGACAATTCATGTAGATTTAAAGTGATTTATTTTTTGAGTGTAGTATATGTAAGCCGTGGTCATGTGGCAAAAGCTTCAAGTGGGTAACTTGAGCTTTTGCATATGGACGCCGCGCATGGATGCCTTCTTTACTATAGGCAGAGGGTATGACAGGGTATGGTAGTCAATAAGGGACTGTGATAAACAGTGCATGAAATATCAATCGATATCGAACTATGTTAGCATTATATAACTTGACGAACAAGAATCAAATAAAGTTATCTCAAACCTACCTACAGAAATACTTCGATTTTTCTTACGGTATTATCAACACGAACGTCAAACAATCGTCAACGAGAAAGATCGCAACCGTAAGTAATGCCAGTTAAAAATCTAAGAAATTTCCAGTTAAAAATCCAAAGCTTAGAAAATAATAAAGAAGAATTAGCCATAGTTTTAATAGAGAAAAATACAATGTAACCCTAGTATCAGAGAGTTGGAGTAAAAGTAAATTAGAGAGTAGCAAATACTGAGTGCCAGGGTTTTCCACATTGCTCGATTTGAGGGATGACGGATACGGAGGTGCTGGTATCTTAATAGTCAGGAAATTGAGATCGAAACAGATCAGACTGCCGTACTCCCTGAAAATCCAAGCTGTTGCACGATTGATATTAGCCCATAACGTCGCAGTGATGCTGGTCTATGTAACGCTTAATGTTTCCCGCTTCGTACTTAGACAACACGTAGAACTACTGTTCCAAGAGGTCCGAGAACACAGAAAGGTGCTTGTGGGTGGTGATTTTAATGTTCATCACTTCACATGGGACCCCCAGCATAGAGATAACAAAGGAGCAGCTCTATTTGACCTGATCAACGATGAAGCGCTCAGACGACTGAACGAAGGACAGGCGACATTCGTGCCAGCGAAACTCAACAAGGCTCCTTCCTCAATAGATCTTGTGCTGGTAACCCCAGCACTTTCCCCGGTAGCCAGAATGGGGGTTTTAGACTTCGGGATCGGCAGTCGCCATCTTGCAATCGAAACCGTCATTCAGCAGACCCACCCAGTTAAACTCATTCCGGAACCGGTTCGGATTTCTGAATGGAGTCATGGATTCCAAATCAAATGCAACAACCGATTCCGACTCAGAATCGGTTGTTGCATTTGATTTGGAATCCATACTCCATTCAGGATTCCTAATCAAATTCCGAATGGTTTGACCGGGCAGCAGCAACTTACGTTTTTTGTCAATAAAACCAAAGTGGCGCAAGCCATGAGCAAAATCAGCAGGTACGACGTCGGCAGTTATTTAGAACTTCAGGTGCAAAAGAAAAAAATAATGAAAAATGCCAAACAACGGAAAAAATTTGCTCAAAAATTCTGGTGGGGCGAGAAGATGGAATTGGCCTGGCAGGAGAAAAAGAAAGCAAGACAACAATTCAACTGCAGCGGTGATTTGGAATCACTTAACAACCTTATGAAAAAAGAAGCAATCTTCAAGAAGAAGAAAGATGAATCTTCGCGGAAAAAATTCGAAGAATTCGTAGAAAGTTTCGACATCCGAACCCCTGTCAAGGCAATCTGGGATAAACTAAGAAAACTCACCGGAATGAAGAAATCCAGAGAGCAGGTTCATGACGATCATGAGATGGCACTAGTTTTCCTAAATAAATATTTCCCAGCAGCGGCCAACATTGATTCCTCCCCTTCGAACCTATCCAGCTACGACATACTAACACCCACGTTTTGGAACCTCCTTTTGGGCAACAACGCTAAATGGGGAACTGTGACCAAAAAAGCAGACGAACTTCAGGATGCTAAAACAACTGTCATTATCGCTGATACACGGGAAATACCAAGGCCCCCAAATTATTGTATATACACAGATGCTTCAAGTGATCAACAAGAGAGTGGCAGAGGTATCTATCACGAGTTAGGCAAACTAAAACCACAGACAAACAGACGTAACAGCTCGAAGAAAATTTAAAAAAAATCATCGCTCACGGTATACTAGCGACATCTGTTGAACACATTGCACAAAATATGATTCTGGCAACCATGGGACATTTTTTTTCAACCGAAGTACTGGCAACAATGCCCACATCACTTGTCAACTGCAAGATAGTAGATGAAAGGTAGGGGCATTGTTGCAGTTGCTAAATTCGAAGAGCGAAATAAAAAAATCGCCTGTCACGTACTTCAATTTTTCATGGCATAATTATTGCACTTGACCAATTTAAAGAATGCAGAACTACGACTGCATTTTTAAAACCCAACACAACCATTTATTGCTACGGGAACTTAAGCAACGCCAAAATTGTTTTTCTTTTCGTGTGAAGAAATCAATTTTTGTCATCAATTCGTCGTATGATTGATTTTTGTCTCTATTTACTCTTTTTTGTCGTCGCTCTTTTGGAATCCCGGAGACATCAGGTACTCTTAATTTTATTTAGTCTATTTTTAAAGAGTCGGCTGTGCTATCGAGGTCATCATTGGATCAAGATCAAGGAGACACAACCCCTAAAATTTCCTTGTCAATATCAGGATCAATTCGCATCAACGATTTCATTTTTAACGTTTTCCATAAGTGAAAACTCATCATGTAGGCTATGGGAGAATTTATTTTTTTTAAATTCTAAACGGATGATTAGCCACGATGATTCTTCATACGAGTACATGGACTAACTTTCCCTTTCAACGAAATCTTTGCTTCTGTCTTGAGTGCAAAGTATGTTCGATATGTTGGTTTTCTACGGAACTGTATCCTGACGCAATCTAAATATGTAGTGATTATCATTCATAATCAGCGATGCCAGATTTACAGACATGTCTGTATTTTACAGACTTTTGATGGTCTCCTACAGACGTAATCAGAAATCTACAGACTTTTAGAAGAGTAATAGTGTTTAACAAAATTGCACTTGAATAATTTTATCCGAATACGAGTGATTCCTTCACAATAGTTTACAAATTTCAAGCTACTTTTAAAGTAATAACGTAGTGTAAATAAAGTTTAAACAACCATCTACAGACTTTTACAGACATTTTCATTATTCTTCTACAGACATTTCACAAAAACATGTGGCAACGCTGTTCATAATAATCCCACAACTTGATAGTTTACCTTCTGTTGGGTTGCGACGGATCATTAAATATATCTAGATTGAATATGGTCTAAGCGTATCTTCAATTTTCGTAACTTCTGCACACCGCCAAAGTTGAATTTCTCCGTCAGTGTCCGGGGACCAACAAATTCGAATCCATTGCATACATCCGGTTAGATTTGTTACACCGAATCAGTTAAATTGGCAAGATCCTAAAATGAATCTGCTCACCGATCAGCATTGTGCAGGAGCTTGAGCATGAGCTTGTGCGACCACCCCTGGCTGCTACTCCGTTATCGATCTGGACTAGCTGAAGTTGCACAGAGAATAAGTAGATAATTATGGTTGGGAATAGCGAAACATCTTTCAATGTGCAACTCCTGGTAATCCTAAAGTATTGATCAATACTGGCGCCGACCAGGCCCGAACGTAGATCGCGGAAGGAAAGGGAAGGAATAATTAGTCCGATAATTGCTTTTGCTAGAGGCCGTATATACTATTGCGCACTCTACAAGTATCACAGGAGGAGGGTATTTTTGTTAGTAAGAGTATAGAAGTTGGAACACTTCTTTTTTACCGACGCCAGAGAGGTGACTTCACTATCTGGACTAGAGATCGATCCACCAAACTCATAGACCGGGGTCCAACGGCTTTACTTCCCTTCCGAAGGAAGACGTGACCACAGATTTTTTCACTTTAGAAAAATCTCAAAGACCTCGGCTGGAATTGAACCCAGGCAAAATGGAATGAGTAGCCGTAACGCTTACCACTCAACCACCGGCGCCGTCTGCTCACCGATCAGCATTGTGCAGGAAACTACGAAATGGTTTTGAACAATTCTTACCTTGAACACTTCGACAGGAATACATTTCACATTTCTGGACCATTTTGTTTGTTTTGGTTTTCATAAAATGAAAATGGCGGTTATGTTTTCGGGCAAGATTATGCAGGATGTCACATCGTTCCAACTATACGTACTGTTGCCATATTTCATCGATAAAACCGATAAAACAAACGGATATGAAGAAAAAATATAAACAAATAACGTAGTGGGCAAAGGTTTTGATTCGGTTCAGTCATAATTGTTTTTATCGCTAGTTTTCAGATTAAAAAGTGTCCCTAAGTGTTCGAATCGGAAGATCGATGGTGAAGTTCGGCCTTTTCTCTCCTTTCATCGTGCGCCAAAGAATCAGGATGCTCGTTCCAATCTTTATGTTTACTTATTAATATTATTATTATATTTTATGGGTCGTGGAAGCCATGTTCAATTTGACATGTATATAACAAATACACTCAAAAGTGACGAATGTTCCCAACTTTCTTTCCCTTCATCTTAGTTTTCGGGTGCTTGTGGTAACGAAGTGACACATTATGGCTATGTGTCAAAATCGCTTCACAAGCGCCACGCTCGGTGAGATGGCGCATTTTACATAATTTAAATCGACCGTTTTTTCTGTGGGCGATGAAAATTCTTCTCGTGTTACGTCTGTTTGTCTGTGCTAAAACTAAGCCTGAAACTGACGAACTCTGTATCATGTCGGCTAAAATCGAAGCTATTTGTGTGGCATTACAGTACATCAACCGCAACAGGGGAGCTTGGGTTGCTTATATATCCTTCCGGTAATCATATCGTATAGTAGATACACTTAATATGTGTATCTACAAATGCGATATGTTTCCTGGTGCAGAAAGTGCACTAATTACCTGGCAATCTTCTTTCATTTGATTGTCTGCTCAGAAAATCATTTTCCGTACCCAAATATCACATGTGACGCCAGTGATAAATGGAGAAAACCACGAGAATGGTGGAAGAGCAGTGGGTACAAGGCCAAGTGCTTCCCGGGTGATACTAAAATGATAAGCAAAGGGAAAAGTAAGGGTTATGTTCGTGGTCTGTAAGGAGAGCATTTCGCATTTATTTTAATTTTTTTTGTCTTTTCATTTATTTCTCTTGCTACAATATATGCAACTCGGTGCAAGAGAACGTGACGGCCAAGGAAACGGAAAGCCAATAGTCCAAACAGATCAGGAACCAGGAAGGAGGACTACGAACAAGGAAACAAACAACAGATGAGAAATTGTCTACGTATTTATTATAACTACGATACTAATCACAATTGTTTTGCTTTTCTTGTCTCGTTTCAGCAATCCAAAATCTCTACTATCTCTTCATTTTCTGCCTCCGACTATCATCTATGTAATGTATCTGAAACTTGTAGGACTGGTTAACAGCCGGCGCCTGCTTGTGGAAGAAGCTGGTGTGCTATACGGACTAGCACATACGAACAGTTAGGCTTTGTAGGTCCTCATCTTGACAGAGTCTAGATGGGCGGATAAACGTCTTCCAGGGTGTGGACTGAGAAATGACAATTACAGTACATCAATCGCAACAGTATAACCAACGCGGTAATAATGATCGATTCCTGATTTGGTTATGAATACATACGGAACCAGATAAACAAGGACGTAAGGGACAAAGCTATCGACAAACTTCTGAAAATGGCCGCCATCACGACGACATCAATACAATGGATTCCAGAACATGCAGGAGTACCAGGTAACGAGATAGCTGATCAACTTCCAAAGCTGCACTGCAGGGAGACAACGTTTTTATGAACAAGATACTACTGCACGATGCGATTGCCTTCTTCGACCGACTCTGCGAGAAACGCGCCCAACAATGGTACCTGGAGTACACGTCTGAATAAGGCAAAGGTCGTAAATACTTCGTGATACAAAACACGATCCTCAACAAACCCTGGAACTCCAAACTAAATCTCGATAACATAGGAGTTCACACTCCCAATCGGCTCCTCTCAGGGCACGACTTTTCACGCTATACAAAATGAAACTGGTAGACGATTGCATCTGTGATTGATAACGCCGAAAATATAGTTTTATTCTGTGTAAAAAAATACCGCGACGAGAAACAAACTCGGACTAGATCACAACTGCAACATTTGCCAAGAATGGAATCAAAAAGAAACAGTTCTACTCCGCAATGTAGTCGCCTTTCTGAAAGAAATCAAAGGTTTTATTCAAATATCAACAAGAGCTACGACACGACACGAAAATTAAAATAAAACCAATAAATGGAACTTGACAGTATAACACCCTGCACAAAAAGTCAATTGACTATAAACAATAATCGCTTGCGTTATAGCCATGCTGCTGTGCTATCCCTAATGCTCTGACATTTGAATAGAGCAGCCAGAAAGAAGAAGATCATAGACATCACACTTTTTGAGACACACATGCACAAAACTTAATCGTCCTCCTGAAGATCGGTGTTTAATTGGCAGATAGTCGCCATTTCGTACGAATTTGCAAAGTTTGCCTCGCGGGACGGACCGATATCCACCAAGGCATAGGTTGCAGTCATGAAAAAAAGTAGATTCGCTAAGTGTAAAATAGCGAATTTTTCAACTTTTCAGGAAAGAATTTTTAATCAAAGTGCAGTTTAGGAAATTTTAAATGCAAGGAAGGGGTCTGTCAACATTGCAAAATGACAAATGCTGCCTCCTATCAGGAAAGAGTATTTAATTAAGTAAAGCCAATCAATAGGCCGTTGAAAATTGACAATTTCTGACATTTCAATTGCGCAAGAGAGTCTTTGTATCAAAATGATTTTTTTTACTTTTCATGAAAATTCTTTTAATGAGAAGATAACCATTCACATGAAAAAATCGCAAAAAAATGACAATTTTGATATTGTTGTCTCAGAATCGAACAATGTTTCTTACCAAACTGTATATGACCGCATACTGTTCGAAAGGTTTAGTTTTCTTCATTCAAAAAATGTTGCAAAACCGAAAATCGGCTGAAAATGACAACGTATCTAATTTTGTTGTGGCAAAGGTCCCAAAAAATGTTTTTTTGCATCAAAATTTCGTGTGTACATTACTTTGTATCGCATTTGCTATACTAGTTCATTTAAAAAGTTTAAAATCACTGTGACACAGTGTAATCTACAAAAAGTTAACAAACTCTAAATAGTTGAAACATTTTACCATTTTAACTATTGCTTTTCAACGGACAATAACTTAACTCTTTTAACGAATAAAAAAACCTCCTCGAAATATTGAAAAACTTCTACTGGGCACATTGACAGCCCCCTTGTGCATTTAAAATGTCCAACAGTATTCATTGTTGAATACCATAGCCAAATAGCTGTCAATAAAAAAATTGATTTTTTTTGCACGGTTTCTCAAAATAACACGGATATTTTTTCCACGGTTTCTCCAAATAGCACGGATTTTTTTACACCGTTTCTCGAAATAACACGGATTTTTTTACTCGGTTTTTTTGCACGGAACGCATCCCCCGGTGCAAAAAAAACTTTGGTGTACATTCGGAACCAGATAAACAAGGACGTAAAGGGCGAACGCGAAATTATTGCGACACCGAAAATGTCATGCCAATTTTCTTATAATGTTTAAAATCAAACCAAAATTTTAGAGTAGTTTTATACATATATTTACTTAAAAAATCAAAAGAAAACTTAATCGATGGAGCCTTGAGTGTAAAAATGACGGCATTTTCGCTTGATGCCCTCCATCAAGGTCTTTACAGTGTCATCCGGTACCAGTTTCTCAGTTTTTTTCCATTTTCTTAACATGTCCTTCTCGTCTTTGGCTGTCTTCTTGCTCTTCCGAAGTTCCCGTTTCATCATTGCCCAGTACTGCTCCACCGGGCGCAGCTCCGGACAGTTTGGCGGATTCATGTCCTTTGGAACAAAATGGACAGAATTGACCTCATACCACTCCAGGACACTTTTAGAATAGTGGCATGATGCCAAATCTGGCCAAAATAGCGGAGCTTCGTCGTGCTGTTACAAGAACGGCAAAAGGCGCTTCTTGAGGCACTCAGATTTGTAGATCTCGCCATTTACTGTGCCCTTTGTCACGAAAGGCTCACTCCTCAGTTCGCAAGAGCAGATGGCCTGCCAAATGAGATATTTGGAGGCGAACTTCGACATTTTCTTCTTCTTAAATTTGTCGTCCACATAGAATTTGCTCTTGCCGGTAAAAAACTCCAACCCTAGAATTTGCTTAAAATCGGCTTTTATATACGTTTCGTTGTCCATCACACAGCAGCCATATTTTGTCAGCATCTTCTTGTAGAGCTTCCGTGCCCGAGTTTTAGCCGTCGATTGTTGCCGCTCATCGCGGTTTGGGAAGTTCTGTACCTTGTATGTATGTAGTCCAGCTCAGAAGAGTTCTTTGCATTCTGGACGTAGCTCTGCGACATGCCGATCTTTTTAGCCAAATCACGGCTTGAGACGTTGGGATTTGCTTTAATAATCCGCTTCACCTTTCCCTCCGTCTTTTTGTTCTCCGGTCCTGGTTTTGTTCCAGCTCCTTTGCCGTGGTCCAACGTCAACCGCTCCTGGAACCGCTTCAACACTCTGGAGACGGTTGAATGGTGAATGTTCAACATTTTTCCCAACTGCCGGTGCAACAGGTCAGGAAATTCCAGGTGTTTGGAAAGAATTTGTTCTCTCGACTCGCGTTGGTTCACCTCCATTTTCGTTGAATCGAAAAACACGACTTCTAGTTTGACAGCATGTAAACAATACACATCAATGAGAAAGTGAGCAAAATTTGGTTGATTTTTACCCAATGGTAAAAAAGTTATGCCCTGTTGAATGTGTCGCAATAATTTCGTGTTCGCCCTTTAAGGGACAAAGCTATCGACAAACTTCTGAAAATGGCCGCCATCACGACGACATCAATACAATGGATTCCAGGACATGCAGGAGTACCAGGTAACGAGATAGCTGATCAACTTCCAAAGCAGCACTGCACGGAGACAACGTTTTTATGAACAAGATACTACTGCACGATGCGATTGCCTTCTTCGACCGACTCTGCGAGGAACGCGCCCAACAATGGTACCTGGAACACACGTTTGAATAATGCAAAGGTCGAAAATACTTCGGGATACAAAACACGATCCCTAATAAACCCTGGAACCCTAAACTAACAGCCTTATTCTGCGCGGCGTGTGACGTGAGGTGACTAAACTCACCTCACTTTACGTGACTTTTTTCACCCGATTCTGAGTGTCGACTCGAGTAAGGTGAGATTCCCCATTGCGGTTAAATGGGCGTCTGGCGTCACCCGAAGTGACTCTTCAGAATTGGGTGAGAAAAGTCACTTAGAGTGAGATGAGATTAGTCGTCTCACGTCACACGCCGCGCAGAATAGGGCCGTAAATCTCGATAACATAGGAGTTCACACTCCCAATCGGCTCCTCTCAAGGCACGACTTTTCACGCTTCTGGCTATACAAAATGAAACTGGTAGACGATTGCATCTGTGATCGATAACGCCGAAAATATAGTTTTCTTGTGAGTAAAAAATGCCGTGACGAGAAACAAACTCAGACTAGATCACAACTGCAACATTTACCAAGAATGGAATCAAAAAGAAACAGTTCTACTCCGCAATGTAGTCGCTATTCTGAAAGAAATCAAAGGTTTTATTCAAAAATCAACAAGAGCTACGACACGACTTCAGTGGATCAAAGACATTTAAATAAAACGAACTTGACAGCATAACACCCTGCACAAAAAGTCAGTTGACTATAAACAATAATCGCTTGCGTTATAGCTATGCTGCTGTGCTATCCCTAATGCTTTGACATTTGAATAGATCAGCCAGAAAGAAGATCTATCCTCGCGCACTAGCAATCGGAATGAGGATCTTTATACGAAATAACACATCGTGTATACATCGTGGTTAAAATATATTGAAATTCGATTTATTTATTATTTGCCCTCTGTAAATATTAAAAACCCCACGGCTCAGATAAGCTAATGCATTGAGACCCATAAACCAAATATAAAAAAAATTCTGTTTCCAGAAACCATTTTATAAATGCCAATTACCAATACCAATTGCAATACATTTTCTGAAGGGTCTAGTATGCAAAATATTCAGGCTTAGCCGCAAAACTGTGGGTCAGTGGGACATTCAACATCCCAGATGATCTGTTTCTTTCACTTAGTGAAATATTCTACACGTTTCAATTAAACTACAATATATTTGTTTAGCCTTCACTTTCACACTTTGCCTAAGTAAAGTCTTTTCAATTGCATCGCTTTATTTATTGTGTGGACATATTCACTAGTTGATACTTTAATTATATGATAAGAACGTAATAAACTAAACATTCTTAATCGATTTATCTGTAATTTGCTGTTCTGCTACTGTCTCTCTTTGACGGGTGTGTACGTATGCACGTGTATGTTTGGATAGTTAGAAATACAGTCTATGTTTGCAAATGATAGTTTAGTACTGGGAACTTACATTATAACTTTTCTTCAATTGTCCATTTCTACGTCTTCAAATCTCAAAATTGTACTTTTTGAATTAAAAATAAAACAAAAGCGTTTGAGCTACCACACGATTTAAAAATATGTCTGTTCTAATAATCTGAACCCCTCTTAAAAGACAATTTACCTAATCAGTATTTATACAATTGAGCTGAACTATAAACAATTAAATCTCAATCGAAACGGGTGGAAACACTGCTGATCGAAAACTAGTAAATAATTTCTGGTGGATGATAGATTTGTTCTTTCGTTAGAATTGATGCCTAGAAACAACGAATTAAAAGCGATGCCATTTTTCAAAACTCATACTCTTGCTGCTGGTTGACATCGAAGTACCACGTGTCATTGCTCAGAATGGGAAACCCGGGCTGCTGTTGCTGTTGTTGTTGTTGTTGCTGCTGCTGTTGTTGCTGTTGCTGCTGATCTTCTGAATCTTCTAGCAAACTAGAAGCAGGATGAGGTGGCGGCGGAGGCGACGATAACGACGAAGTGGACGACGTTGATGAGCTCGATCCGGAATCGATAGTTGATCCGGTGGCAGTCATTTCCGGTGCCCCGGCAGCGATCGAGTCATCCTCCGGACTCTGGTAGCCATCGGTGTGACCTCGTACGTCCCGATCCGGGTCGGTGCGCAGTTTGGCGAGGGTTTGCTCTATGGCGTTTGTGTCTGGAGAGGTGGATGAGAAGCTCGCTGGAAAGAGTATAGAATGTGGTTTAATTATGTTTAGTTCGAAAAACTGTTTTCATGTGACTTCATCAGCTTTAGACTCGATAACATGCGATGATGAAATGAACAAAATATTGAAAAGGATTCCATCTCGTAAAATTAAGGAAGCAATTTTTTGAAAAGTTTTTATCGAACGTTTAAATTTTTTTTGTTGATTTTTTGAACGATTGCAAACACACACTCTCTGGAACTCTTTTAAAGAATTCCGATTCGAAAAATAAGAAAAATCTTGAATAGTTCCCTAGTTAAAGTTCTAAAAATATTCTCTATTTTCTAGATGTATAAGATTACACGCTTCATTCGATAACTTACCGTGTGGAAGCACGATATCTTTGATACACTTGCCCAGTTGTATTCTCACGTTAGGTACGGTATCGCTCACTAGGGCCAGAATGTTGTGAAGCACATGTTTGCGGAACGTTTCCACTTCTACGCTACCAGTTTCCAGCTGGAAGTGTTACGATTAGAAAAAAATCAATCACAAAAAGTATTCCATTCTTACCATTTTCCCAGCAGTAATTATGTACGTTTGTCGACGACGCCAGTTGGTACTGTTGGCAAAATTTTCGGTGAAGAATTTGAACACTGAACCATTGTTCTGAAAGGCTTGGGCGCACTCAACAAACTGCGTAGAGGGGAAAAATTTTGATTAGTAAAAAACAAATAATGCCTCAAAGCATCCCAACGTACCGCATCAACTCCCGCTTTCCGCACAAAATCGTACTTATCGATCATCAGTCGCATTGCCAGCCCGGTCAGGTACAGCAGGCAGTTCTCCTTTCGAATTTTGTTGTGCATCTGCACCAGCTGAACAATCTGGCGGGCGATTGCTTCCCGGAAGCGCCAATTCATCATGTTCAACGGCGGTTGCAAACACAAGCTGAGCTGGTCCATCAGCGTTTCGTGTTCGCTGCCATCGATAACCTTGAGGAATTCGGCCAATGTGTTCACCACTTCGATTTTGATTTCGTCCGAATCCATCAGGAATTCGGTGTATGGTGCAACCAAATCGCGAGTAGCATGCTCGCGACCAATGATCAGCGCAACTTTGCTAATAGAGGCGGCCATCGTTCGACGGACCGTGTTCTGGATGTCGTTACACAGAGCAAAGAAGTGACTGCTCAGAATAGGCCAGAATCTAAATTGAAAGAAAGGTAAAAATTATATGTACATTACAAAATTGTATAATTTAAACTAACTTTTCACCGAAGGTCAACACTATTGCCGGGAAGTTGAACGCGCATTCCAAGCACAGTTCCTTGTTGATGTTTTTCATGTGTACAAAGTCTTCCAGCATATTCCATTCAACCTCCTCGTTCTGCCACTTGATGATGTCCTTCAGTCGTTCACCTTCCTTACCGATGGCCAGTGCACCTACTCCAACGGTTACAGCTTCCAGGTGCTGATGGAAAGAACCTACACTGCCAGCCGATTGCGAGTGCTTTTGTTGTTGCTGCTGCAGATCGGAACAGTAGCGTTCCACGTCGGTATCCAGTTTATCCGATTCCGAGTTGTTATTAATACTGCCGTATGATGAATCGCTATCATTGGCGGGATCATTTTCTTGAGCAACTGTTGTCCTTGCTACTGCAGCCGTAGTTGCAGCAGCTGAAGCCTCGGAGGTTAGTTTGGAATTGTTATTCTTATTGTCCTCCTGGGACTCTAGTTCGGTTCTTGCAATGGGGGCTACTGCAGAAGCGATAGGAGTGGAAGCACTAGAGGCGTTATTATTGCTTATGTCAGATTTTTTATTGCTATCGCCGGTCGTATCGTCATCGATAAAATCGAGATCAAGTGGCAGTTCTGGACTAATGTACCAAAATTGGTGCGAGTTAAAACTTGGATCAACAGATTCGTCATCCGAGTGAGGCTCATCAAATCGCGAGCTCTGTTCGGACGATTTCTTCGTTCCTTCATCTTCAGGCACTCGTTGGTTGTTGTTGTTACTGCTATTACTGGTACTGCTAATGTTGCCACTGTAAGCAGCAGCTCCCCCTCCACCATCACCACCAGCACCCAGCGCATCCAGTTCATTCATCTTCATTCTGATAGCCAACATTGAATAGTCATCATCGTCAGGACCCCACCCACCATGATAGTCATCGGATTCACTGCCGCGACCAGTTCCGCTACTTCCCTGCTTTGCGAAGGCGTCCGTAAAGTTATTCTTCAGTGGCCAGCAGTACCGCAAGAAGCGATTTAAAGGGTTCTTTTCGTCGTAATTGCGACCTCCTCGATGCAGCTGAACCGGTGGAGGAGCACATAGCGAACTCGACGAAAGTGACTTCCTAACGTAGTACTTGTAGGAAAAATCGGAAATTTTAGAAATGCCCCCATCATCCGAATTCGACCCGGTAGACAATCTCTGCGATCTCCGATCGGCGTACACTATTGAGTAAAGGTACACCTCGACGTTGATCATGTCGTCACCACGGGCCTTCCAGGGTTCTTCGTTTGACTTGACCAGGGACAGCAAGGCGTAGCGTTGGATCGAGTCGCGAAAGCGCTTTTCGTAGCTTTCAAAATTCTTTACGAGTACATCGGCCGACGGTTGATTTCCGTAGGTGACGCGGCGCATGTCCAGTTGGTTGAAGGATTGCTGGTCGGCCGCATTCGTCACCATTAGTTCCAGGTTGCTGTTGTAGGCTAGACCGAGGACGCGAAGTTGAGCGAAGGTGGTTAGAAATTGGCCCAGGTTCTGCGAAATTACATAGAAAATGAAGGATTGGGAAATGTTTTAATGGTTAGATAACATTTCGCTACAAAGCTGTGCCGTGTCAAACTGTCGTAAGAGTAGTTCAGAAATGGTTGATTTTTATTTGCTTAGGAAGCGACATTTCATTTATTCCAAAAACCAGAATGTACTGTGTCATGCCAAAAATAAGAATGCGTCTGATCACAGTGTATAGTACATCTCAGTCGACTACATCAACGTAAAACATGTTTTACGTTCATTACGTTCATTACGAACGATGCAGTCGGTCGTGACGTACAGTCTATTTCGCGCAAAATAGGTATCTGGATGCAAATTCGATCTAACACTTGCATTTTTTTTATTTTAATTTTTGTAGCTGCACCAACAGATCCCTTGGTTCCAATGGTGGTTCTTAACCTAGTTACACAAGAACTTTTCCTTAATCATATTTCGTAGAAGTCTAATACTGGGGCAACTTTATTGAAAACCCGCTGAAGTCCGGTAACTGCGCTATGACGACGACCGTAGTTGGTTCTCCTGAAAGGTGGTCGCAGGAGAGTTATTACGTAGTTTTCGAATACAGACTTAAAGAATCAGGCGTTCGAGAATGGTAGAGTAATCCACTATGGTAGACAGTTAGTCCGAGAAGAACAGGGCTCTCCTAGCTCGGCAGTTGAAATCTGTTTCACTATGGAAGATGTCGAAGAGCAAAGTATATGAACCGGCGTTGGATAGTTTCGATTCTGTCAACGCCGTTCTGGTAGAACGGATTCCAAACAATAGCTGTATTCTAGTGTTGAGCGAATCAACGGGCTATAGAGCGAGTTCAGACAGTATACGTCCCTGAAGTTTTTCGCTATTCGGAAGATGAGCCCAAGCTGTCTTGATGCCTTATCCACGATGTATGAAGTATGTGGTTTGAATGTTAGTGCCGAACCAATGATGACTCCGATATTCTTGACGCGAGGGTGCCTTAGAATGCTCGGGCCGAACAAATGGTAGTTAAATTGAATCGGCTGATGTTTCCGCATGAACGTGACGATTGAGCAATTTACTCGGATTCAAAACCATTCTGTTTAAATCACACCACGTACCAAGCCTCTCTAGTTCACTTTGAAGAAATTCGGCATAGGTTTTATCCCGTATTTGTCGAAAAAATTTCTGGTCATCTACGTCTTGAAAGGCGGGTTCCTTGTAATTTGATATTGACGTCATTAAAGTAGAGGAGAAATATTACTGGGCCGAGATGACTTCCTTATGGGAAACCGAATGAAGCAAGCAATGGTGCAGATAGGCAAAGCTGATTTGGAGTTGCTTTCCATTGAGGTATGAACGAAACCAGCAAAGAAGTTGTCCATGAATACCAAGTTTGTCCAGCTTTGCTATTGCGATGTCATGGTTGATTTTGTCGAGGGCCGTAGATAGATCCATGTAAATAGTATCGGTTTGCAATCCTTCAGCAAATCGAATCCATATGTTGTGAAAGAGAGCAGGTTGGTCGTTGTCGATCGTCTGCAGTGTAGTGTTAGCAAGAAAATATGCTTCAAAACAACCAGCTCGAATAGTTTTTGATACGGCACTCAAGCACGAGTTTCCCCGATAATTATTAATATTCGATTTGTAGTTCCTCTCTATGAACTGGAAGCATGTGGGCTGCTGGGAATATACCAACGTAACCTACTAGAGCTAAAAATAAACAACGAGAGAGATCTGCCTGAGAGGGGCGGTGACGATTTGCTTATAGGTGACATTGTGGGGTCAATGGGTTTATCGGTAGATGTTAGGACTTTGGCGGTGATCACGACTGTTGGAAATCTGTAATGACATCATCACAGTTCGTCGATGAGGGAGTGGTTAACGCACCCAACTAGATACTGGAAGATCGCAGGATCGATTTCTGCTTGAAGACATATTTTGCTCAGTGTTCTCAATAAAAAGGTGAATTGTCACCGTTCCGGTCATTCGTTTTCTGTCTATTTTCCATTGGACACGTTCCCAAAAAGCATGACTCACGTCAAGACAAGGATTATATGAACATTCCAGTAGTAAGTGATAGCACGAAGACTCGCCCAAGTGGTCCAAGAAGCACGCTGATGCATTTTTTACAAAATTCGAGGGAACGCCACCTGGGTTCGGTGAACTTAGATGCTTTCAGCCTGGAATTTGCTGCAAAAATGGCAGCTTTATCGACGCAAATTCGGTTGATGATTCGTCCTAGAGAAGGAGTGAGCTTTGGCGACGGCATCGACTTGTTGTACTGGAAGGCTCTCGCGGGAAAACAACGCATGAAAATTTGTCGAAGAAGTGCCTAAAACTTTATTGAATGGCATACAAGATGGTTAACTGGTTTCTTTTCACAGATCGTTCACATACTTCCAGGACGACTTGAGCTTAGTTGTCAGTTGACGCTCGACGTTTCACTGGTTTCTGAAAAAGGCGCGTCTGCTTTGCTGTTTGTATTCGTGGCTCAGTTGAAAGTAGTGGTTTCGTAATGTGTTTTATGTTTCGAGAATTTTTTAAGTGCAGTTCGTTGGCAGTTTTTAATCGTCTAAGGACGGTTAATTGTTAGGGAGGTAGTTAGGAATGTTAGTCGTCATTTTTAAGATTTTCGCCTCAGTTCATATTCAACAGCGTGCTAACGATGCTGTCGTAGTCAGCATTTTAACATCGTAGATGATAGAGCTTGTGGCGTCTTTAAAGTTCACTTCTAGGTTACCAACGAATACAAGTAGTAGTGAAGGATGATGACGCACATGCTGGACTAAAGGAGTCGGAGCAGTACAACATTACGAAGCGTAGTCCCGGACACTTACCAAGCAGAGGTCCAATGTACGTCCATTCTCATTGATGACATTATTGATTTGCCACAGAGTTGCGCTGCTGTAACTGTCCAGAATACAACTGACATTGTTGATAAGCGTAGATTTTTCGATATTCAATCATAGAAATCCATTACTTGCCTGACACCACGTCAAGCCAGGTAAGTTGACGTCGCCAGACGAGGCGGCGATCGAGGTGATGAAAGAGAAACGGAGGAAAGATTTACATCGATCAGGCTGGCATCACGAATTCTGCTGGTGAAAAATACTCGATAAACAGGATCAGTCTGCGATCAACAAGTTCCACTGACAGCCACACTTGCTCGAAGCTCGCCCACCGCAGTCATCGTTGATCACTCGGGCTATTATACCATAGCGAACGGCGATAAGCACACCACCACCTGATGACTTGTAGCTGTTGAGGGCGTTGCGGTCACATCGGTAGACATCGAACGTTGAACCTAACACCTGGCTAAACAGTGCACGATCGTTGATATCTGGTCCCAAGATGCTGGAGCAAAAGGAAAATTACTGGGAGCGAATAATACATCAGCGCTGGGAGTGTTCGGATCAGACGTATACTTGTCATTTGTGGTGGGCTGGAAGACCCTTCCACCCATCCCACACACAGGACCGGGACTTTTAGGTGGATAGATGGGCAAAACATTTATCGATCAAAGGTTTGTTAGTTTGAAACCTCGGCTATATGTTGGTGCCATAAATTTGCACCACTCCATCGCAGCGCTAAGCGACGATTTGCAGAATTCTTCATTTTTCCATCCTTTTACAATTTAGGGGTAATTCGGACTTCCCTATGGGGCAATTCAGACTGTCATTTTTTTACAATGGAATTAAGTATGTTTACCTATGATATATTTATTGGAGAAACTCTTTAATAAAAAAAAATGCGTTACAAAAACTTAATCTAGTTAATCACAGCTGTCAATTGGCGCATCGCAGTCTTACGATTTTCTGAGAAATCGAGGAAGTTCTAATCACCCCCACGGTCTTAATAGCCCCGGGAACCCCTACATTTAATGTAAACAACATTGCGACGTATTTTTCTCTGTGATAATAAGAAGAGTTGTAACGTTACGAAATTTATTCTAAATAAGCACAACGGAGTGATAGAAAAAATAACCCACATCGGCCCACCTCTTCTAAGTCGATTCCTAGTGCCACTACGAGTATCTGCTCCAAATTTAAGCTGAATCGGACAAGTCTAGCTACCAGATCAACGGTTTTAAACGATGTATGGGATTTTTCGACAATTTACACGGAGAAAATTGCCTAGCCCAGTCTTTTTATTACTAGAGGGCACTGTATCAGGTCATCGCTGTAAGTGAAAATAAGAAAGATAATTTAATTGTCTACAACTTTGTGGAAGACTGGAAGTCAATCCAGCTTTGTTAGGAAAAGTTATTAAACTTTGCATGTTTGCAAGTTTTGCATGAGATCGGACACCGCATAGTTTTTTTTTACTTTCAATTATAGAGGTTTTAACCTTATTAAATTCGCCTCTTCGGGTTAGAAAAATCTCTTATGAAAAATTTCTAACCCTATGTGCGGGGTCGGGACACGAACCCAGGTGCGCTGCGTACAAGGCAATCGATTTACCAACTACGCTACGCCCACCCACCGCATAGTGGATGGGATTCCCATGTTTTTTTTTTAAATTTTGCGAAATAATGGTTAGGTTTAAATGAACAGTATATTTGGAAGAAATTTAGTATATAATATGAGTCATGTTTAGATTAGAAAAGTCCAGTTCTATATTTCAAGTAATTGGAATTACTGCCTTCTGCACATGTCTATATTCTTTGTCTATTTATTAAAAAAGTTAGCGAGATGCCCTCTATCCGATGAAATGTGGAACTAAAATGCGGTAGCAAAAGGTTGCATGTATCATGTAATAAAATACTAAATATAAAAAAGTTATTATGAATTACGTAGTGAATCACCATTAGGGCATCACAAAAAAAATTTTTTTTGAATTCTCTAAGCCCCCCCCCCCTCACATAGTGTGACAAATATCAAAGTAAGCTCAGGTGCCAAATTTCACATTATTTGGAAAATTCTAGACTTCCGCCCACTTCGCTTGAAATTTTTGAAGTTGGTACTATGGGAAAATATGGAGGAAAAAAATATTAAATGCTAAAACTTTTGAAGTAGCCATCAGAAAATTACAATTTATACCTCCTTTTAAAGGAAATAGCTATTACTATTACTATTTGAATGGATATATTTTCGTTTCCAGAAAAATAAGGAAAAGTGGTGTACTGGCTCATTTTGGCTCCAAAATACCCTATTTTGAATAATTTTTCTGCTTCGTGATGAAAATCATACATATTTTGCAGTTTTTCTAATGTGAAAAAATCTTAGAAATCGAATGGAACCTTTTTGACCTTTGTCCGAATACGAAAAGTTGGGGTTATATGGCGTTTCGTCATTCATATTAAATTTTATCATTTTCTCGTGCATATATCTCTATTATTCTTCAATCAATTTTCATAAAATGTAACTTATTGAAGACGGAAAATTCTTAGGAATACAACAAAAATAGATTCGTTAGCGGTAAAATTCAGAAACATCAAAATTTTCCACATTAATTCTACAAATCACATTTTTTTTTCATTAAATGTCCTAATTCCTCAACATCCCCTATTTTTCCGGGAATGAAACTTTTCTCATGTGATCCCTAAGCATATTTTACACTAAAAGTAGTAAATTAAATAAGATTTTTGTTGTTAAATAGAGTTAATATGTGCTATTTTACGATAAAAATGTGAAATCGAGACTACACGCAGTAAAATTTCAGATGATTAAACCAACAAAACGTATTTTTGATTTCAATTGAAAGCCCATTTTTGATTCGAAGCTTACTAATTGTTAAATATACATTATTTTATTATTGATACAACAATATTATTTTTATTCCAACCAAAATTCATTTTATTTTAGTCTTGTATAGTAGTAAATAAGCGTGTATTTTACATCTGTCAGTAAACTACCATTTAGCGAAAAGCCATTTTTATACGCGAAATTTTTAAGTTTTATTTCAAAAAAAATCGCAGCACCGTTGTGGCATATACGAGATCATTGCAGGGCAAGAGCTACGGTTATACTGATATTGGCTATACTTTCTGGCAAGTGTCAATATTAAAATAATAATATTGAACATTATATGTGAAACTTTCAGAACAAACGCAACATGCTCAAACTACATTGATGGCAATACAAAGTTAAGCATGCATCGATGGCAATTCAAATTGAAAACAGAACAAAAAATATTTTATTTAATTTTTAATAAAAATAAGTAAAAATTCCAATAGTAACTGCGCTATTTGTTATTTCAACGAAAGTATATTGTTTAACTAATCTAGTTCGCATCATAAGTTCAATAACATTGTCAATTGTTTCAACACTAATATTGTTGATTCAACTGATAATACGATTAATATCTTGAAACGTCAAAACCAGAATATATTGTAGAAACAACAATATTGCGAATTGAATCGAATATGGAATATTATTGGCCCTGAGATAAGAATAATTATTGTTGAGTTCGAACCAGAATACTGTTGCATCTACAATACATTTTTCTGCGTGTATATGCCAGATAATTTGATGTTTCTGAATTTTACCAAAAACTAATCTAATTTTATTTTGTTCCTAAAGATTTTTCACGTTCAACAAGGTACAATTTATGAAAATTGAGTGAAGAATAATAGAGATATATGCACGAGAAAATGATAAAATTTAATATGAATGACAAAAGGCCCCATAACCCTAACTTCTCGTATGCGGACAAAGGTAAAAAATGTTCCATTCGATTTCTAAGATTTTTTCACATTAGAAAAACTGCAAAATACGTATGATTTGCACCCCCTTTCCCTTATTTTTCTAGAAGCAAAAAAGCCTCCATTCAAATACTAAGGTTATTTCCTTTAAAAAGAAGTATAAATTATAATTTTCTGATGGCTACTTCAAAAGTTATAGCATTTAATATATTTTTCCTCCATATGTTCCCATAGTAACAATTACAAAAATTTCAAGCGAAGTGGGCGGGAGTCTAAAATTGTCCAAATGATGTGAAATTTGGCATCTGAGCTTACTTTGATATTTGTCACAATGTGAGAGGGGGGCCCTTGAGAATTGAAAAAAAAAAAATTTCTGCGATGCCCTAACCACCATACGCTGTTAATCCCCGTGCAAAACTGCCTTAGACATAAATTCGTATAAAGTTTTATAACTTGTCCTAATACAGCAGAATTAACTTCCATTCTTCAACAAAGTTGTAGGCAATGAAATTATCATTCCTGTTTTTACTTTCAAGACCAACAGATTGTACTTTTCACGACCCCGCAAATAATCCTTTGCAGTGTTCTACCAATGGTTCTTTTCAGGATCCCACAACACTGAAAAGAGTTTATTTGAATTTTTCTTATAAATGGTTAGAATCCCACATATAGTATGCTTCAGAGTTAATTTTAATGAATCTACCAAATATATGAAATCATATGTATTTCATGAGCGAATGAATGTAATGAAAAGTTGACTTCATTTTAAATTGAATATATGATTTAGTAATAGCCATTTTATAATTGTGCCTTCAAACATTTAATTTGATAACGTGCATTGAAAGATACATGTGAGGTGCTTTTTTGTAAGTACCATTAATTGTTCTGTTGAATAACATATTACTTCAAATGTCTAGGGTAAATCAAGCTATTTGAATTTGATTTAAAAATTCAGCAATTGTCTCGAGTAAGCAATATCGTGCGTGTGTGTAGGTTTAAATGAGTCGATGGCATTGACGGCTTAAGATGTATACAGGGATAATATTGCAACCTCATAAAAATGGTCACATTTTTAATGTCGTGGTCGTGTAGGGGAGAGTGAGGACCAGTGCTGGGAAAATCACCGAAAATTATAAATCATCAGTGATAATTATCACTGCTGATCATGCAGTGCTATGATCACAACCATAAAAAATCGCTAGTGATTTTCTCTGAAGCGATAATGTGCTAGCAAAAAATCATTGCAACAAAATCACCGCCTGTGATCACGGCCTGATTATGAATTTTTTTTTTATCAGGATTATGAAGTTGAGAAAATCAGGTACGATAGAAAAGATGCAAAATCGGGGTTGATGGTATTGTACATGATTATTGTAAGAAACTCCTTATGATGATGATTTGGCCAAATGATTTTGGGAGTGAAAGCGATCCAGCGCACATGTAGGGATGCAAAATAATCCAAATGCTAACGATTTCAGCTTTTCGGGAATGTGTTTTATATTGAAGGACAAGTTGTTGGTAGTTGAAAATCAATAGTTTTGGACATTTTCAATGCACAGGGGGGTCCGCCGATGTGTCAAAATGGAATTTTTTCAAACTTTTCGGGAAAGTGTTTTATATTGAAAGGCAAGTTGAGGGCTTTTGAAAATCAATAGTTTTGAACTTTTTCAATGCACAGGGGGGTCCGCCGATGTGTTAAAATTGATTTTTTTCAACTTTTCGGGAAAGTGTTTTATATTGATGGACAAGTTGTTGGTAGTTGAAAATCAATACTTTTGGACAGTTTCAATGCACAGGGGGGTCCGCCGATGTGTCAAAATTGATTTTTTTTGGAAAATTGTTTTGTTTATTTCTTTCTTTTTTAAAAATATGACAAAATCGTCAAAAGCTGACAAAATCGGGGGCTGATAAAGGTCTTTTCTTTGTATACAATAATTTAAGGCTAAAGATTGCGTTATCCATTTTTTTTATTTTTCGAGCAATTCAAAATTGTTCAAGTTACTTAGAAAAGTTAATAAAGTTAAGGCCCGATTTTATCAGCTCCCGATTTTGTCTACCCAGATTTTATCAGCTTTTTAACCCGTTTTTGTCAGCCTCATATTAACATATGTTTGATAAGCTCTAGCAGACGACCAAGTCCAATTCGTGCAAATCCTTTCTTGAGCATATTTTCCGTGCCTTAGAGTTTTTTTTTAAATTTTGTGCTGGAAGACCTCCTTAAGTGAAATTTATACAAAATCAGAAAAAAGTTATAAGCCTATGTTTAGGGACTATAGAAGAATACATTAACAGCTTCGGTTTATAATAGTAAATTAAGTGTTTATTATAGTAAATTAAGAGTAAAAACGAAATTAAAGTTTGTTTTGCTATTGTTAGGATTATATTGTTTTGTAGACAGAGCTGCGCTAAATAAATTTAAGTGTTGGATACGTTGTACATAAAAACGTATTGACTCCAAAAATACGTCTGTTGAACTTTTTTTTCATAACTAGTTCGTCGGGATAATGACGGATATCAATATTTTTGTAATTATCTTTGCTTTTGGAACGAGTTTGACGAGTGGGTTTTGAAATACCGTCATCGGTGATTACTTTACGCCAAAAATAGAACGTTTTGTACATTACACTCAAGAACTACGATCACGCAACTTCAAATTTGAAACTGTTCGATGTTTTACATATGGCACAAGTAGGGTAAGGTGGGGCAAATCCGACCTAGTAAATGGTTTTGGCTGTAAAATGCTCATTTTACATCGGATCAAGTAGTTTTATATACCAAATTAAAGGTTAGACTCCTGGGCAACTTTCCAAATATAGCATTTTATTTAGATCTTGGGAATATCTTGTGATACAAGCGTTTTACAAACATGTTCATTTTTGTTGTTTTCAAAAATGGTGGGGTAATCCCGACCCCCTATGTTTTTGGTTGATTTAGTGCAGATATTATCCAAATTTTATGTGTTTTCAATGATAAATCAATGAATGTTGTGTTATTGAATTTAACATTAAGAAAATGGAGTTCAATGTCAATCTTGGAATGCTAAAATCACGAGCAGTAGCACGTAATGATATTCCCATTTGCATCGGAGCAATTGCTCGACGCATACTACAATCATCACGTTTTTGTGTCTTTCGTTTGTAATTATGATCAATTTTGCATAAAAATAATTAATAATAACAATAAAAATATATTTCTATTTGAAAAATAAAAATTTTCTTAGCAAAAAAGCGGTCGAATTTACCCCAATATTTAGCGATCGGATTTGCCCCACCGCGTCATTTTTCATTACGATGCAATTAAAAAATAATATAAAAAAGGTTGAACTAAATTTTTCTATGCACTTTGTAGGACTTTAATCAAAGAATTTAAATCCACTTACATTTATTATGCAACTTTAACAATCAGAAATATCCTGTAGTCAATGATGCACAAAAGTCAAATCAAAAGTTGTAAAAACACACTTTTTGTCGTTTGAGCATCTCAATGTAGACTAATGAAATGCTGTCATACCACCATTATGATTATTTTCGATGCTTTACACGACAACATTGATATTAGATCGCGTAGTGCTTCTGATTTTCGATAACAGAGGGAGGTCGGGTTTACCCAACGGTCGGATTTGCCCCACCTTACCCTTCCTCCAAAGTCATTGAAAAGAACTTTTGGAAAATCAAGATTGAACGTGAAATCTAAAGAGCTAAAATTGGCGTAAAGTCACCCCTTACGCAAAAAATGTTTTTTTTCGCAAAATCATGTTAACTCCTTGATTTATTGTTATGGATTATGCTCGTTATTTATGTGTGAAAGCAAATGAATGTAGTGCTCGTAAAAATAAAAGGATGTGTTCAAAAACTGCGTACCACGCATCCAATAACCTTGTTTTGGAGAGTCGATAAGTCCTACAATGAAAAAAAGCAAGCCGAGAAAAAAGCTCTACATGATATAGTTGATATTAATGATATTGAGCCTTAAGAATTAGACCACCTTGTTTTAGTATTTTTCTAAAAGTAGTTTTAATTGTGTTACGGAGTGCAAAGGCTTTTCCAACAGAAACGTTTTAATGGTCAGGTCAGTTCGGGAAATATTTTTTAGAGGTGCGCCGCCTCTAATTTTTACCTACAATCGGCGGCGGCGGGGCGCACGCCTCTAATATTTTTTCTTTCTTTTTAATAAATCGAAGCTATTAAAATATTCTTCTATCGTCCCTAGACATTGCCTTGTAATCCTTTCGGATTTTTTCGTAAAAATTTCCCTTAAGGGGGTCTTCCAGCGCAAAATTTAAAATAAATGATTTTTTGGTTTTTGCTAATTTTGCATCTCTAAGACAAGAAAAATATGCTCTAGAAAGGATTTACTATTTTGCCAATTATAGAACCTCGTCCTTCACATAGTGAAAAAATCATCTTTTTAAAAACAAATCTGCTTTGAAAATTTGTTCGAGGTCTGTCTACTTTGCTTAAACATTTATCAAAAGCCCCTACTGTTTAATATTTGTAATACATTGACAGACCCCAAGCTCATTTAAAATGTCAACAATTGATTTTTACCTGCCAACAACTTGCCCTTCACTATAAAACACTCCCAAAAAGTTGAAATCATTCCCCATGTCCAAAACTATTGTTTTTAACAGCCCTCAACTTGCCCTTTAATATAAAACACTTTCCCAAAAAGTTGAAAAAAAAAATCCATTTTGACACATCGGCGGACTCCCCTGTGCATTGAAAATGTCCAAAACTATTGATTTTCAACAGCCCTCAACTTGCCTTTCAATATAAAACACTTTCCCAAAAAGTTGAAAAAAATTTCAGCTTGGCTCATTGACACCCCTAACATATCCATAATGTTCGAAAATAGATAATGATCATTGATCCAAGAATTAAATCAAATCGGAATCATGGCTGATAATGCTCACTTGTGATTTTTTCCGAATTGCTCGCTGCAGATAGAATCATGCCGTGATCACCCTCTCAATTATCAAATTCAACCACAGATCAAAATCACCACTGATAGAGGGCAAGAAAAAATCGGTAGTGATTTTTGTGAGATGATCTTTTGATAGTTAAGAGAGTGATCACGGCATGATTTTATCGGCAGTGAGAATTTTCGAAAAAATCATAAGCGATAATTATCAGCCATGATTGCGGTTTGATTTTTTTGACATTAAAAATGTCTTACTCCACTATCTGGGGCTAGGTGTCATTCTAAAATCTAAACTATCTCCCATGTAACGAAACTATGTAAGGTTTGCACGCTTATAATTCCGATATTACTAGATGGATTTTAATCATTCATACACCAACCGATTCAGAAACACCTAACTTAAATATTGGTAATAATTTAATATCTCCCCAATAAAAGTAGACTTTTGGAAATTGGTAAAATTAAAAAGTTCACAAAAAACGGGAAAAATACCATTCGTGAGGCAGATTTCTCAGACACAGCCGTCAAAAGAGGGCAGCTTAGTTGCTCAATGAAACACGAAAAGTCATAAATAGAAGCAACGCATGTCCGTTTAAATCAGTTGTTGCTCTTATCCCACACGAGCAACGTCGTCTCCGGGCGATGCAATAAGCGCTATCGATTTTCGGTAACGTTGGCATTTGCACACACTCGCACCTAAGTGACTAAACCATATACGGTTAGTTTATAAATAGAGGTGACGCGTACCCGTTTGAATCAGTTTTTGTTCTTATGTCGAACGGGTAAGATCATGGCTGCAGCGTCTGGGCACTACAATAAGCGGTAGACGCTATGCATTTTCGGCAGCGGTGGCCGTGTGCGGATTTGTCGGGTACCAGCATGGTGTCACAGAATGATTTGCAAAGTGGGTGGGCGGGGTGGTTTGAATTTAATTCAATACGGTGTGTGCTGCTTAAGAGTGTTGCGTTTGAAAAAAATATATTTATTTTTATGCATGCGTGTGCGTTGTAACTTGTTAATCCATGTTTACGGCGCTTTGTAGCTGCGTAGGGTAAAGAGCCAATTGGTTTTCATGTTTCATATTTCGGTTATATGTTTTTTATCAGTAAGGCATCTGACAACGTGCTTCTGTAGTTATTGCACTGCTCAGCAGCGTAGTATTTTATATAGGAGAGTACACTCAGGTTTTTTACGCGGATTTTGAAATTTACGCGGTTTTCATTAACGCGTTTTTTTAACATTGAAAATGTCTTACTGCACTATCTGGGGCAGGGTGTCATTCTAAAATCAAACGATGTCACGTTTTTGCGTCACTATTTTGAACGCTAATAACTTTCTTATTTATGAACGGATTTCCGTCTGGTTATCACTAAACAATTCAGAATTAACTGAAATTATGTTTTATTGCTATAGTGTTTTTGTATTTCAATAGTACACTATTGAAAAACAAGCAAAAATGAACAGATCTCGAAAACGTGAAATCTCTTATACATCAGTCAATCTATCCCCGGCAGCGCCGTCGAAAGGGAGCAGCTTAGTGATTCAAACGAACACGAAAAGTTATAAATAAATGTGCCGTGTGCCTGTTTGAATCAGTTGTTGCTCTTTTGCCAGCCAAATAACATCGTATCTATAGCGTCTCGTACGACAGATTTGAGCACCTAGCACACTACGCTTCTATGAATGACGTCATCCTCGACTATTTAAAGAATATCATTTCTCGAGCGACTTCATTCTCCCGTCGATCGTCGGGCCGTAAAGAACAGCAGTAGCAATCATGCATGTTGACAATGCACTGCGTAGAGTGCTGCATTTGATCACTGCTACCGCTGGGGGTGATCCGATGTAAAAAGCGCGCGGCTAGAAGAGTTGCCCAACCTCAGTTGAAGCCGACTAATTGTTCCATTCTGCATGTTATTGGTAAATTAAAAACCCTTTTAAGGGCTATAACAAACAATGAAGAACAAATTTGAATATTTCCAATCATTGACAGCGATAATTCAATTGCGCAGTTTATATTCGTTATTTGTTGCTTGCACACGCGCAAGCAATCTGAAATTTGCAACAATCTGTTATTTGTTTAAATTTATCCTTCCGAAACAATACAAAAATGGGCAGCTACTTAAAGTACATTTCGAGGCTGAAATTGGTGAAAACCTGCGATTTATTAAAAAATAATCTTTCGGAAACATAATCCAAAATTCTGCAATGTTTCAGAAAATTGGAGAATGTAGCAACACTGCCAACTAGCGAAAGCAGGTAACTGGCATCCCTATCGCTACATACAGAGTTTGACAATAGGCAACATCGTTTTTTCCATCGATCGATGGGGGTCAGTTTGACTACGTCAAAATCGCTTAAAATGTCATCAACAAACAATAGTAGCAGTAAACAAAAGAAAACAATGAACACTTTAACTGATTTGATGTAAACTAAAGTGCTCCTCGTTCGCATTAAAAATTAATTTCGTTCATTTTGTTACAAGCAAAGTTCTTATGTTGGCTGCGAAAATATGACGTCACGTCACCCTCTTGAGCGAAAGCCGTACCAAAAAGAATCCGCAAATTTTTGTTCGTTATTCTGCATGAAGGCAGTCCTTCCATCAACAATGCGAAAGTGATAAAAGCCAATGTCACGTTTCAAACTATCAGTATTTCAAATTATCTGTTGAAGGGGAAGGTTGTTTGTTTCTTTCCAAATTTAATTATTTATCCGATGTAAGTAGCGCGTGGCTGGAAGAGACGGCAAACCGTTATTGCGGCTGACTGTTGGTTCCATTTCGCATGTTATTTTTGTAAATTAAAAGCCCTTTTCAGGGCTATAAGCAACAATGAAGAACAAGTTTGAAAAATTCTTGACGATGACAACGATAACCTAATTCCGCCGTTTATATTCGTTACTTGTTGCTTGCGCGTACATTGACAATCTGAAATTTACAACAATCTGTGATTTGTTTAAAATTATCCTTCCGAAACAATACAAAAATGTACAGTTATTTAAAAGTATATTGTCATGCTGAAATTGGCGAAAATCAAGCCAAATCCAAAAGTCTACAATATTATAGAAATCGGAGGATGTGAAAAATCCGCAAATATTTTTTCGTTATTCTCGTGAAGGTAGTCCTTCCATCATCAGTGCGAAAGAGATAAAAGCCGATGTCACGTTCCAAGCTATCAGTATTTCATATTAGATTCTGAAGGGAAGGGTTGTTTCTTGTTATTTCGAAATATTTATCTGATGTAAGTAGCGTGAGAAGGCAGACCTTGTTTTGCAGCTGACTAA
Source organism: Topomyia yanbarensis (assembly GCF_030247195.1). Lineage (NCBI taxonomy): Eukaryota > Metazoa > Arthropoda > Insecta > Diptera > Culicidae > Topomyia > Topomyia yanbarensis. The sequence continues at coordinate 329,583,447 of NC_080672.1, read as the reverse complement.
TTGTTCCATTCTGCATGTGATTTTTGTTAAACCAAAAGCCCTTAGTTAGTTTAGTACTTTTCATTCCATAGCACGCGTGTTTGTGGATTCCACAAATAGTCCTTTTCAGGATTCCACCAATGGAATCCAAATATAGAACATTTCAGAGTTAATGTTAATTATACTACCGAATATATAAAGATACATATGTTAAACTTTCTTTGTTTACGAATAGTTTGAGTTATGACCAGTTAATTTTCTATCATGCTTGAAAACATTTAATTTGATAGCAGGTATTTAAAGATAGATGTAAGGTTTTGTTTGTGAGCATCATTAATTGATGTTCCCATTTCATGGATTTGAATAAAACTTTTTTAAAACTTGAATTTATCACACTATAGGTTATCGATTTTAATTTAAAAATTCAACAATTATCTCTAGTGAAGAATAGCATGCCTGTGTGTAGTTCTAAAACAGTCTATGGCATTAAGGGGTTTTAATTTGGCCACGGATAATATTGATTGCTTATAAAACTGGCTACATTTTTAATGTCATCGTGGTCGTGTCTTGTACACAACCCTTAAATTTTTTTTGATCATGATTTTCCCAGCACTGGAGGACACTTGCTCCTTGGGGATATTTGATTCTCTGGCCATATCTCGTAATCTATACGCATAAAGTTATCACAATATAAAAAGAAAATGAAGCATTTGGTCGTTTGTGATGTTTAAAAAACAAATCTGATGCATTACATTTGGTTTAGAAAAGTTGTATAATATTTTAGAAAATATGTGTTTAAATCCATCTCGGAGATCTTTTCACAAATTTTTTGAACGATTGTATGAGATCGCCGAACTAATTATTTATTAATATTTTCAAGTACGTTTACTTTTAGGGGCTTTTGCCTAGAAAAACACGTTTTTCGAATAAAAAATTTCACAACACATAAAAAAAAATAAATTTTGTGCACCTCATACAACAGGCATCTTTGATCCCAGTAACACTGGGTATTCTTGATCCCTATCATTAGTTCTCTCACACACTTTAAAAATGTATAGAACTAGAAAAACATCATTTTCATAACGCACCTGGCACTATTAATTGATCTAAAATGTTTTTTCCGTGAACCAATGATGGTATAAGTTATTGAAGGTTGAAAAATCCAGTTAAACAGCACTGATTTACCGCAAATAATTGTCTTGACTTTCTACTGTGGTTAAAGTTTGTCGTGCATCTAAAAAGGTAGTCTTATTAATCTATTTGTCAGGATAGGTGGTTAGTTGATCTTTCGTGACCATAGCTCATAGTGTGCTTTGTTTCTTTAGCCCTAGTAGGCGGGGGATCAAGTTACCACACGTTTTTACAAACACCTCGTTTTGGCATGAATTTCAAAACTGTTCATATTACTGACAGGACGTAGTATTCGGATTTACACATTATTCATAGCTCTTACAATTCGAATTGACTACAAGAATGCGAATATTGCAATTAAAATTTTTGTTTCATTAAAAAGTTATGAGAAAAAAACAAAAGTGGGATCAAGCGTACCCACTCTCCCCTATTGTACGTAACGCATTATTTTTTCTCCTTTTGTATTAGACTGCCCATAATCGTAAGTTAGTCCCATGTTCTATGAGATTCCCTATCTACATGCTTGCGATTATAGGCAGTAGATATATGGCGCTGTCTCTAGTTCTGCACTTCAAATACTGTGTAATACATACTCCAATGAGGTTATTTTGCCTTACATTCTGTTCCGTAGACGTTGTAAGTGATATTGAATTTTCGAGCGTACTAGGGTAAAAAACCTATTTTAGACCTATTAGGAAGGATACCTCACTATTTCTATGATTACTCAGTTACAATTGATGGAATGCGTATAAATTGGCATCAACATCTATGCTTTGTTCTTAAGAACCAATATAATAACACAATCGCCCTGCCATTTGAGGTAATGCGTTGAAAAAAGATGGTTGACGCCGTTTTAACCAACCGCTTCGTATGGAAGAAAATCAGTTCATTCCCGTAGGTCGTTTTTAAATTTCAAGTTTTTTGTTATTTTGGGCGAGTATTCCTCGATGGCTCACCGAAAGAATTTTCCGTGGCCGTATATGTAGGGGAGACTGAGGAGACTTGATCCCCGGGGAGACTTGATCCCATCATTGTAACTCAAAGGCGGATCAGAATACATTAATCGAATATACTATAAAGTTGCGTAGTTTTATCTAAACATAAATTTCATTAACACAGAAAAAAGAAATTGGACTTTTGTGTAACCGAATTTTTGCCGATTTAAAAAAAAAGTCTCAGAAGAACTGAAGAGGATTTATTTTTCAAATTTTCAAACTTTTTTAAAATTGATTAAATCACCCACTACATACTCTACTTTTGCATACAGAATTACAGGAGAATGTCAATTATATGAATACGTTATGATTGAGCTGATTCGTTTGTTCAACTATATTTTTACTAAAGTTTGCTGAAATAGATGCTATGGGTTCACTTGATCCCTTCAAATTCGTGGAGATTTGATCCCCTTCGCCATACTTCATACACACCACTGAAAATAACCAAATTCACACCAGAACAATTGAAGTCATTGTTGTCATAAAAAAATGTCAAAAATGAACGCTTCATCGTAAAGAAACATAACTGTAATTGTTTACTACAATATACGTATTCATCCCACATTTGACGTTCCTCAACCATAATAAAGACAGCTTTCAAATAATTGCACGGAGATTTGGGAATTTGTAAAAAAATCAGGTGAGAGATGCGTAATATGTAGTAACAAAAATAACAATATCTAATCATAACAATTTAATCAATACTACAATCCATTTATAAAATTGAATGGGGTAATGTACCCGTTTTGCCCGATTAAGAAGGGTACCACATTATTACTACAATAATTTTATTATTTCAGCTTCTTTGATTTGTTATTAAGGTCCATTTTTTATTTCGATTATAGAGGTTTTAACGTTAAGGTCATTCGCCTCTTATTAAGAGTCAATATAATAACAAAATTGTCTTGAGAATGGTAAAAATCTTCTGTTTGAGCGCAGCAAAATCTCTAATCGAGTACCTCCATTATCGCAGTACCATTTGAGTCAATGCGCTGAGCAAAGATGACAGACGCTGCTCTAACCAAAGGCTTCAGATGGGTAGGATGATAGTAGAAACAGGGCAAAAATAAGCTTATTACCCTACATGCTCTTTTAAACACGTTTTCATAAACGAATCAAGTGTCCCCAAATTAGGGATCGAGTCTCCACTAATCTAAGAATTTTCCATTTTTTTGTTGTTTTCCAGAAATACTCATAGCTCATGTCCAGTATAATATTTCCATGTAATTTTTTTATGATTAATAGTCATCCCTAGAAACAATATAAAACTACAAAAAAATACATAGTTTTTTATCATTCCACGGAGTTGGACTGAAAAATAAAAAAGGGGATCAAGTCTCCTCAGTCTCCCCTAATATACGTAACCACAAATAAAATTATTTTTTTGTTTGTACACCTCGGAATTTCACCTGAAGGATTTCGGTAATTTGCTTTTGAATACGAAGTATGGGCAGAATCTAAAATGCCAAAACATTGGCTCCAAAAATAATAGCAAAGGGCCAATTGATTTGCAATTTTATTGAAAAGACATCTGACGCGATCCATACTTTATCATCAAAAATGGCCAGGTAAAAGAGAATATATTGCATAAATGGCAGACTGCTGGCTGCATCTCAGAATTTTAAATATGTGACGCAGATATCTCGCCGACTTACGACTGTACGCACAACGATGCGTACAGTCGTAAGTCGGCGAGATATCTGCGTCACATATTTAAAATTCTGAGATGCAGCCAGCAGTCTGCTATTTATGCAACATATTCTCTTTTACACCATCTTCCTAAATTTAAAAAAAAAAATGATAAGTGAAACCACCACCAGCAGACCCTGGACTCCCCTACTATAAATTAGAAGTCAAGAATTAAACAACCAAAGTATGCTAGAAAAATACCCCTTACAGTTTAGAAAATTTGCGTTCTGGTGGAATCTAAAATTTAAGCAATAGATGGTTGGATTCGCTAATGTTGAAATAACTAGAAGAAAAAAGTTGGATTTTCATTTGCTCAGCTGCCCTACCCCTTACTTACTTGTTTTGAGATTTTAATGAACAATCCATTACTTAGAAGAATTATCAACATTATTTGATGGAATTTTTAACATTCTTCTTAAAAACCTTCCCGAAATCACCATGAGATACTTGGTCAAAATATTCAACAAATGTTTTGAATTAGCATACTTCCCTGAAAGATGGAAAAATGCCAAGATTATTCCTATTTTGAAGCCAGATAAAAACCCAGTAGAAGCATCTAGCTATCGACCAATTAGCTTACTTTCTTCTATTAGAAAATTATTTGAAAAAATCATCCTAACTAGAATGATGTCACATATCAATGAGAATTCTATTTTCCTTTCTGAGCAGTTTGGATTTCGTATTGGACATTCAACTGCTCATCAACTTGTGAGAGTAACTAACATGATAAAGGCAAATATCTCAGAGGGCTATTCCACTGGAGTTGCTCTTCTAGACATCGAAAAAGCTTTTGACAGTGTTTGGTACAAAGGTTTAATTGCCAAAATGTGGGATTTTAATTTTCCAATTTACATAATAAAGATAATTAAAAATTATCTTACTAACCGTACCCTACAGGTTTCTTATCAGAATGGTAAATCTAATAAGCTACCCGTTAATGCAGGCGTCCCTCAAGGATCAAGCGTCGCACCAATACTATACAATATTTTTACCTCTGATCGTCCAAATCTACCTGCAGGCTGTAAAAGGTCACTTTTCTGTGATAATACTAGCATCTCAGCCACTGGGAGGAGTCTTCGTATTATCTGCAGTCGACTGCAACGAAGCTTGAATATTTTCAATGATTACCTGAAAAAATGGAAAATTTCCACTAATGCGGCAAAAACACAATTGATTGTACTATGCTATATTTCACCCTAAGGAGGAAAATTTAGTAAAAACCAAAATTTCTCACTAGGGTGAAATTTGTTGGTGCTGTTTTAGTTTTAAGGGATTTGCGTCAAGCCGGCGCTAATCTATTCCGACAATGTGTTAGTGTCGGTTTCTGATGAGGCGAAGCCGAAACGCAACATAGTACGACAATTGATTGTGTTTCCGCATAAGCCAAGAGCTTCTTCTCTTAAACCAAATAATAACCATATTATTAAATTTAATGGTTTGAATTTAACGTGGACAGATCAAGTTAAATACTTGGGTTTGATTTACGATAAAAAACTCACTTTTAAGGATTGAAGGAATCCAAACAAAATGCAACAAATATATAAAATGTTTATACCCTCTTATAAATAGTAATTCTAGGCTCTGCCTAAAAAACAAACTATTAATTTATAAACAAATATTTAGATCGGCAATGCTATATGCAGTTCCAATCTGGGTAAGTTGTTGTGCTACTAGGAAGAAAACGCTTCAAAGAATTCAGAATAAAATTCTGAAAATGATTTTGAAGCGTCCTCCCTGGTTTAGCACAAATGAGTTGCACAGACTTGCAAACATAGAAACATTAGAAATTATGACGAACAGTATTATAAGCAACTTCCGACAAAAATCGTTGCAATCTTCAATTGCAACGATTGGCTCTCTTTATAGTTTATAAGTTAGTTTATAAGATTTGTTTAGCTCCTTATTCAGAAGACAAGTAGGTTTAAAACATCCTACTGAAAAAAAATATTCAACTGCGAAAGCATATTATAACTTAATAATAATTAACTGAATCATGTAAACAATAGGGATGAAAAGTCACCACTTGCGGCTGAACACCCAATATACTAAATTAGAAATGTAATGCAAACAAAACAATATAATCAAATAGAAAATAATATACAAAAAAATCAACATTATTTTCTTCGTTCTCATCACGACCATCAGCAAAAAAAAAATTGGCACTAGAGGGTACATTCTACAGCTCCTCGGCCCCTCAAAAGGTCCAAATTGAACTAGATTTAAGTATTTTTTCTTTATCTTGCTAAAAATGTTTTGGTTGCACATTGCCTATTACTGAACTATTCAACGACGGTCGGCACAGTACATACACTCAGTTGTTGATCCTATTCCCAGCGACGGAAGTACTCACCTTCAAGGCCGCCATGATCACCCACTGACTGGGGTCGAACATGAACTTTTTCATCGCTGGTACCAGCACCTTCCGCCGTTTTTCCAGGGTACAGAGTAACGCCACGATGGGCAGCACCTCGGCGCAGGCCTTCCTCACGGTCCAGATCTCATCGTCGCATAGTTTCATGAAGATTGGCAGCTGCGCGCGGAACGTCATGTTAGATTTGAAAGGAAATAGTATAATCATTATTGACAGCTGACTTGTTCGATAATCGAATGGGACATAGCTAACTTACCATGCTCTTTTCGAACAGATCATCTCCGAGCACCTCGCACATAACCGGAAACGCGGTGGCGCATTCTCGCCGGACAAAATGTTCCTTGCAGCGGCACATCTCGACGAACCGATCGTACACCAGGTCGTACGTTTTGGCATAGCCAACGATCGGTGCAATCTTCACCATCAGCTGGTGTTGGACGCGTGGAGCAAAGCGCGAACGGAAAGCGGAAATGGAAGTAATTTGCGAATTATTATAATGCTTGAGAAAAGCTGGATTTGATGAAGATTTTAAGTTAAGGCGGCGCGTTTCGTGAGACCACCTACGCGAAAAGTTTGTTGAACTTGTTGGTTTAATATCATAGTCACTCGGTGAGGTTATTGTCAGGTGGTTATAAAATATCTGAGGAATTCCCGCGGCTAGCTGAACTGGATTTGATGATTTTAGAGCCGCAGTCCAGCTCATCAAAGCTGGCTGTGATATGGAATTTAAATAGTCATTGCACCATTTCACAGCCACTTTGAGAGTTTAGAATACGCTCTATCTCTCTCTTTCTCTGCAACGATCGAAGTGTCCTCATCCAGTAACCCTATCCAGGCTTTTGATCGCTTGCGAAACCAGCCGTGGATGTATTTCTTTCTGATGCACATAAATTACACATTAATGAGCGTATCGTTTTCCACCGCAATGGGATCCATAATCCGTGAAAGCGTTTGTTGAGGAAGCAGTTACACACTTGCGGTAACCGGACAATCACTCATAATTAAAAACGTCACTTTATATTCAATTTACACAGACATAATGAGTAGAAATAGTCAACTAGCTGATGATCGAGTTTGATATAGTGAGCGAACATAAATTGAATTAATTACCGCCAGAAACTGCTTACCTTCGAAGCGAGCAAGAACCGTATCGCTCTTCAAAGCTGGCTGTGATATGCTATTAGATACTTGGACACATTTCACAGCCACTTTGAGAGTGGACACAGGTCTGTTTATAACCGCTGCTTCTGGAAGTTTGATTGTTGATATTGAAGATGGCGCCCCGTCCCCCGTTGACAGTGACCAGGTTCGAACTCGTCAAAATGGCTGTGATATGAATTTTGAAATGGACACACGGCACAACCATTTTTACGATTCGAACATTGGCCGTTGATATTGCACAGTTGGAAGGATCCCGTCGGATTCCGTTGCTGGTTGATTCGATGTTCAATGATGATTTTCGCCACCCGACTGAGCTCATCAAAATGGCTGTGATATGATTGGGGCGTTGCTAGTGAGGCGAAACGCGACTGAAAACACATAGCCACAACCAATTGATGAGCTCAGTCAAGCATCCTTTCCCCCTGGCAGCTTGGATTTTGTTTCATATTGGGAACGGATGCGGCGTGGCTCTCTTGGGTGGATGATCCAAACGAACCGATCAGCTGATCTAGATGATTTGGTTAACTTTGTGCGTGAATGAGTGAATCGTTGCTCATCAAAGCTGGCTGTGATAGCAGTATTTAATGTGGTTGAACTAAAACAACCAAATTTGATGCCAACGCAAATCACTCCATGTTTGTTAACGACGAAGATTTTGTGTCAACTGTCATTAGGGCTTTTGAATCAAACATCTATCAATTATAACCTAATCATTACATGCTCTATATATTGGCAGCCGAAGACAGGACTTCCGGCGCGCGTCACTCAATCTACTGATGCTAGCAACCTATCCGTAAATTTGTGTATCCATCAACATGAAAGACAAGGTAGTGAGATCCCAGCGCAATAGGGTAAAACTATCTCACTACCCATGTCTTTCTTGCTGCTGAATACGGCGCTTTCTGGGCAGGAGAAAGCTGTTCATCAAACTATCCAACATCACACCATAGTGCTAACACTGCAGTAACACACCACACCACTCCATAACATTTCTACCAACTACGGCACACCAAACACTTCCTCCCCGCCATCATGCCTACCTGGAAGGCCGTGTTCCTCGTTATAAAATACAAAATCATATTCTCTGCCGAGCAGCATCCATCTCATATTTGATTTTTTTTTGTCTTCGGTGCTGTCCTCATATTCTCGACGGATCGTATGTCATTCATCATTATCATCATCACAACGCCAACTACGTGTAGGCCCTATACATTAGCGGCAAGCAGACCCATTAGGCCCCACACTTCCCAGCCAGCTGGAACAGTTGGCCATGGGAAACTATAGTGAAACAATTTCACTGCTTTTACACTATGCACATCTATGGCTACACATACACACACACGCACATCGAACACAGCGATTATATTCAACCACTATAGAATATATGTTTCACGGAGGTACCCGGCACAACCGGAAGGAAGCCGCTTCTGCCGTCATTTTCCTGCATATGCCTAACTTTTGTTCCACTTTCGTCACTCTCCTCGTATGACACCAATCGATAGTAACCTCACTCGCACCAGTTCTTGCCTTCTTCACTGTATGGTTACCCGAAAATGTAACACTACCAACCAACTGTTTAAATTACTGTCCTTATGAAACATGTCCGTGACTATGAGATCCGAACATTTTCGAGTCGAACTTAGCCGGCAAGGACACACAGAAAAGAAAAGCACTCACATGTATGTAAATTGCGTACAGTTCCTCATCGAATGTGTCCAGGGGTTTGCGGCTGAGCTTTTCCACCACCGGACAGACCGTTTCCTCCGTTGTGGCTTTGTCCAGGAAGCCCTTCTCGATCAGATAGCTGAGCATCTCGAAGGCTCCGCCGCGAATCTGGAATGTAGGAAATAAATCGAATATTAATGTAAGAGTATTTGGAGAAAGATTGGGACAAGTCGGAAAATAAAATGTCCAGAAAGTGTATTTTTAACCCTCCGGAAGTCGCGCATATGGCCCACTAAACGAGCAGCAGCTGATGCCCTAAAACGATTTCGCTAGTTTTTCAGAGCAGCGTGCACTGAGTCCACTAGCGCGACTGCCGGAAGGTTGTTGTTCATTTTCCGTCGGTCTATCACCGACGTCAGATAGGTTACCCTAAATAACGGCGCATCAACATGTGGACCGGGACCAACGTGGCCTTACTTCTTTTCCGAAGGACCACAGATTTTTCATCTCAAAAAATCTCAACAACCTCGGCTGCGATTGAACCCATACCCACTGAGGTGAGAAGCGCCCGGAAAGTGTGTTTGACAAAGTAATAAAATACATCAAGCTAGGTGCCAAGATTATCAACACCCAAATCTGAAATATCTTACGTAAAATGATCAATAATGTTTTGCCAGCATTTTTTACACTTTATCACAGTCATCACAGCGCGATGAAGCGTTCGCTAGGGGCAGCAGTACACAATCAAGCTTTGTGTGTGTCTTTGGAAGAATGCCAAAGAATCTTATCAAATGGCCTTTAAGCAGGAATGCATTTCTAAATCTCAACGCGAAAGGTGACACAAGACCTTCACAAGGAGGATCAGGAGGAGGTCATTGATGAGTCCGTTCTGGATCATACTGTGGCAGAAATGAGCATTCTCTCAGAAACGGCAGGGATGCAAACGGCCGACATATAAAGGGCGAACACGAAATTATTGCGACACATTCAACAGGGCATAACTTTTTTACCATTGGGTAAAAATCAACCAAATTTTGCACACTTTCTCATTGATGTGTATTGTTTACATGCTGTCAAACTCGAAGTCGTGTTTTTCGATTCAACGAAAATGAAGGTGAACCAACGCGAGTCGAGAGAACAAATTCTTTCCAAACACCTGGAATTTCCTGACCTGTCGCACCGGCAGTTGGGAAAAATGTTGAACATTCACCATTCAACCGTCTCCAGAGTGTTGAAGCGGTTCCAGGAGCGGTTGACGTTGGACCACGGCAAAGGAGCTGGAACAAAACCAGGACCGGAGAACAAAAAGACGGAGGGAAAGGTGAAGCGGATGATTAAAGCAAATCCCAACGTCTCAAGCCGTGATTTGGCTAAAAAGATCGGCATGTCGCAGAGCTACGTCCAGAATGCAAAGAAGAGAGCTGGACTACATACATACAAGGTACAGAACTTCCCAAATCGCGATGAGCGGCAACAATCGACGGCTAAAACTCGGGCACGGAAGCTCTACGAGAAGATGCTGACAAAATATGGCTGCTGTGTGATGGACGACGAAACGTATATAAAAGCCGATTTTAAGCAAATTCCGGGGTTGGAGTTTTTCACCGGCAAGAGCAAGTTCTATGTGGACGACAAATTTAAGAAGACAATGTCGAAGTTCGCCTCCAAATATCTCATTTGGCAGGCCATCTGCTCTTGCGGACTGAGGAGTGAGCCTTTCGTGACAAAGGGCACAGTAAATGGCGAGATCTACAAATCTGAGTGCCTCGAGAAGCGCCTTTTGCCGTTCTTGCAGCAGCACGACGAAGCTCCACTATTTTGGCCAGATTTGGCATCATGCCACTATTCTAAAAGTGTCCTGGAGTGGTATGAGGCCAATTCTGTCCATTTTGTTCCAAAGGACATGAATCCGCCAAACTGTCCGGTGCTGCGCCCGGTGGAGCAGTACTGGGCAATGATGAAGCGGGAACTTCGGAAGAGCAAGAGTATAGTCAAAGACGAGAAGGACATGTTAAGAAAATGGAAAAAAAACTGAGAAACTGGTACCGGATGACACTGTAAAGACTTTGATGGAGGGCATCAAGCGAAAATGCGTTCAATTTTACACTCAAGGCTCCATCGATTAAGTTTTCTTTTGATTTTTGGAGTAAATAAATGTATAAAACTACCCTAAAATTTTGGTTTGATTTTAAACATTATAAGAAAATTGGCATGACATTTTCGGTGTCGCAATAATTTTGTGTTCGCCCTTTAAAAAGCATTAAATAACATTTCTCGTTAAAAAAAATCAAACTTGACTCATACCTTGCTCAAAAATGTGTATTACAAACAACTTTGAAGAAGGTCAAACAAATGTGAAAATTAGCGTTAACTTTAACATTATGTATAACAATTTGTTTTAAGGGCTTTTTTAAATAACCTAAGATCAGAGGTGGGAAAAAACCGGTTTAGTACCGGTGCTGTAAACCAAATTTCCACACGATTTTGTGTTTCCTTTACATCGTGTGCGGTCTTACCGCTGGTTGTGTTTCAACGAGACACGAAAACCAAACCGAGTTTCGTTTACACAGCACCGTGGTTTGGTTTTGATTTTCGTTTACCGGTGCACGAGTATGGAACGAAACACGAGAATAGCGAAACCAAACTTCGGCTGTGTAGCGGTTGTGTATTCGGGTTGATGTTTATCGGCTATGCTAGTGCTGCCAGCATTTTTATTAGAAATTTAGTGCAAATTTATTTTAGATATAATATCAGGTAAAAGTGGGTTAAAATATTCTCTTAGATCCGAAATGGTATATTTATCAAAACTTCAGGCAAAAGCGGGTCAAATATCATTTGGCGCAAAAATTGTTCGACAAAATTTTCAGAGCAAGAATGGTATAGAATATTAACCCATATTTTGCGATACGAAAATAATACATAGGTTCATAACAGGCGTTCAGAATATTTCTTATTCGGACTTGTGAACAGAAATCGTAAGATTTTGGATCCGTATTGGTCAGCAGACACCGAAAATTGACCATTACCGCCATTTTGGAATCCAAAATGGCGACTTCCGGTTCCCACAAAATAGTGAGAACCACAATCAATATGGGTGTCATTTGAAAGGATATGGTCAGCAGACGCCGAAAATTGACCATTACCGACATTTTGAAATCCAAGATGGCGACTTCCGGTTACCACGAAATAGTGAGAAACACCATCAATATGGGTGTCATTTTAAAAGATACGGTCAGCAGACACCGAAAATTGACCATTAGCGCCATTTTGAAATCCAAGATGGCGACTTCCGGTTACCACAAAATAGTGAGAACCACAATCAATATGGGTGTCATTTGAAAGGATATGGTCAGCAGACACCGAAAATTGACCATTAGCGCCATTTTGAAATCCAAGATGGCGACTTCCGGTTACCACAAAATAGTGAGAACCACCATCAATATAGGTGTCATTTGAAAGGATATGGTCAGCAGACGCCGAAAATTGACCATTACCACCATTTTGAAATCCAAGATGGCGACTTCCGGTTACCACAAAATAGTGAGAACCACCACCAATATGGGTGTCATTTGAAAGGATATGGTCAGCAGACACCGAAAACTTACGATTGCCGCCATTTTGATTTAATTGATTTGATTGATTTGATTGATTTGATTGATTTGATTGATTTGATTGATTTGATTGATTTGATTGATTTGGTTGATTTGGTTGATTTGGTTGATTTGATTGATTTGATTGATTTGATTGATTTGATTGATTTGATTGATTTGGTTGATTTGATTGATTTGATTGATTTGATTGATTTGATTGATTTGATTGATTTGATTGATTTGATTGATTTGATTGATTTGATTGATTTGATTGATTTGATTGATTTGATTGATTTGATTGATTTGATTGATTTGATTGATTTGATTGATTTGATTGATTTGATTGATTTGATTGATTTGATTGATTTGATTGATTTGATTGATTTGATTGATTTGATTGATTTGATTGATTTGATTGATTTGATTGATTTGATTGATTTGATTGATTTGATTGATTTGATTGATTTGATTGATTTGATTGATTTGATTGATTTGATTGATTTGATTGATTTGATTGATTTGATTGATTTGATTGATTTGATTGATTTGATTGATTTGATTGATTTGATTGATTTGATTGATTTGATTGATTTGATTGATTTGATTGATTTGATTGATTTGATTGATTTGATTGATTTGATTGATTTGATTGATTTGATTGATTTGATTGATTTGATTGATTTGGTTGATTTGATTGATTTGATTGATTGTTTTCAATTTAATTGATTTCATGGTTTTTTTTGATTGCATTGATTGCATTAATTTCATTGATTTGATTGATTACATTGATTGCATTGATCGCATTGATTGCATTGATTGGATTGATCGCATTGATTGCATTGATGTCATTGTTTTTTATTGATATCTTTGACGTCATTATTTCAATTTAAACATTTTTACATTAACATCAACGGCTTTCCCGAATCAAACATATCTACATTTCTCGGTTTCATACGATTATTCGCCAAGAAAGATAGCCATTTTGAATTTCGTGTCCGTCATCTTGGTTTTTAATATGGTAACGAACATCAATTGTGAAACTTTAACAATCGCCCAGAAGCTAACATTTCGATATTGCCCCATCGACTCTCAAAAACTAACCTTATTCAATTCAGTTGTTCAGTTGTTTATTCGGCAGCACTGCACATGAATTTACTGCCTCTTCTTTCTACCGTAGTACCGCGTACAGAAAAAACCAGGTTCGGTTTTCTAAAACCGAACCGATACCACTGTTTAGAATACATTAACACGAGTTGAAACTCGTGGACACATGTAAACGGTGCTGAGTGACTCGGTTTGGTTTTCAAAACCGACACTCGGTCGTGGTTGTGTTTTCGTTTACCGTGTGAACGAAATCAAAACCGCACACGATGTGGATCACTCGTTTACACGTGTTGAGACTTTGGGCACCACACCAGTGAATGTACGTACCGGTTGGTTTTCTTACCCACCTCTGCCTAAGATATTTCATGACGCTGAATATATAGTGCATTCATGTCTTCAAAAAATTTGGTGTAAGTGAGCATTTTTATAACTGATAATACAAAAAAAACAAATTCTCATAAAAACCGATTCTGACGTACTAGAGACAGACAGAAATTGCCATTTTTCATTATTTTACGTCAACTTTCCGAAAAACGATATAACGTCTTAACATACTTTTATTTTACACCACTTGGCTTTCTTTGCTACTCGTAATAGGCAAAACATCACCTATTTCCGTCCACGAAAAAGAAAATTTCAAGCTCTGGTTTTGTTAGCATTTTGTTACGATCTTCTGCTCGGATCACGTCCACCCAGCTTTCATTCCCTCAGGACTTTGCATCGAGAGCAACCAGTATGTGCGCGTATGTTGCGTTGCTAGATTCGATAATTCCGATTTCACACGAAAAACCTGGCATTCACTGTACCACCTCTGATCTGTGGGGACGATGAACGGATCCAGACGGGGTGCCAGCGTTGCCGAGCAGAGTGCCCACTCGCTGGCTGGCTTCGGGGAAGGGTGGAAAAACAAGACATAAAACAATAATCAACAGTCATTTTATCGATAATAAAAACACCCGCCGGTGCTGTTTCTCGCCTTCGTCCAAGGGATGGCTGGCTTTTTTGCTGCCCTTTCATCTGCCTGCCGGCCTGGGACGAGACCCCCATGATAGTTGTGTACCTTTTCCGCCGCCAACGGCACCGAGCCAGCTTGTCTATCTGCTGCTGCTGCAGAGGTGCAGAGAACAGGAGGGATCCTTTTTACCACCCCGTTTGTCGTTTGTTTTGCAGCTGGTGGTGGTGGTACCGGTCGTGCGTCGTCCCCGGGTTCGCTCTCCACCAGTTATCCAAACAGCATCATGCCTCACTGCCCGCGGCGCGTTGGATGGGTGGCAATATGTGTGTAGGTTACTATGGCTAACGAGGACGGTTTTTGGAGCTCGACGGGCTTCAATCCACTTGTTGATTTGTTTAGATTAGTACACGACCGTTTATGGCTATTTGCTGTTGGAAGGAGTAGTTCATCTGGTTTTTGTCCCTGTTTGGTGGGTTTTGTAGTATGTATAGCAATGCCTATCGCCTGACTTTCTATGGTTTCCAGGAAACCCATAGCTCCTTTAACTCCCAGTCCATTTCGATGGTCGTGCAAAGTGACCGAAAAACGTGCAAACATGAAATCGATCTTCAATATACAATTATTCCAATTGTTATATAGATTGAATCACCTTTAAGTCCATGGTACCATTACCCATTAAATAATCCTTATGGGATACAACCCATTCAAATTCGAAAATGTCACTTGACTGTTGAGCTTATTTTGTAAGGAGGCTTATCAGTCGTAGATTAGACAACGAACACAATAATTTTGTGTTATTTCCTTCCTTCTCTCCGTGATTTTTTCATGTTCTAGCTTATTTTCCCTTCTCCATATGTCACAAAACGTTATACCTCTTCTCGTCTCTAATAGCGTGACATAATTTATTGATGGTTCCCTTACTTCCCTTTTTGAAACGACACCCATTTCATAGAAGTTTTTTTTATGTTTTATGATAAAAGTTCAAAATGGCTTCAATCATCAATTTCCGTCGTTTGCTGTACTGCCGTATTCTTTCAAATGACATCCATATTGATACAATTTGGATGTGTTTTGTGGCCACCATCGTGGATCTCGAAATGGCTTCAATCATCAATTTTCATCATCTATAAACTATCCAACCTGCCTTTTCCCACAGAAAACGTTTTCGATAGTTTTTGTTCAAGTTGTCAATATTTTGGCAAGTGACTCGTTTGTCACTTTTTTCGAATCACAGTGACTAGCGTCCCCAAAAGCTACTCTCGGAATTGCTATTTCTAAGTGACTAAGAGAAACGCTTTTTTCGCTGTCACGTATCGTCACTAAGCGATGCGACTGTGAGAATAAGGCCTCCCATTTCAAACAGAACCAAAACACCATGCCAGTGGGGATGAAAGTGGACCTTGATCATGAGGGTATTAAGGGTGTTTTTTGCTCAACTTATTCGTTATTAATTGTTTCTGTCTGTTTTTTTTTGTTGGATTTATGCTATTGTTCCGACTGTGACGAATTTCGAGGGACTTGGTGTGGATTGATGGTCCTATCAGGTTTGTTCGGACGGAGTCAGTCTGGAGGCCGTGTAATGTTCGGTTGCAGCACCGGGAGTTGATCGAATCGGTTTCTGCTCCCATGTCATAACCGGTTAAGCCATTTGATCCGTTTTTGGTGCTGGTACTAGATATCGCACTGCTTATGGATTGTCTTTGTCCAAGGAAGTATGGTGGGATTATCTGTCCACGGCGGTCTTTTGGAGTGCGTTACGGTCGGAGTCGTGGCATGGATCAGGGTTCTTTTAATCATACCGGCTTGAACCTTCGTTCGAACCGGTCACAAATCTTGATAGCTCCTGGTTTACCTAGAGTTTTTCAACAGCAACAGTCTTTCTCAAGGCTACCTATATTTTCGCTCGATCAGTCTTTTTCAAGACTACCTATATTTTCTACTCAATCAGTCTTTTTCAAGACTAAAACATTTTTTAAGAACAATTCAGCCTAAAGAAATATTTAATTCTTCCAACATACCTGGGTCCTCCCAGAAAGGCCGTGTGCCAAAAATTAAAGCTAAACGGAAAAGGGTATTTTCTCCACCCGAAAATTCAATTGACTGCAGCAACTCATTCGATGTTTTATCCGAATGTGAATCTGATGAAAGTTCTAAATTTTCTCGCATTGCCAATGAGAAGAAAACGCAATCACTTCCGCCTATAACAGTGATGATCTCCGACTTTCGAACTGAGCTTTCGACGTTCCTTCCGGACGTAAAAGTCTCTGTTCAGATTGGCCGAAGAGGAGAATGTCGAGTTACAGCGGAGGAATTGATTGGCCACAAACGACTACTCCAGTATCTTACGGAGAAGTTATATAAATTTTATTCATATGATTTCACGTCAGATAGACCATTCAAGGCTGTCTTGAAAGGGCTACCTCAAGGTCAAAGTTTAGATGAAATATCCAACGAATTGAAAAATTTACTTGGCTTTTCTCCTTCACAAGTTATTCTTATGAAGGGAAAGGCTACCGGCGATGGCACGCCAGTACGCTCTGGAATTATCCAGGAGCTATATTTAATTCATTTTAACCGTAATTAGGTTAATAATTTGAAAGTATTTGAAAAAGCACGTTTTATGTTCCACGTGCGAGTAAAGTGGGAACATTATAGACGACATGGGACAGAATTCAAAATCTGGCCCAGTGTCGTAGATGCCAAGGCTTTGGGCACGGCACAAAAAATTGTCATTTGGATTCCAAATGTATGATCTGTGGTGATAAATCGCACACTAAAGATACTTGTCCGGTGAAAAAACCACAAAAAGTTTCAAATGCGCTAATTGTAGCGAAAATCATAAATCGAATTTCTGGGGTTGCCCTGTTCGAGAAAAAATATAAATTCTCGTTCTAGACAACAAAAACAACAAATAAAAAATGTACCTACTTCTTCAGGTACACTTCAAGAAAACACGCCCAAACGTGTTAATCCGATTCAAAATAGATTAACAACTTCTTCTACCTCTGTCACACCATCCTAAAATGGTGTGTCATCTTATGCTTCAGTGGCAGGTAGCAATGCCAAAATAACGGCTACAACTACCACGCCCTCAATCTTGTTTGCACCCAACACTTCCTTTAGTCCAATGGATCTAGGTAGCGTAACGGAAGAAAAATTAAAGTACCTACAGGAGTCTATGTTACCTATGATGATCGCCATGTTAAATTCCACCTCCATGTTTGAAGCTTTTCAAGCGGGTTGGGAATTTGCTAACAAAATTGTAATGAAATTAAAGTTTAACAATGACTTTAAATAATCATTTAAATTTATTAAATTGGAATGCTCGTTCATTAAAAACGTGCGAAGACGAATTTTTCAACTTCTTGAGGATACATAATGTGCATATAGCCGTTGTGACCGAAACTCTTTTAAAACCAAATATTAAATTGAAGAGTAACTCTAATTTTGTTATTCATCGATTTGATCGAATTGTTGGATTCGGCGGAGGAATCGCAATAGCGGTTAATCGCAGGATCAAACATTCCGTTACGCCGTCTCTTGACAGCAAGGTGATCGAGAGTTTGGGTATCGAAGTTGAAACTGATCTTGGTATCATTTTTATTGCTGCAGTCTATTTGTCTTTTCAGTGCACTGGCGAGCAAATTAATTTCTTGAAAGGAGACTTACAAAAACTTACAAGAAATCGGTCGAAATTCTTCATAATCGGTGATTTTAATGCCAAACACCGAGCCTGGAATAATGCTCAAAGCAATTCCAACGGTAAACTACTTTTCAATGATTGCTCTGCTGGTTATTATTCAATTTTGTTCCCGAATGGTCCTACGTGCTATTCGTCTGTAAGGAATCCATCAACAATTGATTTGGTTTTGACAGATCAAAGTCACATTTGTAGCGAATTGATTACACCTGCTGGAGTATAGTATTGTTTGGTTCACTGACGTACTGCACTTGTCAGTCTTCTGTGCCTAAAAGTGTTTTAATTGTGTGAAATACTTATCTTACTTCCGTTGAAATCGAAGATAATTGCTCCCCGAAGTTTTCTCCTGTACGGTGTTGTGTTTGTTTTGCAAAATTGTCGCAAGGAATTGAGTATTTTGTGCAATAATTTTGCTCAATTTGCGACATTGTTTACATTCCCGTGACTAGTGTGTAATTCCCCACAAAAATTGTACGCGCTCATTTCGCCACCTGCACGTGAACAGCGGAAAGTGTTCCCCACATTCCAATTTGGCGCATAGCGAGACGAGATCGAAAAAGCTGGTCATAGGGCGGGTTGAAAGCAACCATGAGTATGAGTTGCAAGTCATGCGATTCTCCCGTTAATGGGATTGAGAGAATTGCATGCCGAGGCCGCTGCGGATCGGTTTTCCACCGCACTTGTATTCCTGGTATGCAGCGATCTGCACTAGACTTAATGTCTAGCTTCAATAAGAATCTGTACTGGCTGTGTGACGATTGTGTTTGCTGTTTCAACACATGGGTGCAGCAACCCGATTCCGCTGCTCCTATCGTGGACACAAACAAGTTATGTGAGGCAGTAGACAATCTAAACGCGGTCGTCTCAAATCTCTCGAGCCGCATTGAGACTCACTTTCCGGCTAATTCTGGCTCTTTAAATCAAAGGGGGCTGTTTGTGAAGCGACTTCCGGGGGACCTGCCCACTCCAAAACGAAGTCGTGAGAATGATGCAAAAATTCGCGCCACTGCAGCCGGTGTATGTGGTACTAGAGCCATTCAGCGAGAAATCAGAACAGTTTCTGATGAACGCGATCAGTTCTGGGTCTATCTGAGTCGCCTCGACCCGAGCCATACAGTGGAGGAGATTGTTGCTATGACCCAAGAATGCCTCGGTATAAGCGACACACCCAAAGCAATTTTGTTGGTAAAAAAAGACACGGATCTCACAAAACTCAATTTCGTCTCGTTCCGAGTTGAGCTTCCGAGAGAGCTGAAGGATACTGCACTCAAAGCGTCCACTTGGCCCACTGGAGTATTCGTTCGTGAATTCAATTTCGACCAGCCAAAGCAGGATAGATTTCGTTAATGGGATACCGGGATGCACCGCAGCTTGTATTATGGAAGCCCTCGATCCCCCCGCCACAGTCCAGCTACTGCAGCCAACGTTCACCAGTCGTCCCGGTCCTGTGTGCGGGAGTGGAGAAAGGGTCTTCCAAACTTCCTACTGCGGCAAGTACCCATCCATTCAGAATAATTCAAGCGCTGAAATGTTCACCGATTCCAGTTCTCCGTTAATTGCGTCGTATAAGCACCAGATGCCGCTCCTCCTGCCAGCGAACCGCTGCTGTTTACGTGAGGTACCTAGTCCAGCTTTGTTGCATACATCCCACGTCCTCTCGTCTCTTCGGTCATCGGGACGCACACTTGCCGCCAGTCGTAAGGAAGCCCTTAGTCCCCCCCATCACAGTCGAGCCTTTCCTGCCAGCGACCAGCAGCCGTCCCGGTCCTGTGGTGGAGTTGGGACGAGGGGTCTTCCGTAAACCTACCTCAGGCAAGTACAATGCATCTGTGAGCTCTTCCTTGCCTCAAAGCTCTTCGATTTTCAGCCTTGGTCAACGACGGGATAAGCTGCTGTTATACTACCAAAATGTTGGTGGTATCAACTCAATCGTCGAGCAATACCGCCTTGCAATATCCGATAAGAATTTTGACATCATTGTCTTCGTCGAAACGTGGTTGAACGATGACACGCTTTCCAGTCTGGTGTTCGGTACTGGATACGAAGTGTTTCGTTGCGACCGGAGCCCTAGCAATAGCCGAAAATCCACCGGAGGCGGCGTATTAGTAGCGGTTAATACCAGTTTGAAGGCAAAAACTGTCGAGAATATTTCTTGGGCTTGTCTAGAGCAGGTTTGGACGATTATCGAGCTTGGCGACCGTAAGTTATACTTGTGTGCGTTGTATGTTCCACCCGACCGCGCTCGTGATATCGAATATGTTGAAGCACACTGCAGCTCACTTTTTACTATCCTCGAAGACGCGAACGCAGTTGATGAGATCATGGTACTAGGAGATTTTAATCTTCCTAGCATTTCATGGAAGTCTTCCCGCAACGGATTCCTTTATCCGGATTCGGACCATTCCGTACTCCACCCAGCTGCAGTGAGGCTACTTGACAGCTATAGCTCAGCCACGTTACTACAAATCAATTCTATTGCCAATGAAAATAGCCGCCATCTCGATCTTTGTTTTGCCAGCGATCAGGTTTCCGCCACATCAATAGTGATGGCGCCCTCTCCTCTAGTGATGCATCATCCTCCATTGATCGCTACGATTGATGCCACTGTGGTGCATGATTTCGATATTGCACCACGTTCTGTCACCTACGATTTCCGTAAAGCCGACCATCGCAGTATCGCAGACCTTTTTTCCACCATCGATTGGGAAAATATTTTGGACCTCGAGGATGTCGAATCCGCAGTCCAAACCTTTTCCAACGTTCTGGCGTACGTTATTGACAGGTACGTTCCGAAGAAAGTTCACCATCGACAAACCGGCCCTCCATGGCAAACGAGTACATTGCGACGGTTGAAGTCTATTAAGAGAGCTGCCCTGCGGAGGTTTACCAAGTATCGTACAATGTCACTCAGAGACTATTACGTCAGTCTCAACCATGCGTACAAACGAGCCAGTCAAAACTGTTTCTATCGATATCAGCAAAATATTCAGCGTAATCTCAAGTCGCATCCTAAACGTTTCTGGAAATATGTAAACGAACAGCGCAAGGAATCTGGACTGCCGTCGTCTATGACTTTCAATGGTAACACAGCTTCCACATCACGAGATATATGTGCACTTTTCTCGGAAAAATTCGCGAACGTGTTCACAGATGAGGAATTAACTATTGAGCAAATCGAACTCGCTGCTAGCAGAGCTTCACTTGTGGGTCAAACTCTGAGTGCTATCGATGTCAACGCAACGATGATTACCAGAGCTTCCTCTCGACTTAAGTCATCCTTCAATCCGGGACCCGACGGGTTCCCCTCCGCTTTTCTGATAAGGCACATTGAAGTTTTGGTTAACCCGCTTCTTCACATCTTTCGAACATCTATTGACAGAGGTATTTTTCCATCTTGCTGGAAATCAGCGAACATGTTCCCAGTACATAAAAAGGGAAATAAGCGAGACGTCAATAACTACCGTGGAATAACTTCATTGAGTGCTGTCTCGAAGTTGTTCGAGCTTGTGATTATGGAACCTCTTCAGGCTCACTGTAAGCAGTACCTAAGTGACGATCAACACGGCTTCACGTCTGGGCGGTCAACTGCATCTAACCTATTATGTTTAACATCCTTCATAACAGAGAGTATGGAACATCGCGCTCAAACCGACGTTGTTTACACCGACTTATCTGCCGCTTTTGACAAGATAAACCACGATATCTCAATAGCAAAAATGGAGAGATTTGGAATTAATGGTAGTATTTTGCAATGGTTTCGATCCTACCTCACTGACTGAGAGATAACGGTTGTCATAGGAGAATGCCAGGCCCCTGCATTCTCTTCTACATCTGGAATACCTCAAGGAAGCCACTTGGGACCGTTGATGTTTCTGATATACTTCAATGATGTACATCTAATTTTGAAGACTCCACGATTATCGTTCGCAGATGACCTCAAGATTTTTCGCCTAATTCGCTCAATTGAAGATTGCAGAGTTCTCCAACAGCAGCTTCAAGTCCTTGCTGATTGGTGCAATACGAACCGCATGTATGTAAACCCGAAGAAGTGCTCGGTAATATCTTTTTCACGGAAGAAGGATTCGATTTATTTTAACTACCGTCTACTAGAGACAGAAATCGAACGTGTCAGTCACGTGAAGGATCTGGGAGTAATTCTGGATTCTCAACTTACGTTTAAACAACACGTATCCTATGCAGTAGGTAAAGCGTCTCGAGCACTGGGATGCATATTCAGGATAGCCAAAAACTTTACGGATGTTTATTGTCTCAAATCGCTGTACTGCTCTTTATCCCGATCAATTCTAGAATATTGCCCTGAAGTGTGGAACCCGAACTATAATAATGGCGTTGAAAGAATTGAAAGTGTGCAGCGACGCTTTTTACGTTTCGCGCTCCGTAGATTGCCGTGGAGAGATCCTGTCCGACTACCTAGCTATGAAAACCGATGTCAGCTGATTCAACTAGAGCCCCTACATGTTCGAAGGAATACCGCAAGAGCTTTGTTCATCGCTGACACTCTGCAAGGCCGTATAGATGCCCCAGCTATTTTGGAACAAATCAACATAAACGTCGCACCTCGAGCACTACGTAACAACAATATGTTCCGGTTGCCATTTCGACGCACAAATTATAGTATGTATGGAGCCATCACTGGTCTGCAACGAATTTTCAACCAGGTAGCTTCAGCATTTGATTTCAACGTTTCTCGACATACTCTGCGTGTACGTTTCTCCAGATTGTTTAATCATTTCGTTAACAACACTTGACCTTTTTATTCTTTGTTTGTAATTATTGTATGATTATTGTTTTTATGTGCGACTTGAGTATTAGAAATAAGATTAGTATTTAGGCTAACATCATTGGGGCTTTGATATGCCTGTTGATGTATTAAACAAAATAAACAAATAAGCTGCTGACTTTGATTCTGATCATCTTCAAGTAACTTTTTTCAATTTCTCAAGAAGCTGTTTCCAATCCCATTAGCTCAGTGTTCAATTATCACAAAGCGAATTGGGAAAGGTACAAAACTTATATTGAGAATAATTTTCATCATGACCTTGATTTACAAAATAATGCTGACATTGATACGGCATTACAAAAATTTAAGTATATCTATACTGCCCATGATCGCATAGTTGTCCCGTTTTCTATGGGATTTCCTATCTTTATGGGACTGATATGCGATCATGGGCAGTATAGTTGATGCTAGAAATTTATCAGTACCAACAACACAGAAAACTTTAATACTCCTATTATTGACGACGATCTTCAACTTCTGATTCGCTTGAAGAATGTTCGAAGACGTCAATATCAACGTTCTTGTGATCCTGCTATGAAATGTATCTATCAGGATCTACAAAAAGAAAATAAGCATAGATTCACACTCTGAAGAAATGATAATTTCGCGAAAGAGGTTGAACAAATCAAGCCAAATTCTAAACCTTTCTGGAAACTTTCTAAGGTTCTTAAGAAACCTCAGAAACCAATTCCAGCTTTGAAGGAAGGTGACCACATACTTCTTACAAACGAAGAAAAAGCTCAAAAACTTGCTCAGCAGTTTGAAAGCGTCCATAATTTTAATCTCAACGTTGTGAGTCCTATTGAAACCGAAGTCTTACAAAAATATGAAAACATTTCAAATCAAATATTGTCTCTAGACGATATTGTTGAAACAAACTATGATGAGATCAAATCCATCATGAAAAAGTTAAAAAATATGAAAGCTTCCCGAAATCACCATGAGATACTTGGTCAAAATATTCAACAAATGTTTTGAATTAACATACTTCCCTGAAAGAAGGAAAAATGTCAAGATTATTCCTATTTTGAAGCCAGATAAAAACCCAGCAGAA
Organism: Topomyia yanbarensis; assembly: GCF_030247195.1. Classification (NCBI taxonomy): domain Eukaryota; kingdom Metazoa; phylum Arthropoda; class Insecta; order Diptera; family Culicidae; genus Topomyia; species Topomyia yanbarensis. The sequence continues at coordinate 329,559,252 of NC_080672.1, read as the reverse complement.
GCGTCTAGCTATCGACCAATTAGCTTACTCTCTTCTATTAGTAAATTATTTGAAAAAATCATCCTAACTAGAATGATGCCACATATCAATGATAATTCTATTTTTCTTCCTGAGCAGTTTGGATTTCGTATTGGACATTCAACTATTCATCAACTTGTGAGAGTAACTAACATGATAAAGGCAAATATCTCAGAGGGCTATTCCACTGGAGTTGCTCTTCTAGAAAAAGTTTTCGACAGTGTTTGGCACAAAGGTTTAATTGCCAAAATGATTTCAATTTTCCAATTTACATAATAAAGATAATTAAAAATTATCTTACTAACCGTACCCTACAGGTTTCTTATCTGAATTGTAAATCTAATAAGCTACCCGTTAAAGCAGGCGTCCCTCAAGGATCAAGCGTCGCACCAATACTATACAATATTTTTACCATCTTCCAAATCTACCTAAAGGCTGTAAAAAGTCACTTTTCTGTGATGATACTAGCATCTCAACCACTGGGAGAAGTCTTCGTATTATCTGCAGTCGACTGCAACGAAGCTTGAATATTTTCAATGATTACCTGAAAAAATGGAAAATTTCCACTAATGCGGCAAAAACACAATTGATTGTGTTTCCGCATAAGCCAAGAGCTTCTTCTCTTAAACCAAATAATAACCATATTATTAAATTTAATGGTTTGAATTTAACGTGGACAGATCAAGTTAAATACTTGGGTTTGATTTACGATAAAAAAAACTCACTTTTAAGGATCACATTGAAGGAATCCATACAAAATGCAACAAATATATAAAATGTTTATACCCTCTTATAAATAGGAATTCTAGACTCTGCCTAAAGAACAAACTATTAATTTATGAACAAATATTTAGACCGGCAATGCTATATGCAGTTCCAATCTGGGCAAGTTGTTGTGCTACTAGGAAGAAAACGCTTCAAAGAATTCAGAATAAAATTCTGAAAATGATTTTGAAGCGTCCTCCCTGGTTTAGCACAAATGAGTTGCACAGACTTGCAAACATAGAAACATTAGAAATTATGACGAACAGAATTATAAGCAACTTCAATTGCAACGAATAGCTCTCTATATAGTTTATAAGTTAGTTTATAAGATTTGTTTAGCAACTTATTCAGAAGACAAGTAGGTTTAAAACATCCTACTGAAAAAAAATACTTAACTGCAAAAGTACATTATAACTTAATAATAATTAACTGAATCATGTAAACAATAGCGATGAAAAGTCACCACTTGTGGCTGAACACCAATATACTAAATTAGAAATGTAATGCAAACAAAACAATATAATCAAATAGAAAATAATATAAAAAAGGGTTCTTTTAATCAGCATAGGGTTGGATGTACGTGGGCTGTAGCTTTTGGAAAGCATCTTGTTTTTTCAAACATTCAGCTTTTGTCATATTGGAAATATACGGTACAGTTATTTGTGTTTTCCGTCAACGCTCAACGAACGCGGAAGGTTTCTGTTTTCATGATCCTGTACTGCCTATTAGGACATAGAAGTCCTGTATGGATTTTTGTCGAAGGTGAGTTATCTGTTGGTTTGTATTTTTATGCGTTTTTGACATTAAAAATGTCTTACTCCACTATCTGGGGCTAGGTGTCATTCTAAAATCTAAACTATCTCCCATGTAACGAAACTATGTAAGGTTTGCACGCTTATAACACCGATATTACTAGATGGATTTTAATCATTCATACACCAACCGATTCAGAAACACTTAACTTAAATATTGGTAATAATTTAATATCTCCCCAATAAAAGTAGACTTTTAAAAATTGGTAAAATTAAAAAGTTCACGAAAAACGGGAAAATTACCATTCGTGAGAAAGATTTCTCAGACACAGCCGTCACCAGTGGGTTACCTTAGTCGCTCAATCAAACACGAAAAGTCATAAATAGAAGCGACGCATGTCCGTTTAAATCAGTTGTTGCTAATATCCCATACGAGCAACATCGTCTCCGGGTGATGCAATAAGCGCTATCGATTTTCGGCAACGTTGGCATTTGCACACGCTCGCACCTAAGTGACTAAACCATATACGGTTAGTTTATAAATAGAGGTGACGCGTACACGTTTGAATCAGTTTTTGTTCTTATGTCGAACGGGTAAGATCATGGCTGCAGCGTCTGGGTACTACAATAAGCGGTAGACGCTATGCATTTTCGGCAGCGGTGGCCGTGTGCGGATTTTTCGGGTACCAACACGGTGTAACAGAATTATTTGCAAAGTGGGTGGGTGGGGTGGTTTGGATTTAATTCAATACGGTGTGTGCTGCTTAAGAGTGTTGCGTTTGAATAAAATATATTTATTTTTATGCATGCGTGTGCGTTGTAACTTGTTAATCCATGTTTACGGCGCTTTGTAGCTGCGTAAGGTAAAGAGCCTATTGGTTTTCATGTTTCATATTTCGGTTATATGTTTTTTATCAGTAAGGCATCTGACAACGTGCTTCTGTAGTTATTGCACTGTTCAACAGCGTAGTATTTTATATAGGAGAGTACACTCAGGTTTTTTTACGCGTTATTTTTTACGCGAATTGTGAAATTTACGCGGTTTTCATTTACGCGTTTTTTTGAAATTTGTGCGGTTTTCATTTACACGGCCTGTATCCCCTGCGTGAAAAACCTGAGTGTAATTGCATCGGAAACAATCACATTCCCAGCAGAACTTTTTGTTTTCTAATTTCAAACACTTTTGTTTCGTACTGCACACAACGGAAAATTTTAAAACAGAACTTACCGTCCCAGCAGCAGTTTAAGCGGGTGTTCTTTTTCGATTCAAATTCAAGCCATGTCTTAATCGTTACTGGACTTAAAATTATTTTCCCAGTTTATCCAGTAAGAGTATCTATCTTGCCCTATGTATTTAAAATACAGTTCTAATTGCGTTTTAAAGTATACAACAAATAGAACGGTTGGGTATACTAATTTAAATTTTAAAATAAATTACAAAACAAACCGCTGTACTGAAGATATAATTATGTCAGTCCTATTACCACATAATACACCTATATAACATAAAACGCTGCAGAATTGGTTTAATAATACAATGTTTGCACTACAGAGTTATAACACGTTTCAATAATTAGCAACAAGAGAAAATGTCACCAAGATTGCATAAAACCCGTTTCAACTGGTAGTGCGAACGTTGCATAACAATGTAATTTATCAAATAATTTCATTTTTTCCACCACTAATCGATCAAGAAATACTTAAACTTAAGATTGTTTACTTAAGTTTATTAGTACATTATTGAAAATTTCAATGGAAAATGAAATTTAATATTTCATGGAGAATCTGTATATTTCCGTTGGCGGGCGTAGGCTTCCTCGTCACAGTTCTCAATATGGAACTTTTCTTTTGAATATATTTTCTGGACAGACCAGCCTATTTTTACTACATGGATCAGCCAAATAATGCCAATCACCTAGTGAGATACTTGATTAATTAATAGATTACCGTTAAATGACCTTCAATTAATTATGTTTTAATGGGGAGGGTATATAGCAAATTGTAACATAAAAATCAGGCGAGTGAGCAAGAACTTGAGTCGATATGTGTGATAGATAAAATTCATTTGCACGCTCTTGAAAAAAGCTACATTTTTAATGTCACCGTGGTCGTGTCCTGTACACAACCCTTTAATTTTTTTGTTTATATTACTACTAATTAACCGATTTCGCCAATTTTCTCTATTGTTTGAGAGAGCGGGTAAGGGCGCTATAACCCTAGCCAGGCTAAATACTTCTGTCCCATCCCAGGAACCTAGAACCAAAGGAGTGACATTAACCCTCTTAGCAAAGTCACTCCCAACGATTTATCAAACCCCCATCAAATTGAAACGGTTGTGTACGGTTATCCACGTTTCTTCCTTATTCAAGATTCAAAATAAATGATTAAATTATTTATTGAATGAATAATTTGATTGCCGTATAATTTTGAACCATCACTATTTTGTTCGCTGTATAGTTGGCCTGGCCGCTTTAATGCTTGTGTCATATTCAATATGTGCCACAAAAAATAATAATGACAAGAAAAATTGTGGACGAACGTCTGCAATTTTCCAGGATCCCTACATGTATTGGCTGTGTATGTGTAGACTAGACTAGACTAGATTAATTGTTTCTGTCTGTTTTCCAGTGGACACATTTATAAAAATTCTTAAGAAAAGAAAAAACAAAGACTCTTGTCCAAACAATAAATATATAAAATTCCATCAACGGCTGGATTTGTCGTTAGCTTCTGCTGACAGGCTTTGAGGGCAGACATCAACATGCCCCTCCATAGCTCCGTGCACTGCCAAATGTCTGGCGGCGACTGAGTTGGGAAAAGGGGCAAACAGTGATAATAAATGTCTCAAGCCTTGAGCGCAGTCCAGAGCGGACATAAAAATAGATAACGAGAGAGCCCGATCGGTGAGAGGGAGAGGTGACGATCTGCTTATAGGAGACATTGGGGGTCGATGGGTCAATTGGGAGGTATTGGAGGCTGCGGCGGTGATCACAAAAACTGTTGGGAACATGTGATGGCATCATCACAGTTCCTCGATGGCGGAGTGATTAACACACCCAACTGAGACTGGGAGATCGCAGGTTCGATTCCTGCTTGAGGACATATCTTTTCTCAGTGTTTCCAATAAAGGTGAATTTTTACCGTTTCTTCATTCTCACCGTTCCGGTCATTCTTTCTCTGTCTGTTTGCCAGTGGACACGTTCATAAAAATCCTTAAGAAAGGAAAAAACAAAGACTCACATCCAAACAAGGAATATACGTTATTAACTGGTTGAAAAAAAACCTGCGAAATGCTTTCTCAAGAAAATTATTAAACAGAAATATACTAGTTTTTAAGAGCAGTGAGGCCAAAAATGAAATATTTAAAATTCAAGGTGCATTTTTCCCGAAAAAGATGCATTTTAATATTAAAAGTTCAAGCACAAAATTTGTAATGTCTCAAAAATTGTTTGCAATTTGAACGTTTTGTTTTGGGTGTAGAGACATAATTAATTAAAGTCAGAAATACTGTAAACTAAACAATACTGGCACCACATGCGCTCAGAACAAAGGAATGTATCTGTGTTTCTATTATGTGCTTTCAACGTACGGTACTCACTCCTGATTCATCTGTGAGGTAACGAATCGTGATACTGAGCACCTTCTCCAGCACGCAGCGACCAAACTCGCTGTTCACACTCTGCTCCCGATCGAGACAGCTCACGCACAGCCGCTGCAACCATGCTGATAGATTAGACCGCACCGAGATCTCTGTAAGAAGAATAAATGAAGAAAAAATCGAATTAGTGAACAGTACATTTCATTTAACGTTACAAGTGAAGTTCAGTCAATTAAACGTCTCATTCATACTGAGAATAAAAACGGGAATAGATTACGTCATAATTCATCCTTGATAGTAGACGAACTGCAGGTCAGAGGTGAACCACGCCTACTTCATTACAACAACTCCCAGACGGTGTCATCACTCACCAACCGCCCATTCGACCGAGCGTTGATGTTGAACAAAAAAAGAAAATAAACTATCTTCACCCCCCTCCCCCAACTCTCAACTACTCTATCCTAAAAATTTACACCTTGTGACAGGATAAGGTGCAGCTCTGGATGAGTAGACGAAATGTGAAAATTACACCTTCGAAGGTTGGCCGTGCTGCACAAATAGGGTAATTTGCCATGGGTTTTCACTGCGCGTTCCCTTCTTCATACAGCTGAAAAAGCCACCAACTTTTAGTTTCACTTTTCTGCTGCCATGCCCATGAAAGGACTTTGGCTGGAAAGGGGCCAATAGCAAGTAAGTGCGGTGGTGAGAGGCAAGCACATGCATCCTTCTCCTGTTGATGCGAAAATTTGCGTTTATCTATCAGGATGGGAAAGTTTGAACGAACATGATATTGTTGGAACACACTGCACGTTGCTGATGGGTGGCCCGGACTAAATTAGTCGAATATGGTGCGCCAGCTCCGATGAACCACGTAGAACCCACTCAATACCAGTTCCCATAGGTGCTGGTATAGATCCCTAAATTACATTGAGGAATCAGTTTGTCAGTGTATTGATAATTCAGCGAAAAGGTGAAAGGACTTTGCCTAATAGGTTGACAAATTGAATTTAAAGCACATCGGAACCTCCTCCATCGATTTCTGCTCGTTTGACTGATTCTGTATAGAAGAATAAAATGTTGGACAAGCTAACTGATTGTAGGAGAAATTTGAATAATAGATGGATCACAAAAAATAAATCAACTCAGTGCTGATAAGAGTTAGCCTATCGACCGTGATTTGCGCAAGACAGGTGCAAGAGCCTTCGCAAAAAAAAAGTATAAACTAATAAAAGATGGAGTTCTGCATAGAAAGCGTTGCAATTTTGGTTTACGGAAAAAAAGAAACAGGAGAGTTATTTATGGAATTTGTATTTAGAACTCGTCTCATCAGAATCCGACACTAACTTAGTAACACAACTAAGCTAGCGTCGGATTGACGCTAGCTCCAAAAAAAACGGAGGCACTAATTGTGTTTCTGAGCAAACCAGTAGACAAGCGTGGTGTCCCGCAAGAAAAGGAGTTCATTTTTAAGCTGATGAGAACTAGTGGAATCGAAATAATATAACATGACTTTTGTTTACATGTCCTAATGGTTGACGGCTTCACCCCCGCCTAATTTTTAAACCAGGTTTACCGGAACGTTGAGCTTGGTTTAAAAGTTAGGCGAAGGTGGAGAAATCAACCATTAGAACATGCGGACAAAGCTCAAGTACCAATAAAGAGAAAATATATACATCGTCTAACTTGGCTAAAAAATTGTGCTAGTTACTGATGAGATGATACCGAAACACAAGAAACCAACTTAGTTTGTGATATTGTGCTCTTTATGCTCGAATTGTTTTTTTTCGCCAAAAATGGGCGAAAAATTATTCAGGTGAAAATGGTAAAGCGTACAGCAATGATGTCTTCCAGGATGTTTTATGATGGTCCAAGGCCTTCATTCTGTTGATATAATTATAGTGATTAATCTCTCTTGAAATGAAATATTTATTACATCTATGAAAAACAAGATGCAGTCTTCAGAAGTGTTAAAGAACTTGTTTTTGTGAATATCTTTACTGAAGACCAAAATTCTCTAAATTAAGTTGACTCGAAGTTATAGACCGTTGTTTGTGAATAGCGCCTTAATTTTTTTAACATGGCTTCTTAAATATCGTAGATAAAGCTTCAGAATGTTCCAGAAAGTTGTCCGTCGTGTCTATATACGTATCTTTCCAGAAGAGATCATTTAAGTTATTGGGTAATTTTTCAAAAAATTAGAAATATTGAAAAAAGTAATTACTCTTCAGCGGGCAAAAATGGGCAGCTAGCTCTAGTTGCAATGAGAAGTGCTACATCAACCCTATAAAAGGTAGTAGATTTCACTTGTCTCTCGTTGTCTCCAGTAGAATGCCCAATATCTTCGAAAATATTCGAGATAGGAAAAAAATATGCGTTAATGAAAATTGCGTCTTTTGACGATTGAAAGAACTTCATAGAATATATAAAGCTCTTTGGAATGATAATTGAAAAAAAATACTTGCAAAAAATATTTTTGGACACCATCCAAACATAATGAGTTATAACTTCCAAAGCGTTTAAACATGATAGTGTAATCAGTAAAGATACTCGCGAACGCAATCTCTACAACTTTTCCAAAGACGTCAGACCATTTCTTCTACAAAATAAAAAAAATCTATTGAAAAATCTCACTTTAGGAGGATTAATCACTAACACCGTAGCAGCAAATGACAGACCTTGCTGTTTTGAAAAGTATCCCGAAAACACTATTAACGTAAATTCAGCCGTTTCAACGTAAACAACCTATCACTATTTGAAACACGATACTTTTCAAAAATTGTCGGATTACTTCGAGATGTACGAGATCAACCGATGTTGGAATATAGAAAAACGAGTTCAACCGATGTTGGAATATAAAAAGGTGTCCATTTAGATCATTCAAACCTTTATACGGAACATGCCAAACTTGTTAGGATGATAATTAAAAAGTTACGTTAAAAAATTGGCTTTTAAGGGGTCATCTACAAACAAGCAATTATGTTGAAGATAATAAAGATGAAGACTTTGTGTCTTCAGCAAAGTTGTTGACAAAAGCTTGCTCTACAACTTTGCTGAAGACATAATCTTAATGTATGTGTTTGCAAGAAAGTTTATAAATATATCTCACTTTTAGAGAGATTAATCTTCAAATTCACAGCACCACATGAAAGAGCTTGTAAAGTCCACAAATCCCTCCGAAGACGCTATCGACCCGAATTTAACGATTTGAGCGTAATTAATAGATCGAATAGTGCGACAATATTTTGGTTCATTCAGCAGGGATTTCAACTGGGCATCTCCATCGCATTACAATAGACAAGTTGGATGTGGGAAAAATAAGTGCGTGTTTGGTGCAACGGGTTGCTAAAATTGAATTTAAGCCAATCGCCTTCTCGTCTTCTACAAAGTTCCCTATAACTTTACCAAAGACATTAAGACTCTAGCTAAATTTATCCAACCCACTTTTATGGGGATTCATCATTAAACGCATTATTAGGCCCGTTCGTGCTATTAATAGGAATGGTGTCACCCTTAGGAAAGCGTAGAAATCTTGATCTGATTATTTTATAAATAAGTATGATGTACGAAGCAATCCACTGCGTGATCGGTACAGTCTATATGAAAACAGAAATCGTTTCAAATTGGTTCCGGGAATTCAACTCCCGGATTCACCCTCTGTTTATAAATTTCAAGGCTGCGTATGATTCAGTGAAACGAAACGAAGCGGTGCACTTCGAACGATGTTGAATTCGAGGGGTGAAACTCGACGTACGGTACGAGGTTGTCAACGAATTGTTATATCTTGAAACATGGCTAACATGTGATAATAACGGCAAAAAACACGTGTTGTGGCTGAGCTTTCCGCAGTCAGCTAATATCCCGTAGCCTACATACGATCACAAAACTTGCTCCATAGAAATAACTGATACTCACTGATTATTTTGTACGGTCATGAAGCATGGGCGTTAAGCGAAGCACAGTGCTCGGAGAGAATTCTGCCAAAGCACGACAAACTACTGTAGACTGGACAGGTAGCGTGAACGCCGGAAGAAAGATCGACTGGTGCGGTCATGAGAGACGAAAAACCTGTTTTGATCACGATATGTGCTACAAGCTGCTCAATCTTTACATTCCAATGTTCATTACAATTTTCCTTGAATATTTATAATACTTCAAATACATGGTAAAGATACCCGATCAGAATGAAATAACAAGATTATAACAGAACACAATTTTTGTAACCAGAACACAATTTTTGTGTTATAAATTAGGTCTCGTTAGTAGTTAAAATAACAGAAATTTATATGTTATGTGTTTCTGATCGGGTAGTACAAGACAGACTGAATTGATAGGCTTTATCAGTTTTCAAAAATATTGCGTGGCATCGAACAAATACTTTATTATTTTTTTGATTTTTTGCGCAAGTGCCGATACCTTATTTAAGACTTTTTTGGTGGTATCCAGCGGGGAAAACAGATCGAAACGGTGAGTTAAACGAGAGCAATTATGTGAAAAAATTACCCCAAACGCAAAATTCGAACATGCAACCCTTGGGACTCTGGACACCAATGATTCCACAAGTAGGGTATCTAGAAAGGTACAGATTTTTTAAATATTTTTGGTACAGGTTCTGTACGGTACGGATTTCGGTAAAAAAGCACAGATTGGTACAGAATTTTGTTATATGACAGCAAGGTAAAATAATTTAACATTGCTTGGGTACAGAATCCGGTAAAGATTTTTCTAGAGAAGAGTACAGATAGCAAAGATTTTTCAACTCCCGGTACAGATTTAATTGTGGCAACACTGCTGGACACCCCCAAAAAGTCTTAAATAAGCTATTGGCACTTTCGTCAAAAACCAAAAAACATGAATTATTTAATTCGAAAGGCGGGTTCGCTCCCTCATGCCTCTGTTGACTGGGCAAACGACAGACTCCATTAGCTCCACCGATGTTCGATGGATAATGAGCTAAGATTAGCTACCAGACGATAATAAAATCCCGGGCCGTGGTATTTAGCGGGGAAATGAAATAGCTCGAATGTGTTGGGTGGCAACTGCGGTTGTGTGATCTCGCATTAGAGTCAGGCTACAGATCACTGTCGACAATGCGATATTCATGTGTTCTTCCTGGGACGTCATTATAACCCATGGATAGCATAACGGTTTGTACATTGAGCTGGAATCCCAAGGGTTGCAGGTTCGAATCATACCTCTGAGGTGATTTTTTTTTCACATGGTAGCTTTCGTTGAACTCGTCATTTCGATCCTTTTCCCCCTTTGGATACCACTCAAAAATCTTAAGACAACAAAGTTATATAAAAACTTCATTTTTCACCTTTATGGACGAACAAACAATGGTACAAAATTCGAAAACGAAAAAAGCAGTTTTTTCCAGTGTGTTAGATCTTCATCAAAATCAATCACTGTATGTAGAATATTGTTGCAATACCACTCATTGATTTTGGAAAAAAAAAAATTTTTCGTTCTCGATTTTCGAACCATTGTTCATTCGTCCTTAAGGGGTCCTTAAGCCTTCTAGTTGCAAACGCGAATTTCGAGCTTTTTCCAGAATGAATTACAAAGAAACTATTCAAGATATCTTAATGCGATTTTTTGTTGTTTATTCTTCCTCTCACAATTTTGAATTTTATTACCTTGACCTTTAAATGCCTGCAACGGCGACTTCATAAGAAAAAAAATTGCACCCGACTTTGTAGCTATATCTCCAGTTCGAGTGGTTGAAACTGAAAAAAGCGATATTTCTATAATTATTATTCCATCTGCTATAGCCCGACACGAGATTTAAAAAAATATATTTCGCTAATTTATGTCTAAACAAAAAACAACTCATAAACATTCGATATTCTAAATATTTTAGACAGTAACGAAAAACACAACGCTCGAAAGGTCCGAAAGTGGCCATGAATACCGCCCCATATCTCGAAAACCAATAGATGATGATCTGGCAAGGAATATGTAGCTGCGGTCTTAAAATCAAGCTTTCTCCACCAATGAAACGATGGAAGCTCATTAAGGCTCAGCAAGGTCCAGTGAAGTTCGGAATTGGAAAGTAGTTAACGTAGTTGACGGGACCGGGAAAGAATACACTGGGAGCTGCATAGATGGCCCTATTGGAAAATACGGCGTTTGAACTTGACCAGCCCTATGCCTGTCAACTGAAGGCGGGAATTCAGAACAAAGTACACGAATTTTCATTTTGACTGAATTACGTTAAACAAATTCGGAGAAACATCTTGTTTTATTGGTTCGAATTCTAAGTGAACCAAACTTTCCTTATTTCGTCCAATAAGAGTGATTTCCACGCAGTGCAAGAAGCTTTAAGACGCAATAGTTGAAAAACCTTGAAATTTTGATCTAGATTTGTGTCAATTCTTTGTCGAATTTAGCCACGATAATTTCTGGAACATACACTTTTTGTTGATTATCCTTCACACTCCTGATGCCGGTCATCAAACGGCGAGATAACAAAGTTCCCACAAGTTTCCTATCTCATGCCTCCACGCGAGTTCAAGTCTATTAGTGACATTTGACCCTTAGACCGGCGATGACTGGGTGCTATCAGCCTTTTGAAGATAGTAGTACAAAAAGAGAGTGTGAATGGATCTAGGCCAAAAAACTATATATCAATACAGTGTAGACCCGATTCTATCAGCACCCGATTTTGTCAGCCCCCGATTTTATCCACCCCTGCTTTTTGGCCCGATTTTATCAGCTTTATATGAAAATTGATAGTTGGTAGTTTGATGGGATCTGGCAGACGAACCAAGTTGAATTCGAGTAAATCCTTTCTTCAGCATATATTTCTTATCTTAGAGATCCGAAAAATGCAAAAATAAAAATATATGTTTTTATTTATTTTGCACTGTCAGAAGGGGAACTTAAAGTAAATTATTAGAAAAGGTTGCAATGCTATATCTAAGGAACAAAGAAGAATATTTTAGGAACTTCGGTTTATTAAAAAGACAGAAAAATATATGTTCCGATTTCATCGATATTCCTGTTTTATCAGCTTAAAATTCGCCAAGGGGCTGATAAAAACGGGTCTTTACTGTAGCTGATCGAAGAGCAGTCCTAATACGACTTTGATCTGACTGGAATTGATGATGGGATATCAATACCTTGTATTTTCCTTCGAAAGTCATTATTATCTCCCGTGTATTCTAATAAAATTCTAATAAAAATTCTGATATGACATACTTTCTTTGATCTATATTATTTAACTTTACAAAAACTATTTGTCCATATTATATGTTATCATTCGGTGGTTTCTAATAAATAGGGTGATGAGCCCATTTGCGCCATGTTTCTATTATCACCCTACCCATTTGAAGCCGTTGGTTAGAGCAGTGTCTGCCATCTTTGTTCAACGCATTGAGTCAAATGGTAGCGCAACAATAGGGGCACTCGGTTCGAGTTTTCGTTGCGCTCAAACTCGAGAATTTTACTGTTTTCAGCGCATTTATGTTATTATATTGGTTCTTTACAACGAAGCAAAGCTATTGATGTCAATTTTTACGCAGTCCATTGATTGTAGGACGAGAAATTAACAAATTAGTGAGGCACCTTGCTTAGTATGGTGAAAATAGGCACTTCACCCTATATAAATATACTGTAGAGTTGAAAGAACGAAATTTGTCCAAATACTCAATAACGCAGATAAGATTAGCTTTACTAGGAAATACTTCGACGCCAGGATGTTTGGGTTGTGCCTTTGTTTAGAAAACATTAGTTACCCTCAGTGATGTACCGATGGGAAAAATTCCATCTTCCCGGGTTTTTATTTTTGGGTTTTAACCGGGTTTTTTCCCAAATCATTTTAACCCGGACGAAATATGGGTTTTTTCGTTTTATCGAATGTATAATGTTCATTTAATTTTTTTATCCTTTCGGCAGTCGCTCTAGTGCACTGAGTGCACGCTGCTCTGAAAATCTAGCGAAATCGCCTTAGGGCACCAGCGGCTGCTCATTCAGTGGTATAAGCGCGACTTCCGGAGGGTTAAAGAATCTTGCATTTACATTTGAGAGACCGAAAATAAAAGTCGGAAGGATAAAACATACTTTGTAGAATCCACTCCAGATATCTTAGCATGTAAAAATCGAATATAAACATCAAGCGTAAAAATCGGACAGAGATCCTTGAGCATGACAATCGCTTAGAATATTCTCACCCAAAAAAGTCGGCAAGGATGAACCTCCAGTATAATTCGCTCAGAGGAAATTCCGTACAACGTTACATTCAAGATTAAAAGTTGGATAAAGAAAAGTCCTTTGCGAAAACCGGATATACTTTTTTACGGTTTTTAATCTGTAGGACATAATCGAAAAGCTCCTGTCCAATTTTGAAACTTGAAATTTTAAATTCAATTTTCACATTCTAATATATTTAATGCGGGTTTTACGAAGCATTTTCTGTTCCTGCGACTTTAATTTCGGTCCATTCCATATTCCAACTGGTTTCATATAATACTGGGAACAATAGTCATTGTTACTCTGACAAGTGAAAATTAGAATAATCGTGTGATGCCCAAACTACTTTTATTCTGCTTGTTACTCATTTTAGGGGTTGCTATACTTTTAGGTGAGGTAGGTATTCACACAAAATTTAGAAAATATCTATTTAGTTCGGTGAAAAGTGAGTCATATGCAGAATGCGAGTGGCCTTGACATTCGTCATTAGTATGAACCGTAATCAGAACTCTCACAAATAACAATCCGAATTTTTTCGTTATCAGCTACATCAGCAACAGTAAAAAAAATGTTTAGTTCGTTTAGGTGGATTCACAGTAAGAAGCACAATCGACTTAGCCCAAACATTGAAAAGTTTTATCACTTATTAAACCACAATATTTGTAAAAAATGTTGGATCACCGCTATAACAATGATTCAATCGAGGAAAACCATTCAGAATTCATATACATGCAAAACTTTATGACAATAATGCTCATAAATAAAATAAAAATGTTTGGATAACAATACATTAATGTTCAATTACCAAAACATCAAAAAATGCAAAAAACCCAATCTTCCCGCGAAAAAACCGTTTTAACCGGGAAAAAACCTTGGGTTTTTTCCCCAAAATTATAAAAACCCGATTTGGTACATCACTGGTTACCCTCGGTAGCCAGCTGCCCAGAGCTTACAAAAAATTCAAAAACTAAACAAGATCTCTTTTTCGATTAAACGTGAACTCGGAGACAAACTAACCAACTAAATAATAAACTATACTTTAAAGGTTGCTTGAAGCGAATCCTAGACACTAAAAATTGCTGTGTCAAATGAAATCGAAAAACCCAGCACAATACACAAAAGTTCATTGGTAGCACACAACATATTAAGGAGCTCCGTGCAACTATTGGAAAAGATATAGATACTAGAAAACTAAAAATTTTAACTTGGAGCAGTTGAAAAATAGCATAAAAGGAAAGATTGCAGATTAAAATCCTGGTAAGACCTGAGACAGTCAAGAGACATTTTATTAAAATCAAAACACAACCCAAGTCAATCAAGCAATCAAAATTGCAAAGAAAAAGCAAACAGCGCTTGTTTAAATATTCTAATGAGCGAATATCATTCGTGTAAAAATATTGAAAATGAAATTAATATAAAAAAAGCCAAAACGGAATTGAACTGATCTAGGGGACAAGCTTTTTGCAACACGAAACACGAATTATTTTTCGAATTGGCATAGTAATCTCACGTTTTAATACAAATAGTATCATAACAAGTCGCGATAACCTTCAGTTCCTCAGCTTAACATACCAAGCATTTCCAGAATTAACCATATTTGCAACCTTCCCAGCCGCTCTCACAATACAAACAACAGCTGATTCCGCATTCCCTGCCTGCCCCTGACGGAAAGGGAACAGTTGCACTCCGTATTTACCTTTAAGCTCTCTGTTTTGATTTGACCGAAAAAGGGAATTGTTTCTAGGACAACACGGCAGCAACAAAAAAAAACCCCAGTCCAATTTCACTTTCATCCAACACGCACGTACACATGCAAGCACTTCGATATAATCCCTGCTATCACACGCACCGAACAATATTGATTTATCCCAGCGGATAGCACTGTGTATGTGCGTCGTACGTACGTTCGTACGTGCGTGCCTTGTCGTGCGAGCGAAGCGGACACGCGTAGGCGCGTAGGTGAAGAACGGTATGTGTCGACAGCAGACGGGGGTGGTCGTTGTCTGCTCGTGTTTGTTGAGTTTGCAAATAAAAATCGGGCTTCGCAGATGAGGTTTTGTTTATCTTTCGATGGACAACAAGGGCGGAATCGACCAACTGACCTTTTCCGTTCACATAATCACCACGTTTTAATTTTCCACATCGAAGAGGAATCGAAGAAAGATCAAGCGAACAGCAAACAGCAGGACAAATCCATGATTGTCTAGGTGTTGCATCAGGACTCAATTTTGCGACATTCGACTATTGTCGGTGGAAATGGATTTTAAAACATATTCGCTAGATTTATTAGCTTTGTAGTATTTATAATACCCAGTATGCCATCGTGCACATGAAATCCTGAATTTCGCATCGGAAAATATTTTACATTAAATGTAACAAATTTTTTTCGGCGGCATTCAGCAAGTCATCCATCAACATTTTTTATTCCTACCTTTTATCAGCGGAGGGCAGAAGTTCCTTTCGAGTAGTTTGGCGTCCTATAACGTTGACTACTGGTACAATGTTCTACCACATTCACGGCCGAGTCGCTCTTTCTCCATTCAGTTGCGAGAGCCAGCATCCAGCGATGTGAGCATCCCTTTGCTGCCATCGGAATTTGTTGGAAAATTGAGATGTTGTTGCGCATTTTCTTCACGCCTTTGCCTTTTGCACACTACACCCTACATTGAGGTTATGTCACTTTGGGTATTATCCATATTTTAGCAACTTCCAATTGCGGAAAATTACCATTTGCCACCGCGGTACCCACCGAATAGTTTTCACTGAACTCTACACATCCTAGCGTGTATCACACAGGTACAGTTAACGCCCAACGAAAAAAAAAATCGGTCTACAGACGCCACTTGGATAATCCTGCTAAAACCGATAGAAACCACTGCTAGTCACCAAACTTTAAATACTCACAGGAATCTTTGGAGCTTGCTTCATCTGACACAGGCAAAACAAACCGTATTTCACCTACAAACCCATTAAACTTGAAAAACAATTGCCCAATCGTCGTTATCACTGTTCTGTAACTCCAAATTACAACCATTCGTTCGCTTCCAGCTTGGAGTAGAATCCTATCGTCTCGGGAGACAGCAGCAGCGGGCGAGTCTATCTATCCACACAGCATCTACCGCCAACCGCAGGAAGAGAGCGAATCTATCCCAGACTTTCTCATCGAGCGAGAGTGGTGTTCTCATGATCACCGAACACACAAACACACATCCCCCATCGTCATCCCAGCGCAACCACTAGGTAGGAGGTACGAGGAATCCAAACATCGGAAATCTCCAATACCTCACACTATACAGTCGCAGAAGTACTGTGCCTGTATTGCTGGAACGCTCTGTCAGAGCATCCCCATTGTTGTTATCATCATTGGAGACAAAATG
The DNA here is from genome assembly GCF_030247195.1 of Topomyia yanbarensis. NCBI lineage: Eukaryota > Metazoa > Arthropoda > Insecta > Diptera > Culicidae > Topomyia > Topomyia yanbarensis. Next base: position 329,542,552 of record NC_080672.1, on the reverse strand, counting down.
AGCGTCGCTCGTTCTGCTGGCAAGTGCCGCCGCAGAGAGGCAGAGCGAAAGTCAACAATAACAACAATTATCGTTATCGAAAATGAGACCCCCGTCTATCGTTGATGGGATACTATATAGCGAAATCAGAGCGGGAAAGAGAGAGAGAATGAAAAAGAGTTGGGACGATTTTTTCTTGAACGCACAGCGCGGCGATGATGGTCTTTGAATTGCCAGAGCCCTGCAGGCAATGGGAAAGTCTAAAATTACATTTGGGGGAAATTTACGAGGTGCTATTCGTAAATCTCGGTGCGATTTCGTGGTAAGGATTTTGTGTTTTTGCGAATGGAGCCGTGGAGTATTACTGGCCGGCTTATACGTTAAGCGAAGGCATCGCCGCGCAACAGAGCAGTGTGAAGGAAGGGGGAGATAATAGGATACCGATAGTATGTAGGCACAATTTGCTAGGCCACCAATCTCGCATCGTAAACGCGTGCAAACGAGGCCGCCGCGTAGAGAGGGGAGGGGGACTAGAGAGGTTGAATGGGTGTGGCGCGCAAACACCAAAGTTGTAGCACCGATAAATTACGGGATTCTTGGCCAGCATATAACGCAGCACAAAAAGCAACAGGTTACCCACTCGAGTAGACCGCTTCTTTCATCGGTGGATAACAATTTTAGATGGGGAGCATTGTTTTTCCAGGGAACCATTTTTTCGGTGCAATCAAACGATATTCAGAAAAGAGTAAAGTTTGGGTACAACAAATCTTTTCGACACCATCCACACACCAAAATACTTAAAGTCTAAAAATAACATTACGAAACGTAATTTGCAACATTGGTGATCAGTTTGTCAACCCCTGAATTTTACATGATTTTAAAAATAGGTTTCAAACTTCATTCGCTTCTTTTTCATATTAGAAAAAATTCGAACCACATCTGCGAGCTTGGGAACCATACCCAGGTAAGCTGCGTACAAGACAAGCGACTTATCAACTACGCTGTGCTTATCCCCATGTTGTTTTATAACTTCACATATAAAAACCGTTACGAAGTTAGGAGAGAATTAAAATGTAGAAAGCTCATTTCACATTTTATGATGTGGTGATTATGCGCTTAAGAAGTAATATGGGGGATTTGCCGCTCCAACAAATTTTGTTAGAAACCCATTGTCTTCTACAAAGTTGTTGAGAATTCCATGAAGTACTGTTTGAAAATATTTAAAATCGTGATCTTAGATTCCAATGAAACTTTACACGTTTTTTTCCGGCATGGAAGACTAAACATTTTCCACTATCAGTAAGATTATTCAGACTCAGGAGTAATTTTTTAAAAGGGCGTAAACATTTCTACGTGCATCAATTTCAATTTTTTTTATTCAATTACTATATTTTATACAACAAAACTTTCCGACAACCAGTTTTAGGGAATAAATATTTATGTATAAAAAATGTGTAATTTTTCAAAAAAAAAAAACAAAAATTTGCGTGAAAAAAAACACATTTTTCTATTTTTTTACTTTTTCAACGAAAACCTAAAGAGAAAGGAAACATTTGAATGATGAGAACTTATCGGTAAAAAAGTTTTTCTAACTAACTTTATACATGTTTTTAAATTTCACATTTCACAATTCACATATAAAACTGTAATGTTATTACAGAATATATTTTTAAGTATCATTTCAAATCAAAATTCATTTAATAATAACTTCAGAAAAGGTCGTAATAAAACAAACGAATTGAGTTGTTAAAACAAAATTTAAAATATCTCGAGAACCACTACATTTTAGAAAAATTTTGTTGTGAGCATTTTGATTTAAAATGGCGTTTAGAATCATATTCAAAAAGAAAATTGTATTTTTGACTGAAAATAGCATGAATTATAAAAATATGTCAAAAGTTGTTGTTAGGAAAACTTTTTAATTGAAAGCTTTTCCATAATCCAAATACACTGAAAACATTTACATCTTTAAAACGATAAACATTTGATTTTTGACATTTTATGATGGGGTAACGCGAATAACTTTTAAAAGGGTATAATCACACGAACTAACTGTTTTTGTGGGAACAAAATTCCAAATATCTCGAAAACTATCGCTTTTTGTAAAATTTTTGTTAAATGAATTTTGATTTAAAATGATACTTAGAATTATATTCTGTAATAAAATTACAATTTAATGTCAATTAGTATGAAAAGTTGTTAGAAAAACTTTTTTACCGATAAGTTTTCCATCATACAATCACATTCAAAATGTTTCTTTTCTCTTTAGGTTTTGTTGACAAAATATAAAAAATTAGAATAAAGGAGTTTTTTTTGCAATTTAAATTTTTAACACAAATTTTTGTTTTTGTGAAAAAAGACACATAATTTTTTTCAGTGAATATTTTTTCGAAACTTAAATATTTATTCCCTGAAACTCGTTCTGCGAAAGTTTTGCTGTATAAAATACAGCAATAGAACAAAAAAATTTGAAATTAATGCACGTAGAAATGTCTACGCCCTTTTCAAAATTGCTCTTGTATCAAAATATTGCAGTCTTCAGAGAAAAACATGGAGATTCATAAGCCGAACACAACTTTAAGTTTCGTTCGAATCGACGATGGTCATATTTTGTGGTCGGCCGGTTTCTCATGGAATCCCTCACCTATCAAAAATGTTTTTTCAATATACTGGATACACAGAGCTTCCATGAATTCAACAATGTGTTTTAAAATAATATTCTTAGGGGGAGATCCTAAATAAACTCATTGAAAGAGAAAATTTCCAACATTACCGTTATAGGGACTCATTAGATCAAAAGTCGTAGTTATTCGCGTTGTGAAACCAACTATCCAAGTTTCACAGTTTCGAACAAAGATTTTCAACTTTTTTAGTCCCGTAAACCTTTTTCTGAAAGTCGAACCCATCGTTACCCTTCCAGGAAAGTTAGATAAATATCAGAAATTAGAAAAACTCGCACTACAACATATATTGACGTGTTGTTTTAAAGAGATTTGCAAATTAATTGAAAACAATTCTTTTCTTCTTTTGACAGTACTATACTTCAGGTAGGTTTCCGGACAAAAATTATATTTGGTCCCAGCACGGGGTGATGTCCTCAGCAAATTCGATAATACTATTCAACGATAAATTCGCTCGGAAACTGGTGATCTGGCAAGGAATCTTAAGCTGCGGACTCAAAGCCAAGTTTTTCAACACCAACAAAACGATGAACTCGGAGCTTTAAATGTATACAACGTTTTATCAACGCTCACAAGGGTCTAGTGCAGCTCGATTTCGTTGACAAAAATAAAACAAACAACAAGGTCAATTTCGTGTACAAAAATATAAATACACCAAACTGCCTGCAATTTTGTCTAATCGAGTATTTGTCAGTTAAAAAGCAAACGTTAATGAAAACAGAAAGACAACTCAGGACTCGCCACATGCCTCGTGGTTAGAAATAAATGGGCACTGAGGTTGATCAGTTCAGTGTGCTACAGATGATGGCAAGAATTCCAAAGAAAGTACCATCGGAGGGTTATCGGAGTAATAGTATTTTGTATGAAAGTGAAATAAAATACTTTTATTTTAATTAAATGATTAATTAATGATTTTGATTTTGAGCTGGACTTATGTGATTCGATTCTAAGTGGACTAAAGGCTAGCTATATTCTTTCCACCGATAAAGAATAAACACTAATGTACAGTACAGAAATATTGCGATTGTAGTCGTAAAGGGTGTTTCGCACGTTACGCGAACAGCTTTGAAGTAGCTTTAATCGAATTCGAAAATTTCTTTGTATCTTCAGCATCTCTAGAATTTCTAGAACACTGTAATACACTTTTTCATACAATCAAGCACAAAAAGAAAATATCTTCTAAACAGCACAAGTCCTGTATGCAGGAAACAAAGCTCCTTAACCCATTCATGCCCATGTTGTTTGTGGACAACAATGTTTTTAACAGCTATAACTTTTGAATGAGGCGAGATTTGCTCACAAAAACAAGTAAGGCTCATTAATGTGATTATTGCCCTTAATTTAAGTATTAGCAGTTACAACGATCAGCTCTAGAACTGAAGTTATTGCAATTAGTCTGATTGGATTCCGTTGGAGCAGTGCTGCCAGGGACAGTTTACTTTGACGACGGAAGATGATTTTGATTCGTTATCGTGCAATATTATTGAAAACTGATAAAATTTATCAATTTAAACTGTCGTTGGATGCGTTTTCCACGTAATTGGACTATTGTAATTATTCTAGGAAAATTGTATTGAGCATTAGAAGGTAAAAATTGACCAGTTTCTAGCACTGCCATGGAAGCACCTATCTGTATGAAAAAAGGCTTTTCGTGTTTCTTGACCCAACGGTTTTCAAGGAAAAATAGTTTTGAAACCCCACATGCACTAGAAAAAAGTTGGGCATGAAAGGGTTAATAACGGAATTTTAAGATGAGATTAATCACAATATACACAACAGCTCATGTTACAAAAAAGGAGAGATATTGGATGGAATGCGTATATATTGACATCAGCATGTTTGCTTCGTTTTTCAGAACCAATATATTATAACAAATGGCCAGAAAATAGTGATATGTTTGAGCACATCGAAAATTCGAATCGAGTGTCTCACTTGTCGCCCTGCCATTTGAGCTGATGCATTGAACAAAGATGGCAAACGCTGCTCTAACCAACGGCTTTAAATTGGCTATTGTGGTAATAGAAACAAGGTCAACATATTTAGGGGAACGGGAACAGCGCAGTTGGTGAATCGATTGCCTTGTACGCAGCTCACCTGGGTTCGATTCCGAACCCCGCATATAGGGTTAGAGATGTTTACAAAAGAGTTTTCTCTACCCCGAAAAGAGGCGATTGACCCTAAGGTTAAAACCTCTATAATCAAAATAAAAAAGGCCAACATAGTCTCATTATCCTACTTGAAAAAACTTTTTAGGTATTCGTGTGGTGAAAATGCGTCCGACAAAACCTATTTCCTCCTACCTGAAATTTCAATACATCTAATTCAAAGTAATGTATATAGTTATCCCACATTACATACGTACCCATGGCAGATCCCTACGTGCCAATGCTGCAACCAGCACGGAATACCATGTGCAAAAGCAGCTAAGAAAAGTTCATCTGCTACAAACAAAACCCTTCATCTTATACTACACCACCAACAGTTGCTAAATCAATAACTGTGAACCAGACAGTAAAAAATGTTTCATGAAGTGAGCATAGCGTAGTTTCCTTGTGGGCAGCTCATCGCAGTTCGAATCCGAAACCCGCAACCGAAAAAAGGGCAAATGAAGACAAAAAATAACACATAATCAACAATCGAACGCACCCAGTGCTTCCAAACCAACAACCAGCACCATCGACAAAGAAGCGAACACCGAAGTAGTCGGATACACAATAGCAAGAGAATCTTAGCTTGACGAAATTTGGTTTAGGCGCACGGGAAAAATTTGTTCACAAATTCGTTAATAAAGCGGCATGAATTCTGGAACAATTACGTTCTTACGCTACGAAAACAGGACCGAGAACAAAAATCATAAGTTTTATAATTGTGGTTCGTTTGCCTTTCGTAACGCCTGCACAACGTTTTTATTTAGGAAAATAGCAGGTTTTTGTGAACCTTGACAACGGCTTTCGTTACGTCATTAACGAATCGTAACGTTGACGCACTATTACGTTTTTCTATCGTAAACTAGTTCACATCTTTAAGAAGCTATTTATTAACCAAATGTGGACTCGAAATTTTATCCATCAATATAACAATATTGAAGACTTTTCTGGTGGCATCGAACGGGAATCGAAATTGTGAGTTAAACGAAAGCTATTATATGGAAAAAAAATCACACCAGAGCCAGGATTCGAAGCTGCAACCCTTGAGACTCCGACCAAATGTATACACCATTATGCTATCCCTGGACTATGGTGACGCTACGGACAGAGCACATGATTATCGCATTGGCGACAGTGATCGTACCACTGCTTCTAGAGAGAGATCAAACACAATCGCCGCTGCCACCTGACACATTTGATCTATTTAATTCCCCCGTTTGATGCCAAGGCCCTGGCAGCGGCAATTATGTGTGACCTCTCTCAAGAGGCAGTGCTACGATCACTGTCGCCAATGCGATAATCGTGTGTTCTGCCTGGAACGTCACCATAGCTCAAGGATAGCATAACGGTGTATACATTGAGTCAGAGTCTCAAGGGTTGCAGATTCGAATCCTGCCTCTGGGGGAATCGTCTCACACATTTGCTTTCGTTTAACTCACCACTCCCTAGTAACAATTGAAATTTTACGGTGTTTTCATAGCCACTCATAAAACTTAGATTGCACTTGAAGTCTTGAATAAGGTATTGGCACTTACATCACAACCTATACAAATGAATTAATAGACTATATAACGTGAACTGATTCACGATTTATTGCATCTGGATCATGACCTAGTATACGTGAGGGTGCATTAGTTCACAAAATTTTGACAATCTTTATATTTTTTCGTCAACTTTTCCACGAAACTTGGAGTACTACTTAAATGTGGTTTATGATTTCTAGTGTATTAGTGCTCGTGAAATAGGTCGCAAAATTAAAATATTCATAGATTCATAGTATATTATGTACAATCTATCTTGTGTGCTTGTGAAATGTAGAAATCGCTAATTTACATTTTAACGACATTCAATCTCTAGCTAAGAGATTACTGGGTAGGGAAAGTTATGAAAATTAGACCCATAGTACTCAAGTGAAAGCAAGGATGTGAAGTAAACAGATCGGAAAACTAGAAGTGGCAGGGTCATTAGAACAAGCTTAATATCGTACGGGCTTAATCTTTGTCTTCTGCTAATGAGGGTCGAGCTTAGGCAGCATAACTACGAATCACTCGAGTTCATTAACATGTGTCCTGGTATAGATAGATGTGTCCATCTTTACCGTGACAACCGACCGATATCGCTAATCATTTTCACTTTCACATAACTCTGCGCGTGGTTAACTACTCATCCTTTTGCTTATCATTGTCAGATGAGCTCTGTTCCGCCTGTACCGTACACCATCGGTGATTTAATGCGACTTCTAGGTGAAACGAAACATCTCTGCCGTATGACTCAACAAACACGGGGTCTACAACACAAACATCACACGCGCAACTCGGTGTGCTGCCGATCCGCATACGAGCCGTACTACGAAATCGTCTGAAGGAACCCCTGCCAGCTCGAGGAGGACTACCTGGCGTTCCAGTTCATGATGATTTCTGATAAAGGCCGTCCGAATTTGTAATCAATGTCGTTGATCTTCCATTGCCTAAAACTGATAGTTGATATTTTTCTCCATCCTGTCATAATTGTACACACACTCTCTCTCTCTCTCTTCTGTTTCTGACACCCAGATGTAGGAAATAGAATTATTTCCTAAGGCTTTGAATATGTTTCATGGATTCATAGTTGTGTCCAGCTGCTAGCGACCAGTTATAGGTACGAGCAGCAAATATACGAAAATTACAAGGACCTCGAGCATCGTTATACATACTTCAATGTGATGTCTGGAAAGAAAATGAAAACAACGCGGAGCTCCAAAAATACATTACAGAATCACAATTTGTATTCGTGAAATAGTACATAAAACCACAAGTTACCGCTTAACGGTTAGTCTTTCGTGATTCAGTTTAAATTGTATGCTTAAAAATCCGATAATAAAGTCAAGAATAAAATATCACGATAACGTCAAAGAAATTGCGAAAATCGTTACTAAGCTCTTACAACCAAGAACACGAATTACATTACCATACGCAAAAAATCTGAAAGTATTCATGAATAAAATATCACAATAAAATGAAGAGAAAATACAAAATCGTGGTTGAGCTTCTGCAATCATGAACATGAAATCGAGAAACGGAATATATTGGCTCAATTGGCACGTTCTCCATGTTATTCCGAGATTTGTGCCTTTCCATATCGTCTCATCACTTTCCTTATAGAACAGGAAAGGGAGGTGCAAGAAAAAGATAGAGAAATGGAAAATGACAACATAATACAATCACACCACAAAATAGTAAACAGCCTCGATTCTTCACTCCCGTAGTAATAATGAACCCTACTGATAAAGTCCATAGTTCTTTATCACGCTGGGCTAGCAACAATAACATATCATTAAGTTTTAGCTCCCTGTATATAGGTTCATCTGTATATGGAGAATCCACAATCCGGATACGAAATTGCATTACTGAAGGTCACTTACATATTAAATAATATGAACATCCGTAATCGGATTCACAAAGATCACACGAGTAATACTCAGCACGCTGAATAGTTGCCGTGTTATAATTAATGACCAGCCAGAGCCTTGACTAGAATACTGCAATTGTGTTTGAAAAAAATCAACAATTTCTTTGATATTTTTAGACCCACATTGAACGCAAGTTTGCAAGCTACGGCAATGGTTTGCATGTTCTAATAAGGCCGAAGAGAAAATCTTATGCTTACCCATAAAACCCAGTCACCAAGCCGTCGTTGAAGAGGTAGATTTGGGCTTACGATATGTAACGATATCTAGAGAGACGTTTAAATGATCAAGGATGAAGTATTTATGATCACATATTGACGGTTCGAAATCGTTCGGACGAGCCAGCTTGCTAACACATACGCAATACTGCCAGAGTAGAGAGTTACGTCAAACACCTCTTCCCTACTAAATCGTGCGAATGCTGGTCGATTACCTCTATCCAGTATATGTAGATTTGTACTGCCTAAAACGGATTCCATCCATTCAGTGTCTCTCAAATTGATATCTGAACTGCCGCACTGTCTGTGGTGGGCATTTGCACCACTGGCGATTGTGAGTGGAACCCCATTTCTGCCACAGTATGATACAACCCTTTTGAAATTATCAGGTGTGGTTTTATTATTCGGCAAATATACCATACAATAGATGTACTTGCTGTTCATGTTATCATATTATGTTATTAATAGCAGTGACAGCACAAATATCACTAGGTCGGATAGAAGATATGCGTCGATAGCACCATTCACAAGTTTACATGCACGAAGCATTTCACGTGGATTTGTCATGCCATTTTGTTGTGAGCTACGAAGACGGGGTTAAGTAGCTTTCCAACAGAATTTTCCTTCAAGAAAATACTATTCTTGAGCATATGGCAGCTTTTCTTACTGCAAAGGAAGGTATAGATTCATAGTTGCCGTACGTTTATGCTGAAGATTAATTGGTGCTACTCTAACCAAACTCGATCAGAGCACTACACATTTCATCACCAGCACTTATTGTACAGTAACTAGAATATACCAAACACGTTGGCTTATAATCACCTATAGCGAACCCCGAAATGGGCACAAGGGACATGACCGTTATTTGAATTCCACGATTTCCGAAGAACAAAAGTCGATTGCGTCAGAGATTCGCTTGACACAGCAAGTATAAGCCTCAAATGTACGAATAAGCAATCGAAACCAATTTCTTAAGTTTCTATTATTATTTCGAAACAGCGAAATAAAACTACCAATTGAAATTAATAAAGTTACAGTGTACGTATCCAATTAAGGTCAAAAATACAATGAAGATGTATTTTTGACCTTAATTGGACACGTATGTCATCCCATTATCCCACAAAAAATTCTCAAACTTTGATGTATTTTTGACCAAATCTGCAAGAATCTATCATTAACTCATCAGTAACTGGCACCATCTTGGCAACCTGCAAGACAAAAATCCAAAAAGTCACACGTCTAGTGCCAACAACCGGTTGATTCTGAGTGTCGTCTCGGGAAAAGATCTTCAGAGTATATTAATAACTGTTAGTATTAGTCTAGCTAATATTCGTGAACAAAACTAATATAAATCAAGAATGATGGCTCCTTATAAAGTTCCTGTTTATAAACAACGTGTCAATAAAGAGGTTAATAACTCTATTGCTACATTCCTCACAATATAATCCAGTTATTCTTCACTTCCGATTTTATTTCAACCTACTTCACTCCAGCTCATAGCTCATAAATTTACTCTCAGAGCCGCTACAGATGTACTGCATTACTGTACCACAAGCCAAAAAAAAACCTGCATCATTAATGTCCTGCAGCAGATCCAATATTTACCATGTATGTCGTGTTGCTTCAGTTACTCCTGCGGTCTAGATTGCATGTCTTCAAACTGGCTTTAGCAGTCAGTCGAGACAAACCGATGAGCAATCTTCCATCCACACACGCAAAAAATGCGAGAATTAGTCTACATAATCCCCAGCCCCATCATCCCACCATTCCACGAAACTCTAGTCAACTAAATTTGGGACTATTCAATATTTCATTCCCGTTATTCCCCAAAACACCCCGAGACCTGAAGTAGAAACAGAGCTGGAAAGTTTTATTCACTACCCTTCGACTCGATTCCATGTACTCGAATCAGAATCGTGGCGCACAGTGGCTCCGAAGGGCGGCAGTACGAACACGCAGATGAACAACATTTCCGGTACACCCACAGGAGAGAAGGTGACCCCCGGAGGGAACCCACAAGTGCCGAGAATCCTCTCTGTTATTATAGTAGTCCTCGACTTGTCGGCGGGTGTTATCAGTGAAGGCGCAGCATTCGCGCAAGGACGCACACAAACAAAGCAACACGGGATGCGCTTTGCCACTTGTAGTCGGAGTGGTGTACCAGTCTCTAGGTGCTGTTATCAGTTTCGAACAACTGTCGCTTTCTTCCTTTGGGCCTCGTACACAGACACACACACACACACTCACACGTGCACGGTTAGTGGCTTGCTGGGTAGCAATTTTTCTCGATTCGGAAAATTTGTAGTTATCAATTTTCTCTCACTCAACTCTCTTTCTCCCATAACCAATTGACTCTCGCCATTGACGACGACGATAGTGACGAAGGACGCCTTTTTCTGCCCGAAGATGGTTACATAAGTTATGCTACCCATACACTGGCGAGGGGCAAAACAGAGTGATTTCGCTGGGTTTGGAGTCACACTGAGTAAGGGAAAAGTGAGTTTACAACTGCACAGGACGACGAGGACGGTTGAATCGACCGACGCGCAGTCGAGCAAGCATGACGCTGGCTGTGTACATTTGGGTGTGACTGGGTTCCGTCGGTGGGTTGAAAAAAAAAATATGCTCACATTCATTGTGAATATGTCAACCAACTGCAGAATCGGGTTCGAACAATCTATCAAGTTTTCTTTTAACTTTAAGACCCTTCCAGTGGCGTAGCCCCCGTTTGTGGGTCGAGACCCCCTTCCCAAACCGAAATTATTTGGCTTGAATAAAAAAAACTGTTTCGCTGTAGCACCAGTGCACAAATATCGAATTTGAAAGCTTGATATTGGCACTGCTCATGCTATTAGAAAGCTTGAATTGGCTGTCATTTGCCGCAATGGTTTTGCTTTCTTATTTTTTCTTTTCGGTATGTTAAACAAAAAGAAAAAAAATTAAAATACTGTTTAAATCCGTAATTAACTCCTTTCTAATGTATTGTAATGAATATCCTCATCGGAATTTCGTTCTCACACCATACAAATAATTTTTTTTGAAAATTACCTTTAGTAACTCTCGAACAGAGATCCCTTGCATCGTATTTTACGGTAAGTGCGCTGCTTTTGCTGTCTGGACTAATTGCATATGTTCGAATGAAATGAAAATTGCCGAATATAATTTTCCAGAGAAGTTGCATAACGAAAAAATCCACAACAATACGATAGCATTATATCGGCTTTATATTTGCTCCATAATGGCACTGAATGCACATGTAAAGATTAAATATCATTAAAGCATGTACGCATTATATCAGCTTTATATGCGTATGCATTTATGATGCTAATATAGAGCTTTTTTACATTATTACTGCAACAATGGAGTTTGAATGCAACATTAGTGCAAAAGTATAAACAACATTGTGCAATGGCTTAATACTTATGATAACTTGGATAGATCTGCTTGCCCAAAAAGTGCTGATTTTTGTTTTGTTTTCTAAATACGCATAGTTGGGACGTAAAGTTAATATGATTAATAACGAGAATAGCACTTTTTGAAAGTAGAAAAAAATTGAAAAATGGCGTTTTCTGTTTGACTCTAGCAGGTCAGGATTGATTTTAACGAGCATTTGATTGATGTTGTACATATTATCAATAATATGAATAACTAAAATAAATGTTCGAAAACAGTTTTTTACGGCCAAGATCTCATCATTTCGATAGCACCAAATTCGATTTAGTATTTTCCAAGAATTTTACAACTTGAAACAGCACATCTTCTGATAAAACGATTTTGGTGTTAAATCCTGCTAGAAGTAACAATGGAGAAATTACTCTTCAAACAAATTTAGTTCGAGACCCAATGTCAGCAAAGTTTTCGAGAGTAGTATTTCAAACAAAATTGTCGAGGACGTGATTGCTTCATGTACTAAGGATATCGAAACATATTAGGATAGTTGGGGAAAAAAAGTTCCGTTATTTCTAATTTCGTTATTCTAATATACTCTCAAGTTTTTTTAACGTGGGTGATACAGGCTGCGTAAATAAAGACTGCGTAAATTAAAACTGCGTAAATTTCAAAATCTGCTTAAATGAAAACCGCGTAAATAAATACCGCGTAAATTTAAAAATCCGCGCTGATGGATATCTCGTTAATGGAAACCGCGTAAATTCAATAATCCTCGTAAATGAAAACCGCGTAAATTTCAAAAACGACGTAAATGAAAACCGCGTAAATTCAAAAATCCGTGTAAATTAAAAAAAGCAAAATTCAAAAATCCACGTAAGAACGGCATAAAAAATACCACGCAAAAAAACCGCGTAAAGACATGAGTGTATATGATAAGTCTCTTCTGCTGTTTATAAATAATAAAATATAAATTTTGTGCATAGCGTGAGTTTCTGAAGCTCACAATAAAATACTATTTTCAAGAAAACTGGAATTTAAAAAAATCGATATATCGCTCGATATGCTCCAGTATTCAAAGTTGTTTTAGGGGATAGCCTCAATTTTATTTTTGATTTTTTTAAGGATTTAATTCTCTCTAATTATTTCTAGAAAAATTAATAACTCAAATTACTGTATCAGAAGATGCACTGTTTTATGTTGGAAAACTTCTTCGAAGCTGTCAATCTTTTAAAGTTGGCGGTTTCTAAATTATGCGATCTTGATTGTAAGAAAAGTTTTGGTCCCATGATATCCCATACACGCAATTTGCCAGTACGTGCGAAAGTGCCCCCCTCTCGGAAGAAAAGCATTTCCAGCATTACCTAATGACGCGTTTTTCTTTAGGGGAAACTTTGCCACTGCGACCAATATGCAGGTTATCTTTTGTGACTACCCCTGTGTGCTCTACATGTTACAAATTGCACGAATCCAATGTAGTTGGAAGCGCTAAAACGTTACTTTTTTTATAAACTCTAGCAGTCATCACTAGGGACCTAGACCTCGTTCTCGCTATCATCCTTTTGCTTGCAGTCCGTTACTCAATCCTTGCGAGTTACGATTGTGAATTGCTCGTTCTGATTGCTTGTTTTCTCGATGCAATTAGTCAAGATTTCTTAATAATTACTGGATGCAGTCGTGTTCTCGTATCGCAAAAGGTAACTTTAATAATGACGATTTGACGGTTTGAACCTGATTGTTGTAGGCCATGCTCCAATCACTAATGTTGGATGTTTTGAAGCTGCCACTTGTTGTTTGCTTCCGATTTTAGTTCCAATTTATTTTGCTGTCGAAGTGCCTGGTTTCCTGTAGTGTGAATTTTGTTCAAGGAATGGGCAAGTAGCAATTTGATTTTCGTAGCTACATGGCGTTTTCTGAGTGTAGGTAGTGTTTTATCTTATGATGATAAACGATGAGGTATGTTTGGCAAAACGCACTCGAATGACGTTCATGATACTATGAAAGAAATTATTCCAATTATTTATATGATTGGAAGTTTTTTGCCAAATAGCGAATTAAAATGGCAATTTGTATGAAACTTTGAACATACAGTGTGCAGTGGTCCTGAATGCAAATTAGCAGGAATTGGAACATTTTACCAAAACTAATCAATTTAGGCTTATTTTGTCGTTGGGAGAGTTTTCGTAGTTTATCAGTGCCTTCTTTTTCGTTAAGCAACATTTTGGGGTGGTTCTAATCCCAACAAAATTGAGAAATTATCTCTTTAATAATTACAAATAGAGCGATAATACCGCCAATCGCCAATGTTGGATGTTTTGAACATGCTGGGCGATGGTTACTTCCGGTTGTAGTTCCAATTTATTTTGATGTCGAAGTGCGTGGTTTCCTGTACTGTGAATTTTGTTCACGAAATAGGCAAGTAGCAATTTGATTTTCGTAGCTACATGGCGTTTTCTGAGCGTAGGTAGTATCTTTCCCCATGATGATAAACGACGAGATGTGTTTGGCAAAACGCACTCTTATCACGTTCATGATGCAACGACAGTGTTGTAGCCAAGGGGCGGCGGGAGATTGGTGGTTTGGTGGTTGAAACCCTATTCAAACTAAAATTAATTTGATTGAATTGAAAATATTCATGTTGACTGATTTAATTAATCAATTCAATAACAATTATCTGATTAATACATTGAGAACCTATTGTTTCAATCATTATGAGGGCTTACTTTTGGGCAATTGAGGGAATGGGATCATGTAACTGATCTCTGAGTCGGAATCCCCTATTTGTCAAAATATATCACATAAAATCTCTGCATGAAATCACTTAAATAGAAACTCCGGAATAATCATTATCATCAGGTTTCCAATCATGTTGAACTCACTTTTAAACCTTTCATGCACAACTTTTTTCTCGTGCATATAGGGTTCCAAAATTTTATTGGTGAGATCAAGAAACACAAATTTTATTAATTTCAACGTTTGCTGAAAACAATGTTGTTTTGGGAACTGAGACGATAACTAAATATGATTAATAACGAGAATTGCACTAATTTTTAAAATTTGTGTTGCCCGTTTATCTCTAGCAGGTCAGAATTGATTTTCATAAGCATTTTATTTTCGTTGTATTATCAATGATATTAATAGCTACGATAAACGTCAAAATCACATCATTTCGAAACCGTGAATTTTGGAGGTTTAGTATCATTGAAGAGTTTTTCAACGTAAAACAGCAATAATTTGGGCGTGAAATCATCCTGGAAGCAATTCTGAAGAATTCTATTTTCAAAGAAATTTAGCTCGAGACCCAATGTCTTCTGCAAAGTTTTCGAGAGTGCTATTACAAGCAACTTCGTTGTGTTCAGAATATCGAATTATATTTTGTCTGAGGCGTGAGTTTCTGAAGCTAACAATAAAAATTTACTTTGAAGAAAGCTGGATTTAAGAAAATTGTGTAAATATTGTTTTATAATGCAATATGATCCATTCATGAAGTATTTATACCTTCAACAAAGTTATTTTAAATAACATTCCCAACAACTTTGCTGACGACATGGAGTCCCTTACTATTTTGTTTTTGAAAAAGGTGATTCCAAATAATTATTGATGCGCTGTTTTAGGAAGCTTCTTCGAAGTTTTTAAACCCTCAAAAATGACCGTAAGAAAAATTATCGAACATTTATTCCACTTCAATTTTTTTACTTTATTAAAATGTCATGAAAGAAAGTTATCTATGGAGGTTTGAAAGCTGCTCTAGATTGATTCTTCTTGTTCGTAGACTCAATATTTTATGGAAGTTCCATCAATTGCTACCATTTTCATCGATTTCGATTTTCCTCAAAACACCAGACTGATTTTCTGGCTACGCCACTATGCAAAATGTTTCCAAATAGGCAAAGTCGTGATCGAAGTTGTTTTGACCACGAAAAACAGATTTTCGAGCTATAGTGTCTTCAGTAAAGTTTATCTATAAAATATTCCCCAAAGTATTCGTTTGGTGATTAATCCCCCTAAAACTAGAAGCAAATTTTTGTTGGGTCATTTATGAAAATAATAAAAAAAAAAACTGTATTCAGCAAAGTTGTAGGGAATATAATAAGAAATAACTGTGCTGAAGAGGCTATGTATCTATCTTTTGATTTTAAAACAAATTTGTGGAGTTTTCTATGATACACCCCTGAAAATCACTTTAACCAAAATAACTTTTCAGAATGATTTTTTAGAATTTCAAAATGTTTCTAGATTTTGTTCGCCATAAGAAAATACGCAATTTTTGTTATGTAAAGTTTATTTCTACCTCTTATATCTGTGGAGTTATCGAAAGTTTTAGTGCCAAAAAGCAATATTTTGGTATGAAATAACACTTCAATCCGCAAATTTTCGCAGACAAAGCCATATTCATACGAATCTACAAAGCAAACACTATCAAATTCAGGGATAACCATTTGTCGCATGCTGTCTCTTGCATGCAAAAACATATGTTCAAAAAACGACTATAAAACTCCTTACAGGGCCATGCAACAATTACACCACACATTTAAAGGTAAAAGGAGGAAGTATGAAGCATGTTGTTACATGGGGGAGAGGTAGCAGGGGTAGGGGTTAACATAGCTACAGTTTTTTATTATTTTCAGAAATGGCCAAACAAAAATTTGCTTCTCTAGTTTCACTGATCTTGTAATTTGAAATACGCAGGATCGAGTGTTTTCTGACTTTCGATTCTCTCTCTGATAAAACGACGAGGCTTTTTTCACTGGGTCTTAGAAGCGATGCTCTTTGAAGTCACAATTTTCGCATGCCTTTTTGAGGGTTAAAATAGAGATAATCTTCAGACAACTAACTAACTAGACATAATTGTAGACATAAAAATAGGGTTTCAACCACAAATTTAAACTTTTTTGCAACAACAAATTTTATATTCAACAAAATAAATGTGCGCTTATTATAGGAATTTCTACCGCTGAACGCTTAAGTTAATTTTCATATGGTTTGCCCTGTAGCATACATGGAACTTGGTTTTTAAAGAAACACCCAAGCAAGGTGGTCTTTGTTCACAGTAAACTGCCAGTAAATATGCAGAGTAGAACCCAGTGCATAATCAGAATCCACTGGCAAAAAGTAAACACAAAGCCAGGCACGCGGAAAAATGTTTTACTAACCCTTCAGAAAACCGCCTCTAGACATGTTGTACCACCACCATTAAATAACAGCAGCAAACGATAGCACCCTTTCTGACCTGTTCGAGGTAGAAAGCAGCAGCATCGAGACAAATTATTTTAATTTAATGCAAATGTGAATTCTTGTAATACTTCATGTTTATGATGGCTCTATTCCGCAAGCGGAATGTCATAGATAGGTCTCCCCTAAAAGGTCCATATAAAATTTGCTGAGACCTCCACCAAACTGACCGCGCGAGAGGGGATGGGGCGACGGTGAAAGGGGCAACCGGGGTGGCCGGCTCCTAGAACTGCATCAGCAGAGAGAGAGAGAGAGAGAGAGAGAGAGAGAGAGAGAGAGAGAGAGAGAGAGAGCAGACAAACTATGCGGCTCGATTCGCGGTGGATCCAGTTCGCGGAAATACAAAGGAGGTCTCACACCTACACTGACTGCGTACTGCGCGCCCGTAGATTACCGGGAAATAGTAAAATGATCGCAAATCTGTTTCTGTTACCTAGTACCTACCTACCAACCAACCGACAGACACGCTTTGCTATGCCGCCGTTACTTTTTATGGGTTGCCTTACGCGAAATGTGCTGTGGAGTATAACCTAAACAAAGTACACTGAAGTGCAACAATGTCTCTCGCCCGCTACTTACCGATAGAGGTCAGCAGTGGGTTGTTTGTATGTTTGTATGCTACACCAGCGGAAATGACAACGAAATGGAGAGAAGGCGGGTCGTCGGCGCTGACGACAGTTAAATCACTCGTTTGGAATGTGTCCCGTTGTACAGGCTTAAGGTGGACCGATTCGAATGAAGGTTTTTTTAACGTGCTCAGTCTCTCCACAGAGAGATTTGAATCATTTTAATTATAATTCGATTAAATTTTTAATATTTATTTTTTCTTCTTGATTATACACTCAGTTACACTTTACTGACGTACGAATCAATAAATTGATGTTTATTTCTTGGCCCAAAACGAGTGCCATAACCTATAAATCCCACAACGCCCACCGCAAGGCAAACTGATGTCTACTTCCGAAGAGTATTCATCTACGTTACAACGGTGCTATCCGCGGGGAGCGCACTGGTAACTGGAGTATGGAGCCGTATCAGCGATCAAACCGAGGATATGCTCTAGCTTGGAACAATACTTTCTCGGAAGTAAGTCGAGAGGATCGGTTACGGTATTGAGGCTAATAATAATCAGAAATTTACTTCAAACATAAATTAAATCTTCACGGAAGGCGTTCTTCACAATATTTTCCGCGCCGTTTTTTCTTCTTCTTTTTCTATCCCGTGGCCATTCTTAGTAAGCACCCGTATACACTGTACTCGTCTTGCGTGGGCGGACAACAAACAGCGTAGGCGTAAATGCCAACTGATACAATTAGGATAGGAGAGCTTGTTTTTTACGCTAGCAAAGGACGATCTACCTTGTGGGAGAAGGATTTACCCTGGGGGTGATTGTTTTTTTTTTTGAAAATGTTGCTCTCCAAGAGGGTGGTTTTTTCTTCCTATAGAATGGAGCTGCTGAAGCGAAATATTGAAATGAAAAGCCAACGTGGCATTTTGTGAGTTTTTTTTGTTTGATTCCGAGAATTTTGAATTTGAAATAATCAAGATTATTTTAGGTGCAATTATGAACGAAGGAAGTTGAAAATCATTATTCAGCCTTTCGATAGTACCCTTGCGATCCCATTTAGTGCGAATGATTCAGCTCGTGGTTCATGCGTCTTCACCAGAGCGTTAAGAAAAAAAACCACTCCCTTCCGGCCACCCCTGAGTCGATTCCTAGCCCCACCAGGAGTGTCTGCTCCAAATTTGAACCAAATAGGACAAGTCTAGCTGTTCGAATTTGTATGCGGTTTTTCAACAATTTACATGGTGAAAGCCATATAACTTGCTTTTTCATCGCTAGGTGGCACTGTACTCATCAGTTCATTACTGAAAATAAGAATAAGATAGATAATTTTATTGTCTAAAACTTTGTAGATGATTGCAAATCAATCCAACTTTATTGGGGAAGTTATTAAACTTTTAATGAGGTGATGTCGTCGCCTCATTAAAAGTCAGAACAAGATATATATCATGTTTTAACTAGAAAAATGTAGTTCATGCAGAAGGCACCCCATTCGAAACTGTCACAGGCCGTACTTCGCTAAAAGTTTAATCAGTTCTCTTAAGAAAGTTTGATTGATTTGTAGCCTTCGACAAAGTTGTAGACAGTAAAATTATTTTATTTTAACTTTCAGTGGTAAACTGATGGATACAGTGCCACCTAGCGGTGAAAATGCTGGGTTATTGGGCTTTCTCCATATAAATTGTTAAAAAATCCCACACAAACTTCGAACGCGTTGGTCCGGTAGCTTGACTTGTCCGATTTGGCTGGTGGGACTTTGGCACTCAGGGGTGGGCCGATTGAGTTTATAAAACTTCGTGTTTTTTCATGCCAGTCCAGTCTTCACCCTTCTTCATCTACCAGTTTTCCCAAGTGAACATCGTACGCAATGTTCGCTCTGATTCGGTGCTCATACTAAAACCCACACTTCGTGTACGAAATCAAACACATATTTCGTACCAAAACCCGTGCACATGTTCGCTTGCACAACCGAACCCCATGTACGTACACGGTGTGTGTACACATTGGTTCGTGGCACCAGTTTTCTCTCTCTCACTCTCATCATCACTAGCGTTGACTCTTTTTGCCTTGTGCTAATCGTTCTCGTGTACGCACCCGGTGTACGTACACGGATGTTTGAACTCGAGTTTGTACATCGTTCGCTTGGGTTCGATGTTCGAGGCGAACCTGTACATCGAGACGAAGTATGTTTAAGATTAAACGCGAGCACGACATTTTGTACACAAGTACAAACTTGTCGATGTTCATGGGAAGTCTGTCATCTACTATTGTATTGTCGAGTATTGAGCGCTTTTTCTCTCAAACAAATCGAGTCCAATAGCGCATTTTAGAGGGCAGGTTTTGTACGCGATCGTAGGCTACGGGACCTCAAATGCTTGTAAAAACCATAGAAAGTTTAGTTCGCAGACCCACCACTCACACCTTTTATCGCGATCTCGTATCAGACACCATTACTTTCCGCCTTGGAATCATAAGCCTAGTAACAATTTAGGTTTTATGGTTGTTTTATAGCATCTCATAAAACGTATAATGAACTTACAGCGTGCTATTAAACTTCAATTGTTACTTGGGAACCGTTCAAATTTCTCTGTTATTTACCACCTACAATGTATTTTGTCTTGTCAGTTTTTATAGTCAATACGATTCTCGCACAATCCCCTTTAAAAGGTCCGCTTGAAAGAGTTTTGCAGTGCAAAATCTGAAAAATAATAATATTTCTCTTTTTGCATATCTTGCATCTACACGATATAAAAAATATGCCCAAGAAAGTATATACTTGTTGCTGTTAAAGTCCATTAAATGAATTTTCATGTGAGGCTGACAAAATTGAGTCAAAAAGCTGACAAATTTGCTGCTTTATTTAAATTTTGTAAGAAACCCACGTTCAATTATTCTGTGTCACAGTTTGATTCGTTTAACTGAGTCGTACGCTGCCTTGTAATTCACAAACAGCTGATGAACAAACAAGCTGTTTTTTTTTAAATTTATCCAGAATTTGTTCGGTTTATCTCAGAAATTCGCATTCGAATTCACCAATAAAAGAGTTATTCAGCAGTCGCAATCTGCTAAACAGAACATGGGAGAGCGCCTTGCAGGCAATGTAGAGGATAGTCCTTCTTTTAAATAGGTTATATGAATTCGAAGGTATTTCTTCTTCCGGGAATGTATGATCTGTCAATGATTCTCTTCTCGGTCGTTGTAAATCTTTCATGCTGGCGTTCCTGGTAAAGCTTCCCTCCGCCTCAACGAGCATTCTTCGTTTCAACGTTTCTTGTATCAAAGAAATAATCTTTCGGTTGCTCTAAGTTAACCATGTCGTTCCCTGTTTCGACATGTAACCCCTGAAAGTATTCAGTTTTCTGGTTTTCCTACTTTGTCACTCTTTGATATTTCCCATCGAACTAAGCCGTGACTGGTATCCGGCGAGTTGAAATCTCTCGAAGTATTTTAACAAAGAATAGGCCCACTGGGTACCTGCTACCGTGTCGAGAGGATCGGTTACGTAAGAGGCGCGACTAACAACAGGAGGCGTCCCTGAGTTGAGGTATCTCTTCGCGCCGAATGCCGAGGTTGACTAAAGGGACTTAAAAATTTTAGCCACGGGCGGAGTACTATAGACTTGGCCCTTTCTCTGGTTGACGAATCTCTATGGAAATTGATTTATTTCTTCACAGACCGTGGGATTGAAGTTATATGCTTGTCCCAGGTTTAGCTTTTCTGATCCGCTGATGGTGATTACAAAACAATATCTGGGATTTTCCAGATATTGTACCAATATGACGAAAGACAATATTTCGGGTTTTCTGAACGATAAATTCTTTTTTGGTATGAACGTACAACACGTCATCACAGTTCAGTTGTGTAAATAGACAATAAATACTTGCAATCTACCGTGATTTGTTTTGTTTCACGGAATCGCACGCGTTGTTGGAATATACTTATTGATAAATAACGGACCGTTGCTTAAATATCTGGTCCATCCTCGATCGTTCTTGTTGAAAGCAAGCGAGCGCGGTTTGTGGGACTAGACATACATCTAGTTTTTGTATTCAGCAGCGACACGCCACAATTCTGCAATCAAGTTATGACGTTTCTTGAACCTATTTAACTAGTCCCGATACTTGTATACAGTTCATCGCGATCCCCAAGTGTATTATTGCTTCAATTTAGTCAGGCGCTGTCGACTTTCAGCAAGGCAACACAACCCACATCCTCAACATTATTCGCCCTCTGGTTATCTCCAACGTGTCATTCTTCGTTTTGTTGAGTCCTTATGCATGGTTCAGTTATCTATGTGTCTAGTGTTTGGAACCGATGACGCTGCACAATCTTGCGCTAAGGTGAACGAGAGGCATTAGGTGTGCGAGGGGAGTACGCGTGGTCGTGTCTGAGTGGAGTGATGATTTTAGTCGCGTATGATGATTGAGAATTGACCATTTGCGAGAGGGATCGTAGGTCAGTTATCGATTTCCCTCACATGTTTCACCGGCATGGAAAACTAAACATTTCCCACAGTCAATGATATGATTTTGACTCAAGAGCAATGTTTCAAAAGGTTCTAAAAGTCTCTGCACGAAGTGTTTTCTAAAAAACATACTGGATTACCGTTTTAATAAAAACTATCTGAGAAAGAGTTACAGAGAACGAAAACTTTCACACGAAAATATATACACTGCGAAAAAAAGTTTTGACATTTCTCATAAGATTACATTACAAGAACCCTTTTTTTAATTCTTTCTATCTTTTTTCAATAGAAACTTAAAGAGAAAGGAAATATTTGAAATGCAGAGTTGTTACGGAAGACGACAAAATAAAAGCACACCAATTCCTCGCGAGATCTTGCTAAAATCATATTACCTAAACATCCTCAAAACTTCCTATGGTTTTCATTTGAAAATTCTGGACATCTCCTTGCATTTTTATTAATAGATTAAATGTATCGTGTAAGATAACAAGTATCTGAAAATAATCCAAGCTTTCCGAGTTGTTTTGAATTATTACAACCACACAAGAATACTTTCGTTAAAAATGCTACAATTGTTGTATTAACAAATGTAATTATTTTTTCGAGGAAATGCTTCAGTCAGAATGATGCATTAAATATTGAAAGTAAAGGTTTTTTGTGGTGTAAACTAGGAAGTTCTTTTCATTGCACGAAAAAATGTAATCATGCTGCAAAACCGCTTCAGTTTTCAGCATTGCACAGCAATGGAAAATTTAGGAAGATCATAAAACCCGAGATATGGTAAGACAAACATGTTTTGGAATGAGCTTGAGCTTGTGCGACCACCCCTGGCTGCTACTCCGTTATCGATCTGGACTAGCTGAAGTTGCACAGGGAATCAGTAGATAATTATGCTTGGGAGTAGCGAAACATCTTTCAATGTGCAACTCCTGGTAATCCTAAAGTGTTTATTGATCAATACCGGCCCTGCCCAGGCCCGAACGTAGATCGCGGAAGGAAAGGGAAAGAATTGTTAGTCCGATACGTGCTTTTGCTAGAGGCCGTATATACTACTGCGCACTCCACAAGTATCACGGGAGGAGGATATTTGTTAGTAAGTATAGAAGTTGAATTCTACTTCTTCTTTACCGACGCCAAAGCGGTGACTCCACCATCTGGACGAGATATCGATCCATCAACTCATGGACTGGAGACCAACGGCTTTACTTCCCTTTCGAAGGAAGACGTGACCACAGATTTTTTCACCTCAGAAAAATTTCAACGACCTCGGCTGGAATTGAACCCATGCTAACTGGAATGAGTGGCGGTCACGCTTACCACTCAACCACCGGCGCCGTCTGCTGGTAAGACAAACATGTTTTGGAATGGAAGATTTTCCTAACGCCACAATTTATTCCATAAACCAAACAGACTCAGGTCTGAAAGTGATTTCGCTAATTTTGAATTTGGTTTTTGAAATATTTCCTGTGGAAATTCTATGTCTTACAGTTAATAACACCTATAAGCAGAAACAGTGCATTTCAGCGTAAATATATCAATTTAATTTAAATTATAATTTCCATTTTTGTCTCAGAAAATTTAGCAATCCTTCAAAAAATGAAAAAAAAATTGTTTTCTCAAAAACCACGTAAAAACTGGTTTCTAGTGGTACAACATACATGTCTAATTCATTTTGATTACTTTTGTGCGTCTTTAAGGCGGTTACAAATGTTACCGACCAAGTAAACATCAGGACTCAAACAATAAACTGTGACCAGAATCCAGGCTCGTGAGCTGTTCGACCAGGGACTGACAAAACTCGATACATGTTTTTGCTCGACTATTAAACCTATGCGAAAACCGTTTGCAAACCAATTCCGGGGCTCAAATTCTTCAATGCCCCTGCTCACGGCAAGGTACCTGGCTGATTCACGTTTGGAAAAAAATTGATTTGGCAAGGGATCTGTTTCTGTGGCAAGAAAACAATCGTGACAGATAACAATTTGAAGTCACAAGTAAAGAGAGGGTCTCAACAAACGGTTTGAGTCCCACGATTGTTCAGTCACGTTCTGGCCAGATCTAGTCAGCTGTCATTACAGCAAGGGTGCGATGCGATGGTACAACGACAATTGCAAGAGACAATTGTTCCGTTCAATATTTAGCGAAGTATTAGGCGATAATTAAGCGGAAACTGAAGATGAAAATAGCAGTAACCGACGACATTGATCGAATGAAGAATTATAATTGGAATGACTATAGAAGGTGTGCGCCGGATGAAGAACGAAAGCAACAGGAAAGTGTGTTCGCACTAACGATAAATGATTTCTTTCAGATATTTTCGTTAAATAAAATAACCTTTGTTACATCCTTAGAAAAAAAAATGTTAGAAGCCTAGAAAAAAATTGAATAATTTTCTTCGATTGGAAGCAAGTTTAGGCGCATTTAAAAGAGCCCCATTTCTAAATAAATGTCTAAATGAAAAGTCTTTACTGTTAGTTGCAATGAAAACTGATGTCTTCGTGCCACAACTACAGATTTCTTGCCAGATCATCAGCTTACCAGGAAACTCGTCCGCTAAAATAAATTTAGGTATTTTTATTTGGAAACACTTAGCGATCCCTGGCAACATGATACTCCTGTCCCGGAAACTGTTAGAAATCTAATTTGACTTTTTTCTATTTCAATAATTCCGCTTATCGTTCGACTCAAGCTTCCTAAACAAACTCTTGAATCATAGAAAAAATACGGATTACTATGTTTGTTAGCTTCTTCACACAGCTTGATCTTGAACTAGTGCTCATTGTTGTTCCTCCATTAATTATCAGAACTAGCAGAAATTGCCAAGAGAATCTATAGATAATAATGTCCAACAGTAACAAAACATCCTTCAATGTACAACTCCCGGTAATCCCAAGCTGTTTATTGATCAATAACGACGTCGGCCAGGCTTGAACGTACATCGCATTAGGAAAGAACGTTAGTGTTAGTGCGCAGTAGTATATACGCTGAATGTCGTATATACTACTGCGCAATCGACAAGAGTTATGAGAGGAGGGAGATTGTTAGAAGGGATAGAGATTCAATTCAAATAATTTAGGAATCTCCGGGCGCCACCAGAAGATTTCAGATCCAGAAAATACAGTTTAATAAGAATATCGTAACGCCAAGTAGCGAGAAAATGTCTAGAGACATACCTACTTAATTCAAATATAAATTTTACAGAAGACCAACAAGTAAAAGAAAAAGCACCAAAAATTTTGCAAAAATAAATTATTAAGTGTAGTAAACAACCTAAGACTTTAACTAAAACACTATCGATTTTTTTCGTGACGAGAATATGAAATAATTTTGAGCGGCTCAAAATAAGCATCTGTACTGAAAACTTTGCTTTGTTTGGTGGACAAACTAGCAATTTGGCGTGCGTACTTTTTATTGTTCTAACTACTAGAAAAAGACAGACGTTAGTAGGTTTATCACGAATATACAAGAAGAATAATAGAAATTAATTTACTGATTTAGAACGAAAAATGAGAAAGTTCAAAGAACGCGTGATATGAAGAAACGGTTGTCTTGTTTTGGGTGCCTCTTACGATAAGCAGAAAACAAGCTTTTGCTGCCGTATTGCACAAGGTCTTATGTTTGTGAACTAGTTTCCAAATTTTTATAATTTGTGTGGTATATTACGCAATTTCGCTCATTATCCTGTCTTTAAGTTATTTGACAAATTACTATAGATCATCTTTTTCGGTAATCTGCGTTGCTGATTCTGAGGGTGCAGAACAACCACGTATGTATGTATGTAGTAGGAAGCCAGTTCAAGGCATTACCAGTGTATGAGGGTAGACTTACAGTAGACTGAATTTGTTTATCGGGTAACTTTTATATTATTAGTGTAACCGAAGGGCCAAAATAGGGTTGGATGGACCCGTAAACAGAGGCGTTTATGCGTATTCTCCGAAAAATAGAGAATCTCCTTCCAGTAATAACATCTAGCCACAGAACAACCACGGGCCTCTTTTACTCCTATATTCTTTCTTGGTCCGGTCTAGCATCTCATTTCTGTAGCACCGAACCAAAAAGCTGAATTAGCCATATTATTTTGACATTTCTTTTCTTTTTTTTTTTCTGATTTTTGCTTCGTTAGCTGAAAATTGATACAAAATAAACCAGGATTCAATATTATTAAACATGTATATTAGTTCCCACTTTTCAATAGTATAGAATACATAGCAAAGTTTCTAACGATGTCACGATGTACGTTCATATCGTAAGATCCAATTAGTGGAATTAATGTCTTATTAAGATTGCATTCCTTATATTACGTAGCATGTGAAGCAATTCTTTGATTTCGAGTATACTTGCTAAATTTAAAGGCCGTTCAATGTGATGTCCTGAAAGAAAACAGCTAAATTATTTCCTCCAACTAACGGTATCAGACTAACAAATGGAAACAATTCCTTATATTAGTCCTGAAATAGCCCGGTCAAAGACGCAATACTAGATTAGTAACAACTTCGAATTCGTAAATGGCAGACACGTTAGCTAGATTTTCAGCACTATTAACGTAAACGAATTTATTTCCGTGTAATGTATGTACATAGTTTGGGCGTTACCCTTTTAGCTACAACATACATTAGAAAGATTCCGAAATAAAATCTTTTTTTAGTTGCTACTGTCTCCTGATTGTTGGACGAGTTGCCGGTCTCTGTGATATATTGTTTTCGCAGTATATTTATGTACATATTTTGAATAGTCATCGCCTTTTGTATTAATTCTAAAGTACCTGAATTTCCGGTATCGTAGCCATTGATTATAATAAATACAAACCTAGAAGAAAAAAGAAAAGAAAAGGAAATTAGTATGACTTATAAATATATACATAATAATTGTTATTTTAAAGCACCGCTGTGTTTTCAGTTTATTTTTAAAAATTCTAAAATAACTTGTTTCGCGAAAAATTAACCCACTTTTTCGAGCCCGCTCTCGATGAAGCAAACCCAATGAAAAAAACCGAAATAGCTTTTCACAACCAATTTTCGAGCCTCGCAACAGGAGAGAAGGTAATTCAATTCCCACTCATCGCTAGGTACCCAGTTACGGCCTGTTAACCGAAAGCGAACACTCAATCACCCAACATCTTTGCTTAATATGTGCCAGATTATCTTGCACAATTTATGGGTCTGTACGGCGGCACCTCTGCCTACTACTATACCGGGATCAATTACAGCGGCAACCACACACACACACACATAAAAAAATCACAGCAAAAATAAGTGGTACACTTTCAGTAGCGCAAAAATGATGAAGTCATAAATATCAACGACCTAGAACTAATAAGCTGTTGGTAGCTAATTGCACCGACCACCGTTTAATCCCAATTTTCGTTTGTGTCGGTCTGCCCACCCCGCCCCGTCCCGTTCCGTCCCACCGGGGCACGGTACGGAATGGTGCAAATTGGAACAAATTAAAGCCCAACTCCCATCGGCGTCGCTCATCAAAGCTTAAATTGCAAAAAAATATCTTTTTCAAATAAAAATTCTACCAATTCGGTGCCGTAAACTTGGACTTGAAATTTTTTGGTTTGGCCTGGGAACAAACGACAACGAACCGGTCCGGAACCGGGCTGAGGTAACTAATGTCCCTACTTTCTACGAAATGGGTTAAAATTATCGCGAGCTCTGCGGTGTCAATAAAACAGGAACATTTTTTCTGCAATTATTTCTACTGCACACAGGCAGGTGGGGGACCAATATTCATTAGGGCAAGAAGGACCCACCAACGGGACTTATGCTCGGATGACTCTCGGTTTCGCCTATCCGGGATGGTTAAGTGGCGGAGAATTAAATATGATTAACGGGTTCATTCAATCATCTGGCGAAACAATTGCGGGGTTTTGGAAACGAATGGAAACCTGTAGGTGAACCGAGACAGGAATTAAATCTTTTCAAATGGAAAAGGTTTCAATTTTACCGACGCACGAAAAGAGTAGCTGGCTAAGGTTATGATAGTACGATTGAGGAGATGGTGTCATAAAGAACGTGAGGTGAATAGTTTGAGTCATACTACCATCTTATCCAGTAGTAATTTCAACATAGAACCAAAAATAAGAAAGCATAGGCTGGTGAACCATATTGAATCACAAATGGTTGTCGCCTATTGGTGTGGTTGCAGTTCAGGCAATAATGACAACTGTAAAAGATGCGTCCAGTACCTCCAAGTCAACAGGCGATACCATTCAACTTTCATTATTCAATATTTATTTTTAAAAGTTGCAAATGTACAAAGGTCCACGGCTCCGTTAAGCTAACGCATTGGGCCGTGTAAAAGAAACGAACAAATAAAAGTTTGTATTTTAAAATTAAAAATACATTTTATAAAAGTGTGACATTTTTGCTTTAGAAACTGTAATTGTTAAGCCTTTTGTGTTTCTCATATACAAAAGTTATAAAATCGCTAGGAATTTCGACTTTTTAACCAAAGGAAAGTGGGAAAGAAACCCTGATTAAAAATATATTTTGAAAACACGAAGAATCTGAAAAAATGTAATATTTTGCGAATTTCAAAACACCCAAAGTTATATCCAAGAGCTTTTAATCCTAAGTGT
Organism: Topomyia yanbarensis; assembly: GCF_030247195.1. Taxonomy (NCBI): domain Eukaryota; kingdom Metazoa; phylum Arthropoda; class Insecta; order Diptera; family Culicidae; genus Topomyia; species Topomyia yanbarensis. The sequence goes on along the minus strand of NC_080672.1, from coordinate 329,513,850 downwards.
ACTCTAAATTTCATCCATACAAACCTACCCTTAATTAAGTTGTTGCAAAGAGCAATGACATTTTCAAAATTGTCATTAAAAAAAAATTAAAATGTGAATGCTATTCAATGTATCGATTGCAAATTAGAAACATATATCCTATATTCAACCCCTCCCAAAGTCCTTTCAGAAAAACTAAATGAAATTAAATTTCATCAAGTTAAACTGGAGTTAGAGAGATTTTAAAATTTCGACCTATTTAATCCATCCAATTTTCAATGCCCGCTTTACCCTACTTTCCCTCAAAGTAGGATTTTTATATTTGATCGAAGTTCATCCCACATATGCAGAAACACTGAAATTTTCATCTAAATCGGAAAGTATCAATACGCCCAGTGACAAAATTTAAGAAAACTGGCTTCTAACAGTTGACATTGGTCTTTTTTTTGCCCAAATCATGCGATCTATAAATTGCGCCCAAATCCCTAAATTTGAGTCAATGACGTTTTCGGACGAATTTATCGACACTATAAGCTCTTTCATATGGTGTTGTTATTTTAATGATTAATCTCCCTGAAAGTGAGATATATTTACTAACTTTCTCGCATGTGCATAGATTAAAAACATGTCTACGGCAAAGTTGTAGAGCAAGCTTTTACCAAAAACTTTGCTGAAGACACAAAGGTTATATCTTTAATATCTTCGACATTGTTGCTGGTTGTTTGTGGATGATTCCTTTAAAGCCAATTCATTGATATAAGTTTCGGAATTTCACTCTGGCAAGATCGAGATGTTCAGTAAAAAGTTTTAAATTATCAAAATGGAAAACTTTCTATATCACAGCAATGGCTTATCTCGTGTATTTTCAAAGTAATATGGCAATTTAAGAAAAATAAAGTGTTTCAAATGGTGGTTGGTTGTTAACGAGGAAACGGCTGCATTTACGTCAATAGTGTTTTCGAACTACTCATCAAAAATAACAGGGCTTTCATTTGCCACTATGATTTCCATGATTAATACTCCTATAAGTGAGATTTTTCAATATTTTTTTTGGGTAAAAGAAATGATCTAGCGTCTTTGGAAAGTGCAGATTGCTGAATACAGGAAGTCTCTTCTTTGAATGCTTAAAAAGTTATAGCTCGTTATATTCAATTATCATTCCTACGGGTTTCATATATTCTACGAAGGTATTTCAGTCGTGAAAATACACAATTTTTATTAACGCGTAATTTTTCTTATCTCGAGTATTTTCGAAGATATTAAACATTTTTTGAAAAACGATAGACAACAAGACACAAGCGAACTCCATTGAAATTTTATAGTGTGGATATAGCATTTCTAATTGCCACTAAGTTATGCTGATTAATAGCTTTTAAAGGGTCATTCACAAACAACAGTCAATAACTTCGAGTATACTATACATAGTGATTTTTTATTTTCAGTAAAGATGTTCGCAAAAACCAGTTCTTTGACATTTCTGAATACTTTATCTTGTATTTCATACTTTGATAAAATTTGTAGCAAATATCTCACTTTAAGAGGCATTAATCACTATAACTATACCATCAAAATAAAGGACTTGGATCATCATAAAACATCCCAGAAGACATCATTGGTGTACGGTTTACCGTTTTCGAGTGAATAATTTTTCGCGCGCTTTTCGCGAAAAAAAAACCACTGAGCAGCTGTCGAATTCTTTGCATCGAAGTTCTGGTTCCGGAGTTATGAGTTCAAAAGAGCGATTACTCTGAAATTCCCTGAACCTTTTTTGCCTTTTTCAGATAAAATGTTATACAATTGCTCGGAGTTTTGACTTATAACCGAACCAAGTGGGGGCTGAGTCTCTTGTATCATTCGACTCAGTTCATCGAGATCGGAAAACGTATGTGTGTGTAATTGTATGTATGTGTGAATGTGTCAAAAAATCTTACTTACTTTTCTCAGATATGGCTGGGCCAATTTTAACAATATTGTATCAAATTAAAGGTAATAAAACATCGTCATAGACTGCTATTAAATTCAATTTAAATCTGAGTTCTGGTTCCGGAGTTACGAGTACAAGAGTGCGTTCACATATCAAATTCCTACATAAACCGACAACAACAACTTCTCCACTGAGAAGAACATTGTTTAAAACCATCTTTGCGCGTGAAACCTAATAATTAGAATAATTATGGAATTTGCGTTTCGATTTCGTCTCAACATAAATAGTGTTTTCTGTCACTAAGTTTGTGTCGGATTCTGATGAGACGAAGTCGAAACGCAAATTCCTTCAGTAATTTGGTTATAGGTTTGTGCTCTTCACGCGAAAAGTTTTAAAAAAAATTCAGTGGAGAACTTAAACTTCCTTAAACTTTCCTTCATTAGTGTTGATTTAAATAATTCTAAATTTTGTTATTTTGAATTTGTTAATTACTTATTAGTTATAAAAAATTAAAACTCGAAAATCTCGTTTTTTACAATAAATTCGGCTGTATCTGAACTAAAATTTCTAGAGATCTAAATTTTTTGCAGGTATCTCAAACATTGAACTAAATAAGAGATTTTTTTTAGAATTTTTCGTAGGTCAGTTTTTTCGAAAAAAAAATCAAAATATGCAGTTTATTATTATGTTCGTCTATGAAAGATTCTGAGCGACAGGGATAACTTCTCCAATAGCATAAAAATAGATTATGTTGTTTTTGAGGTCGCTGATTACGATTCTGATAACAGAATTTAAAAATTCGAAAATGGCGGCTACACAATGGCAGCCATTTTTTACGAAATTTGCGAATTTTATTACAATGAGCACAAAACAGTCGCCATATTGGATCCGCCATTTTCAATTTTACATTTTCGACGTCAGAATCAGCGACTCCGAAAACCTTCTCGTAAGATGTTTAAGTCAATAAAAAAATGAAATTTAGCCAAGCACAGTCGCCATATTGGAACCGCCATTTTGAATTTTGCATTTTCGACATCAGAATCAGCGACCCCGGAAATCCCCTCATAAAACGTTTTAAGCGTATATTTAAAAAAATGAAATTTAGCCAAGCACAGTCGCCATTTTGAATTTTATATTTTCGATATCTGAATCGGAATCAGCGACGCCGAAAACCACCTCGTAAGATGTTTTAAACCAATAAAAAACATGAAATTTAGCCAAGCGCAGTCGCCATATTGGATCCGCCATTTTGAATTTTACATTTTCGACGTCAGAATCAGAATCAGCAACTCCCAAAAACCTATATAAAGCTAAAAATAACAGTATTTACAATGAAAAAAAAATTCGCGTTGCAAAGGGATAATCAGAACTCCATGTCTTGTGGGAAATCACGCAGGACTAGGAGTTTGCTCAGAAACACAAATAGTGTTTTCGTTTTTTGGAGCTAGCGTCAATTCGGCGCTAGCTTAGTCCTCTCACTAAGTTAGTGTCGGATTCTGACGAGACGAAGTCGAAACACAAATTTCATAACTAACTCAATAAATTCCATTAGTATAGGTATATTTCCCGTACCTTAGCGATTAGCTGAATAAATAATATTTTTTTTCCTGCATACGAGAACGTTTTTTCCAATAATGCTCTAAAAATTCCATATTAACTTTTGAGAAGGACTAATAAGATTTGTAAACAAACTTTTGTTTTGCTGATTTCTCTTAATTCGCTATAACTTCAGCGCAGAAATCAATTCGGATTGCTACTACGAAGGGTAAAGATGTGTACTAATGTGTATTTTTCATGAAATTCCATTTTGCAGCAGAGCAAGGAGCGAAACAAGTCTGTTTACAAAAATCACTTTAGCCCTTTTGACGAATGAGTATTGAATTGTATATAAAAATTCATATCCACAAAACAAAATTTTAGGCACAAGAAGGAATCGTTAAAGTAGGAGAAAAATAAACTACGAAAAATTGAGGAAATTGAAAACAATTTCTTGAGTAGTTTAACGGCAATCATAATTTCGGAAAAGCCAATTTTTGAAATACGACATTTCGTATCTAAAATTTCGAGACGTAGACGAGACGCGCTTCGAAGCGCTGTAACTTTCGATCCATTACTTGGATCTCTAAGAAAATGTGGGAAACTTTTCGAGTTGTACTTGTATATAAAGCAATAATTTTTTTTAGATTTCTTGAAAAATAACAAGGTATGTAACTCATTAATCGGATTAAAATCAGAAATACGCTCTTGTCCATATTCCCACATTTTTGCATAAATTAGGTTGCTACCAGTTTGCCGATGTTTCTGAAAAGAAACAAAGGTTCAATTGCACCACTAGGTGGATTTAAGCAGGTTTTTGACTATTCCATTGATTTTGGAAACTTCGAAAGTTAAATAAAAATTGGCTTCAAGCTAGTTCGAACTCATTCGCTGTCGGAACCCCACTTTTTTTCTAATTCGAGTAATTTTCCAAATTATGTATTTACATAATTTACTATTAAATTTCGTATTCCTTCTTTCAAACATGAGCAGTCCCAATGGCATAATTTTGTTCGATTAGCGTTTCCTGAAAGTCAAACCTTGGCGATAATTCATTAGATTTGAATACGGATATTTCGTTGCTCTTCCATGCATTTGCACAAGAACATTATTCGAGAAAGATTCCCACCAATCTCGAATTTGTCTGTTTTTGGAACATTTCCCGAGCCTCCTGCGTCTAGCTAACCCATCCCCATTCCCTACCTCCCGGAAGCCATAACTCATAGTAAAATACCGTACGGGGACATAAAAATATGAGGTTATTCTATAATTCATTCACAGCGTAGCAGCACACGGGGGGGCACCTTAGATCATGTGCTACTGATGATGATGCTGGGCTGGCTCGGAAAAATCCCATTCGGCTCACAGTGTTTTTTTTTTAATGGGTGAGTACCCTTTTTGCCCGGTTGTGTGTTTCCCTACGCGCCAATCTCGGCTTCGTTTTGCACAGCCGAACAAATGAGTTTTTGAGGTTATGGAACGTTAGCTGTTGGGTTGTTTTACACCGCCATTAGCACGCGTGAAATGTGATGCGGCAGCAGACCTTTCTCTGCTTCTTCACATGAGAGGGTATGCAGCCTTTGCCTTTGCAGAATATACGGTGGAGTCCGGTGGACACGCACAGAAAGAATCGTAAATTAATACACGCGTGCTGCTACATACTCCCCACACGTTCCGTGTTCCCTTTCCATTCCTTGGTTCACACCAACCCAAGAAACCCGAACGTATTAAAGCCGACGGTAGTTAGGTGGCCACATTCGAGAGGGTAATTTATTCGCGGTTTGTGATCCAGTCACCGGTGGAAGACCACCGCGCCGGTCATATGCCTATGGTATGGTCCCAGACGCACGCAACGAACCGGATTCGGCAGCCGATTACGCATTCAAGAGTTGAACTTGTCGTCCAGCGCAAGAAACAAATACCTGTTCCTCCCATCAGTGAGTCCACCTTTGATTAAATTCCGTTACAATAATACGAAAATGATGGTCCCCCTGACGGAATTCGGCTCACGTGGCAATTAGAGAGGCGCGCATACCAGCACGCGTCTAGTTTTATGAATGGGATTTCTCCACTAGTCAGGTCTTGGCTAACTCTAATCGTTTGAATCGGCACTGTGTCTTGCTGAGTACGAGATCCGGATTGGCCAGGTCGTTGACATTTCTATGGTTTTGCTACTTTGTTAGCAACGCCGAATCTATGGAATCCAGTAAATGTCCTAGATCTTTCACACGACATAACTTTAATCGAGAACTGAATATAGCTGAAATGAATTATGACAGCTAGTTTTCGTGCACGATTTAAATAATATTCTGGACTTTAGAAACCGTAAGAACTGATTAGTTCGCGGTGAAATATTCAGCAGACGCAAATGCGACGTCCAGGTTGCACTTGCTACAGCCGCCGTCAGCCATGATTTCGCATGAGCAAACGATAAAATTTACCATATTTAACACCGCCCGTTTTGTATGCTAATGCAAGCCCTACTGTCTGGAACTGGCTAAACATCCATTTCGACCATCAAGATCCTCGCCAAACGCCGTGGAATGTTGTTATGTTTTGGTTCTCATCCCTGAACTCGAGGGCCAGCACAGTCAGTGGCGTACGCGGCCATCAGCGATAAGTTCACCTCCCTCCATTTGTGCCCTTCCATGCCATTCGGCCAGACAGCGGCGAAGGCGGCGTAGTCATCGTCGTCGTCGTCGTTGTTGTAGTTGTCGCTGTTGACACACTTCCACAGCCGCGATTTTCAAGCTTTATCGTCGTTTTATTGTTCAATTTTCCCGTGTCTTTGCTTTTCGGAGCAGACTTTTCCCGCCACTAATTATCATCAAACTCCTTCCAACTCGTGGTGTTCAGCAGCAACAGTGACCGAAGGGAACCAGACTACGAGGTCGGCACGTCGTCTGACCCGGCGGGGTACTGTCCTACCGCCGCGAATGCGCTGCTCTACATGTAGTAACGGCGGCGAGACTCGCCGACACAGTTGTTGTGTCGTACTTTTTGGAAGTATTTTTAGAAAAGTCACCACATCAAAATGTTACGATTGCGGCGAGCGGACCGGCGGACGACGATGATCGTCCCGTCTACGTGGTGTGCAGATTGTACGCTATTATACGTACACACAAGAAGCAAGCTATAGAGTGCGCGGCCTAGTCCTGGTCCGTCCGCGGAGATAGATGAACCGTCGCCGTCGACGCGACATTGTAAGGAGGCTGCCAGACGACGAGGAAACGCGTGTCGTCGTAAAACAGGCGGGAAAGGAAGACATTTGTCGGCTGACGGACGGTGCCAAAGGCCGGTCCGGTGCAGACGGTGTCATTCACTTCGCTGGTGGCGGACGAGTTGATGCTGTTTTTTTGTTGTTTTTTATAGTTATGAAAGTATCGTAAAAGTCGATCAGAACTGTTGCACGAGTTTGCTGTATGCCAAGGTTTTGACCAAAATCCAGTAATAATTCATTAAAACAATAACATCGATTTAGAAGACAAAATTTAAAAAATTGAAATTATTTGGTCTTAGTACTGTCACTAAATTAGTATCAGATTCTGATGAGACGAAGCCGAAACTCAAATTCCATAAATAATTTAGTTATTTGTGCTCTTCACGCGCAAATAAAGTAGAAAATTGTTCTGCTTAATGTAGAAAAAATAGTTTTTACCAAAATTTTTCTCCACTAAGGAGAAATATAGTATAATGAATTATTTGGTACTTTAAGCGACAGAGTCTGTTTAGCTAAATTCGGGTTGTATGTTAACAACACAGCGTGTCAGGAAAAAAACCGAAGAAGCCGGACAGTTGGAATTTGAAATAGTTAATTTTATCTAGCTGGACAAATATCAATGGTTACTTAAAATTCTATATACATTTTTCAACATTATTTCCATTAGGGATTGACGACGACATTGAAATTCATAACACCATTATCCTTTTTATGGACAAAACCAGGTCAAGTAATTCTAATTAAAAAACTAGCTTTAAATATTTCTAAATAAAATCTCGACAGCTGGCTGCCCAGAGCAATTACTACATGAAAACACAATTTTTACTAACAAATTTCTTCATTCCGTGACACATGTAGAGATACAAAGGGTTGTTTTGTCTCCAAAAGAAACAAAAAAGATATGCAGTCGGAAGTAGCTGGCGTCTGTATTAATCAGTATGAAGAAATACATACAAGTTGCACATTGTGAAACATCATGTTCCTTCAGACCGTGTTGTTCCTAATGATCATTTTGTTATCTCAAATAATCCTGGCTAAAAACGGAGAAGCATTCATGGGTGATCTCTTATGATCACGCTTAAGTTATTCATCATTAGTCCGATTTAGTTTTTCATTCAAAGCGATTGCACGAAGCAAACAGTCGTGACTGTCGAAATCGGTACTAAAAGATATTCTTTGACATTTTCATTTTCCGAATATAGAGCTGTCAATCTTAGTGTCCTTCATTTTCTTGCATCGAGTTTGAAAAATCTCTAACCCTATGTGGGCGAGTTGAAAATGAAACACAGGTGAGCTTCACAGAATAGAGGCAATCGACATACCAACTGCGTTACGTCAAATCAATTATTTTTACATTGTTAAATTAGTTAAAAAATGTTTATAATTGATATGAAACTAAACTAATCTCTTGAAAATTGAATGTTATTTTATTGAAATATTACTATTTTATTTATTTAAATCTTATATAGAAACTAAAACGCCGTCGTGTTGCTGCATACGAAATTGGTGAGCTTCATAATAAAATACATAAATGAAATGGAATAAGAACCGGCGAATTTTAGCTTGAAAATTTCCTTAATTTGAAAAAAATGTGTTCCAGAGTATATAAAAATTAGTAAAATTAGGTTTGTTTTCAACGACTTAGATTTTGTTCTTGATACGTACACACCGTGGTCTGAGTACTGATTCCGTTTCTAAGATTAGGTAGGTAGGAGTAGACCAAGCTGACCGCATCCTCATCACTCGAACACCACTTAGAAGACTTGGAAATAAGTTACTCAGAGATGATGGATTTAGTTTCTACACTCTGTGACAGGGAACGTTTAATAACCACTGACCAAGTGCGAGATCGTGTAGTCGTACATCGATTTTATCATTGCACACATTATCGGAAATCCTGGCTTGTGGAACTTGACGTGGCGATGCATATTGAGCTTAATAAAGCTGTTTAGCTTTGTGCAACTTCTTAACACCATCAGCAAAACAATCACTGTATAATGTAAGTCTCAACTACATTTTCCTTCTAGAAAAGATTCAACCCCTCGAACGCTCAGTATTTTTTGCCAAAATAGTTCGATCGATTAATTATGACCTTTGGGTCAATGTGGCCGTCACACAATGCAGTCCCAAATAAAAAAAAACTGGTCAAAAGTAGTTGCTAAAATTGAGCGACGTGCTTGGGTGTCTTCAACAAAGTTTCATGAAACTTCATAGTGCATCCAATTTTGTTAGGATCTCAGCTTTTCACAAGAGGGGACACTCATTTTAAACATTTTTTTGTTTCTTTTGGAGACTTATGAAACACATTATTTACCTATTTATTAAAACGGGGGTTTATATGTACGTGTTAGTAAGTGTATCTTAAAATCAGTTTTAACGTACGCCCTCCATACTATGAAATTCTACCACTTAGGTTTGTTCTAAAAACTTTTTAAACGACTGCAGATTACATAATTTTCCTGAACAAACTACATTGTTGTGATGTCAATTTTAGGATAGAGATGACGCACAGTTCCAATACCGAAAATGTTATTTTACATTTTTTTTTTTAAAGTTGAGGTGATAACATAATCAGATGCACTATCAAGTTTCATGGAACTTTGCTGAAGACACCCGAGACCGAAGAAGCCACAGGAAGCCAGCAGTTACTGTTGACCGTGTTTTAAGAGTTTAGGACCACAGTGCGTTGAGATAGAGTTAATTTAATGAGATGGAGTTTTGGCAAGATTGCGGAGAATGCTTTTGTCAACAACTTTGGGGAAGACCTAAGTCTACAATGCTTTCAACGATATTGTTTGCTTATGGATAAGGGATTAGGAGCGTGCGTTCGGCCTAGATGGGCTCCGCCAAGGGCGCCAACTGGGGGCACTAAAATTTTGATTTGTTTTATAAAATACTTGAGGATAAGTAATAGGTGATGTTACGACTGTCGTTGGTACAGAGGGGTATATTCGGCTTTTCAGTCAATAAATAATATCGAACACTACTTTTTTATAATGTCCAGACGTTTCGACCGTTGGTTTCGGCCTTCTTCAGTGGAAATTATGGGTAGCGTTTTTGTTCTTCGCTTCATACAAGCGGTCTATCGTCGGAAATATTTGCTTCCAATGTTTTGGCGCTGAGGGTATATTGCGCATTTGCTTCATTAATTTGACTCAATCAGAAAAAACGGAAATTTTTGGATTACTGTTAACTTTTGGGCACAATGGTTAACAGTGCTCCAAAAATTTCCGTTTTTTCTGATTGAGTCAAATTAATGAAGCAAATGCGCAATATACCCTCAGCGCCAAAACATTGGAAGCAAATATTTCCGACGATAGACCGCTTGTATGAAGCGAAGAACAAAAACGCTACCCATAATTTCCACTGAAGAAGGCCGAAACCAACGGTCGAAACGTCTGGACATTATAAAAAAGTAGTGTTCGATATTATTTATTGACTGAAAAGCTTGAGGATAAGTCAACAAGTAAGTCAGGATAAAGGCGCCATTTCTAGGTATACACTCAATTATTGTTCGAAAATCGATCTGAAAAAGAAAGGCCGCAAAGAGGCGCTAAACTGAGACTCCATCAAAGGTGCCAGAAAAGCACGCTACGGTCCTGTCAGTTCCATTCAGTTTTATGCACAATAAATGGGGTTGATTCTCAAGTGTAAAGTGGATAAAAGAATAAGCAACGAACGTGTTTGAGTTGCAGGACACAAAAATTTCAACTGCAAATACTACAAATTAAAAAAGTAGCGAAAATTATAGGAAACTTTTTTACTCTCTTTCGTAATTTCATAGAAACACAAGTAGAACAAATATGTGGTAATGGGCAGGTCACCTCATGCTCTAGCAAGGATCGTGCAGTAGGCTAAGATCAATTCTTGAGCGTTTTTTCAAAACGTCATATCTGCAATGAGTTACTCTCTGTTTACACTTTCTCTTTCGATTTTTACGGCGTCACTTTAACACTTTTCACTTATTTTACAGTACAGATCGAAAGACGGTGGTTTTAACTAGCATATTATGCAAAGAGCTGAGGGATAAATGTTAAAGTGACCGAATTATTAACAGAAGAGAAAGTAAACAAAGAGAGTAACTCATTGCAGATATGACGTTTTGAAAAAACGCTCAAGAATTATCATCGAGTAGACAATCCTATGTCGTACCGTGAGAACTGACGGCTTATCAATGCTTGGAGGAGTTCCGCAATACCTAAAAGTTACCTGCTAAACCTAGGCTCTACCAATCCTGCACTATCTTGAATCACAAACTGAAATATCACATGAGATATTTGGTGTTCTGAACGCACTGAATATTCCTTGTTTCATCTAAAAGTTCTAAGCCCAGGGGCTGTTTGCTTCGGCTTTGTGTCAGAGCTTCCTAGAGCTAGTATATTTGGCGACCTTTTAAGAGAGAAATTTAAGCCTTTACAAGAAATCTCATCTGGCTATAGTTTTTAAGAGCAGTAAAAGATGTCCCCACATGAGTATCATCAGAATCGAAGTAATTAATTGTCGTGATTGACGAAGCTTTTTATTATTTCTGCAAGAAAGCCTCGTGTACGCGAACGCTTCAAAGTTCTCGGACGCTGTTAATACATGGGGCCTGGCATTAGATCATTTGAGCTTTTTTACTGAAATGCATGACGTGCGTTACAACCAGCCTAACAGGCGGAAGACATAATGAAACACAAAGCAGTTCCGCTAAAAGTCACTCGACACGAGTTTGAAAAACTACACCATTTTTGTCCAGTGCCAGTGTCATTCAAAATTTTCGCTCACTTGGTTTTCGAAACAGCCAACTCCGTGCTTCAGTAGATCAACACATGACAAGCTTGAACCAATGACTACACCATCGATCTCAACTTTGTGAGCGGGTATGTAGACGCGGTATTTATTCATAAAAGGCTTATCGCCAGTTACGTCTTTTGCTAGCTTTAGACAGAATACCACAATTCTGAGCTTATCTGGGCGAACTTTCGAGAACAACAACAGCTGAATATTTCTGCCTCCCTTTGCCTATAGCCCGGCGCAAATTAAAATCAGGAAGAGTTCGAAGGAAGAGAAATTATGCGAAATAGAATAAATTGAAAGACAAGTCCTAGGACAGTTAAGCAATAATATGGTAAATGGTCACCTATCTTCATTCGATGTATGACTGGATGCAACTGATTTTCTTAGTAACTCTGGCCCAAAGAACGTGTAAAAACCTTAATCAGCAATAGATCATAAAATTATCTTTGTTTCACTTGCATGTGCAAAAGTAAAACAAAGGGTAATGTCTGGGAAAGACCTGGATTGTCCTGACGGCACTCATGGTAATAACAATCTAATGATATTCATATATACACCAACCAGGTATCCTGAAACTGTCTGTCTGGTCTTGATATAAGTTGGGATCCAATGTATATAAAGTCACCCTGAATACCGGACACACCTCAAAAGTATTAGCACCTTGAAAAATGTCCCTATGCAAAATTTGAGCTCATCAGGAAAAATGTCATGGAACGTCGAGATTTCGTGTAATCTCGAAAAAAATCCTTTTTGGGGCATATAAAAAATTTTGATTTGAAACGGGACTTAGATTTGGAAATGCACCTTTTATTTTTCTGTATGCCAAATGTCGTAGAAATGCATGAAATGTCGAGATCTGGTGTCAACTCGAAAATAAAAAGAGTATTCTTCATTTTTTTTTGAGAATCTCGATTTAAAAATTAAAAGTATCAAAGGCATATTTTTAAAAAAAAATTTACGGGAGGACACAAGATTCGATTTTCATGCATACATTTGGCAAACAAAAAAATTAAAAAGTAATCTTAAAAAACTCAGGGTGACAGCAGATCTTAACGTTTTATGACAACAGCCTTTTTTGAATATATGTTTCTGCATGCAACAAGTGACTATTCCTGAATTTAATAGCGTTTGCTTTATAGATTCGTATGAAAATGAATTTGTCTGCGGAAATTTTCGGGTTAAATGTCATTTTATACCACAATATTGCTTTTTGGAACTAAAACCTTCAATAACTCCATAAATATAAGAAATAGAAATAAACTTGTATCACAAAAAATGTGTATTTTCTTATGCCGGACAAAATCTTAGAACATTTTCAAATTCTAAAAAATCACTAAAAAAGTTATTTAAAAAAAGTTATATTCAGAAGTGTATCATAGTGTGTTCTTATGATATTCCCTACAACTAAAAACTTTTTTTTCTAATTTTCATAAATGATCAGCCAAAAATTTTCTTCCCAGCTTTATGCAGATTAATTGCCAACCTAATAGTTCTATAATTTAGGGAATATTTTATAAAAAAACTTTACTAAGGACGCTATAGTGCAAAAATCGTTTTTTGTGGTCAAAACAACTTTGTCGAAGACTGCAAGTCAATCCTAAGGAGAAGTTATTAAACTTTTAAGGTAGTGATGCCTGAACTAGTTTTGCATGGGGCCTAACAGCACAAGGCGATGAATCAGTAGTCGATTCCCACGAGCTTTATTTTTGTTGTTGCGAAATAATGAATATGTTTGGAAGATTTTTTTGCAAATGATATGAGTTATCTTTAAACTGGGAAATTTTAGTTCCATATTTCTGCACATAGAGGGTCAAGTTAAATGTCTTCCACAACGATTTTTCCAGTGATATATGAAACAGTCTTTGACAAAGTTGAATATAACAAAATTATATTTTTGGTTTCGCCTACAGTGATAAATCGATGCATACAGTGGCACTTAGAGGTAAATTATTGTTGGTTGGTTTTCTCCATGTAAATTGTCAAAAGATCCCATACAAACTTAGAAAGCGTTGGTCTTGTAGTTAGACTTGTCCGATTAAGTTCAAATTTGACGCAGACACTTCTGGTAGCGCTAGGAAGCGACTCAGGGGTAGCCCGAAGGGTATCATTTTTTCTTGACACTGTAATGGACAATAATCGGACAGAAATTCGCTTACACGACTTAGCACCGCAAACTAGCCCGGATTACATTAAAAGATTGATGTCGAAGTATGAAAAAGTGGAATCTGTCACTTGGGGAATCTTTTCCGTGGAATTCTCAGCGGAGTTCAGGGTGGTACGAATGAGGCTGTACCAACATTCTTATTTGACTTTCGAGGATAGATCATCTCAACTACATCCAAAAAACAATATACATATACCCCCATGTGCCGGTTCTGTAAGGGACCACTCATAAAATACGTAACACTATTAGGGAGAGGGGGTACGATAAAATGTTACATATTGTGACATATGGGGAGGCGGGAAAAGCTTGAACGTTACGTAATATCTTTTACCGAAGAAGAACAATTTTCTAAACGATTTTGTTAAATGTATTTATTCCTCTCTCTTAGTGTGGAGAGAGGGGGATAAAGAAATTTGATACAATTTAAAACGGGGGGTAGATGAGAGTTATTGTTGGGCAATTTTTGTGCTACGTTATTAATTAATGGTCCCTAACCAGACGGCACACTACAGTAAACCATGCGCTAAAACAACCGAAGAAAATTTATCTACTACAACCAACACCTATAAACAGCCTTTTGACATCTACTGATACATCACAGACAGCCAATCATTAGATAAATGCCGCACAAACAATATTCCACGGTAACCTCCAACCAATAGCTAACATACCTAGGGCAGTAATAAACAAAAAAGAAGACGGCTATACCAGAGTCACTGGAAACCACAGAATGCACTAACATCTAACAGCGAGAACCAAAGCTGCTCTAGCGACGACGACATGGACGCAAACACTAGCGAAAGGGAAGGCAGGTGGGACGGTCAACAAGCAGCAGAGGGCAAACGTAAGACTTTTGAGGGTAAAACCTTAATAACTAACGATCATAATAATAGCTATTGCAACACTACATAGCGCATTTTCCGATCGAATGATGTGGGTGATCAAACCTCCTATTTTATAGCTACTTAAATATTTAAACCAATTTAGTTGGAGACTTGACGTCTCCTGTAAAGAGGATGTCATTGAAAACAACGTCGCTGAAGACATGAAAGCTCATCTTAAGTTATAAAGTCAACCCGGTAAGAATTACTCATATTATGCAAGAACCACTTGCAAATGATGTGCTACATATGCAAAATGGAATAATCTTATGAATATTTGATCAACTTTATGGACTTTAAAAACAGACACAATTTCTTCTCGTTGAAAGATAACTTAGATACAATACAAATTTCACCATGATAAAGGCCAGTCACGTCAAAATCTGGACACAGTTTTAGAATTATAACGCTGTCAAACTACCGCAAAAAACGTTTATTTTTGCTCTTGACAAAAACCTGTACGAACATACATCGTAAACATTGTTTTGACTGTTATAGTTTGCTGTATTTTCAATTGTTTCTTTAGGTTAGGAATCGGCGTTTCAGTCTGATTTTAATAAAGAATGTTCTCTTCTTCCGTCATTTCGGTCCTTATCGGTAGAACATGACAGCTATGCATTTAGCAATAACTAACAGACAAGAGAACGCCAAAACTTCGGTAAAAGTTTTTTGAATTGTCATTTAAAATAACTTAATGGGCACAATTTAATTCACAGATTCCTTGAGAAAGGTCCAATAAGCACCGAAACGTCGGAAGAAGAGAACATACAGAAGTTCATTATTAAAAACAGACTGATACGCAGATTCCTAAGCTAAAAAATACATAAATGGAAAATATTTCTTTATAAAAATTCTAGTACCTTCTTGGATCTGAATTATACACTGCACCTAGTCGAAAAGATGCTCCTGAATAACTTCTGCGCAAATACAAAACAAAATTTAGGGGGCGGGCATAGTGTAGTCGGTGAATCGATTACCGTATACGCAGTTCACATGAGTTCGAGTTCCTACCCCGTACGTAGTGTTAGACACTTTTCAAAAAAGATTTTTCCAACCCGAAAAAAGAGGCGAATGACTCTAAAGTTAAAACCTCTATAATCGAAATAAAAACAGAACAAAATTTCCTGAAAAGTACCTTGTATAGCAAGCTGTATGTTCTTGTAGGTTGAAATCTCAGACATTCGTAATCACAAACTATTATTGTCTGGTCAGATTTAGCCCGTTGCCATTACGCTATGAACATGATTGCTTGGTACCAACAGAATTATATTCTATAATCGAAACCTTCTTATTTGTGGGGAGGTAACATCGATCCCACGTTTCAAGTGCCTCAGTTTTTCGAAGATAGTTGGAAAGAACACTAATGAAGAACTCTGAGTTACTACTTTGTAGCATTTTTTGTATGTCCGAATTGTGGTGTTTTGTTAGGTTACTTCATAGAAATATGGAATAATCTCAAATATTTCGCAAACAAAAACTTTTTGGAAGAAGCATAATATTCGATTTACAAATTCAAGGTAAAACAATATTGAACAATTCGGTATTTTCAACGCAAATTTGAAAAGAAACCCAAATTTTTTAGTACAAACTCATGTGCCTTGGAAATGAATTTCGTGGTTACTAGAGGTAAAACTAGAAACCTTTTTTGCTGAGGCTCGGATTTGAAAAAAATATGAAAGTAGGATTAGGAATGATTAATTTAATTATTTTCTATTTACTAGGGTTGCCAAAACCAAAATTCAACATTTAAATTAGGAAATTATGCTTTGCGCCAAACAATCACCGAGAAGTCTAAGTTTGGACAACAAAGAACCAAAAGTCAATGCCTTGTTAACTTTCCCTCCCTATCGTCGGAAGTAATTATACTTTTCATTTTCTTATTTCCGGTAGGTCCGCTATAGCTTTAGAACAGAAAACAGGGCAGACAATGCGAAATCGGAAGTCGCAAGACAACAGCTCACGCAAATGTATCCAATGTCGTTTAGCTACCCATTCCGCACCCTTTCACCATCCGTGTCACCAATACTGCCATTCTTGTGTATATGTGTGAAATTGTTTGAGTGACTAGTGACACATTACCTTCATTAGAATCTGCCATCAGAACGGCCGGCGCGACGGCGGATACAGATCCGGTGCAATGCTCCGAAATTGCGTAAGAAAATAGTGTGGCGCGCGCGCGCGAAAAACTAGCTCTGTTTATGGAAGCCTGCTCCGCTGTGATTCGCCCTTTAACGCCCCCTCTCGCTCTGTGCCAACCGACCGGAAATCAATTTTATTACTGACGCCTTAATCTCGTGAGTGGCGGCGACACCGCACCATGCCCACCACCAGTTCTACAACATCATCTCCATATAATCAAACGGAATCTCCAGTTGGTTTCCTCCTCACCCCCCCCCCCCCCCCATTCATTCCATTCAGTGCCCCCTATCGAAAAGGGCACATTCATTCATAAAAGCGTTAGCAAGTTTCACTCCACATGCTGCCGCCGCTGCGCTATATCAGGCAGGCTAGACCGCGACTTCCGGCCGCGCACTGGCTGCTGCGGCTTTTTACGTGTGTTGTTGCAAATTGCTTGCTTGGCCGCGGGCTGCTGTTTGCTGCCATGACACCTACGACATGCGAACCTGCCGTCACTAGCGACCGAGGACGCGACGGGGGGGCGGGCTGGCATGAAATACGGGAAAAAAGTGTCGTCACGTCGCGTCGTCGTCTTCGTTGTGGATGAGCGCGTTTACTTGCCTACTATAAAGCCAAATCGTGTAATAATCAATTGCAGATTAACATATATTTTACCGCTGTCAGCCTAGTAGATGGTGGGTGATGATGAGCAAGGTGGCGAATGCGTTACTCCGTGCGCCCTTTATCGGTGGCGGTAAACCGTTCGTTGTTCGGCCGTCCGCCTGTAGCGGTAACTTTTGTAGGTTGTGTTCGGTCGGCGATGTATTGATTCGCCATCGGATCGGAACCACGCGTGCGGCTCCGTACTGGGCAATGGCGTTGAACCCACGCAACCATCGATGACGGCAATCGTTTGTGCTTGGCTCCAAAGAGAGAGGGCTCCCGGGCAGAAATTTATGAATGAAATTCCTGCGTGATGTTGGGGAATCGAGTTGGGAACAATTGCGGTGGGGCAATTAACCGATGAGTGGTTCTAACTGTTTTGCACTTCTAATTCTAATAAACAATAAACCAAACCAAACAACGTTAAAAATTTCATATGCAAATTTTCATATATCATAAAATTTCGGTACTTGGAGTACTTGACCATACGAAAGAGAGACTATGACTGAAATAAGTTCAACACTTTTCGGATTACAAATCAATCGTCGTCATTGATGAAATCTTACACATTCGATACAATTGTCGAAGTAGAAAAGATTTGCAATAAAGAACAGCTCATGAAATAAAGAATGTAAACTTGCGTGATTTTCCATTCAACGAATATAAATACCGGCCGCTATGGTTTCCTCCAACATTTTTCAACACGATAATTTTGTTTTGTTACCATCGAAGAGGAAACTGGAAGAGCCGTTTGTTTAGGCGAGAAAAAAAATATTTCCCTGAACTGGGACAAGTTTCTGACACAAACAAGGTACTTTCGCAAATGTAACATTGGTATCCCAATAGTTGCCCTGGTCAAAACCTTTCTAACTTTCTAACTTTTTTCTAACTTCTGTTGTACTGAAAGGATTAAATAAATCTTTGCAGAAGTTAGTTAGGAAAATGTTCACTAAATTTATATAAAATTTTGAAGCATGATGGTTTTCCCAAAACAGCTCGGAATGATTTTGCCAAAAGAAAAGCTAGGAAAAAGTGAAGTGTCCTAGCATATCTCAGGCAGAGCCGTCAACAATAAGCAATCGAATCGAATACCAAAATCTTGGAAAATTTTTCTATTGCTCTGCTGAATATTTGTCCATTGAGACCGGAATACTGACGATTTTGGAAGGTTTCGACCAGGCGGAATTTGGTCGGTCATGTACTTATAACAGATGTCATTTCTAGTTTCTTAAGATTCGAAATCAATTGTTTTCTTGACATCAAAGGCTAGCACCAATATATTTTCGATGTTTGGAAATAGCCGGCAACATGAAATTGACGTTGAATATTTCCATTTTAACCAACGAACTCATATATTGAGAGGTACCAAGAAAAATCGTATTCGTCTTTTTAGCAACGAGTCACACATGGCTGTAACCTACAAGACAATTATTTTTATCGAAATGTCGTAAGGTGCTCCAAACCGTCAAACTGGTTTTGGACCAGGTTATTATTTGTCAGTATCATCACACCATTCACAGCGCGAAGGAGCAGGATTTTACATCACGACTTTTGGAGCTCCGACTAAAATGGATTGTTCGTTGTTATGGCCAGACTTCCCGTGAACATCGACAAGTTTGTATCCGTGTACAAAATTTCGTGCACGCGTTTAACCTCAAAAATGCCTCGTCCTGATGTACAGATTCACCTCGAACATCGAACCAAAGCGAACTATGTACAAACTCTAGTTCAAACATCCGTGTACGTACACCGGGTGCGTACACGAGAACGATCCGACCAAGGCAAAAGGAGTTAGCGCTAGTGATGATGAGAGTGAGAAAGTGAAAACTGGTGTCACGAACCTATGTGTACGCACACAGTGTACGTACATGGGGTTCGGATGTGCAGGCGAACATGTGCACGTGTTTTGGTACGAAACAGCGTGTTTGAGTTTGTACACGAAGTGTGGGTTTAATGTGAGCACAGAACCAGAGCGAACACTGTGTACGATGTTCATTTGGGAAGACTAGTTAATAATTTGCTACTATTCTGTTCATTCCGATAGTAGACGGTATTTAGAGTGCTAAGTCATGTCGCTAAATTAATTGCTTCCCTGACAACCTATTTCTATGGCTTGCAAAGAGACTCGTAGGAATATGTTTAAACATTTTCACCGAAAAAAGCGAGTTTAATATTATCTGTCTGAAGCACGTAAAAATACTGTATTCGAATTAACACTCTAAAGTGCATTCTACTTCGCCTTAATTATGTGCGTGACCATTACCCACCCATCTTTTTGTGACTAAAAAAAGGAAGGCACCTTTTCGCAGTTTTATTAATACCACCAGTGCTGGTAGCTAGTATGATTTGATATTTATCTAAAGTGCGGTGTCCCCGAAATTCCGGCTCTAGCCCAATATGTCCATACGTACAAACAGTACTGCAACCGATGTCCCTCAAGGAAGTCAACTAGGGCCACTTATCTTTCTGTTCTTGATCAACGATCTCTGCAACCGCATCCAATCTGCAAAACCTACGCCGATGATCTGAAAATCTTTCGTTTTACTGGCCTCTGAACTCGATTCTGCTGTGCTCCAAGATGATATAGCTAATATTCAGAAATGATGTTTGCTAAGTTTCGGCTTATTTTTGTTTTTATTATATCTATTTAAAGCTTACTTTAATTCGACGTTGATCTGCTTGCCATTTAACAAGCGCCATTACGCAGCTGTCAAAATGTGCTAATCCATGCGTTTAATTATTTTGTGGCGAAACTATAAGGTTTTGAGTTTCAGTGCTTTTAGCAAAGTTGTTGGAGTCATTAAGGCAGATTTTTAAAAACAGACGGCCATGTTCCAAAATGGAGTGTGAAGGCATTTCTGAAATCTGAAATCATTGACATAGGGCCTAACAGCGCATGGTGGTAAATCAGTGTCCATTCCCTCGAACTTTGTTGTTTCGCAAAGAAGTGGTGTAGTACAATTTAAATTTCAAATTTAACTCCAGAGAGAGAGAGAGAGCACCAGCAATAATTTTTCAACGCAGCGAGAATTAAATTTGATGTTTTCCACAAAGTGGTAGAATATGAACATTTCACTAACTTTTCTGTCTCTTTAAAAAGCACAAGATTTGCTCTTAGGCTACATCCGAACATGCCAACCATTGGCATAACTTGCAAACTTGCGTTCAAACAAAGACTTTTCTGCCGGATGTGAATCCGAAAATGTCAAAGAATTTGTTGCATTTTGCCAAGCACAACTGCAGTATTTTAGTCAGGGCACTGACTGGACATTGCAAAATCAATTATCACATGGCTACTATTCAGCGCTCTGAGTATTATTCATGTGATCTTTGTGAATCCGATTATGGAGCTGCGTATAATTTGATATGCAACTGCTCTGTAGTAATGCAATTACGTATCCGGATTTTTGGTTCTCTATAATAGATAAATAGATAGATAATAGCTGAAACTGAAGGATATGCTATTGTTCCTAACCCGGTGTGGTAAAGAGCTATAGTTTTAGCCGTATTTGAATGACAATATCTCTTCGGGGGTGTTGTCGTTCTGTTATCTTAATAGATCGTTCAAAATTCCTCCGGAGGTGCAGAATACTCTGTTTTAATTGTTCTAGGTCGTAATTTTCCTTACCCCTAACCTTACCACTTCCCCAATCCTTCCCATCACGAAATGATGAAAAAACGATTCTTGGTAAGGCACAAATCTCCGATCAACATGGCGTGCTGGGTTCATGGAGAGCAGTTTCTGTGCTTGTGGAGACGGTTATCACGACATTAAACATTTTGTCTGGTCGTGCGCCTAGAGTTCTAGCACCAGATTTCTGTTAAATGAATCCCTTCAGCCTTGTTCCAGTCCGAAATGTTCAGATTATCCTCGATCTCCCCTACAAGGCTCTTATATACATTTTTCAAAGGGCGATAAATATTCAAATTTAGTTATCTCTTCTCTTTTGCTTGATATGCAGATGCCTGAAAATCTGGTCCCAAAGGAGTTCTCAGCGGATCCAATGAGGCCAGTCTGCGGTTCGGTTCTTGACGTCCCACAGAGGAGTAACTAGAACAAATTCTTGGCCAATAACCAAAAAAAAAAAAATTTTCGATTTTTTATTTAGTTATATTTTTTTTAGATACCTAAAAGCAATATGCATGTGGCAAAATAAATAATTTGCCAAAAATTGCTAAAGATTTTTTGCATGGATGCAAAATGGTGATATTTTAAGGGGTTTTTAATCATTTTTTATTATATATCCAGCAAAACTGCTTTCTAATGATGATGACTGTATTAAATAAGACAATATTATAACAAACGTAATTGAACACAACTATTTGTATAATCTCAGCTTAAAATTAACCGAAAATAGCAGTGTTTCTGTGGATTGGACCAGCTTTAGAAACACCCTTTTTAAACATTTTATTCCAAATTTGAATGATAAAAAAGTTACATTATACGGCAAGATCCGGCAAAGTTACTGAAACAACATTACAAAACAAGATTCCGGCTATCCAAAAAACCTTCAATCTCTTCCGATCTTTTCCGATCCACAAATTCCAAGCGATTTCAAAATATTGATATTTCCACTAATTTGAGGTACGCCAAAATGCTGTAGGGCCAAATACTATGATTAACAAAATGTATATCTATGAATAGGTGCACAGGTATCCCCTTTCTTCTCCCTTTTCCACTGACCAACTGTTCATGCATCGGGAAAAACAAATGTATTCACAAAGATCACCTCGAAAATACTAGTATTCGGAAGGATCTAGAAAAATGACCTCTGCACTGGTAGGTGGATAAATTCTAAATTGTTCCAAAACTAGTTATTTTCTATTTTTAGTTCATATTAAGGCATAATAACAGCAATAGCCGCAATAAATAGTTTTGGCCAGGATTCGACCCCAGTTACTCCTCTGTGCGTCCTGACAGTGATCTTTAGTTTGCCAAAAAGCTGCAAGTTTTTTCCCCTGTCTTGTTGCCCGTTCTCTTTTCACTTTCACTGATACGGTGTCTGCTACTCTGATGTTGGAACCAATCCCTCTTGTGCATGTCTTTTGCCTTCCACACAAAAAGCCTAATTGTGTTTCTTCTTGTTTCAATTGTTAATCAAATAATAGTTCTTGTAAAATATAGCAAGTTGTAGGGTGATGAGCCTATTTGCGCCATGTTTCTATTATCACCCTACCCATTTGAAGCCGTTGGTTAGAGCAGTGTCTGCCATCTTTGTTCAACGCATTGAGTCAAATGGTAGCGCAACAATAGGGGCACTCGATTCGAGTTTTCATTGTGCTCAAACACGAGAATTTTACTGTTTTCAACGCATTTGTGTTATTATATTGGTTCTTAACAACGAAGCAAAGCGGTTGAAGTAAATTTTTACGCAATCCATTGATTGTAAGGCAAGAAATTACCGATTTAGTGAGGCACCTTGCTTAGTATGGTGAAAATAGGCTCATCACCCTATATCTAGTCCTTGAAAAATATTTCTAACAGCATCCTTTAGTCTGAATAAAATTGAATTAATTTTTTGTAGTTCGATCTGTATTCCTTGTTTTAAGATGTAGATGTATCAAAATGTATTGCTCTTAGTATTGATTTAAAAAATAATTTCAAATTTTCAAGCAAATCCTGATTATTATATTATATATATTCAATTCAAACTAACTTTTCTGTCTCTTTAAAAAGTTATTGCAGGTGCCCTCTACGCGCTGTACCCGATCAGAATGAAATAACAAAATTATAACAGAACACAATTTTTGTAACATATTGTGTTATAAATTAGGTCTCGTTAGTAGTTAAAATAACAAAAATTTATAACAAGTAACAATGCGTAACAATATCAGTTTTGAAATATTTCTCTTATGTATTTCTGATCGGGTAGCGTGGAAAAGATGTACTGTTCAAAAGATGACGCATATTATGATATGAATATGAATATTCTCCCGAATATATTTATTATTATTATTATTATCGCGAGCGTCAACTACTGATTCAATAGATGCTGGGTCATCAGGCCGAAGGCCGTTCGGCCGAAGGTCATTCGACCGAAGGACATTAGGCCGAATGGACATTAGACAGAAGACCAAGAAGCCGCATATCCTGCCAAGTTTTCGGGGATTCTCGGTTATTTGCTTTGCTTACTTCTCAATTATTTACTTATATCCTTCTTTTTAGCATGATCTGTTCTTTCGAATTACATATGCAGTTTTAGAAAAAAAAAAAAAAAAGAATATTAGAGGAATTCCACGAAGATCCGTTCGAAAATCATTAAAATCGTAACCGACCATCTTAGATTTCGATGAAACTTTGCACGTTTCACCGTCATGGAAGACTAAATATTTTCCACAGGTAATAAGATTATTTTGACTCAAGAGCAACTTTTCAAAAGGGCGTAAACGTTTCTACATGCATGAATTTCAAAAATTTTTTGTTCGATTACTGTATTTTATACAGCAAAACTATCTAAGAACGAGTTACAGGGAATGAATACTTCTGTCTGAAAAAATATACACTGAAAAAAATGGTGTCATTTTTCAAAAAAACAAAAATTTATAATAAAAATTTAAATTGTGAAAAAACCCATTTTTCTAAATTTTTTATATTTTGTTACCAAAAACCTAAAGAGAAAAGAAACATTTTGAATGTGATTGCATGATGGAGAAAAATTTTTTTTCTAACAATAACTTCGTACATGTTTTTAAATTTCATACTAATTGACATATAAAATTGTAATTTTATTACATATAAAATCAAAATTCGTTTAGTAAAAATCTTCCAAAATGCGATAGATTTCGAGATATTTGAAATTTTGCTCCTTCAAAAACAATTAATTCGTGCAATTATGCACTTTTTAAAAGTTATTCGCGTTACCCCATCAAAAATGTCAAAAATTTAATGTTTATCGTTTTAAAGACGTAAAAGCAACTTTTTAGTGTATTTGGATCATGGAGAAGATTTCAATAAAAAAGTTTTCCTAACAACAACTTTTGACATATTTTTATAATTCTTACTATTTGCAGTCAAAAATACAATTTTCTTTTTGAATATGATTCTAAACGCCATTTTAAATCGAAATGCTCCTAACAAAAATTTTCTAAAATGGAGTAGTTCTCGAGATATTTTAACTTTTGTTTTAACAACACAATTATTTTGTTTTATTACGACCTTTTCATAAATCAGTCGCGTTTCTCCATCAACAATAATAGGTTTTTCAAAAGGTCCGTAAACTTTCCTGCAACTTTCTCTTTGACATCTAGGCGATATTGTGAAACATTTGAAAGTTACATGAAAACAACCAAAATATGATTCAACTATATAGTTTAATCATCAGATGGTTGAAATATATTTTGGTTGCTTTCATGTAACTTTCAAATGGTTTACAATATCGCCTTCATGTCAAAAAGAAAGTTGCAGGAAAGTCTACGGGCCTTTTGAAAAACCTATTATTTTTTATGGAGAAATGCGACTAACTTATGAAAAGGTCGTAATAAAACAAAATAATTGTGTTGTTAAAACAAAAGTTAAAATATCTCGAGAACTGCTACATTTCAGAAAATTTTTGTTAAAAGCATTTCGATTTAGAATGGCGTTTAGAATCATATTCAAAAAGAAAATTGTATTTTTGACTGCAAATAGTAAGAATTATAAAAATATGTCAAAAGTTGTTGTTAGGAAAACTTTTTTATTGAAAGCTTTTCCATGATCCAAATACACTAAAAAAGTTGCTTTTACGTCTTTAAACGATCAACATTAAATTTTTCACATTTTATTATGGGGTAACGCGAATAACTTTTAAAAAGAACATAATTACACGAATTAATTGTTTTGAAGGAGCAAAATTTCAAATATCTCGAAAACTATCGCATTTTGGAAGATTTTTGTTAAATGCATTTTGATTTTAAATGGGGCTTAGAATTATATTCTGTAATAAAATTACAATTTATGTCAATTATTTAAAAACATGTACGAAGTTATTGTTAGAAAAACTTTTTTATCGATTTTTTCTCCATCATGTTTTTTCAAAATGTTTCTTTTCTCTTTAGGTTTTTGGTAACAAAATATAAAAAATTTAAAAAAATGGGTTTTTTCGCCATTTAAATTTTTATCATAAATTTTTGTTTTTTTTGAAAAATAACACATTTTTTTCAGTGTATATTTTTGACAGAAGTATTCATTCCCTGTAACTTGTTCTCAGAGAGTTTTGCTGTATAAAATACAGTAATCGAACAAAAAAATTTTGAAATTCATGCACGTAGAAACGTTTACGCCCTTTTGAAAAATTGCTCTTGTATCAAAATATTCCAATTGCCAGAGAATATCATGGAGATTCATACAGTGAACACATTTGCAAAGTTTCGTTCGAATCGACGATGGTCATATTTTGCGGTCGGCCGGTTTCTCATGGAATCCCTCTACATTTGACGTAAACATATGTAAAATAAAACTCGCCTCTTTTCGGGTTAGAGGAATTTCTTTTGGAAAAATCTCTAAGCCTATGTGCGGGGTTGGGAGTCGAACCCAGGTGAGCTGCGTACAAGGCAATCGATTTACCAACTACGCTAGGCCCGTCCCTCCTCAACATCTTGACTTATAGCAAAAAAAACTATTTTTCAGGATTTTTGGCATTAAAATTTTTCTGTGCGGTCTTTTTCAACCGATTTTGAATTCTTTAAGTGTTTTGAAAAGAAGAAGATATAACCTTTCCAACAGTATGCTACGTTATATTCTTTTGTTAAAAGTACTACGCGGTTTTGGGACAACAATATGAAAACAACCATTGTTTTGCGATTTTCACATCCCTTATCTCCTCGCTCTTCCTTGAGTACTATTGCTCTTAATATTAAAATATTTTTCACCTTCCACTCCCTTGTCAAACAACTTTTTTATTAAGAAGCATCTTTGTTGTAATAGAAATTTGTTATGCTATGCTATGATTTCGTCTCATCAGAATCCAACACTAACTTAGCGACAGGACTAAGCTAGTCCATATTGCAAATGCTCATAGACACAAATAATGTTTTCCTTTTTTTGAAGCTAGCGTCAATCTGGCGCTAGCTTAGTCCTGTCACTAAGATAGTGTCGGAATCTGATGAGACGAAGTCGACATGTAAATTCCACAACTAATTTAGTTATAGGTTTTGTGCTTTTTACGCGAAAAAATAGAAAAAATAGTTTTTACCTAAATTTTTCTCCAATAAAGAGAAATATAGTATAGTTCTTTTTTACATTTCTTATAAAAGAAATGTATAGAATTCGCTCAAACTTTCAAGTTTTTTTTTTCAAAGATCAGAGGGCCGAGTCCAATATACCAATCGACCTAGCTCTACGATTTGGGACAATGTCTCTGTGTGGTTGCATATATGCAGGTTTTTGGCTCTCATGCCCAAAGACAGTTTGTTTCCCTATACTCGTCAACGACCCAGAGCATCTGTGCTTGGCTAACCGAGACATCACTCGACACCAACCAGTTGCTTTAGGCGTTCACGCACGCTGTGTGAACTGTTTGGATTTAGTGTCTAACTGGCGTCAACTTGGTGTTGGTTTGAATATATCGTCTAAGTGGCAGCAGGCTGGTGTCAGTTACTGACGAGTGTGGAACACGAAACATTAAAGTCCAACTTAGGTCTTGTGTCCTTATGCACGAATTGATTAATCCATTTTTTTTCTCCTTTGGGAAGAAAAATATTGCATAACTAATTTTGTAAATTTGTAAAAATTTTGTGATTTTGTAAAAAGAACGTTACCTAAGCATCACGGAAAATCTTGAACACAACTGCGAAATGCTCGATTTATATTCATAGTTCTGTTTCCCTAAAACAAAACATGACTGCTCCACAATTTAACCCATATATTTAACCATTTTTTTTCCGCCGTGTAGAATCCACGCAATGCCAACGGTTACGCTAGTGAAGTGGCAACTTCAACAATCCAGTCTCGCGGCTCGCAGTAACTCGGGCAATGCTCTAACATCCGTTCCCAAAGCGGCATCCATTACTGCATATCCGCGGAATGCAAGGTTCAATGCAACTCTCTGCAGGCAGCTAAATCCCCACGAGAGTCGAGTTCGGTTAAAAAAAATGCATTTACAGCACGTGACTCACGGCGGCTGGTAGATTGGTTCTAGTTGGCAGTGGAAGCAAGGAAGGATGGAAGGGGGACATGGTCGGAATGGGTGCCGGTTGCGACTCCGGCCATTAAATCATCGACCCCCAGCAGAACGTGCCCCGGTATGCTAGCATCCATCGGCAGCGGTTCACACCGGTGCATGGCGTGCAATTCTATTTTTTTCCAACCAATGCAACCGTCAACCTTAAACTAGGACCGAAGTCGTTGATGAAGAAGGGAACGGGTGCGGTGGTGGACGTAGTAACTGGCAGCCAACATATGGTTTTTTGAGGTGGAATGCTCGCACGCCGCGGCGGATCTTCTCTGTGTTTTCATTTTCAGCGCCCGTTCTCACCGTGCCATCGTTCGTCAGCCAGCCCCATACAAACACACACACTTTTCGATGAACCCCGTAGGGGCTACCGCCAGTGCACTTCCTGCCATTCGACGGCAGCAACAGTAGCAACATCAGCTCTCACGTTCAGTATCGAAACCGAAGAGGCGCACGTTTACCCTCTTTTGGGCTAAAGATAGCTTTTTAATTCCCAAACTGTTCAACGAAAATAAATAAATACCGGTTGGATGGTTAAATGGATCGTTGCAACCGTTGAAGAAGACATTAGGCGCTCACCTCGATTCCGTTTGTTGGTTGGGTCCGGTATCGTTCAGGGATTTCCCAGAGGTCTGACACAATTGATTCAGGCCAATAAATCTCTTGTTGACAAATGTCAATCTCAGGCTAGCGGATTCGTCTGAGGTGGTCAACATTATTACATTATTGTAGCTAAAGTTGTATCAGTTAGTTTGATACCTCCAATTTCTAAGAACACCGCATATTAGCCGTTGGCTAAACATTCGAGGAGATGGACCACATGCCAGTCTTCAACTGAATTGCGGATATTCGATCAGCTACTTTTTTCCAAGGAACGACACCCGACGCGCGGCAAACGGTAGGAGATCTATGCCGCTCGTCAACGTGACACAGTCACTAGAGCCGCTCGATAAACCGTAAACCAACAATCGGAGAAACGCTATCAAATTACCACCCTGTCACGCTGCTCTCTCGCCGACTCCCCCTCCACCGTACGTACGGTGGAAATGCAGCGCTCAGAATGCTCGCGCGTGACAATCGACGACATTTTATCCGTTATGCGTGTTTTCGTTTTCCCACATTTTCTCCAATGAAAATCCAAAAACCAAGGCAGCTGGCGGAGGGAAATCTCGAGAACGGAAAGGAACTATTTTTATCGTACGGTACAAAGCACCACCGACCGTGAGCGGTGCAATAGATTTCCGAAGGCTTGGTCTGCACTCTCTCTGCTGGTGGCTGATGCGCTGGCTTGCTGCCACGGCGCGTGCCTGCGCCACTCGGTGTTTCCCTTCTGACCGCGGGTTGGTTATACCGACCGACCGACGCGACCGTGGTGTCGTCTGCCGTGCTTTTCCCCGTACAGGATTGGACAGGACAGGATAGGACAGACAGACAGACAGATAGATCTAGGGGGGAAATCCCTAAAAATAGACCGACAACCGGCTTCTTCGTTGCGGCTGCAGTCACAAAAGACTCTAACCATTCCAGACTCTGTGCACCGTGCATTCGGCAAGCGGCAGCAGCAGCGGCGAAAGTGCTATTCTTGGAAGGTTTGAGAAATGAAATTTGTGACATTGTTGCGCCAGCTTCGGGGGCTACCTTTCGGTGATCAGAATAGAGGGGGGGGGGGGGGGGGTGCGGCAGCGGCGATAATGATGATGACGGTGACGCCCTCCCTCGAAGATCCATACATCCGATGAAACATACGCTCGGCCGGTCGGTCTGTCAGGAACTGAGGAAGGAAGTGCGCCCGAAAAAGAATACATCAGTAAAAGTTGGAAGTCAATGAACAACTGGCTGGCTGTTTATCACATACCGAGCTGACAATAAAAACCGGGATTGTTGTGTTTATAAATGGAACACCAGTTAATGTGGTCGTATAGTGTACAGTGACTTTTTTTTTTTGGATGAATGCGATACGTGGTAGCGAGTCGCTTGCCGAAGCCGAATGCCACTGCAGAAGAGACCGGGTGTGCGCGGCTGGGTCTAGCTACCGAGACGGGAGCCATATGAGAAATGAATAATTTTAAGAACAACTTCCTTCCGCTTTCGCTCGAGTCGTTCCATTCGCTGCTGGGGAGAAGTATTTTTAGCTGGATGCAGTGTTGCGATTGTCCATGTATGGGTGGTGGCGTTTTTTGTACAATGAGTTTGTACGGAGATGATGCGACGAAGCTAGCTTACTTTCCATTATCGGGACTGATTTCATCAACACGAATGAGTCAAGGGCTCCGTCCAATGGACGGGACAGGACGCACGTACGACGTGAAACAGTCAAACCGTTACGTCAGTTCTTTACCAGATTTTCATGGTTATTTATAAAGAGCCTCGAAAAATTGGCAATGGCTTTTGGGTGAATATTATTTGTACAGAATTCACGGTCAGGATCAATTGGCTGAAATGGCACATTCCTCGAGTGCAATTAGGAATTCGTGTCTTGCCGTGATTTCTCACCAGTTTCCTGGTCGGCTGGAAACTAGAAGGAGGAGGGAAGAAAGCAAAATAGGAAGGATGGGAAAATAGCGGCACGAAAACAAATAGTAGCTAATTCAAATTCACGAGTAGTTCAAATCGCATGCGAGAAAGCCTAAAGCTCTTTACCACGTTGGATTAGAAACTTTACTTATTTAAATTAATGATTATTTATTTTAGATACCGTACAGATCACACAATATGGGTGAGCGTAGCTTAGTTGGTAAATCGATTGCCTTATACGCAGCGCACCTGGGTTTGAGTCTTAGGGTTGGAAATTTTTCATAAGAGATTTTTATAACCTGAAGAGGCGAATGACCTTAAGGTTAAAACTTCTATAATCGAAATAAAAAAAAGAAAAGATCACATAACATATCGAAAATGAACCCAATTTGCAAGAAAGTCTGCAGGAATTTAAACTTTTTGTTAACACTAAGTATCTTACCCTTATAATATGCTTAGGAAAGTGGTCGTACTTTGCAAGGCCATTCTTTTCGTTTAAGCAGAAGCTAGGGTGTTTCCAATTTTACTAAGATCTAAAATTGATTTTTTAACGGTACGGGATAAAACTTGACTGTCTTCAAGGAAGTTGTGCAACAACCAACAAATTTGCTGAAGACATGCAAGCTCTATCTTTCAGTCTATCTGCTCCTCTCGTTCAGAACAGAAACTAAATCGATCTGCTGTGACCAACAAGGCAAATTTCCTACTCGTGTGTCGCTTTGTCTACTTTGCAGAGCAAAAAATCGGTCAATAATCTACTGCGGAAACAATATAACAATGTATCGTGCCCTACCTACTGTGTGACAGTGGTGGGTGTCGGTGCGGTCGAACTGTGTTGCTGTTGATGTTTCGAAATAACCCGTAAAACCAGCCATTCGGAAAGTGCAACAGTTACTAAAAGGGCAGATGAAACTCAATCTGAAAGAAGTGAAAACCCTACAAAAATATCATATCTAACATTGCGTGTTGATTATGTTCAACCTTATCAGCTAGGCTGAGTTACTGGTTTAGCGGAACAACATGCAGCATAGCAACCTCCGTATATATCGGAAATGACACTATAGAAGTTCGCGTACATGATTTGGCTCCGTGTATTCCTAACAGCGTGATTAAAAGATACATGCAAAGATTCGGAGAAGTAGACTCCCTTACAAACTATACATGGTGGCACTTTCCCCCGTGTATTCCTAATAGTGTTCGTTTGGTGATAATGTGTGAGACCAAACCAATTCCCTCATACATAACCATCTTAACGTTACCACACGTTGATGTTCCATATAATCAGACAACACTGGTCATGCATGAAGGGCAGATTCCTCCGTGCCAGTTCTGCACAAAGGCGCTACACCTTGGAAAACCCTGCTCAGAAACTACTAAGGAAAAACACAATCAATCAAACTAAAACCAGCGCAGTAATTATTAATCGATTATATATGTCCATACGAAATTTGATAATAAATTACATAATTTAACTCAAATATATTAAATACGGAATATTTTCTATAAGGAAAGAAATCTGCATTCTAAACTTTTAAAATTACCTTAAGGGACCGAAACAAGTATAAAAATATTTTTGAAATTTTTTTAAGAACCTAATAGAATACGCCAATAATAAAATTCTGCGCTTGGTCAAGTCTCCCTATGTTTCCCTATATCTTGTAAAATACATGAAAGATCACCGGCTCAGTTATGCTAATGCGTTGAGCCGTGTCGAATTGAAAAAAAAACACTTTTTTATGCTTTCCTAGCCATGGGAAATTTAAATGTAAAACGGTTTTATTCATATAACTTTTGTGCTTTTTACTTCAGACCAAAGTTACCTTTTAATAATGTTTTAGGACGCATAAATTGTTCATATACACCAACAAATTAAACTAGAGGGGGTGGAGATAGCGTATTGGTAAATCGGTTGCTTTGTACGCAGCTCACCTGGGTTCAATTTCCAACCCCGCACATAGGGTTCGAGATTTTTCTAAAGAGATTTCTCTAAGCCGACAAAGAGGCGAATGACCCTAAGGTTAAAACCTCTATAATCAAAATAAATAAAAAATTAAACTATTTTCGCTTAAAAGTTATGAGAATTCTTTCTTAGAAAATATAACTTTTTCAAATATCTTTGATTAGGGCACCTTGTGGTATCCGGCGGGCTGAAATCTCTCGAAATATTTCAGCAAAAAATTGACCCACTGATTTTCTGTCCCGATGACGTAAGAAGCGACTAACAACAGATGTGGTTGTCGTCCACTATGAGGTTGTTAATAGTCTATTATCTTTCTCTAGACAAGACCAACCTAGAGGCCAGGTGGTATCCAGCAGGTTTAAGCAGGGATGCCAAGTGTTTTTTCCAAAAAATCTGTAATATTTTTAAAAAAATCTGGAATTGTCTGGATGGCTTAAATTGTTTTGGGAGAGTTATAATTTATTAAAGAAACATATTTTTATGTCAACAAATATATCACAGCTTACTAAAAATTCGATAATTGCTCTGCCAATCTGACCATCTTAAACATTTACTTTTCAGCATAGAGCATATGGATTAAAATTGTATCTCTGAGCTTTCAATTTTTTGGATTGCTGGAACTTCCAGCTGATGAAAATTCGACGGAATTTGTTCACTTTTAGCGACAAGACTAGGGTATGGTGTGCTTCCAGCTTTTCTAAAAAGTATTTTGTTGAAAAGTTGTAGCTCAAAAGGTGGATTAAAATCAACTGTGCATTTTTGTAACTTATTTTCTCATTTTTCAAATTGTCTGGACAAATCTGGACAATTTTTTTGAAATCTGGATCAGACAACCTAAATCTGTATGTCTGGACGACGCTTAAAAATCTGGAAGAATCCAGATAAATTTGGAAGGTTGGCACCCCTGGGTTCAAGTATTGCAGCCAAGAATTAATCTGCTGGGTTCCTGCTCCCATGTCGTAGCTGAAGCTTTCAACAAAAATGGCATAACAAGTGCACGTAAAATTCCTCGTGCACGTATTCTGATGAATAGTTCTATCGACGCATATCTTCTATCCGGGTGTACCCCGTTAGGCATAAATACGTTAGGCATACGGACGTTTGGCATACGTACGTTAGGCATAAAGGACGTTAGGAATAAAGACGTTAGGCATAGTGGACGTTAGGCATAATATACGTTAGGCATAATGGACGTTAGGCAAAATGGACGATTGGCTTAAAGGACGTTAGACATAAATTATGATATCGAAGTATAATTGTAAAGAAATCGCTTTTGGCGTTGACGGCATCGGGTCGTAATAGCACAAATGTTTGAAATTTTTGATGTTGTAGAATTACTCTGGAAGCTGATCAAATTCGATCAACATTTTATTCTATTGTATACACTGGAAGAAATCTTCACTCATATACAAGATGCATAACGAATGCTTGGCATGCGGAACCTTAGCTTGCGCTAATGTCTTGGCGAACAACCGATAAATTGCACATAAGTAAAATAAGCAAAACACTCTTGTTTAAAATCAGTTTCATTCGTATTAGGGTATAAATTACGCACATTAACCCTTTCATGCCCATGTTGCTTATAAACAACAACGTTTTTAAACTTTTGATTTAGGCAGAATTTACTCTCAAAAACAAGACTAGTAACTGGGACGATTACCTTTCATTTCAGCGCTAAAAGTCCATAGAACTGAAGTTATTGCTATTATCCTGATAGAACTCCGCTAGAACAGTGCAACTAGAGATATTTTCAGATAGCGTTAATAAATGGAATTTTGATATATCTTCGTTATTTCTCATTGTTATTGAAAACTGCTAAAACGTATCAATTTGGACCGTCTTCGACTATCTTTTCGTAGGATATTTCGTTTCGGTAACTCGTCACAGTACACAAAAAAAATCTCCCTTATTAAAAATTTTCTAGGAGAATTGTATTGAGCATCGAAAGGTAAATATTGAGCAGCCCCCAGCATGGGTTTTCAAAACGGGTTTTTTCTTTTTTTACTTAAACCCCATGATCGCTAGAATCAATTTGGGAATGAAAGGATTAACTTAGATTAGATCCTACATACATGCATGGTGCAATTGTCCAAGAAGAAAATATATAACCTTGAAGAACAACTCTTGAAAGAAAGAATGGTGCATTTTATTATTCATTCAACGAACATACGAATATTGCTGCTTCTATATTGATTATCTCTCATATTATTAGGGTCAATAGGTTATATTCTCGAGGCCATCAAAAATAGAACTGCGGATACTGTCTGCTATGAGGGAGAGTTTTTTCGGGTACTGTGACGAGTTACCGAAGCGAAAAAGGTATCGTCATTCGTCACAAACATAAAATCCGTACCCTAATGCTGATCATGTACGTAACACTGCAAGTTTCCAATGGTGCCAAAACTTGATGTTTGTTCATTATTTTGCTTTTTTAAATATTTGGATACAACTGCATTGGTAATACATCTAAGAGGCTTGAAATGTGCTTGTACCAAATCTGTTCACTTAAATGAATGAATGCTCCACGTCCTCGGAAAAAATAGAGAAAAACTTTACACTTGCAAGGAATAAATATCTCGCTTGCTATTTTTCATTTTGAAGTCTCTTTCTTCTAGCCCGAAAAAACAAGCGTAAAGTTGAAATCTCTATAATAGCGAAAGCCTTGCGATTTTATTTTTACTTTTGTGAATTATGCCTATCGTCCATTATGCCTAACGTACATTATGCCAATCGTCCATTATGTCTAACGTCGATTATACCTAACGTCCATTATGTCTAACGTCCATTATGCCTAATATACTTATGCCTAACGTACTTATGCCTAACGTATTTATGCCAAACGTCGCGCACCTCTTCTATCCGACCTCACAACTCGCGATATTTGTGCTGTCACAGTCAAAATGACTGCTGATATCATAAACAGGAAATACGTCTATTGTTCGGCATCTTTGCCGCATAATGAACCATCACCTTCTGATGATTTTAAAAGGTTTGCCTCATAGTGTGGTAGAAATGGGTTCCACTCATAATCGGCAGTTATGAAAATGCCCTCCGCATAATTTTGGACAGCTCAGATGTCAATTTGAGAGGCACCGAATTGATGGAATACATAAGTAGTTGAAATCTGCTTGTACTAAATGTAGGAAACCCAACATTTGCACGCTCTAGCAGAGAAGAGGTGTTAGATGTAGCTCTCTGCTTTGACGACATTATACATGAGTTGACAAAAACTAGCTTGAGCCGTGGTTATCTGATCATAAGTCCATCGTCTTTGATCACTGAAACTCTATATGTAGCACCCTCTTGCGGTTCGACTGTGTAATAAATCAATTTGGTAGTACAACATTGGATACAATTGTGTAGACTTTGCAAGAATATTAATTCCTACTCTTTTTTATCATACCGTTGATATGTGCAGATCACTTCCACTTCTTTTCGGATTTTCGGTAAATCTAAAATTGAGTCACTTCCCACATACTGACAGTTACGAGAAGCGTGATCCTTCTAATTCCTTGAAAGTGGGAAAAATTGATCAAAATCAAAGAAAAGAATCACAATCGCAGAGGTACTTTCTTCAACAATGCTTCGGCGCAATAAATTCATTGAATAGAGTCTTCGAGTCACACTACTTTTCGAGTGCACGCCAGGTTGGACTTGGAGAGGTCACTTTTCGATTGCACTGAAGGATGATCTGTGAAAAGATCTTCACGAGTGTCTCTTTTAAATCCCTCCTAACTCTTTCATCCCTAGTTTCGGTGCGTACGAACAAAGCTGTACCTGACTGAAACAGAAATTGGAGGGGATAAGTGGAAGGGCAGGTGACCTCCGTTTTTTGTCACCAGAATAAGGTGTTCCTTTACATTCCGTGGGATCCCAAGGAATGATAGGAGTGCTCTGATGAGGTTAGATTTCTATAATCTTTGTTTCCGGGCAGTTATATGGAAAAATATGAGAAGGAGGTCGATTACAGAGAAAATACAGCAGTATTTTTGCAGTATAGACGACCGATCTCTGGAATTTCTGGCGAAAATAATTTATATACTGAAGTATGACTTCCAAAAGTCACAGCGGACGTTTATAAACTTAAATCGGTTCAAAGCGAATTCGAATAGCAATATCTCTTCAGGGGTGTTGTCAATCTGTTATCTCACTGCCCCCTCGGGGTGTTGATATATCCGCTCACCGAGAAGTGCCTTTGATTCCCTTGGGAGTGAAGCTAGGTATGGGAAACACTGCTGTTTCGCATTTCCGCAGTTCAGAGCGCTATTTCAATTAACCTTCCGGCAGTCGCGCTAGTGCACTGAGTGCATGCTGCTATGAAAAATTAGCGAAATCGTCTTAGGCCATCAGCGGCTGCACGTTCAGTGGGTCATATGCGCGACTTCCGGAGGGTTAAACTGGAAAACCAATCCTATAAAAAGTTAATCCAGAATGTGATTAACAACTTTGCCAAAAACTGTAACTAGCCTAGGATTTTTTTTAATAAAATGGCATTACAATTTCAAGATATAAGGATAAAATGAATCGCAAAAAATCGATAATTCTGCCAACACTGCAAATGTACCACCACTTACGTTTCAATCCTGAATTTCTCAGAATATGTTTATCGCAAATATTTGGTACCTAAGATCGAATGTTTCAGAATGGTTTTCTGAATCACATGAAATTTGTTGGAAAGTCAAAAAATTCGATTCACCTAACAGTGATATTGAATCATTCCAATATCATTTATCACATGTTTATTCCATTTGCCCAATCAATTGCCATTGGCTGATGATAGTTACAAGACACGTTAATAAGCTCTCATTTGTTCGAATCTCAATCAGAAAAGATTTTCTGTATTAGTATATAAAGTTTACATTAGAATTATTAACCTGTAATTTTTTCTTCTGTAAAATTAGTTCAAAAGGCTATTTTATTCACATAACATTTTCACTTTGCAGAATTATTACATACAAATTTCAGCCATTACATGGTTAACACAATGCTTCTACACTGGAACCTCCATTTACGAACCAAACCGGGGGTTCGTAAATTGAATTAGTTCGTAAAAAAAGTGTTCGTTATTTGGGATTTAGTTCGTAAAAAAAAGTTTACTCCACATTCTTATTAAAATTCGTTGGTTGAGCCATATTCTCGATAACCATAACAATATAGATATTTTTGGAACGGGTTTTTACAAGTAGACGATGAAAATGGACAAATGGAACCCTTTTGAAATCCAAGATGGCGACTTCCGGTTGATAAAAATATTCGATAACCATAATTTTTCGGGTATTTTTGGAACGGGCTCGACACGTAGATGATGAAAATAGACAATTGGAACCTTTTTGAAATCCAAGATGGCGACTTCCGGTTGAGAAAAATTTTCGATGACCCTAATTTTAGGGTATTTTTGGAACGGGCTTGACAAGTAGATGAAAATGGACAATTGGAACCTTTTTGAAATCCAAGATGGCGACTTCCAGTTGAGAAAAATTCTCGATAACTCGATAACGAATAATTTTTGGAATGGGAATGACAAGCAGATGATGAACATGGACAATTTTTATATTTTTGCATTTCGTCTTAAAATTAGTAGAAATGTGCCCTATTTTATCAGCCAAAAATTCACAAAGGGGCTCACTGTAGCTATGTTTGGAACGGGCTTGACAAAGAAATGATGGAAATCTAGAAATGACTCTACTCTATAATTAGGCAATGCCGAAAATGCCCATGTTGTTTAGGTTATAGAGAATTTATCTAAACCGGTAGTCGCCATCTTGGATTACAAAATGGCTCGACATCGATTTCCGTCATGCACTCGTCAACTCCATTCCGAAAATACCCATATTGTTGAGATTAAATAGAATTTATCTAAACCGGAAGTCGCCATCTTGGATTACAAAATGGCTCAAGACATCGATTTCCGTCAGGCACTCGTCAACTCCATTCCGAAAATACCCATATTGTTGAGGTTATAGAGCATTTATCTAAATGGAAAGTCGCCATCTTGGATTACGAAATGGCCAAAGACATCGATTTCTGTCATGTACTCGTCAACCCCATTCCGAAAATACCCAACTTATATTAGTAGCAATCAACTAAGAATACATAAGTGTATAACTTCATGCTGTAATGTACGAACTCAAACTTTTCAAAAAGAGTTCGTTATTTCGAATTTAGTTCGTAAAAAAAAGTTACGTAAATCTAATATTACGTAAAAAAAGAGTTCGTAAATGGAGGTTTCAGTGTACTGATGTTAGGAATAGATTTCTAACGAACCAGACTTTGACAATTGGTTGATCAAATGCAAATAACACATGTGATGAACAGTATTGGAAAAGTTCGATCTCACTGATAAGTGAACTATATCGGTTTTTTGACTTCCCAGCAACCTTCCCGTAATTCAGGAAATTATAGAGAAATATTCTTTCGAAGATTACAAGTATCTGTGATGAGCAGGTTTTGAGATATTTTTGATTGAAATAATTTGGTGTTGGTTGTACATTTGCAGTGTTGGCAGAATTAATAAATTTCTGCGATTGATTTATCCCTTCAATCTTAAAATCGTGAATCTTACATCAAATCTCTAGCTTATATTTTTGAACAGATGAAAGTACTTCCAATTTCAAAAATTGTTTTTAAAAATCAAATTCATGAAATTCAAAAATTTTCGTCATTTCAAACTTTCAATAATTTTACTTCAAATCATTTTTTTATATGTAGTTCAAAAAGAATTATTTTTTGTTTGCCCCAAATCAGTGATATTGGCATTCAAAAAAACAATTTTCAACGAAAAAGTGCTCATAATTTTTAAACAATAATAGGTAAAAGTGGATTGAAACAAATTATCTGCCCTGCAACAACCTTAAAGTTGTCTGAAGACTACTTCAGTTTTAACCCTTTCATGCCCAACTTTTTTCTAGTGCATGTAGGGTTTCAAAACTATTTTTCCTTGAAAACGGTTGGGTCAAGAAACACGAAAAGCCTATTTTCATAAAGATAGGTGCTTCCATGGCAGTGTTAGAAGCTGGTCAATCTTTACCTTCTAATGCTCAATTCAATTCTCCTAGAATAATTACAATAGTCCAATTACGTGGAAAACGTAGCCAACGACTGTCTAAATTGATAAGTTTTATCAGTTTTCAATAATATTGCACCATAACAAAGATATATGAAAAAATCATTTTCGGTCGTCAACGTAAACTGTCTCTGGCATCACTGCTCAATCGGCATCCAATCAGACTAATTGCAATAACTTCAATTCTAGAGCTGATCCTTGTAAATGTTAATACTCAAATGAAAGGCAATAATCACAT
The DNA here is from genome assembly GCF_030247195.1 of Topomyia yanbarensis. NCBI lineage: Eukaryota > Metazoa > Arthropoda > Insecta > Diptera > Culicidae > Topomyia > Topomyia yanbarensis. The sequence goes on along the minus strand of NC_080672.1, from coordinate 329,474,663 downwards.
TAATGAGCCTTACTTGTTTTTGTGAGCAAATCTGGCCTCAATCAAAAGTTATAGCTGTTTAAAAACGTTGTTGTCCACAAACAACATGGGCACGAATGGGTTAAATCAATACCACAGAAGTTATATGAATAAAACCGTTTTTCCAACAAACAAACCAAACCTTGATTTTAAATTTGTAATCAAATGAAAAGTATAACAAAGAAGCTTATGTCATTGGCAAACTTATCTAAAATAAGTCGTTGTACAACTTCTCTAAAGTAAGTATGGATCTATATAGAATGATTAAAAATGGTAATGTTTTTGATAAATTAGAATTATCCTAGCTGTTATTTAAATAAAAAAGAGAGGGCTCAAAAACTGCGAAAACTCTCACAAAGACATAATAAGGTCAAATTATTTAGTTTTAATAAAAATTTAAAATTCCTGCTAAATACGTCACGGTGTCTTTTTTTAAAAACTTTATGCAAAAAAATTCAGCATCTCTGAAACTTCAGGATATGAAAGAATAGGCTTTCCCCTTTCATTTGAAACCAAAATCAAAATAATCCGTCGGGGGGTCTAGAGCAACTTTTTTTTTGAAGTTTTTTTCATGAAAACATAGATTTTACAATGGAACTAGTTCATATTTCTGCCCCTAGATGGTGCTGTAGACATTCGAACAACACTAAAAGTGAGAATCTGATAGATTATTTAATTGTCTACAACTTTGTTAGTAACTAAAAACCGATTTGAAATTTTTTGGAAAAGTTGTTTAATATTTTAACGAATTCTACGTCTAAGTTAGTTTCACAGAAGACCTAGTGGTTTGTCAATTCACAAGCACTTTTTTTATTTGCCAAATAGTTGTGTTTAGTTCAACAGTGAATTCAGCGGAATTTGAGAGCTTGGAAAGTCTCATCTTTCAGCTGAAAATTATAATTCCCAAATAGAGGGCACCATTAATATTTTGAGATGAAAAGTCTTAGATAAGTGTTGACAAAACTAGTATGATATTAATATTCTTGTTCATGATGGTAAGTGATTCCTCCCGCAGAAACAGGTTTTGCAATGATGTATGCCTTCATTTTCATTTTTTCGATTGTTCTCAGGGAGGACTGATAACTATTCTTACATGAATCTCCTACTCTGTTGGCATCTTCGTATAAAATTCACTTGTCCTGAACTTCAACCTTTATATTCGAACAAACTCAATGAAACTTTTAACGCACCATTGCAATATTTCGCGGATTTCATTGCAACGCATGGTTGAAAACGCTGGTTATCCGTTTTGTGACAAACAGTGAACAAAAAACTTTGAGTCTTTGGATCAAGATAATTTTTTTGGGATATATTCGAGGACTTCTATGTATATAAGATTTTTGTTGTACTCTTATCATATTTTGTTTTCAAAAGTAATACATTTCGCATAATCTAGGATCAATTTAGTAACGATATCTCGCATAATTGATAGGAAATGACCGTAAAATCCAACTGCCACAATATGCTATGCGGAGAAAATTTGAATAAATCGTTAAACGCTAACCACTAATTTGGACAGTTACTGCTGTAGTTTGCGTTAAATTAGAAACGGTGCGTCCCAACATTTCGTCTTGATCGGAATTATAATAGCTGACTTAAGCGATCATAACCTAAATTATACGACGTATGGTCCTTTCTAAAACATAAATGTAAGCAAACCCTTGTAACCAAGCAATACCTTCCGATAAATGGTAGCTCCTTCGAAACTATCGGGAAAGATTACAAACCAAAAGCACAAATAGTTTTCTGACTCTGTCAAACATCCTAATTTTCAGAAGGTCAATTAGAATTGTCAACGTAATGAATCCCGTCTAATATTTTCATGCCACTAAGCTCAATTCTTTTTTGGTAATGTAATAAGTGCGAGAAAACACATTTCCAAACCACTAGGCCTCGCGTGAAACTATCTTAGATATAACTTTGTTAAAATCTTAAGCAACTTTTCCGGATGATTTCAGATCAATTTTTAGTGGTCAACAAACGGGTAGACAATTAAGTTTTCTATAAAATTCTCACTTTTAGTGTTGTTCGAATGTATAAAGCACCATCTAGGGACAGAAATATGAACTAGCTCCAGTAGTAAACCTATATTGTTACGAAAAAAACTTCAAAAAAAAAAGTTGCTCTAGACCCCCCGACGGATTATTTTGATCTTAGTTTCAAATGAAAGGGGAAAGCCTATTCTTTCATATTCCGAAGTTTCAGAGATGCTGAATTTTTTTGCATAAAATTGTTCTAATAAATACACCGTGACGTATTCTGAACCATTGTATAAACATTTCTATTGAAAAAATATCAAAACACTAAATTACTCGGATTGTCGTTACATCGAAAAATGGAAGATGCTCAGGTAAGTTCCAATTTATCGTTGAAAATAATTTCTTTTACAAGTCGATGGTTTGGCAAGCCATCTGCAGTTCTGGTTGAAACATTAAAAAGTTCATCGCTAAAGTTGCTATGAATGGACAACTTTACAGAAAGGAGTGCCCTCAGAAGAGAATTTTACCATTCATTCAACCACACGAAGGTTCCACGAAGGTCAGGCGTGACTTAACCAATTACCAATACAACCAGGATGTCAAAGAATGGTATGGACAAAATAATGTTAGTTTAATCGAAAGAAATCAATCCACCAAATTGCACATTTCGTGCCATCAAAAAATGTTGGGCAATTGTCCAGAGTAAATTGAAAAAAAATGTGTTAAGTTATGATACCATATGATTTAAAGAAGTGATGAAAAAATATAGCCGACAAGGTTGACAGTACTGATGTGCAAGAAGTGAATCCTAAACTCACCCGAAAAGCTGATGAATTATTTTTCCTTGAATTTTATCCTTAACAAAATAACAGTAGGTGTGTATTTGTTCGTTATTTCCACATGAAAAAAATGACTCACTTTGGACGGCCAGATTATTAATGGAACAGACCATATTCGTGATAAGACTCGACGATTTGTTTTTACTATCAATAGAACTACGGATTTTCCTAAGGAATTCCCCAACGATTTCGTGCAAGGTTTTAAATAACCGCCTAATAACAGTAAATTAATAGTCATGGATGCGTTTCGTCTCCTCAGAAACCGACGCTAAGTTTTTGTTGAAATAGATTAGCGCCGACTTGACGCTAAATCCCTAAAGCTAAAACACACTTTGTTGTCGATTTTTAGTTGATATTTTTCGGGGATAATTTATTGAAAAATTCAATAAAAATATCACCGAAAAATATCCACTAAAAACGACAACATTCATGAACGGTGACTAAAACCTGGAAACAAAAACACACTTCGTGTTTCAATCGAACGACTGGGCAAACGTGATGTCCCGTCCGAGCAGAAGTTCTGTTTATGCCGATGAGACACAGTGAAGCCGAAACTTGTCTTGGCTTAGCAGGCTTATGCGGTGGCACTATGCTATATTTCCCCCTAAGGAGAAAAATTGGGTAATCACCAAAATTTCTCACTGGGGAAATTGAAACACAAAGTGTGTTTTAGTTTTAGGGATTTAGCGTCAAGCCGGCGCTAATCTATTCCGACAAAAAGTTAGTGCCGGTTTCTGAAGAGACGAAGGCGAAACGCATCCATGACTATTAAGGTAGGATTTGTGTCCTTGACGCACAAAGACTGGTTTTAACAAAAAAAATTCTCCCTTGTGAGAAATTTGTGAAATTTGAAATTGGTGATTACCCAATTTTTCTCCTTAGGGGGAAATGTAGCATAGAACAATAGATTAATTAACCGATTTAATCCACATTCATGATAATCCAGTCCAAATGAGACTCCCCCGTGAGCGTTACCTGGTGGCACGGTACCCTGCGAAATCGATTGCGTGCAGCACCTTGGACCACAAGCCCAGGCGCAACGGAAACCAATTTCCCACCGAAGCGAAGCGGTGACGTGCTCCCAAAACCCTCTAGTTTCCTAATCCGTTAGTTGGCTACACCGCTTGGCTCTAGCTTAGCGATCCCATTATACTGCAATATACGGAGTGACGTTGATCCACAAGTATCGTCTGGTGAATCATTACAGCTAAATAAATTGCATCCGGTGCAATAGAAAACATCGGTACTGCTTTCTTTATCCCGCCACTCCACCCGCCAATGGATGGCGCGTATCTTTCGGAAAAAGCATCTGATTAAAAGTGCTCTACACTCACGGCTGCTGCTGCTGGGTTAAAATCGAAAGTCTTCTCGTGTAGATACCCTCCCCAACCACACACACACCCACCTCGCTTCAAAGCCATCATCATCGTCCCTGTCCCGTTGCGCGTCCCAGTCCCTATATTGCTGCAACAGTTTCCCATCGGAAGTAGCGGATCTGCTACCGTTGGATCTCTCGTGACCGGATTCTCACACACAGCCGAAAAAAAACAGAACAATAAAGCCGGATTTATTTTATTATGGCAGCTCAACAGAGTGAAGTGGCAAAAGTTTCCCGTCCCCAGCACGTTGCATCATCACGAAGGCCCCCGCTCCCCCCGTACCGTGTTACATCCCGTTTCCCCTAACCAGCATCCGGCCTTTGCAATCATGAACTCTCCCCCCAAATAACTGTACCGACTAGAGAATGCACTTTTCCGAGTTGAACTATATCATCCTGGTAGGCAGGCAGGCTGGCGTTTTGGGGGGAGGGGGAGGACGTGTACGATCGGGGTTCCCGCGCTGAGCACAGGAAAGCCGACGTTGGGTTGGATTCATAGGATGCGGAGAGCGGTTGACAGACGTCGCCATCGTTGTCAACAGCGTCGTCATGCTGCGATTCGGGTTTGGAAAATGCCTGCTGCAATTCACCATTCATGCAGTGGTGCCCGAAACGGGAAAGCGATAGCGTCCGGGAGGGGGGGGGTGTGGGTGCATCTTCATTTCGGATGGAGATTGCAGTTTGGATTAATCTGCAGCCGTTGGAAATTTGAGCGAAAATAAAAGAGGGGAAATTAAAGTTATAGCAATATGCTGCTGCACTTTGGAAGACGGCGGCGCTCGACATGGACCGTAAAAAAGATAAAACTTAATGAGAGAACTAAATTAAGCGCGCCGCGCGGTACGTGCTTGGGGCGGACTTTATGGGAGGAGGATTTTTGGGCTAGAAATGAAACTTTAAATTCACCATAATTCGTTTTTTTAGTAACAATGCTGAAGCTTGAGTTTGCCAACACTAATTATATTCTATATTTAACACACTTGTTTTCAAACTTTCACAGAGTAAGGCGATAAGTTTTGTTGTTTTAATTAAAATCAGAGTAGAGTAGTGATGTTAAACTTGGTGATAGTTCACGTGAAAAATTGATGACCTTGGGTAGAGCTGCTTGAAATTTAAAATGATTAGGGATATCTTCTAAATATCACAAGATAGATCGTGAATCATTTATTAAGAATCACAAACCATTTCACGAGTCCATGAATATTTCATGATTTCATGAACTATTTCACAAATAAAAAATAAAAAACTACGTTCTAAACTTCAAGGTAAACAAATTAATAAATTGTTTTCCAATAAATATTATGATTGTGCATGAGAATGTTTAAGTTGCGATGTTACTTTTACTCCGTTTTCAACAACACAATGAAAAACATTATAAGTATGGATTTCGTTTGAAAGGAGGTGGTCAGCAGATAACGAAAAATGATGACTGAGGCCGATTTGAAATCCGAAATAGCGGTTGCCATATATTTAGAACTACGAATTTCCGATCATAAGATAGCGTATGTAATGAACACTGAGAAATTGATGATCAACATAATTATGAAATCTAAGATGGCGGCTTCTGGTTATTACAAAAAACTGAAGACCATCATCATTATCGGTGTTGTTTGAAAGGGGGTGGTCAGTAGATAACGAAAATTGATGATTGACGCCATTTTGAAATCCAAAAGGGCAACTTTCGACTACCACCAAATACAATTATCATCAATATGGGTCTGAGAATTTTTTGATGATTGACTCCGTTTTGAAATCCAAGATGGTGGTTTCCGTTTGCAACAAAACACTGATTATCAATATGCATGTCTTTTGAAAGGAGTTGGTCAGCAGATAGCAAAAAATGATGACTGACGCCATTTCGAAATCCGAGATAGTCGTTACCATATATGAATCCTGCATGAAATTGGATGTGTTTGTCAGGGAGAAGATATTAGATGACTGGTGTCGACGTTTGAAACTATCTAGATATTGCGGTTACCATAACTAGAAACCCGTATGGAAATGTTTGTCATTTGAAAGGAAAATTAATAGACGACGAAAATCCAAGAATACTATACCTCCAAATTGTCTGTGGTATGCAACTACTACGCAGAAGTTAATTGACAATAAAATAACTGAGAAACATGGGAAGATCGGTACGCTACCTTACCTGTTCAAATGGAACAGTCAAATTCTTCGAGCAAATTACCGCCAAAAGGCATACTTCGCAATTATGTTAGATGCTTTTAGAAATAAGTTTCTGTTCGCACCTCAACGATAGCGACAAGAATGGTAGAGACCGATCAAAAGAAAAGTGGGGGGATGATGCCTACGCTCGTGTGAATCGTATTGTAATCAAACGTTATTTTGGATTATTTTTGTTGTACTATTTATTGAGTGTAAAATTTTAGCATTTGGAAATGCTACGTAACCAGAAACTGTTATCTTGGATTTGAAAAATGGCGTCAATCATAAATTTTCGTTATCTGCTGACCACCTCCATTCAAACGACACCCAAAATGATGATGGTTTTGCAGTGTTTTATTGTAACCGGATATCGCCATCTTTGCTTTCAAATTGGTAAGAATTATCAATTCCTAAGGCAATTTCAAGTGTGGACTTGGATACTAAGGACTAAATAGAACGCCGAGGCGCCGCTTTTTTTCGAAGGCGGAGTGGAAAATCGTTCCTCAAGAATCAGGTATAATTGGTCTTTCTCAATAAGTTTGGCGATCTTATGAAAGCTCTAGAAACTAGAAGACACGAATAAAATGACACTTTTATAACGAAAGACTTGAACAAATCACGGAAATAGTAACAAAATGGAAATGTAATAAATAAAAAAAAGCAAAAAGCGCATGAAACGAAGGTAGAATTTGAAGAAAGAAAAACAAAAATAATAAATAAGAAAAAACAAAGAAAAACTAATAAATACAAACAAAACGAAAAAAAGTAATCGAATAGCATTTAAGATTAAGAAAAAAGATTAATAATAAGCAAGTAGTCAAAAACCTACCAATATCAAACAAGTTTAAAGCGGAGAAACGCCAGAAAATGAGAAAACTATTGACAATAGAAAAGTTAAAATTTGAAGGTATGTATAAAATTTGAAGAAATAGTCAAATAAAACATATTGCATAATTGAAACAATCAAATTAAACGAAGGAAATAAAAAAGCTAAAAAGACAAAAAATAAAGAAATAGAAAATATTGCAAAATGGTTAAAATAATGAAAACGGGTAAAGAAAAAAAAATTACAAGCAAGGAAAACAGGAAAAACGACAAAAGGAAGAAAAATGAATGCAACAAAAAATATAAAAACAAAGCTACAAAAAGCAAACAAATAGAGAAATGAACAAAATGGAGCCACTAAGTTAGACGTAGAAATGTTTGAACTATAAAAATTGGTAACAAAATAAAAAATAGAAAGAATGAAAACAGAAAAATGGGAAAATGTTAAGAATGATAAAAAAGAAAATAACCATAAAACATTTAAATGTTGGCAAATAATTTTTTTAAATGAACTAATTTTGAATTGAATAAGTGCAATAGAATAATAGAAAAAACTGAAATCATAGAAAACATGTAAATTGAAATGGGTAAAAATGAAAACGCAAGAAGAAATGCTAGAAAATAAGTACAGTACAATAAAGAAAAATAACAGCAAATAAAAAATATGGAAATATGGGCTGAATAATAAATAAATCTATATACAGTCGGTAAAAAATGATGGAATGGAAAACAGAAAACGTGCACAAAATAAATAACTAATGTAAATATGCCTAAATAAAATAATAAACAAAATAGAAATCGTGAAATTCAAAATTTTTTAAATGGGTTAAAAAGAAAAATGCTAAAGGTAATTGAACATAACAATAAATAAAAATAGGAGCATATCGTAAAATATTCAGACCTAAGAGTGGCATAAATTTCAAAACTGATAAATGGTGAACCGAAAAATTCACAACACGAATAAAATTAAAACGAGAAAAAAAATACTTTGAAGAAAATGAGAGATACCTAAAAATGAAAAATGCGGAAAAGGGCCGGATAGAGAAAATACTAAAACAGGTTTATTGGAAAATATGAAAAAATGCAAAAAATAATAATAGAAAATAAAAGTTAGGTGAAATAAAATAAATAAATTCAATGAAATCAATTGAACAAACGGATAAAAAAGAAACGAAGAAAAGAAACAGTAAAATGAAAAACAAAATAAAAAAAAAACAAACGTAAAAAGACGAAACGCATTGAAAAAATGGCACAAATATAAAAAAAGAAAATATTGAGCAAAATATGCAAAAAAAATGTTAAATATGAATAAATGAAGAAAAAAGAAGGAATAAAAAAACATAAAAAAATAGAAAATAAGGAAAAACAATAGAAACTCTAGATTATATGAAAAACATAGAATTCCTCCAACAAAATGCCAACATAATGGAAGCGTTTATTTAAAATGAAAGTTTGTTAAAGATGAACAAAAAAACCTTCGGGTTCTCGTATTTGAGGAATTCCACGAAGATCCGTCCGAAAATATTTAAAATCGTGACCGACCATCTTAGATTCCTAAGGAACTTTACACGTTTCACCGGCATGGAAGACCAAACATTTTGCAGTAAGATTATATTGACTCAAGAGCAATTTTTTAAAAGGGCATTTCCGCGTGCATTAATTTCAATTTTTTTTTTGCTCGATTACTATGTTTTATACAGCAAAAGTTTCTGAGAATGAGTTACAGGGAATGAACATTTCAGTACGAAAAAAATATACACTGAAAAAATGTTGAATCATTTTTCAGAAAAACAAAAATTTGCGTTAAAAATTTAATTTGCAAATAAAAAACATTTTTTCTAATTTTTAATATTTTGTCAACAAAACCCTTAAGAGAAAAGTAACATTTTGAATGTAATTGTATGAACTTATCGGTAAAAAAGTATTGTATTTTTGGCTGCAAAAAGTGTAAAGTATAAAAATATGTCAAAAGTTGTTGTTAGGATAACTTTTTTATTGAAAGCTTCTACATGATCCAAATACACTGAAAAAGTTTCTTTTGCGTCTTAAAAACGATAAACATTAGATTTTTGACATTTCATTATGGGGTAACGCGAATAACTTTTAAAAAGGGCATAATCAGTCGAATTAACTGTTTTTATTGGAACAAAATTCCAAATAACTCGAAAAATATTGCGTTTTGGACGATTTTTGTTAAATGCATTTTGATTTAAAATGATACTTAGAACTAAATTCTGTAATAAAATTACAGTTTTATATGTCAGTTAGCATGAAATTTAAAAACATGTATAAAGCTATTGTTAAAAATACTTTCTTACCGATAAGTTCTCCATCATACAATCACATTCAAAATGTTTCTTTTCTCTTTGTGTTTTTTTGACCAAATATAAAAAAATAGTTTTTTGCAATTTAAATTTGTAACACAAATTTTTGTGTTTGTGAAAAATGACACAAACTTTTTTTTTGGTGTATATTTTTTTCGTACAGAAATATTCATCCCCTGTAACTCGTTCTCAGAAAGTTTTGTAATCGAACAAAAAAAATTGAAATTAGTGCGCGTAGAAATGTCTACGCCCTTTTGAAAAATTACTCTTCATAAACATTCATAAGATTCATAAACCAAACACAACTTCAAAGTTTCGTTCGAATCGACGATGGTCATATTTTATGGTCGGCCGGTTTCTCATGGAATCCCTCATTTATATTCAAGTGAACACAAAACAAATACTATGGATCGTTTTCTTCGTGGATTTTGGTGTTCGTTTAGCATTTAGCAGTTACGGCGGATTAAAATTAGTATAAATGGAAGTCGCATATTGTCCTGAGAAGATAGGAAATTACAATTGGACTAATGATTCTACCGCATAGCTTAAGCAAAAACAAATAAACCACTGTTTTTTAAATGCATTTATGGATTGCAAAATTTCGAATTATTTTGTAAAGTACGATTAAAAATCAATTTTTCGTTAGGAACCCAAAAATACTATCAAATTCAATATTTTATATAGTCGGGTAAAATTCATGAGATGACTATAGTAAAAGATGAAATAGAAAATATATTTCAGTCTTTTAATACACAATTTACAAAAAAAAGATCTTATAAATTTTTGCCCATTGCACGTCAAAATCATTTTTGAGTTCTAGGTCCCAAAGTTTTTTTTTGATTAGTCTTTCCTGTAGTATAGATTTTATGATATAATTTACGATTAACTTTATGACAGAAATTGAACTATATTAGGTAATTTCTCTCTTAGCCAGGACGAACTTTTGGCCACAGTTCTGTTGGGCTTTACTACTTGCAACGCCTTTATTTTTTTATAGTCCATAAAACCACTTACGATATCGTTATAATTTCTGCAATCGAGAATACGTGTTTTTAGATAAAAACATTTTCATCACGTTTACAAAATGCTTATGAAATCAAACAAAAATGAGTGACAATTCACCAAATCACCAACATTGTTTTTACCGTGAAACGTTTGATATTTTAATTGAGAAAATAATATATTTGTTTTTCAACATGCTGCAACGTAGAATTTAGGCAAGCTAACATAAATAAATCATACCAACACTGAAAGTCTAATTGCATTTTAAAATAAATTGTTATTGAAATAATATTTGTCAGAATAATTCTTTCTGTTCAAAGGACCCCCACTACGACTCCGGGCCCGGAGAAAAACACCCCGTACCTCTCTCCTTCTTGGCGGGCCTGGGCTTTGTGCAAACTTTCACAGTACTAGCAAAGCATCACACGCCAAAAACAGCGGGTGGCCCCCAACCGGGGACACTTCGTTACTAAAAAACTTATAAGATAAATAAACAAAAAAAAATCAACGCCACGTGCGATGTGGGAATGCTAAAGATGCTTGAATTTGATTAGATTCCTTACCAAAGTATATAATTTATTGCTGGCTGTTATAAATTCCAGTGAATTGATTGTGATCGAACGGCCCAGGTTAAATCCCAGATATACGATTTACAGAAGTTGCGTTTTGATTACTGATAGCTTCGAAATGCTTCAGAGTGCAAGCGATAGGACTTTCCTGTAAACGACAGATACTTGTCAGGGAAGCGTTTAGTGGTATTATCCCGAAGGCGAAAAATTGAGTGAGAAGTCTGTCAAAACAGCAATGTCAAGGCTTTCCTTTTTTAAACATATCTGGAACAAATATACGTTTAACACAACTTAATATCCGAAATACAACAAAATTTCGAACTAACCTCCTCAAATTGTTACAAATTTCAGTAGTTTACAAGATATCGTTGACAGCTAGTCAGCCAAGCCCTAACCTTAAGAAACCCTCCGTTCTAGATCGTCCACGCCTCAGCTCTCAGTAAGGTAAATCTGAGCTACGCGCACACCCATGGACAATCATTTGCGTATATAATACTAACAAACGCAAAGCATGACGATGATGGTTTCGACACTCGAATTTCACAAAGAGAACTCGCGTCGCCATCATCGTCGAAGACCGATAACGCCAGATTATTACCGGAAATCGCTATAGCCAAAATATAAACTGCTCCATAAATCACAGCGCCACCAAGCCAGGGCCATGACGTCAACGAGCGACGATGAGCGGTGTGCTACTGGCGACTTCTGGTCAAATTGTTCCAGAACAACAACAACAACAACAACAAACGATGACACCGAGAACGACAGCAATAATAGAACATACCATGTACATTCGCGAAGCATTACGCGATCGAGTGTCGGTTTGGTACGTACCAGCGCGGATAGGGTGACCCTCAGGGTTTCCGGGGGGAAATTCCGACAAAAAATTGGCCTGCAGTAACGCTGAGAAACGACAGTTCTGCTCATCTTTAGTCACAGGCTCAGCGCAAAGCTTCAAGCCGAGGTTCGACGATTCAATTCGTGGCACCGCCCCGAAACGATCGTTCTGAAGCAAACAAAAGACGGTCAGCGAGCGACGAAGGCGCAAAAAAAAACATTTTGGCAGAACATTATCGCCAGCTCCGCATCCCATCCCGATTCACATCCCCCGTCCCCCGCCGGGGCAGCAGAGTTTAATTCCTGCTAGTTGCGGATGGACCTCGCCGAATGCGGACACACAAAAAACGTAAACAAAAATCGCGATCACATTCGCACATGCACACACCGATCCCAGAGGGGCGGTTGCGGCTGTGGCTGCGGCGTCGGCGGTGGCATGGCAGCCAAGCAACAAAGAAGAACACCAGCGCAGAAGAAATGAAGCAAAAGTTCGCCGACGGCGGCGTGAGGTTCAACGACCGACGTCGGTCCGTTTGCGAATTCGGCCGTGGATCCTCGCGACGGTCGATCGTTGCTGTTTGGCTGTTCTGTATTTTTGTCATTTGTTGTTGTTGCTGTTTCTGCTGCTGCCGCTGCTATTACTGCTTCATTCAAGGATTATTTTCTTTCCTTTGCGGTGGAGGCGACTGCGGCTAGGACCAGCAAACACATTAACAAGCGGTGAAGCGCTACTTTGTTATTGTTTGGTGCCGCAGCCGTGGACTTCCGAGAGCGAGATAACTGCGTAGCAAAGTCGCATCAATGAATTTCGACGAAATCGCCTGTTTGCCGCGCACAACAACAAAATAAAAGAGGGTCGTTTCCAAATGTCAAATGTGGACACTGCCGCTACACGTTCGGTTCGGTCGGCAGAAGGGTGCCCGTTGGCGCTAATCGCACACAGCTTAAAAAGATTGCAATGGGATGAACTGGCCGGTTATTAATAGTCGGCGGCTTCACCTAGGCTTGCTCGAGACGTGGTGTGTGATTGATTGGTGGATTGGAAAGTGCGCCGAGCTAAGCTATTTATCACACTTTGGGAGCACGCTCTGATCTGTGTGACCTCCGCGGATGGTGCCTAATGCAAACGTTGTAAATGTCACACCACCACCGGTTGAGCTGTTTTTTGCGTATCGTTTCGGTTCACCTAGCGCTACAATGTTTCAATGACTACTTTGCTTTGACTGGGGCTGAGTATGGGATGAATCATTTCTGAAATTTGGCACGGGTAATAGGCTTGTTTGACTAACCTGAATCGTTAGATACGATGTCTAAGGTGCTCAGTATCTCCTTGTAATCGCGGTTTAGCACGTACGGCTGCGTATGGATGATGTGCTCCAGGACACGTGGGTAGTTTTCTCTGCAAAGGTAAAAAGGGGAGGGACAATGTTAGATTTTTGTTTGCCAAAACTGGAAGAAATTTGGATTAAAAGTCGTTAATAGTGTAAAGTGCATACTGACAATGTTCAGAGTCGCACATCGATTCATATCCCATGTGATCAAACGTTGAAAGAGCATCAGACAACCAAGTGCAATGATACAATGCAATCGCACAAACATTTCGGTTCAAGTTTCAATTTATTTTGGGACAAAACAATGATATGTTTTGGACTACAAGTATACAAAGTTCGGAAGGGACCGAAACGAAACATCAAATAGAACACGATGGCCAATAAATCTGTGTCTGGCAAGCGGTCTGCAGATGTGGAAAAATGATTCAAGTTAACATCACATTTGCGACCGTCAACAGACTAATCTAGTTGTGATTTTTGTAACTGCTGTTCATGTTATCGTGATATTTTAGTCATCAGTAGAGAAATTCATGTTCATGATTTCAGGATCCTAGTCACGATTTTAGATATTTTTGTCACTAGTTGTGTGATTTGTGTTCATGATTTCAGGGTCACGATTTTCGTAATTTCTGTTCATATTATCATGATATTTTATTTTAAAGCTTACTTTCAAAGAGTAATGTAACTAATTTTCATGATATCAGCAGTTTTATCATGGTATTCGTAAATTTTGGCTATTTTACCAGGTCGTCGCTGTTGTGCTATCTTATGACAAGCGCCATTTAGCACATTTCGAGAAAAACGATTTTTTAAGTTTGAGATTGAATATCTTGAAACTTATAAATGGTAAAAACAATTCAAAGAAGACAATTAATGCTTCAATCTATTCTGTATTAAACGCTCAAATATCACGAAGTTCGGTTGACTATGCTGCGAGTTTTCACTATAAATGTAAACAAAAGTCGCACTCACACGTGTCGTAGGCGTGTATTGATGGCAAAATTTGTATGGCGTATCATAATTGTGCATGGAAAATTTTCCATAGAAAAAAAGCATCAATTTTTATACTATGTTGCGTTTCGGCTTCGCCTCATCAGAAACCGACACTAACACATTGTCGGAATAGATTAGCGCCGGCTTGACGCAAATCCCTTAAAACTAAAACACACTATGTGTTTCAATCAAACGACTGATCAAACGTGATGTCCCGTTCGAGCAGAAGTTCTGTTTATGCCGATGAGACACAAGTGAAGCCGAAACTTGTCTTGGCTTAGCAGGCCTATGTAAAAGCACTATGCTATAGTTCAGGAATCATGAGCCAGTTCACGAATACATGAATAATATTTGAAGATTTTGTGAACTATTTCACGAGCACGGATATTGGATTGTGACTAATATATTAGGGATCATAAATTAACTTACGATGATTGATTGGATTCATGAAAAAAATTCCGAATTTCGTGAAATAGTTCACGAAAAATTAGCCAAAATATTTTGATTTTGTGAGCTATATCTATGAAAAAATTATGAGTCAACTTTTGGTTTTATGAATAATGTTCATAAAGTTGTGAACTAGTTCACGTACTGCGAATCGAACTAGAAGTAACTTGGCGGAAACCGCGACTGAAGTTCACAAACCAAAACTAAATATTTCCACTAATGAAAGCGTTATGCGGGCGTTACTGAAGTGAAATTGAACATAATTATAAAAGCCATGATTTTTGTTCATGATCCTGTTTTCGTAACGTCAAAACGTGAGTGTTCCAGAATTCATGGCACCATTTCATTTTTATTCACAATTTTAGGAACAATTTTTTTCCGTGTGCTGGTGGAATCTATAACTAAGTATTTTCTTCATATTTTTTAGTAGTTTCTCCCATATAAACTTTATGGTTAGCCTACTTTCGCAGATTTTTTGAAACTATTTTTGGACATAGATTTTTGTTCACAGATTGCTGATTACGTGGACAGTTAAATTGCCAACGGTTGTGATAGGAGCCTGACCCAGCTTCGTTTCGAGTGCAAGCGACATTTGTGAATCGGGGTTGAGATCTGTGGTCGTATGCTGACAAGGAAGGAGAACAAACGACGTGCGCAGAAATTTGTTGATGCTTATTTTGGGCCGCTCAAAATTATTTCAAATACTCTCACGAATAAAATCGATAGTTTTTCAGTAGCTTTAGTTTGTTTATCAACCTTGATTATTTTTGCAAAATTTAAAGCTCAATATTTTTTAAGCGAATAATTAAAAAATCTGGAAATGAACATTGATGTCTAGATACTCCCAATAGCCGGTTGTTCGAAGTTCAAGTTGCTCGATAAGAATTTTCGGAAATTGATCTTGAACGGTTTTCGTGCCTACAGCCAAGATCGTATTATGTACCACAACATCTCCTGACGTTTTCCCTCTACTACTAACACAATTCATTTTCCGTCATGCTCGTTGAGATGCAAAGAAAGTCTCGCTCTCAACCAACAGCGACTGTAGAACTAACATTCATTTTCTTACCCGGTAAAATAAGCTTGGTTTTGTTCTGCGTCGTTATTGACCATTTTTTGGAAATATTGTGTTAAGAAAATATGTACAGTGAACAAGATTTGCTTCTCCCAAGCATAATTTTTTGGGGTCATTTCCATTTCTACGCACCCGGTCAATCACAAAGTGCAACTCCGAGCAGTTTACCTTAGATATGGAAAACAAATTTAAACATGGTATTTTCATTTCAATATTAATTCGTCAAAAGGGCGAAAGTGTTTTTTGTAAACAAACTTGTT
This sequence comes from Topomyia yanbarensis, assembly GCF_030247195.1. Lineage (NCBI taxonomy): Eukaryota > Metazoa > Arthropoda > Insecta > Diptera > Culicidae > Topomyia > Topomyia yanbarensis. The sequence goes on along the minus strand of NC_080672.1, from coordinate 329,458,620 downwards.
TCGCTCTTTAGTCTGCTGCAGAGTGGAATTTCTTGAAAAATATGCGTTAATGTAAATTTTTATCCTTCGTAGAAATAATTTCAATTGTTTTATGCTTTGAAATTATAGTAAATTAAGAGAAACCGTCAAAATAAAAGTTTGTTTACAAATCTTATATTTAAATTTTTGATACTCCGAAACATTAAAATATTAAAAAAATGAGTGATAATCTATCAGTCTAATGAAAAGGTACAACGTTCATTACTTATATTACTTATTAGTCGTTCAAAAATTAAACAAACACAAAAATTACTCGAATCTATAAGTGAGATCTGTACTCGTGATCAGGTGTTCTTCTTTGGCACTTACACTTACGGGTTACCAGCGTAAACCATTCGTCATTGGTATTAACTTGCTCGCCGAAGGCGCTGGCTGTTGATTTTGGGGTGCTTGGTGCTGTCTGTGTATTTGTCACTATGACCTAAACAGATACTATAATTATGGCCAAAACAGATACCATAATTTTGGCATCGAAGGGTGTGCTTTAGATTGGTTTACCGTAAATGAATGTCTTTCAACCCCCATCCTCACCATAAGAACACCGTTAGGAATATCTGGGAAGACATTTCTCCAAACATCAGGTGTAACGAATTTTACTACACCGGATTGCGAAATATTTTTTGCAGTTGGTTCAGCGGAAGGACACGTTGTTAGATCTTGTAGCTTTATCTCAATGTTATGATTTTCCGTAAAATGTAAAGAGGGTAATGAGTCTATGTTCGGCCTCTTTCTATTATCACGTCTTAGCTGTTGGTTAGAGCAGTATTTGGCATTTTTTCTCGGTTTCAGATCATTTGACCAAATGCTCGATGGCCGTTGCATTGGCCCAACGGGCCGTTTGGCTCAATAATTTGGCCGAATGTCTGTCGTCGGGCCGACTGGTTTTGGTCCAAGAGTTATGCGGCCGAAAGCAATACTTACAAAAACACCCATTCTCTTTGACTAAATAATCATAATAGGGAAATTCATAGATACTACTTATTTAGCAACGAACGTGATTTGTTTGTCTTAAGGGGGCGTCTGGTGTAGTGGGCAAAAAAGTCGATTTCTTTTTTATCCACTTAACCGTTATGTGTCCGATGCGGTACCCGGGTACCTTTTTAAGTTTCAATTAATAAAATTCCCATGTTTTATTTATAGCTGAAATTTTGTGACATCTTAAAGCTTCACTAAGTCAATCGTTTAAGTTAATAATATTGTTGATATAGTAAGGGGGAGGGGTGAGGTGGGGTTCCTGATATTTTTACTACGTAACAGGCCGACGTGGGTACCCGGGTACCCACAAAACTGAATTGCCAATAACTAAGGTAATTTCCAACCGATTTTGATACTTTTGAGTATTTTGGATTCGGGAACTCATCCACATTTAGAATTGATAAAAATGGATCGGGTTACTTCGTTCGGTTCCCAGGAATCTGGATTTCCGGAAGCATGTTCCTGTGCTGGGATACTATTTATGAATTTCAATACAATTCTAGCAATATGGTTATCAAAATTCTTGGAATTGCATCAGTAGCCTGTATCTCGTGTTTTTTTTAACCATTTGGTGACTTGACCCCAGAACGGACGTTCCGAAGCAGGTTCCCCTGGGGCTGTGAGTGGCCATTCCATTCCAATTCCATTTTTCAAATTGCCATAGGGTCCCGTAACCATAAATAACAGACTTCCGAGATAAATTGAAGAGTTTTGATGCTCATATTGTTAGGACATTATTAAAATTTACAAATCATACCCTAGTATTGGAACATTATTCCGGAAAATCCGGATTACCAAGAACCAGCTCGATTCATCCGGTTCAATTTTGCAGAATCAAAAAGTAGACGAGTTCCTGAATTTAAAACATCCAAAAGTGTCCAGACCGGCTAAAGGAAGCCATAGTTATGATAGTTATTTCAATTTGTGGGTACCCGGGTACCCTCGTTGGCCTGTTGAAGGTGTTTTTTGTTGGACACATAACAGTTAATTGTTAGCATTGAATCTGTAACACTCGCAGATTTCAATCAATCAAACAACACACTCTAAACTACTTCTACCCAAATTTTCAAGAGAAAGACCCACAGAAAACTGAATAAATTTTTGTTTCTCCATATTGTATTGAAGAAAAGTAAGCGAACTTTACAGTAAAATATGAGATATTTCGGTTTCCATGAAGCCATTTTCCGAAACTCGAACTTTTTTCTATTTTTTTTGGTTCATCGAGTAACTACAAGTCTAAGCTTCACAAATCTTATTGAATTTCCTGTGTCAGACAATTTTATCAAGAGTTATCGTGTTCGCCGTGGCGCTCCTCGACGTGGAAATGGTTGGACGTTTACTCTTGTTGCCTTTCCTTCAAAATCGTAAAACAAAATAACTTTCGGTGTGAGCACATTACACCAGACATTTTCCTTCTTTTTAACGTGAGCTGTTCTTTCTATATAATTCATTTATGATTGTGTACAGAAAAATTGAGCAATATCTTCCATATCCTACTTAGCGTTCGGTAAGGTTTTCATTTTTCAGAAAGAGATAGATCGAGAGAGAGAGAGAGAGAGAGAGAGAGAGAGAGAGAGAAGAGTATTGACAGGCGACATGTATTCATTTCGTAGTTATAAGCGTAATGTTTAAAAGTAAACATTTCTTTTTGGTAAGGAGATGGTGGACTCCTAATTTTACTTTTTTAGAAACGAAAATTTACAAAGGTTTGAAATTTATTTGGTTTGTTGGATATCTCGACTCAAAACAGTGAATCCAAATAAATTTAAAGATATATATTTGAGATTTTTTTGTGATGTTCAACAGAAAAACAAACTTAAGGGGTTACATACCTTTTTTATTTTTCAAAGAATCGAAATTTTCTTATTACTGAATCTGAAAGTACAACTTTTTGAGAATATTTTCTAAAATTTGTATAGAGATTCAAGAAAAAGATCGAAAGTTAAAACGCTTCCAAGCGCGCTTCATTTACCAAGAGTAGTGGTAACTTGAAATTTTGAACTCGATTTTCTCGAAATGTAGTTTTTCCAAAAATGGTTTTTCCGTGATCACGATTTCCAAAAAACTACTCAACCGATTTTCTTCAATTTATTTTTCAATTGATCGTAATTAATTTTTCTCGCGCCTTACCGATTCCTTTTTAATGCATAAATTTTTGTTTTGCAGATGAGAATTTTTCTATAGAATTTTTAGAGCTTAAAACAGCGATATTTTTTTTAGGAAAAGCGTTCCCGAATCCAGATTTTTTTATTTTTCAACTGATCGTTGAGGCACGAGGAATACTCATATACTATTGGAACTTTTTGACTTTTGGGTTTTAGTTCATCTATTGGTCTTCACCCGTAATCAACGCAAACCTTTTAAATAAAAAAAGGATTTCGGAGAAAAAGCCACAACTCCGCTAATTATGATAATAATTTTAATAAACTTATGCTGGTTTATTTCACTGAAAAATGTACTACCAAAATTCTATAAGTTTGATGTGATGAAATCATTGCTTTGTGCTTTTAGGTACATTCAAATTTTCTTCATGTATGTAACCCCTTAAGATGCAGCCTTCAATTTTTCCTAAAGAGAAAAAAATGAATGCACAAACTTGCGGTTAAGGGCACAAAACCTAGCTTAAAGAAGTTGGATTTAAATGTTTCGTAACGTCAGTAACTGACACCAACTTGCTGTCAGTTAGAAGACAGCAAGTTAGTGTCAGTTATTGGCGTATGAAATACGGAACATTCAAATTCAACATCCTTAGCCGTAAGATATTCATATGCTGTCATAAGCCAAAGATGAATTCTAATCTCAGATGAATCGACTTTAGCAATACCAATACGCAAGAGATTGGGAACAATTTGAACAAGACGCAGTACGGTCAAGTGACATTCGACTTTTTGAAGTGTTTCTTCTCAACATATCGAAGGGAGCTCATAAAATGACCTTTGGTTGATCGGTCTAATAATAATCGATAGCATAGTATTTTTAGTCCACCTAAGAAGCATCAGTAGAATCATTGTATTGGCCCTGATTTTCTCATGTTTGCTAAAATTGGTCGTGAAACTTATTAAAATAGAATCAGTCAGTACTCAGAATATATTGACTCAAATGGCACATTCCGCGTATGTAGTCAGTGATTCGAGCCTTGCCGTATCATCTCATCATTTCCTGAGTGGATGGAAAGGAGAAGCAGGAGGGAGGAAGTAGAATTGGAAGGGTGGGAAAAATAACAGCACAAAAACAAAAGGCAGGTGAGTTAAATTCAGAAGTAGTTAAAATCGCCTGCGAGAAAGCCTAAAGCTCTTCACCGCATTGGATAAGCAACTTTAGTATGTCTCTGAGTTTCAGTCATCCAAACTAGGTGTCGTCTATGTGAGGACGACCGAAAACTCAAAATCGCAATTGCGCTATTACTGGGCAGTTGCATATCTGATGATATAAGGTTCTGTTGTCAAATTCACAAAGATCACATGAAAAGGACTCAGCGCGCTGAACAGTTGCCATGTGGTAAAAAAGTTTGCAGTGATTTTTCGAAATCATTAGCCGAAAAATTCCGACTTTGACTTTCTATAGATCGAATTCACAATCCATTTTTTAACTCAAACGCCAAGTAACAATGTGTCTTCATAAGCAGTTCGCAAAAAAATACAATGAAGACCCGATTTTATCAGCCCCCGATTTGGTCTATCTCCGATTTTATCAGCTTTTTGACCAGATTTTGTCAGCCTCAAAATTGATAGTTGGAAGTTTGATGGGCTCTAGCAGACGAATCAAGTTAAGTTCGAGTAAACCGTTTCTTAAGCATATTTTTCTTATCTTAGAGATCCGAAACATGCAAAAAAAATTATTTTTTTTCAAAAATTTTCGCTGTTAGACTCCCTTAAGGGAAATTTAAACTAAATAATCAAAAAGGGTTATGAGGCCATATCTAGGAAATAAAGAAGAATATTTTAAGAGCTTCAATTTATTAAAAATAAAAATAAAATATATGTCCCGATTTTGTCAATGTCCCCGTTTTATAGGCTTAAAATTCGTCAAGGGACTGATAAAACGGATTTCTCTGCATGTGGATTTTTTGTTGCAAATTGATTATGATAGTTGCTGTAACAAAAGTTGTTACTCGGGGAAATGTCATTATAATACAACACAAACATCAAATGCCCTTGAGTACTGCCCTGTAACAAACATCTCTAGGAAAGAAAATTCGGAATAAATGGTGCAGTAAGCTCACAAAAAGTAAAAAGCTTGTGTAAATGGTACTAGAAAGCATGATGATGTGACATTAATACTTTAAGGGATGAACAAAACTAATTTAGCGCTAAAACTCAATAAAGGATTTTTAATTGTAATCATTTAACTTAACATCACATCTACAAATGCGCGCATTGCGTGCTTCATCGGTGTTGTTTTCAGACTTTACATTTGTTTAGAAAAGGCTTTTGATCCTTTTCAGACTTAATGTTGAATTCGTTTACGCTCTTCAGCTTATCTAGAAACGTAAGAAATAATAAACTGTCATAATTTTACCAGTTGCCATTGTTCACATACAGCGATAACCCATGAAAGCATAAATCAACTATTAAAATCAAACAGAATCGGAACCTAAAATCACCAACCGACAGGGACTCATTTCACCTTTCTATCGCGGCAAATATTTGCTATAACATGACACGTCTACATACATATATACGTTCGCCAAGGCGCGAAAAAAAAATATATGTATGAGAAAGGCAAAAACATTACCCTGGCCGATCGAAGCCGAAACGGTTCCCGGATGCACGGCGAGCGCGGATGAGCGCGCCAGGAGACGGAAGGAAGAACGGATGGAACGTGAAACCGCAGCCAACAGCAAGCAATCAACGCAAAACCGACGAAGAAACATAAGCCGAGAAGCGAAAAGATAACGGAAATATGCGTATGTACAGACAAAACATAGGCGCTCCATAGCGAGCATAGCTCCACCAATACCAACGTGTCGTTTTTGTTTGGAGAAGAGTTAGGGGAGGGGGATTATTTGCTGCTGTGGTTGTGGGGCACACGCATTGCGTTTTAGTTCGCGCGGCTGCGGCTTCTACTTCTACCGTGGGCATCACGCACTTCCCTTATGCAAGCGAAAGTTAAACACACTACCACCGCCACTGCCGACCGGTCGGCCATTTAAACCGCGTCGCACGGTTCGTCTCCCACCGATGCATGCCAACGCGCTGTGTGTTGGTTGGGTCTATGCTGGGTGTGCGTATCCGTATTTACTTACTTACGCACCGACAAACGCATTCTCTCTGGAGCGGAGAAGCTTTCCACTTTTTGCACTCGAGCAATGCGTTCGTCCATTCGTCCGGCAGGAGGAAATTACTGGGGGACCTGGTGCAGGTGAGGCTTGTTTTTGTTGTTGACGGAAGCCTTCGCCGCGCGTCTCCCCGTACGTCGTTGGACCATTAGGCGAGTGCTGTTGTTTTTGAAACGGGTCCGAACACGATGGAATCTAGGTCACCGCCATCCACGCGGCGAGCGATGTACGAAGTAGAAAAAGTAGAAGCCATCCATGAATGGTGGAAGCTTCGAGAGCTATCAAAACCCCGCCACTGCTAATCGAACGTGTTAAGTTGCAATACGTGACCTGCAATTATCCTAAGCCAAATGATTCAGCGTTTCTCCAGCAGCAGCTAGAGAGCATCTCATTGAGAAATCTTCAAAGCAACCCGGCATCACCGATGAAAGCTGCGAATTGTCGCGAATCGTGAGCGAATTGATTTCCGACCGTCGACCGAGCTAGTTGAACCGAAACCGCGATGATGACGGACGAGGCCGGCTCTGCAAGTGAATGTGACTCGAAGTTTGCCAAGGACCGGATCCTGAGTGTATACACAACGCAAGCAGGCAGCCCTGAAAACGGCGGGAAGGAAAAAAAAAATTGAAATTCTTCGCGTGGTGGAGCGGTGCTGTCAGTTCCTCTCTCTCTCTGTCCTTCCTGCTCGACAACCAAGGCAGCGACCTCGCGTCCGATGCATGAATGTGTGCTGCTGTATATGGTTAAATATGCATAAAAGCTAACTGTAAAAGTTAAGCTGTGGAATGTAACAAGTGTTTATCGGCGCGCTGTTCTTTTGAAGATGCGCTGTTGCGTCGATGAGGCGGGGGTATGGGGATAGGGCAGCGCCGGATTGGATGCACCACCATCGTCGCCGCCGTCGACGTTGTCATCGTCGCACAATTCGACGTTCCGGTCAGCGGGGGTAAATGTGACAGTAGGAGGTCCTCGGCGAACAAGCGAGGCACTTAAAAGTTTGGTTGATTTGATCGTTGCCGATGGCCGGGGCCGACACACGGCGATGCGATGATGATGATGATTCCGCTGCTGCTGGGAGAAATTGATGGCTTATTTCGACCCTTTCGTCCCCTTTGAGCATGGCCGCGCACTTGTTTGGCCACGTTGTCGGCAGGAGTTCATGATCCCTTGATTCGATTCGGTGTCGCGGTTTTTGGCACATCCCGGTAGGTTGAAAGCTTTTGTAAGTATTATGACCTCGCCGAACGAACATGTTTCGCAATGCAATTATGGGTCGTATGTTTGCATAATAATTTTGTCATTGATCGTTCTGGTATACGGTATAATCTGGCGTAAATTGTGATGAAAATGGTCTTAGGATAAGTTTGCCAAAATTTGAATAGATTGGCTGATTGGGTTTTGTGAAATCGTTAACACCGCACAGTGGTCCCAGGGATCGGGCTTTTTTGATTACACTAAACTATTGAATTAAGGCGTATGAAAAAGTTCTCTCACCCTCCCCCCCCCCTTTGTCTTTATTCTGTTCCATGAAACCGATGATTAATCTTTCTAACTTATATGCTGATTTCGTTTTTAGATCAGAGTTGCTCTGTCGGAACTGTCACTTTTGCATGGATATTGTAAACATTAGAGCGAACCTAGGGCGACTCGATTCTAAAGCCGAAAACAGCAATTACGAAATGTATTTTCTTCAATAGTTCAGATACACTAATATTCTCCTCGTACGTTTAGGCTCTCTTGATGCTTGCAGTAAGATGTTATTCCTTGCTTCTTGCATATACGGGTCACGAGTGTGAATCTACCGTCGTTGGTATCAATTTCCATACCAATGGTGCAGGGTGTGGATTCTGAGGCACTGGACGCAGCTATTGCAGTCATTTTGATTCGGGCAATATTCTTGTAGACTGTGTGTTAGATTTGATTTCCGTAAATAAGCTTTACTTGGCAGTTTCTGAGTATAACCTTCGGTAATGTGACGTTTTAAATTGTCTATGCAAAGAGCAGTGAATGTAATGGTATAGCCTTGAGCTTTGCGTTGCGGTGTTATTAATAAAAAATGGCTCGCTTCAACTGCATTAACATTACTAAAACTTCATTGGTGGGGCACCAGTGAAGAAGCCTAGGCTCAATTTTTACCTTAAGTAAGTGTTCCAACTCGCGCATATTCGGACTAGTAGGAAAAGAGGGGAACAGGATAACCATCGCATTTGACCGGAGCTCCACTTCTTGCTCCTGTGACTCACATGACACGACAAGAAAAAATGTAACGATTTGCTTTGTTCTTCAGACAATGCATACAAATTTAAAATTACCGTTTTTGTCGTTCGCTTTGCGCTGACAGAAGTATGCTGAGTATCGTTACTGTTGTCTTTGGTGATTATAAACAGACAGAACGATTTAATTTTTAAAGAATTGACAGCAGATAACTATTTTGGATTTGTTAGGCAAACGAATCGCTTTTGATGTCGTGATTTGTAGTTTTCTGGTGGAAGAGGAGTACAAAGAAGACGAACAGGCAAACTGTACTGATGCACTATGACGCAATTATGATTAAATTGCGCTGAATTGTGTTCGATATGGCAGATGCGAGAATTCAGTTTACAGCAAAGCGAGTAAATGCGACCAACCCACATAGGAGCGATTCCATGAGAAACCGGCCGATCGCAAAATATGACCATCGTCGATTGGGACGAAACTTTGCAGTTGTGTTCGGTTTATTGATTGCAAATTGCGATATTTTGGTGCAAGAGCATTTTTTTCAAAAGGGCGTTGAGCAAAACTATCTGAGAACGAGTTACAGAAAATGAATAGTTCTATACGAACAAAATATATACTGAAAAAATATTGTGATTTTTTCCAAAAACAAAAATTTGTGTTAAAAATGTTAATTGCAAAAAAAAACATTTTCATAAACGTTTTATATTTTGTCAACTAAAACCCAAGAACAAAAGAAACCTTTTGAATAAGACTGCATGATGGTGAATTTATCCGTAAAAAAGTTTTTATAACAACTACTTTATACAGGTTTTTAAACGTCATACTAATTGGCATACAAAACTGTAATTTTATTGAAGAATATAATTCTAGGTATCACAATAAAATCAAAACGCATTTAACAAAAATCTTCCAAAATGTGATAGTTGTCGAGATATTTGGAATTTTATTCCAACAAAAACAAATAATTCGTGTAATTATGCCTTTTCTAAAAGTCATTCGCGTTACCCCATCATAAAATGTCAACCATCTAATGTTTATCGTTTTAAAGTCGTCAAAGAAACTTTTTCAGTATATTTGGATTATGGAAAAGTTTTCAATGGAAAAGTTTTCCTAACAATAACTTTTGACATATTTTTATAATTCATACTAAAAAAATTTAAAAATGGGTTTTTTGCCATTCAAACTTTTAACATAAATTTTTGTTTTTCTGAAAAATGACACAACATTTATTTCAGTGTATATTATTTTCGTACAGAAGTATTCATTCCCTGTAACTCGTTTGCAGATAGTTTTTCTGTATAAAACACGGTAATCGGCATTTTTTTTTTGAAATTAATGCACGTAGAAACGATTATGACCTTATGAACAATTGCTGTTGAGTAGAATAATCTTATTGACTGTGGAAAATGTTTAGTCTTCCATGCCGGTGAAATGAGTAAAGTTTCATCGGAATCTGATCATTTTAGATTTTAAAGTTTTTCGGACAGATCTTCGTGAAATTTCATATAGATCACATAGGGTTTCTCTCATTTATCAGATTTCAAAGTCATTAATTAGTAATTAATCCAAAGACGCCTCTGATCTCGAAATCCCACATTTTTTTAGAGATGATCAATGGAAGAACTTCTTCCCAAGCATTTAAAATGCACCCTATTCCTTTCTTCGCAACAGTGCCACCTTACTCTACCTGTGCTCAGACCACGCTGTGTACTTATAATAATCAGTCTCTGCATTGCCATCAATCTGCACACTACGAGAAACCCTGTGCTGGATTACCAAAGAAAAGAACACCTACAACAACGTGAACTAATTCGGCGGCCTTATCATATTCAATTAAGGGGGTCTAATTTTTTTTCAAAAATCTATTTCTATTTATTTTATAAATCGAAGGCTGAAAGTGTCTAGAATATGTTGGTAAAATGTTAGTTGAATTAGCTCCCTCGCTACATGGCTTTGAACGGGCCTATGTCATGCGCGTTGACGGACGCTCAGAAAGAAGTTCGCCATGCGCTCCAAAACCAGTTACTATGCCAATTGAAGGTAACTCTGGTAGTCCACATTAATTCTATAGCTGGCAGTAGTGTTTATTGACGTGTCTACAAGTTACCGATATGGCCTAACCAACAAATTCAGTGATCTCATAAAAGCAGAGTAGGGTTTTTGAAGAATTGAATCTTTGATTTCAAAATGGCGTCAAAAATCAATTTCTGGCATCTACTCTTCAATACCATTCCGAAAATATCCATATTGATAGGGTTATAGCGAATTTCACTAAACCGGAAGTCGCCATCTTTTATTTCAAAATGGCGTCAAAAATCAATTTCTGGCACCTACTCTTCACGACCACTCCGAAAATACCCATATTGATTGGGTTATAGCGAATTTCACTAAACCGGAAGTCGCTATATTTGATTTCAAAACGGTGACAAAAATCAATTTCTGGCACCTACTCTTCAAGTCCATTCCGAAAATATCCATATTGATTAGGTTATAGCGAATTTCGCTAAACCAGAAGTTGCCATCTTTGATTTTAAAATGGCGTCAAAAATCAATTTCTGGCACTTACTCTTCAAGACCATTCCGAAAATACCCATATTGATTGGCTTATAGCGAATTTCACTAAACCGGAAGTCGCCATCTTTGATTTTAAAATGGCGGCAAAGATCAATTTCTGGCACCTACTCTTCAAGACCATTCCGAAAATACTCATATTGATTGGGTTATAACGGATTTCACTAAACCGGAAGCCGCCATCTTTGATTTCAAAATGGCATCAAAACCAATTTCTGGCACCTACTCTTCAAGACCATTCTGAAAATACCCATATTGATTGGGTTATAACGGATTTCACTAAACCGGAAGCCGCCATCTTTGATTTCAAAATGGCATCAAAAACCAATTTCTGGCACCTACTCTTCAAGACTATTCTGAAAATACCCATATTGATTGGGTTATAGCGAATTTCACTAAACCGGAAGTCGCTATATTTGATTTCAAAATGGCGTCAAAAATCAATTTCTGGAACCTACTCTTTAAGACTACTCCGAAAATACCCATATTGTTGGGGTGCGGGCCATAAGGAAACTCCCAAACCCGTCTCTTCCATTTTTTCGAAAGTCTTTTGCATTCAAGAGGACTTAGAATATTTTTGCAAAATTGTTAATTGGAAAATCCGCGTAAAAAACCGCGTTAATTGGAAAATCCGCGTAAAAAACCGCGTTAATTGGAAAATCCGCGTAAAAAAACCTCGATTGGATCCACCATTATGAATTTTCTAAATCACTTATTCTTAAACAAATATATCGAGTAACTTAAATTAGACACGAAAAATTGTTTTCGAACTTTAACACGCGTTTTCTGGAAACAACATTTTTCGAATCTGCGGGCATTCTCGTTTTTGTACCATTCAACCAATAAACTTCGCATTTTGCCCACCCAAAAGACGACAACATTCTCCGTCGCTGTAACCTACAAAATCGCAATATTTTGATCATTACCGATTTTTTACAGCCGGCCAAAGTGGAAAAATTATCCGAAAAAACGATACTTTCCAGTATTTTCCAGTGGCCGCCATTTTGTTTCTATAACGTAATGTAATCTTCAAGATCGTTTTGGTTTTCTGTTTGTAGACGACGAATCGCGACCTGTATCGTGCCCACAGATAAGGTCGGTTTTCAAAGCACCTTTAGCTGGAGCCGCCATTTTGGACACTCGAAAAATTTGATTTTATGGATGAAACCTTAATAAACATTTTGCAAAATAGCGCACATGTCTAAATAATTTCACTTCTTTAAAAACAATTATCAAACATTAGGTAATTTTTGCAATATAACATAAGAGGACTTCGTTTAATTCACAAACTACCAACACATGCTCAACCATGAACAAATCCTAAATTACGACTACAGAAAATCCATCTGAAACAACAAACAGCTTCGTCAACTGCAAGACAGGAAACGAGAAAGAGAGGTTTCGCGACCGTAATCCGTAAACCGAAGAAACAAACCAAAGAAATCAACGACCTCCAAGACAGCAGCAGTGATGACAGTATGAACAAAAGACACAATCAAGGAAGCGGACAGAATGACCCTCAGGCTCTATCAGGGGACGCTTGAAATGCTAATTCGCCGCGGAAAAAAATTCGCGCACTGGTAAATTGCGTGCGAAGAATTCGAAGGACACACATTAAAGAATTTTTGTGTGTTGTAAATATTTAAAAGACACACGGCTCCGTTAACCTTTCGCATCAAGTTGTATCAAATAAACGAATTATAAAATAAATATATTCTTAACTTTTCTGTTACTTCCAAACAATTTCAGATACCGACTTGATGCAAGTTATAGGAAATTTGATGTGCATTTTGGAAAACTTATTTTTCTTGATAGAGAAACGCGAATAACTTATGAAAAAGTCACAATAAATCAAAATATGTGTTTGTTTAAAGAAAATTTCAAATATCTAGAAACGACATTTTCGAAAATTTTTAGGAGCATTTTGATTTGAAATGGAATTTAGAATGCCATAAGAAAAAACTGTATTTTTGACTGCAAATAGTATGAATTGTAAAAATATGTTAAAAGTTGTGGTTAGGAATACTTTTTTCTTGATCCATGATGCAAATACTTTAAAAAAGCTGTTTCTCGCTAAATATTGAAAACATTTTACTGCTGATGATGTACAAAAGTGAATAACTTTTAAAAAGGGCTCATTTTCACGAATTAAATGTTTTTGTTTCAATAAAATTCCAAATATCGCGAAAACTATCACATTTCGGAAGATGTTGATTAAAACTAATTTGAATTAAAACGACCTTTTTAGAATCATATTTTATAATTAAGTTACAGTGTTGTCTGTCAATCAAGGTGGCAGCTATTTTTGCGGTATTGAATTTTAAAGGTATAGATTTGTTTTGTGCAAGACACAACCACGGTAACATTGAAAAATTCAGTATGTCTAGCGAATAGCCACACGAGAATTTCAACTTTCTAGACTATAATTTTCAGTTTATCTGAAATATTTGTACGATGAAACGATTCGAACATTACTGGTACGGCTCATACACACGGTATAAACCAACAATTCGGCATCGCGCTAGCCCTGGTGCCACTCTCGCTTGGGCCTAAGAGCGCGTCAAAATTCTTCTAGCAGGCATCGACGAATGTTCCGAAGCTCATGTCAGACGAGGACGTTTGAAACATGGTAACCTATTTTATCATCTTTGCGTTGCAGATGTAAGAGCCACTTTTTGTACCCCATACGAAAATAGTTGCATATTTTATTTTAGTTTGGCTTTCGCATAGTGAAAGTGTTATTGTTTGTAGATTTCTTGAAAAGGCGCCATATATGTCGCCGAAACGTCGGATATAAAGTACGTAAACCGTGTTTAACATTTTCTCCAGACTGAAAGCCGATATAGAAACTCAAACTCCAACAGTCGAAAAACTTCAAAATATCAAAATTAAATAAAAAACAATGCGTAAGTTGGACTTCTGTGAATCAATTAGAGATTAAATGATGCAAATACATCAACAATTAACAACTCTATAATTGTTTAAAATTTAGCCACATTTTCGAGGCGCGGATCGAATTTCAAATTTTAGGTTTACACCTATCCCCACCCAAATATGGTAGAGTGAAGTATTTTTAACGTTAAAAAAAAATTCATGGAAAAACCCTAAATCTGAGCATTTTTATAATGAAACATTTAAAAAAAAAATTTATGAATTCGAAAAATATCCGTTTGAGACCTTGCATCATGTGCTCGAGCTCTACCAAGCTTAAAATTTTTTCGATCTCTTTGAATAAAGTTGAATTTTTATATGAAACGTATGAAAAATACATAGTATTCCCATATAAAACATCAATCGTTGTGGGGCATGTGTTAATAAGGTCCGATTTCACTCAAGTTTGGCCCATTTTATTTTTGATACCTTGATTTATTTATTGGCCGACAATGGGCAAAATTTCAACACTGCATAAACAATTGCCACCCTAACTGATATATTTAATCAATTTTTTTATATTTTAATTTGATGGTATTTAACCCTCAAAAGGCAAGCTAGCGATGTGACTTCAAGAAGCATCGCTCCGAAGATCAAATGAAATCAAAAGTCTCTTTTTGTCGTTTTATCAGTGTGAGAATCGAAAGCCCGAAAACGTTCAATCGTTTGTATTTTAAATTACAAGTTCATTGAAACTAGCGAACTGTAACTAGCCGGGCATATGAGATCCCTTGCCTTTTGAGGGATAAACAATTAATTCATTTTTTTTAGGTTTTGACGTGAGCGCCAATACCTTAATTAATTTTTTTGGTAGTATCCAACGGAGAAAACAAATCGAAATGGTGAGTTAAACGAAAGCAATTATGTGACGAAAATTCTCTTCAGAAGCAAGATTCGAACATGCAACCCTTGGGACTCGTACCCAATGCACAAACCCTTATGCTACCCCTGTGCTATGATGACGTCCCAGGAAGAACGTATGATTATCGCATAGAGAGAGAGAGAGAGAGAGAGAGAGAGAGATCACACAAATGTGCATCCTGCATCATAGCCCAGGGATAGTATAAGGGATTGAGCATTGGGCCGGAGTCCCAAGGGTTGCAGGTTCGAATCTAGCCTCTGGGGGGAATTTTTTTGCCATAATTGCTTTCCATTAACTCACCATTTCGATCTCGTTTTCTCGGTTGGATACCACTAAAAATTCTTGGTGGTATTTATACTTTTAGTTGCTTTTAACTGCTCTCGCAGTTAAGTGATTTTTGCAGTACGAATATTTATGCCTGTCAAGTGAAAAAAGAATCATTTAGTCAAGTTAATTTTTGTGAAACTCCAATGAATCGGATTACAAATCGAATCAGCCATGCTCTCGAATCGCATGTATTTTTCTTCGTTTTTTTTTCTCTCACTCTCTACCTACCCGGGCCAAATTAACCGCTTTACCGAACCGCCTGGCAAATTGGTCTTGATCGCAGACCCGAAGATGCAGCGCGGATAGTTCCAAAAAGCTCTTCACGAACGCATACACGTGTGCATATAAATATGTACCGGGAAGGAATACGATTGTCCCGCACCACTGAATGAATGTTGTAGAGAAGCGCGGGGTTTAAGTTGGTTGTGGAGCTGCCGAATTGTGTTTTGGTAGCGATGCTGATGATGGCGATGATGATGATGATGATGAGGCATTATTGAACTGTACTTTTCTTTGGTTTTTTTCTCTGTTTGGGCATGATTCGTGGGTTGTCCATTCTCGTTTGGCCATCACTTCCATCGAGGGAAAAATATATACCGCCTTTGTCTTTCTCTCAGCACATAAGGTGCATGATCGCATTATTCTAAATAGTGAATATCAAAGAAATCTTTTGACTGAGCTGGTAACACCCTTTAATGTACTGTTTGTTTCGATTTTAGATGTTTTAACCTTTGGGACATTCATTACTCATTTCGGGTTAGAAAATCATCAGCCCTATGTGCGGGGGTTGGGTACCGAACCCAGGTAAGCTGCCTATAAAGAAATCAACTCATCTACTACACTATGTCAGTCTCCCTCAGTTTTAGAGCTGTAAAAAATTTTTTTTCTGTATTTTAATTTTCTGATGCCTAATCTTGGTCCAATTTTGTCGTGACTAACCACTTGCCTTTCAATATATGGGCCCAAAATTTACGAAGAAAAGTCGTGTAAGGTTTGGAACGTTTATATCTTTAGTTCTACTGCAGGAATTAATGTAGCATTAAAATTTGGCGTATGTATAACATGCATTAATAGCGAAAAAACTGTGTTTTGAAAAATCTTTCGAAGACTACTCAGAAAAGGTGAAATTTTCTAGCTCATCTCGGTCAGAGCCGTCAATATGGTGCATTAATCGAACACTTAAATGATGAAAAGTTTTAAATTTAGGTACGCTGCAGATTTGTTTCTATTATCATTCGTATTAAGCTGCTTGGTGCGAACAGAGGGCTGTATAATACAGAGAAGGAAATATTTGTGAGCTGTACACGGCTGGTGGATGAATCATTTTGTGTCGTTACATGCTACTAGCAGAGGCCATTATTTTCATTTCCGATGGGTGGAAGGTAGCATACACACACGCGAAAAAACCAATTTTGAATCGTCTGGCCGAGGCTCGTTCTTGATTGGATCTCGCTAATTTTATGCACCGAGCCATAAATCTTGAACAGAAAGAATTGTGATTTCAGTCGGTTTCTCCAAGTCAACCAACCTTGTCAGATGTCCGGAGACCGCATGTTAACACCGGGAGAGAAGATAATTATTATGATTCGTCTCCGTTAGTTTGTGTTAGTTTATGCAGCTCCGTGCTGGTAACCAATTGTCAATTGGAACAAAAATTTCCCAGAATATTTTTTTGGGCAACAAAATTAGCTTTTATCAACGCTATCAAACCGCTCAAAAAAATTAAATTTCAAATTCTTTTCCTTCGTCAACTATTATTTTTATTTCTAAAGAATGGAAGGAAGAACACTTGAAACAAGATGGGTGGGTAATGTATGTGGCTTAACCGGAGTGTCAGCTCCATATTTTTATGTTCTTTAACAGAATGCGATGTATTCATCTTTTTCGATGGTATGTTAGTCCTTCTAATAATCATCAATATGATACCCAACTTCTAAACATATAAGCAGATCAATTTTACCAATTATAAAGTTACTCATATCGCTTCTAGAAACCAAACACAGGTTATCAAACTTCATAAATCAGTGCGAAAATATACAACTAATTTTACTACTTCAGCTCACTGCTAGTTGGATAAATGCGTGCGGTTTTTAAAAGCTGACTCGCTCCTTGCTACCTTGCTTGTGGCTGGCGATTTAAAACAGCAAAGTTCTCAAGCAACCGAGTCCGAACCGAAAGAGTAGTGAAGCGATAGTGCGAAACAATCATCTGGTGCAGAGGGAGAGAGAGACATAGGAAAAGAACAGAAAAACTTTGTCAGTGGTGGGCAGCAGCATCACCGCGTGAGGAACTTTAAAATTACGGAAATAATGAAGCGCGATAGAAAGATATTCTCGCGTATTTCAACCACGGCGCTCGTTCCTTCCCTGTGTATTGTCCGATGTTCAATTCCGACCTCCGAAACAGCATGATGATCAATCACCGCGAATCTACATGTGCGAACGGTTTTTTGCCTGTTTTTTTTAATCCCGCGCGCGTTTCCAATTCTCTTACTTTTATGTTTAAATTCTGGTGTGCGATTTTCTGGCGATTGGTTATTGAACTGGATGGAATTGGGTTTTGAATTGCCTTACACCTCACACCGCCGCACCAACACCCATAAACAGATCGGCCAAGCCTCGAAAATGGTGCGATTTTCGCTCTTTTTACTCGTTTACATCAATTTTCCCATGCACCGAGCCGGGCTGGGACCCGAAGCTTGCTGCTCTACGCTACGCACTAATTTGGCAGGTTTTTGGCGCAATCTTTTCGGATGGTGGTGAACAATGAACGCGCGAGATCTGGTTCAGCAAATTTTCCGCTTGTGGGTTTTCCCGGTTGAATTATGCTCGGACACCACACACCGATTCCGGGCAATGAATGAACCGATGGTGGTGTTACAACTAGTGGGTGCCGGTCGGGGCGGGTTGGCGATCAGAGAGAGAGTAGCAACCAAATTTGTTGTAATTTTTTTGCTTTTTCGGTAAATGAAAATGTTTTCGGCTCGCTTATGTTTGAACTGGTCGAGGGTTTGGTCATAGTATGCGGTTGGACAGGTTAGCTCTCGCCAAGGACGCCCAACCCTAGGAGTCTGAAATTTTGAGCTACTTTATAAAATAATTGGAATAAGTTATAAAATAGTAAAAAAAATCAGTGTGCCACTTCCAGGCCACATTATATTGTTGGTCGAAAATCGATTTAAAAAATCGAGCCAATTTAAATACTAAAGAGGCGCAAACCCAAGACTCCACCAAAGGCGCCAGAGCACTTCGCTACGACCCTGTCAGTCCCATTCCCTCTCAAATGTAAAGTGGATAAAAAATGAATAACGAACGTGTTTAAGTTATACGACAAGGAAATTTAAAATTCTAAGACTTCAAATTGAAAGAATAATAGCAAAAATTATTGCAAACATTATCGTTCTTTTCCCCCATTTCATAGAAACATAAATGATAGATGTCCCCACAAGGAAATGCCAGAATCGCACTCTTGCTAAGCCAAGAGAGCAATATTATTATATTTTGTCATGATGAATGGTACAGTTCTATTCAGTTTTTCTGCAAAAGAGTGCTTAGAACGTCTTTTAGAGGAACGCTTCGGATTTACCGAGCACTGGTTGTACGCGAGACATGACAATATATCATGTGTACTCTCCCCAAAATAGGTTAACGGAATTCCTAATGCCAGAGTCACCCTAAACATTGCCACTATAAATTCTCCGCTCTTCGCCAGATAAACTCGACTCGATAACCACGCCATCTATCTCAACTTTACGGGTGGGCACGTAGACGTCATTTGCTTGCTTTAGCTTATATACCACAATGCTGAACTTATCTGAGCGAACCTTCGAGATATCTATCATGGCTAAATATTTCTAAGTTCGAAGGATTATCTTTGATCCGAAAGATGTTCAGATATGGCCTGAGTTCAACAGGTATGATTTTCAACTTGTTCGACATTTTACCATCAGCTGGGCAATTTTCAGGAGAGTTCAATCATTCATTTTTTTAACTCTCGCGAACGTAGATGATTTGAAATTCCACGAGTATCCTCTTGGATGGATGTGTCGAAGAATACAGTGAAATTAGAAGTTTCTTGGAGATTGACACAGACAGAAGAAAACGTAGCAGGATTAATACTTGGCGCCGTGTGATTGAGGTTGAAGCTGTCAAAAATCTGGTTTGCGATCCAAACTCGACATGCCTTTTAAAATTATCAATTCCTCATAACCTTACATCGGATGATCGGACGAGCAGAGAATTCATGAAATTCAGATGTAGAGTTATTATTCTTTCTTTATAATATTCTAAAGAAAATTTGGAAATGTATTAAACAAACGAAAAATATTTTGTTTATTGTGGATTGCTTTTCTGGTTTCTATACATAATTCCCAAATAAGATAAATAGCAAGAATCGAATGAATAAAATTAGGAAAATTAAGGAATAAAAAAATGAAAAAAAATATTATAAGGAACAAAGTGAATAAAATGAACAGAATGAATCAAATGAATAATAAACGAATACAACGGTTGAAATGGAAAAAATGTGTCGAACGGAAAATTAACAAAAATAAAATCAATATAATTAATCAAATGAATTATATGAATAAAATTGTTCAATTTATTCGAAGGAATTAAATAAAAACATATGCATTAAATTAAGAAAATAAACCATATGAATAACAAAATCAACAAGAAGGGGCAGGCACAGGGTAGTTTGTAAATCGATTGCCTTATACGTAGCTTACCTGGGTTCAATTCCCAAACCATGTACATAGGGTTAGAGATTTTTCTAAGGAAATTTCTCTAGTCCGGAAAAGAGGCGGGAAGCCCTAAGGTTAAAACTAGACCTGTGCGCCGCCACGCCACGCCGCCGCCGCCGGTAAATTTTAACAAACGCCGACGCCGAAAGGTAGACCGGCGGCGCGCCGCCGATGCTTTTTTCCCACGCCGACAATTCGCGAACTCGACAATCGTTGGCTCAAAATTTTAACCACAAATCTAGAAACATTGTCTATGGTCCGAATATACGACGTTAACTGATTCATGATTAATCATATATTGATGTTTATTTGGTATTAGTGGTTGTGAATTAGATCACAACATTAACAAAGTCTTGATATTTTCTCGCAAATCATTACACGACACTCGGAATACAATTCATGGATCCATTCTTGCTTCGTCAACTGGTTATGATTGCGAGCATATAAGTTACAATTCACCATTCGTGCGCGTGGAAATGTCCACAAATTAAAAAAAAAACACTTCCACTTTCAAGATATAAGTAATGAAATTTACGATAATTTGCCTAATCTTAATCTTTGCACGTAATCAATTTCACTGGAATACAGTGTATTATTCATCGATTTTTTAACCGATTCATGATAGTATGCTAGACACGATTACCCGTCGAGCTCGTGAAACTGTTCATGATATAGTTCATGAAGTAATTAATTTTCCACATAATCTTAATATACTTACGAAAACAATTTCAAGGAACTCAGACTATTATTCATGGATTATTCGCTATGCTCTTTGGTTTTGAAATTTCTATGTGAGATATTGTGTACAAATGCTAGCAACCAGTCTCATAGGCGCGAGCATTAGATACAAGGAAACTACCAGGACCTGTAACCCTGTTATTCTTTTGTTAAGATTCAGTGTAATGTTCGGAATTAAATGAAACTGCGCTAAGCATCAAAAATACATTACTTAGCCACAATTCAAATCCGTGAAATAATTAAGAAAACTATAAGACACGTGACTCTGTGTAAAAAATCCGACGATAAACTCAAGGCTAAAATATCACGTTAACACGAAGAGAATTTACGAAAATCGTTGCACATCATTCAATTCTTGACTTTTTTAGTCAATAAAGTTAATACAAATTAATGTATCATCAAGTTATGAACTAGAATCATAAAAATATTAAGCATATTCAGACACAACATTTGAGTATAATGCCATATTTTTTGCGCGAACTAGTTTTTTGAAAACACAAAAATTATTTTCAATGCGAGGTTTACTTGTCATTGATTGAATCGTGACCTATTTTAAAAAAAATTTCTCGAAGAATAGTTGGACAGAATAATCTTGACTTTTCGCGACGCTGGTGCACTGATGTGGCGATGTAGAGGGTAAGATTTCTGGTCTCATAAATTATTCATTGTGTGATCTAGCCCCACTCAGGAAAGATTTTCAGTGTCAGTTGCATCAACCCGGTATCACAGACAAAAAAGACGTAACACGAGAAGAATTTTCATCACTCGTAGAAAAAACGGTCGTTTTACATTACAAAAAATGCGCCATATCGACGAGCGTGGTGTTAGTGAAGAGATTTTGACACAGAGCTAAATGAGTTACTTAGTTTCCGCACCTACCCAAAAACGTTGCCGTCTTTTTAATCTCATGCAAACCAAAACAAACAAAATGGGCCGGAAATGTGAAATTCATTCTTGTCGAAGTGCCCAAGGCGGGAGTTTTCACAATTATTTCTTAAGTTACAACACGATGCCGATCGCCGAGGCGATGCAGAGGGTAAGATTTCTGGTCTCAAAAATTATTCATCGTGTGATCTAGTCCCACTCAGGAAAGATTTTCAGTGTCAGTTGCATCAACCCGGTATCACAGACAAAAAAGACGTAACACGAGATGAATTTTCATCACTCGTAGAAAAAACGGTCGTTTTAAATTACAAAAAATGCGCCATATCAGCGAGCGTGGTGTTAGTGAAGAGATTTTGACACAGAGCTAAATGAGTTACTTAGTTTCCGCACCTACCCAAAAACGTTGCCGTCTTTTTAATCTCATGCAAACCAAAACAAACAAAATGGGCCGGAAATGTGAAATTCATTCTTGTCGAAGTGCCCAAGGCGGGAGTTTTTCACAATTATTTCTTAAGTTACAACACGATGCCGATCGCCGAGTAAGCACTTAATAGGATGTTAGTAATTTAATTGATTCGATGTATCGAATCTGACTAGGTGTATACAATGGATTCGAATTTGTTGGTCCCCGGATCTGCTGGAGCAATTGGCGGAGTGCAGGTGCTACGAAAACTAGAGATACGCTCAGACCATTTTCAATCAGACTTGTTTAGTAATCAGTTTCAACCCAACATCAAGTCGTGGAATTATTATGAATGATAGTAACTGTATATTTAGGTTTCGTTATGGTGTAGATCTGTATGACTCCAGCACATCGAGCATACTTTGCACTCTAGATAGAAGCAAATCTTAAGTTGAAAGAAAATGTGGTGTCACGGAATCGTATGCGTTATTTTGTACTTACAAGAAGTAAAAGTAAATGCCAACCAGGAAAATGAAATAAAAGGTCCTTACATGACCATTAAAAGTGACATTTCTGCGCAGTAATGCCATTAGTAACGCCTCGTGTTAGGGTACCCGATATCTGTGGGATTCTTAAAGAGCGACGGTAAAGAAGACTAAAATGAAACAAAAAACAATGAAACGACAACAAGAATTAATTTCCTCAAACAAAACAAAAACTATTTTACCGTTTTAATTTCCCAAACATAGAACTATAAATAATTATTATGGGTTATTGAAATACAGTCGTTACTCTGCATTCTTTAAATTTGTCCATTGCAATCATTATTTCATGCGAAGTCGTAGTATGCGACATCGACAATTTTTCTATTTCGTTCTTTAAATTTTACAACTGTAAAATAGTCCCGCCATTCATTTATTATCTTGCATTTGGCAAGAAGGGTGGGCACTTGTGACACATCAGCGAAATTAAATGCATTTCTTTCCATCAAAATAGAAATTCATAATGCATTTTGCGTTGCAAGTAAGACGTCAAAACCCTACAAAAAACTAGCCCTACATTCAACAAAACATCTAACAAAGTGGATCAGCGTAGGACGATTGTTAACCAATCTTTTCTGCGAAGGAGTGCAAAGTTGTTGCAAAAATGGAAATTAAATGCATTTTTTCTAATTTGAAGCAAATTTGTAATACATTCTGAAAGTGATCTGCCCCTAGGTGGGCACTATTGGGGCTTCAGTTGAAAAAAAAAAATTACTTGATATGATTGCAAGGATTCCATTTTGTGCAATGTGTTCAACAGACGTCGCTAGTACATCGAAAGCGATGATTTTTTTTAGAATTTTCTTCAAGCTGGTAACGTCTGTTTGTATGTGCTGCGAAGTCTGTTACCAATTTGGGAAAGGAATTTTACTGCCAAGAATTGTTTTTAGTTACATAGGCGTCAATATTCGTGACGCCGACACACGCCGGCGCGCCGCCGCCAATAGGGTCCAACGGCGTGACGCCACCAACGCCGCCGCCGCCGGCCAAATATGTCGCTTACGCCGCCGCCGATTAAAAATGCATCGGCGCACACCTCTAGTTAAAACCACTACAATCAAAACAAAACAAAATAATATAAATATAATCTAAAAAATAAAAATAAAAACGAAACGAAGGAAATGAAATGAAACAAGACAAATGAAGCGAAACAAAAGAAATGGAACAAAACGAAATGAATGAAACGAAGCTAAAGGAATGAAACGAAATGAAAGGAATGAAATGAAACGAAACGAGAGAAATAAAACGAAACAAATGAAACGAAACGAAAGAAATTAAATGAAACTAAAGGAATGAAGCCAAGCGAAAGGAATGAAACGAAGCGATTAGGAATGAACCGAAACGATTAGGAATGAAACGAACGATTATGAATGAAACGAAACGATTAAAAATGAAACGAAACGATTAGGAATGAAACGAAACGGTTAGGAATGAAACGAAAGGATTAGGAATGAAACGAAACGATTACGAATAAAACAAAACGAAAAAATGAAACAAAACAAAGAGAATGAAACGAAACGAAAGGTATGAAACAAAACGATTTGGAACGAAGCGAAACGAGTAGGCATGAAACGAAACGATTAAGAATAAAGCGCAACGATTAGGACTGAAACGAAACGACTTGGAATGAAACGAAAGGATTAGGAATGAAACGAAACGATTGCGAATAACACAAAACAAAAGGAATGAAACAAAACGAAAGGGATGAAAGGAAACGAAAGGAGTGAAACAAAACGAAAGTAATGAGATGAAACGATAACGCAACGAAACGAAAAGAATGAAACTGAACCAAAGGAATGAAACGAAATGAAAGGAGTGAAACAAAACGAAAGAAATGAAATGAAACGCAAGGAATGAAACGAAACCAAAGAAGTGGAACAAAACGAAAGGAATGAAACGAAACGAAAGGAGTGAAACGAAATGAAAGGAATGAAAGGAAACGAAACGAAAGAAATAAAACGAGACGAAAAGATTAAAACGAAACGGAAAGAATAAAAAGAAACGAATATAATGAAACGAACCGAAAGGAATGAAACGAGACGAAGGGAATGAAATGAAAGAAACGAAACGAAAGAAATGAAATGAACAAAACGAACGAAATGAATGGAATTAATGAAGTGAATGAAGTTGTATGCAATTGTATGAAGTTGTATTAAGTTGTATGAAGCTGTGTGAAGTTGTATGAAGTTGTATGAAGTTGTATAAAGTTGTATAAAGTTGAATGAAGTTGTATGAAGTTGTATGAAGTTGCATGAATTTGTATGAAGTTGTTTGAAGAATTATGAAGTTGGATAGAGTTGCATGAAGTTGTGTGAAGTTGTATGAAGTTGTATGAAGTTGTATGAAGTGTTATAAAGTTGTATAAAGTTGAATGAAGTTGTATGAAGTTGTTCGAAGTTATACGTAGTTGTATAAAGTTATATGAAGTTGCATGAAGTTGCATGAATTTGTATGAAGTTGTTTGAAGAATTATGAAGTTGGATGGAGTTGCATGAAGTTGTGCGAAGTTGGATGAAGTTGTATGAAATTATATGAAGTTATATGAAGTTGCATGAATTTGTATGAAATTTCATAAATTTTAATGAATTTGCATGAAGTTGTAAAGTAGCATGAAGTTGTAAAGTTGTATAAAGTTGTATGAGGTTGTGGGAAGTAAATGGAGTGAATGAAATGAATGATGTGAATGAAATAAATGAATTTAATGAAATAATTTAATTGAATGAAATAAATGAAATGAATGAAATGAATGAAATGAATGAAATGAATGAAATGAATGAAATGAATGAAATGAATGAAATGAATGAAATGAATGAAATGAATGAAATGAATGAAATGAATGAAATGAATGAAATGAATGAAATGAATGAAATGAATGAAATGAATGAAATGAATGAAATGAATGAAATGAATGAAATGAATGAAATGAATGAAATGAATGAAATGAATGAAATGAATGAAATGAATGATATGAATGAAACGAATGAAACGAATGAAACGGATGAAACGAATGAAACGAATGAAACGAATGAAACGAATGAAACGAATGAAACGAATGAAACGAATGAAACGAATGAAACGAATGAAACGAATGAAACGAATGAAACGAATGAAACGAATGAAACGAATGAAACGAATGAAACGAATGAAACGAATGAAACGAATGAAACGAATGAAATGAATGAAATGAATGAAATGACTGAAATGAATGAAATGAATGAAATGAATGAAATGGATGAAATTAATGAAATTAATGAAATGAATGAAATGAATGAAATGAATGAAATGAATGAAATGAATGAAATGAATGAAATGAATGAAATGAATGAAATGAATGAAATGAATGAAATGAATGAAATGAATGAAATGAATGAAATGAATGAAATGAATTAAATGAATTAAATGAATGAAATGAATGAAATGAATGAAATGAATGAAATGAATGAAACGAATGAAACGAATGAAATGAACAACATGAACGAAATGAAATTAATGAACGAAATGAGCGAAATGAATGAAATTAACGAAATGAATTAAATTAACGAAATGAATGAAATTAACGAAATGAACGAATTGAACCAAATGAACGAAACGACCGAAATGAACGAAATGAATGTAATGAACTACCAGATCAAAAGTTTTTCACGGCTACCGGAAAAGAAAAGGTTCAGGCTAAGGTAAGGCAGAAAAAGTTGTGAATTGCCAAAAAAATACTTGGTTTGGCAAACGATGTGCACATATGGGCTATAGAGCGTTTTTTGTGATAGCAGGCACTGTCAGTCAAAACATGTATTATTAGGGGGGGGGGGGTGTTTAGATTTTCAGAGTTGAAAAAAAAACCTTTTTTGCTAATTTTTTAGAAATTTGTGTGAAGCGAATTGATAAAAACTTTTGTACATGTATCATTTCAATAACATTCTGTAATTTTTCTATGCATAAATATCGACAAGCGATGACGAAGATTTTTGTAGAAGGTCTCTAGAAAAAACACAATTTGCGGTGTTAACTGCCATTCAAAACCTACTTAACCTCAAACTTTGCATACACATTGTAACTTAAAACTTTGCATACACATTCTAT
Organism: Topomyia yanbarensis; assembly: GCF_030247195.1. Taxonomy (NCBI): domain Eukaryota; kingdom Metazoa; phylum Arthropoda; class Insecta; order Diptera; family Culicidae; genus Topomyia; species Topomyia yanbarensis. The sequence continues at coordinate 329,432,034 of NC_080672.1, read as the reverse complement.
GTAAAAATATTTAACCCCTACGTTGAGACTTCGAGATAATTTTTCAATAACAATTCAATTAACACCGCAAATCGTATTTTTCCAGAGACGTCCCACAAAAAGCTTTGTCACCGAGTCGCTTCTCGATATTTTTGCATAGACAAATTACACAATATTATTGAAATGAAACATTATAATTCACAAAAGTTTTTATCAATTCGCTTCACCCAATTTTCTTAAAAAAATCGCAAAAAAAGTGTTTTTTTTATTCTGAAAACCTCCCTTTAAGGAATATTTGCAAAAGGCCAATGGCGAGTGATTGAACAAATGGTTAAAAAACACTTTTGATCAATTGTGTCATAATGGTTCAATCTCACTGTTAGGTAAATTAAATCGTTTTTTCGGCTACCTAACTACATTCATATAACTCTGAAAAACATTCTGAAAAATTCTTTCGAAGGTACTAAGTCTCTGCGATTAACATGCTCTGAGATGTTTGTGATTGAATTCTTCAACCCATAACTTCGGAACCGGAACTTCGATCCAAACTAAAATTTTATAGCTGTGATGTTGCACTTTTCATTTAGTTTGTTCAATTCCAGGCATCTTTGACAAAATGAGGCATCTTTTTTCCACATACACACACATACACACGGATACGTTTTCCAATCTGGTCGAACAGAGTCAAGTCGCATATTACACCGGCGATCAGGACCTCGGTTATGTTGTTGAAGTTTGGAGTTCTACTTCTTTGGTGATTTGTATGAGGTTATAATTATATACCACTAAAAAGACCTGAATTTCTGCGAATTTAAAGGTATATAATATATACCCCATAAAATAGGTGTTATATAAAACTGGGTATGAAAAGCATACTTTACCGAAGTTTCCAAGTGTAATCAAATTACAAGATTTCAAGTTTCTGTCCAATAACTTCTGGTAGCCCACAAAACAAACAGGTAGCGAAACTTGTCAAAAAATCAAAGAAAACAATTCACACGAACACTCCACAACACCTATCCTATTCGAACGGGACAAACGCAGGGCCAGAAAATAATGAAACGAGCAACTTTTCATGCTCGATAAAAGAAGACAATCATCAGCATAAAAATAATAAAATTACCGCAACCCGCATTCCATTCGCGAGAGCGATAGATAGCAGCTACGAACCGCGAACAGCCTGTCTCACAGAATGAGGGAGATAGCAAGCCGCTAGAAAGAACAACAACAACAACAAACCAAATCCAAACCGAAAAGATAACCATAAAACAAACCATTCCATAACTTGATGAGAGGTACGACGAACACAGACAGAGAGACAGAGATGGAGATGACCAACCAACCAAACCGGCGTCGTTCAGCTTTTGAATTGTCATCTTTCAAAGGGCCGTGAATACAACAGTACAGTGTCAAAGCGCAACGACATTGACAGATTGTACCGCGTTGATAATAATCCGCGAACCGCAAGAGAGCCGATGCCCGATGCCGAACCCGCCAAACACCGCATCGGTGCATCGGTGCGGGTCGATCAACCTGCGCAAGGGGGTCTTGAAAAATTTACTACTTTATTTACTACCTTTCGCTCGGAAAGCAGCGGTGCCCTGGGTGAGCACACACACGGCTGCTGCTGGACGTCGGCGTCTGGCAGGACGCGGAGAAGGTGGGACAAATATTCCAGCTTGTTGTTTTGCTTCGGTCTTTTTTTACTTTTTTATTCTCATTTCTCCTGCAAAGTCATCGAAGACAACAAACACCATCGGGCAAGAGCGGAAGGTGTGCGGAGAAGATTCCAGTGCGAGTGCTCACTCAACCCTACCACCCGCCCGGTAGAAGCAGAAAAAACCCGTCACGCAGAAGGGAAATGTAGTAGAGAAAGAAGTCGATCGCGATCGTGTGAAGAATTCCGCCCGCTCTGGGCACACAAAAAGCTTTTATTTGTTAGGACCCACGGATTGGAAATTTCCGAAGGGGTGACACGCGAGGAGTCCCGCGGTTGTTTGGAATTCACACGAATCCTCCTGGGAAGAGTTTGAGACGAAGACGCGACCAAGGAACCCGCACTGGGGCTGTCCGGAGTGGCAACCGACCAGGTTTAAACAGGTTCCGAAGCAAGATTCTTGTGCCCGGTGAGAAGGCAGATCGTATGGTGCTGCGAGAACGAGAGAACCGATCGCGGCTATGGAAAATGTACCGTTTGATGGTTGGAAGCTTTTTTCAAACCCCCGCGCGATCACGAGGAAGAGTGAAAGATGCGAAAGCTTTTTCTCCGCGCGAGAGTCCATCGGAGGAATATGAAGCTACTGAGATGGAAGCGGAGTGGAATAGCCGGACGGGGATCGAAGAACGCGGTCATTAATAAACCGGGTGGTCTGGAATGCACATATCGCTGGATGCTGCTGTTGTTGTTGTTGTTCTTGTGATGATGTTGTTAGTGTGGCTGCTGCTAGCTGGCTGTGGTTCGTTCAGTTCTGCGCTTAGGACCCGAACAGGGCAGCATGGAACTTGTGATTTGGAAAGTGCCCATTCGAGTCGACAGGGATGCGGGGGATGCTGTGGAATTCGAGATTTCATTCGTACTGTTGGCCATATGGTTGAGATTTAAAGGGGGATCTCCATATGTTTGTAGTGTTGGAATCCACGTTGCTGGATTTAATTGTAGTTACTTGAGCAATGCTGACTCTAAACGAGTTCGGACTGATTCTCATTAGGTATTTAGACATACATGATTTGCTTAATTGTGTTGACGAGACTCGTAAAGCTCAATCGGTCAATCTCTGCAGATGAGAGTGGACCAAATTAGACATTGTTATCTCATACCACTAAAATGTTTCCATTTGAGGTCCTAGGATCTACTAAAAATGAAGCACAATCCCCTGAAAGCTAACTAAATAAAAAGGTAAAATTAAACCTGACTAGATCATGAGCTCATAGGGTGGGCATTGGTTGGTAAGTTGGTAAATCAACTACCCCAACTCACCAAAGTTTGATTTCCAACACAAATTTTCTAAACTCGAACAAAAAGAGGTTAAGGTTGATAAATCTATGTTCTAAAAAATAGTAAGAAAGATTATGAACTCAGGAGGTTTTCCAGATATCCGAACATTAAATTAAGTGCTATCCAACGAAGAAAGCAGATCGAAATGGTGAGTTAAACGAAAAAAAAATCACCCCAGAAGCTGGATTCGAACCTGCAAGCCTTGGATATCACCAAAACGTCTTAAATAAGGTATTGGCACTTAAGTCAAAACCCAAAAATGAATAAATAATTCTAGCGGTTAATTCGCTCCCATCATACCTATGTTAACTCGGAATTGAGCCAGACATCGACAGTATCCATTAGCTATGTCACCCACCGAAGTACGATGGGTAATGAATTAAAATCAGACTTCAGACGATAATAAAAACCCAGGCCTGTGTGATCTCGCTCTAGAAGCAGTGGTACGATAACTGCCGCCAATATGATAATCACATGTTCTTCCTGTGACGTAATCATAGCCCAGGTATAGCATAAGGGTTTGTGTATTGGACCGGAGTCCCAAGGGTTGCGGGTTCGAATTCTGTCTCCGACAGAATTTTTTTCACATAATTGCTTTCATTTAACTTACCACTTCGATCTGTTTTCCCCGTTGGATATAGTCCAATAAGGTATTGATGCTTACGCATACGACATCGACTGCAGTGCAGTGGAAGAGGCGCTTTTGGTTTAAAAAAGGGACGCTGACAGTATCGGACTGATTAAAGTATATGGTCAAAGACAGCCGCGAACGGTGCACTATGGTCCCAAAGCTGTATTTAGGAAGACAAAACTGTTTGCGCCAAAACCGTTGGTTTTAGATATATAGTATCTTCGGCAAACTTTGTTAGTACTTTCTTGCCGATTTTTTTATATTAGTTGAATTAGGGTGGTCCTTGTGGTTAGGGTGTTCAAAGTATCAACTTCTTAAATATGTAAAATTCAGCTACATAATGTTCTACAAAGTTATAAATCAATCAAATTGAAGCAACTTTTCTTAAGAAACTGTGTGGCTATCTCTAATGGTTCATGTGCTATGATTTTTGCAATATTTAAGGTGGGGTGGCTCTTCAAAAATTGGTTTTCTATTAATATCTTTTTATGTGTTAATTTCTCGCTAATACTTTGTTCTAGAGGTTTTTAGAACTTTTGTAAATACACATGTTTGCCGAAGCAATAAAGTTTCTATCTCTTTTGTTTGCATAGTTACAGGCGATTTTCAAAACAAAAAAGGTTTTTTTGAAAGCTATATATCTTCCAACATTGCAAATGGATTTTCTATCTTTTTATTTCATTTGAAAGATCGGAACTTTTAAAGTTTTTGGTGAAAAAACTGCGGGAGCGTTATTTCTGTAAAATAAATAATTAATTTTTGAAAATGGTGTATTTTTCAACAAAAATCGTTCATAACTTTTCAAATAGACGAGATAATAACTTTGTTACTTCAGCAAAAATCTTCGCCATGCAAAGTTCTAAAAGTGCTGCAAACAAAGTATTTACGATAAATCAATGTATGAAGTGAAAAATAAAAAATAGTGATTTTAAGAGGTCACGTTTTCATCGCTCAATCTATGATGGTAAAATCAACTGAGATATAGTCAATGTGTGTTATAATGAAAATCTATTGAATATGTGACACTGTTTGAAAACACAACCTTTTACCGTACAACTACATGTTAGCGTGAATTCACAATAGTGTTAATAGCGTACTATAGTAAACTCTAAATAAAAGTTATCTATTACGGGGCCAATAAAGCAAGTACCGTCATCATGCATTATATAGATGCTAGGGTATTATTCTTTATGAGTTATTTTACCAGTTCACGGTTAGCGATTTTCAGACTTCTTACTTTTATTTGTTTTGAAGTAACAAAAAATTGAGAATATTTTCTTAACTTACCCACAGCCGTCATTATAGTCGATAATTAATTTATACTTTCAAACATTGCATAAATGTTGGAAAAGCATACAATAAATTCCGCTGCTATGAATAACAAACTCGTTTCAAGATTTTATTTTAAGATAACAAGACGTGAACTAAAACATTTTCTTTCTAGCACTCGTTTTGAGCACTAGTCCAAACGAAAAAGTATTTACTTAAGTGAGCATAGATAACTTTTGTTGGCCGATTTAGAATTAACGATAGTTTGCAGCTAACACTACTGTAAATTCACTGTACTATTTAGATGTACGGTAAATTGTTCTTTTAAAAACGTTTACAAATTCAATAGAATTGCCATGACATTCGGTATTATCACACACAATGACTATTTCTCAGTTGATTTTACCATCATAGATTGAGCGATGAAAACGTGACCTCTTAAAATCACTATTTTTCATTTGTTACTTTATACATTGATTTATCGTAAATACTTTGTTTGCAACACTTTTAGAACTTTGCATGGCAAAGATTATTGCTGAAGTGACAAAGTTATTATCTCGTCTATTTGAAAAGTTATGAACGATTTTTGTTGAAAAATACACCATTTTCAAAAATTAATGATTTATTTTACAGAAATAACGCTCCCGCAGTTTTTTCACCAAAAACTTCAAAACTTCCGGTCTTTCAAATGAAAGTAAAAGATTGAAAATCCATTTGCAATGTTGGAAGATATATAGCTTTGAAAAAAACCATTTTTGTTTTGAAAATCGCCTGTAACTATGCAAACAAAAGAGATAGAAACTTTATTGCTTCGGCAAAAATGTGTATTTACAAAAGTTCTAAAAATCTCTAAAACAAAGTATTAGCGAAAAATTAACACATAAAAAGATATTAATAGAAAACCAATTTTTGAAGAGCCACCCCACCTTAAATATTGCAAAAATCATAGCACATGAACCATTAGCGATAGCCACATAGTTTCTTCAAAAAAGTTGCTTCAATTTGATTGATTTATAACTTTGTAGAACACTATGTAGCTGAATTTTACATATCTAAGAAGTTGATACTTTGAACACCCTAACCACAAGGACCACCCTAATTCAACTAATATAAAAAAATCGGCAAGAAAGTTCTAAGAAAGTTTACCGAAGATACTATATATCTAAAACCAACGGTTTAGGCGCAAACAGTTTTGTCTTCCTAAATACAGCTTTGGGACCATAGTGCGGTGTTGACTGCAAACCGAAAATGGATGGGGCACGGTCGACGAATTCCATACTAGCCGGTGAGGTAAGGAGATAGACTGCATCAGCGAATAGAACTTTCTATTGTTTGCGTAGTTAGCAAGAGATCCTTAGCCAACGGACGCACAAAAAATCTTGCTCAATACAAACCACTGATACTCCCTGTTACTCTGTACGATCATCAAGTATGACCGTCGAAGAAAAAATTATATCGGTTATTTTAGTTATTTTAGTTATATAATGATTTTAGTTATTTAAGTTTAGTTCATGTTGCTATGCTATTTTAGTTCTTTTAGGTTTAGTTATATTTATTCTCTAAATTATTTCAGCAATGTTAGATTTTTATTATTTTAGTTATTTAAGTTATTCTAATTGTTTCAAATAGTCTACTTTGTTTTACTAAATATATTTTGTGCGGCGTACTAATTATTTCAGTAATTTTTGTCATTTTCGATTTTTTTTGTTGCATGTATTATTGCGTTATTTTTTTATTAAAAGTCATGTTATACCTGTTAAGAACTTGTGATATTTGGAAACTTTCTGAAATCTATCAGTTTATTTCCTATTGTCATTTTCGTAATTTTTATTTCAACTATTTCAAATATTGTTGTAGTTTTTATTTTTGATATTCTTAATATTCTCGCTATTTAGTCATGCTTGGCTCTGGCATTTATTGTTATTTTTTGTAATTGTTTGTAGATATTCATTTTGTCACAACTTAATCAATAATTTAGAACTTTTGCCATACATTGCTCTTTATTCTTGTTATTTAGATAGTTTTTGTTATGTTTCTATTCTTAGTATTATACTCTATTTTAATTTTGCTATTTTCGCTATGTCTGTTTTTGGTCTGATGTTTAAAAGTGCTATTTTTAATATTGTCTTGTTTCTACAATTTTTGCTGATTTCTAGCATTTTTATATTTTCTACCATATTTTCGCTATTTTACTATTTTACTGATCGTTTCTTTGACCAATTCTGCATTTTGTTGCTACTTTTACTGTGCATTTTTCACTACATTAGGTATGGAATTTGCGTATCGACTTCGTCTCATCAGATTACGACAACTAACTTAGCGCCAGGATTAAGCTAGTGCCGAATCGACGCTAGCCACACAAATTAAAACACTAGTTTTTGCTTCCGAGCTAACTTGCAGGGCACCATGCAGGACTATTTCTCTATTTTTTATATATCGCATTTTTTTTATTAAATTTTCTATACTTTTCTTACCTTGTTTTTTTATTCTTTGTTATATTTTTTCAATTTTTCATTTGTTTCCTATTTTGTATTCTTTCTATTTTCAATTTTTTTTATTTCTAATTTTTTATATCCTTATTTTTTAAATTTTTGTATATTTCTCTATTCTTATTTTTCTATGTTGAACTATTTTATATTTTTTCAAAAATTTTTCCTTTTTTTCCTAGCGATTTATTTTTTTCTTTTTTTCCATTTTGTTTTTTTCTTTGCTGTTTTTTTCATTTATTGACAGCGGCTGGCCATTCGTCGCTTAGATTCTATATTACGTTTATTTATTCTATTTTTCGTTATTTTTGTTTCATTTTTTAAAGTTTTTCCCTTTTTTATTTTTTCAATTTTTTGTTCTGTTCTTCATTTTTTTTCTATTTCTTAAGTTTTTCTCTACTTAATTTTAATTTACTTTCATATTCAGTATATTTTTATTTTTTTTTCTTCCGTTTGCCATTTCCTTCTATTTCAGTATTTTTTGTCATTTTCATCGATATTTTATTTTCCTCCATTTGCCATTTCTTTCTATTTTAGTATTTTTTAGTCATTTTTATATATTTTATTTTCTTCTATATTTCATACCTTTCTATTCTTAATTTTTTGTAATTTTGACATTTTTTATCAATTTTTTAATTTTTGTGCTGTTTGTTATTGTTGCACTTTTTCTTATTAATTTTAGTATTTTTATATATTTTATTTTCTTCTATATTTCATACCTTTCTATTGTTAACTTTTTGTAATTTTGACATTTTTTATCAATTTTTTAATTTTTGTGCTGTTTGTTATTGTTGCACTTTTTCTTATTAATTTTTCTGACATCATCTAAAAATTTCGACAATTTTGACATTTTCTAGTATTGCAATTTGCTATTTTCAACATTTCTTTTCATTTTCAACTATTTTTTAGTTTGCTGTTTCTGCTACTTTTATTGCTCTTATTATGTTTGGTTATTTCTGCGCTTATTTAGCTATTTTGGTTACTTCCTTGCAATTTTCTTTAGATGTATTTTTTTAATTTTCTTCCATTTTGTTTTTTATTCTCTACTTTTATATTTTTTCCACTGTTCATTTTTATCCATTTTTCAATTCTTGTACACATATTTTTCTTTTATTTTCTTATTTTTTACATTTCATTTTTTTAATTTTTTGGTCTTTTGTTTCATTCTTCATTTCTTCCAATTTCTTAACTTATTCTCTAGCTAATTTTTATCTACTTTCATCTTCAGTATATTTTTATCTATTTTTTTTAAATTTCCTTCATGGCATTTTAGTATTTTTTGTCATTTTCATCTATTTTTTTATTTTCCTCCATTTGCCATTTTTTTCTATTTTAGTATTTTTTTGTCATTTTTATATATTTTTTTTATATTTCATTTCTTTCTATTCTTACCTTTTTGTAATTTTGACATTTTTTATCCATTTTTTAGTTTTTTTTGCTATTTTAGCTTTTTTGTTATTGACGCTATTTTGTAATGTTTGTTATTGTTGCATTTTTTTTGGCCAATAACTAGTACATATTTGTTACCATTTATATTTCTTTTCATTTTATATCTTTGTTGGATTTTATTTCTATTTTTTCCATTTCAATTTTTTTATTCATATTTTTCACTTTTTTATTTTTCTTTATTTTATGGTTAATTGATAAGAATTATTGAAAGCAGCTTCAACCCAGCCGGTCATTCTGCGCTTAGATCTTGTATTATATTTAACATTTCTATCCTTTGTTAATTTTTCTAATCAAGTTTTTTGCTATTTTTTATTTGTTTCCATTATTATTTCTTTTGCAATTTTTTGTTCCCTTTCTTATTTTCAATTTTTTCTGTTTTTTTCTCTAGTTCATTCTAATAATTTTCCATTTTTGTAATTATATGGTTTTCTATATATTTCATTTTCTTCTATATTCTATTCTACTTTGAAGTATCATCCTTATTTTTAATTTTTTTTCTTTTACATTTGTGTTATTGACACTATTATTGCAATGTTTGTTATTATTACATTTTCTTCTATATGATGCTTTTCATTTTCAAAAATACACTACTTCAGACATTTTTAATTTTATTTACTTCCATTTTCTAGTATCGCTATTTTTGTTATTTTATTGTTTTCGTCTTTTTTGATATTTTTGCAATTTTGATGTTAGTGATATTAAACTTGTTTTGCATTTTTCGCTACATTGGCCTTTTCGTATATTTACACATATTTTGTAATTTTTATTTTTATTGTCTTTCCAAGAATTGCTACTGTTTTTAATTATAGTGGATATCCGCCATACTGCACAACTTAACTTTTTGTTTCGACAAACTTCGCAGTCGATTGTTAGTGTACAGGACATAACAGGGCTGGTGGTACGATTCTACTAACCACTAAGAATTATCCCTGGCTTAAACACGAACATATAACCGGCAGACGAGGGTGCCTGTATACTGTAAATTGCACATTTTTTTTCTAATTGTATTATTTAAACTACATTTTTTTCGACCCGACTGAACCCTCTGGTTTCAAGTGTCGTCAATAAAGAACAATAAAACAATGAGATTTTTGCAGTTTTTCTATTTTTTTTATATTTTTAGCATTCTTAAAAACTTTGATAATGTTGGCATTTTAATTTTTTTATATTTTTGAATTTTTTATTTTTTATATGATTTATATTTTTAATACTTTATATTTCATCTATTTATTTCGCATATTCATGTCATATTTTCACCCAGGTCTCTTACATCACTCAATTCATTTGTTGCCGTCGGTTGAAATAGCGTTTGCCATCTTTGTTCAACGCATTGACTCAAATACCACGGTGGTACTCGATTCGAACATTTGTTGTACTGAAACACTGATATTTTGACATATACAGTCCATATTTATTACAATGCTGGTTCTTAGGAATGAAGCAGAGCAAATGATGTCAATTTATACACATTCCTTCTATTGTATACCTAGAAATCAATGGAATAGTGCGACATCCTTCCTAATTGGAAAGAATAGTATCATAACCCTATATGACGAAAGGTTTGTTGTCGCTTCTGAAATATATGGTAATTTTGAAAATTTTCGATTTTTTCATATATATATATAGTGGTAATTTGGTAACTGGAATATTTGAAATGTTCATATAATTTTGATAAATTCAAGTCTTTGATAATGTAGATAATTTTCACAATCTTGAAAACTTTGTTGATTTTGAAAATTTTGACTTTTGATAATTTTTGGAAAATATTTCCGAACATATATTTAATAATACTTGTAATATTATAAAAATTTGATGGAAATAGTTCAAGAACCTGCATATTCCACAGAAAAAATATTTTTTATTCAAATCAATCATCCAACGAATGTTATGAAGAAGGAAACGAAAAGGAGCGGAATGATGGAATCATATTTTATTTAAAAATAAAAATAAATTGCTCGAAATAAAAATAAAACTTCATTTTAAATTCAAATAATCTCTTTCTAGCATGATTTATTTGGGTAAAGGTGTAGTTTTTGTACTCATTACTGTAACGGAATAAGACGTAATATTTTACTGGATTTCATACCTAAATCCCAGTATACATGATAATTAAGTAACTAATGCAACGATCCCACTGGTAGTTCCTACTCAAAGCTCGAATATCTGGCTTATTGTCATAGGTCGAAGCATCTGATCATTCTAAGCTCGAATAATCCATCAAACATTCCATAACCCATACTATGATGTTCTGAGAAGGAACGATATACTTTGAATTCATCCGACCGAATAGTGTTCAGCCAAGCGGCATTCAGTCAAATTTTAAGATTTTATAGTAACTTTCAAATATGTTTACTTTATACTGTTTGTTTTCATTCCATTAATAGTGAAAATACTATAGAATATGGTAGGCACAAATTTCCTGTCACCACTTATTTCGTGACATAATCCGCTACGTGTAAATTGCTTAACTTACACACCGTGATAGCCTGAATCCAACAGGACTTCCTACGACGCATTTCACGTGCCCCTTGCAGTGGTACACTTACCTGAAAAGAGCGAGAGAAAAGGTTTGGTTTAGTGAATGAAAAAGTACAATAACAACAACAAATCATTGAATTAGGTTAGAAGGCGAGCAAAACGTACACAACAATAACGGTAAACCAATTTCAACCGGAAAGACATTCCGTTTCGCCCATTACAACACTCATTGCATTAGCAGTTCAATATTTGCCCACCGGCTGGCTGCCCACGGACTGACTGACTGGGCCCCACGGACGGTGCTGGCGCCAATTTCTGGCTTTTCAAAGTCCTCGTACATCGGAACGAAAAACGGTGAAGCCCGCCGCCACCGCCACCATTCATGAAGACATGTAACCTCAAACCAAAACATAAGCCTTTTAAGTTTTCCACCACCAACATACATATTTTATTTAGTTTGGTAGGTAGGAAGGTATCAGTCCGTGGAATGTGCAGTGCAAACATTCTCGCGTACGTACTCCTTCTTGGCAGCATCGGGCCGGTGGTGGCGTCGTTATTCAGCGCGGGCTGAGAAATGCTATGTTTTCGAATCGATCATTGCCCTTCTGCCTGGTACTGCTTGTACACTACACACGGACGGGGGCTAGAGCAAAGGGGTTTTTTATTACTTTCAGTGCGGCGCTCACACCGACCGTGGCCAGTGTCTGTCATCGTCCGTCTTCGTATTGGTGTTCGATGGACTCTTCTACAAAAACAACAACGCAACCAAGCTAAAGCTAACAACTCAACGTCGCACATTAAACGAACACACCGATACGTAACGTATGTATGCAACGGTAGCATAAGCCTACCGAGCATTCATGGGTCCCTTCCCGGTGCCCTCATGGACTGAGCTTGGTTGTCGTTGTTGCGTTCGCTTCGTCTTGCGATGGAGTGATATGTAAAGTCAAATAACATGATTATGACAACGACGACGCACGACTTAATTCTTGGGGATGGCATTTAAGTGTGCCTGCCGAAAAATTACTAAACTTGTACCAACGAAATAAACAAGTTCAACGAAAAACGCGAGCCGTTGCAACGAAGTTATCGTCATCGTCGGACCAGGATAGGTACCGATGGCAAGCAGCAGTAAATCGCTCCCGACGTTTGTACTATCAACCAATCAGTGTTATCGTCCGTCGTTAGTGCGACATGCTGGCTGAACCATGCTGCTATTTTCCATTCTGTCGTTAGTTTATTAACCCTAAACAAATTCCTCCCAAAAGTTCTGTGCGTGAAGTTACCGAAAGCACCCTTTGTTTCGACGAAAAGTGCAAACCATCTGCTAGAATCTCGAACCCAGGAAATCTGTCTGTGTCGAAGCATGTCAAAATTGACAGATATGCATTGTGATTCTGATGCGTTCATAAAATTTTGGCGCAGGAACTTTTCCGGTGATAAGCTCTATATTTTACCCCTGACTGACAATCTTCTACAGATCACCTCTCCTCCTCACAGTTTCAACCCGTTTAAATACAGCTCTGTACTGTACTGTAGCACGTCATCAATTCTACCACTGAAACGAAACATTGTTTCACGAAATTTCGTTACCGTAATTTTCGTTGTTCCTTTTTCCATTTGTTTTGACGTTGATTTAATAGTTGTGGAAATATAGCGATGAAGACATAAAGATTTTTGAACCGATAATTTTCAGATTAGAAGAATGTATTGTGGAAACATCATTATTATTTTAAACCGTTGATCGTTGCTCAAAAATTTGTGCGAATTGTTAAAGGATCGAGTTCGCTCACCCGAATCACGATATTTTGGTGCATGTTTTTCTCATGTTTGTCACAAAAAGAAACCTTTTGTTTCTGAATAACCTGCACGAAATAGTCTTTTTCTTATTGCGCTAAAACTACACTATACACTTATAAAAATCAGATTACTACGTGCCAATTCTATCATGGTCCGAACCAACTAAAAAGTGGGACTGTTGCATTCAAAAGCCAACTACGCATGAATCGACTTCCACTAAACCATAAAACATGAATAAAGAAGGAATGTGTGGAACAAGTTGACCTTCATCCAACTACAGTGAAGACCCGATTTTATCAGCACCCGATTTTGTCTACCCCCTGATTTTATCAGCTTTTTGACCCGATTTTTTCAGCCTCATTTAAAAATAGATAATTGGTAGTTTGATAGGCTCTAGCAGACGAACCATGTTTAATTCGAGTAAATCCTTTCTAGAGCACATTTTTCTTATCTTAGAGATCCGAAATATGCAAAAATTAGCAATTTGAAATTTTTCTTAAATTTTGCGCTGTTAGACCCCTTAAGGGAAATTTAAACTAAATAATCAGCAAGGGTTGTGGGGCTATATCTAGGGACTGAACAATAATATTTTATGAGCTTCGGTTTATTCAAAAGAAAGAAAAATATACGTCCCGATTTTGTCAATGTCCCCGTTTTATCAGCCCAAAATTCACCAAGAGGCTGACAAAAACGGGTTATCACTGTATTACTGTTTTATCATATCATCCGAGTTGGAGTTCTGGTGTACCGTTCTCTGCTGGCGTAAATCTCGTATCAAAAATAAATATATAAACATTTATCAAATATAATCTTTAAAAAACTCAAATATGCGATACTCAGCATCAATGCTTTAGTTTGCTATTGAATGAACGAACGATTAGAGAAGGCACCAACAGAAGGGGGCTTCGGGAGGATGGAAAAAACCACGCTAGACGAAGGGCACGACAAATCTTGGATAAATTCTGGGAATACCAATGGCGGACTCGAAATCTGTTTGTGGATTTGAAGGTAACGTACGATTCAGTGAAACAAAACAAACTGTGCTTGAACACGGTTATCCGAAAAACTGATTAACTCCAACTATTTTGATGTCTGATTTTGACCCATTCAGCGTCATACGAATCAGCTATAACGCTGAATAGGTATAGATCGAGCGTTCAAAATAACAGGATAAATATCCGACTCCTGTGTGATGTTTGATGAATTGAAACAGTCGAAGCACCCTTCTAATCTATTGTTCAACATAGCGCTCGATGCTATGATGCGAAAATCTATTGTGCAAAGAACCGAATCTTCGCGAGATTTCACGCGATTCTATGTTTCGCGGATTACAAACTCTGACAAGAGTGCGATAGCTGATAAAGAATGAGGCAGTCCGAACGGTGTGGAACACACATTTTGTCTGAACTGTTTGAATTTAGTGTCTAACTGATGCCAATTTGGTGTTAGTTTTGATACATCGTCTAACTGACAGCAAGTTGATGTCAGTTACTGACGAGTAGAACATGAAACATTAAAATCCGACTTTTCAAAGTTAGGTGTTGTGCCTTGCGCAAATTGATTAATCCATTTTTTTTTCTTTTGGGAAAAAGACAGGTTATATACTCGCAGGCGTTTGGCTCTCATGTCTAACTGACAGCAAATTGGTGTCAGTAACTGACGAATGAAACACGAAACATTAAATCCAACTTTTCGAACTATGTTGCTGTTAAATTTTCAAACTGTCCGGTAAGACCATCGATTCATGAAGTGTTGAATTGTTGAAAAGAAACATGGAGCTCAACATAGCAGAAGTCAATGCTGTGCAATTCCACCATCTACGTCATGAGGTACTAGTTATGTTAAAAAACATTGCCCAAGCAGAATTATTTGCTATGCAGAACAACTTGAAATACGTTGGCAAATTCACCCTAATTTACATAGACAATGACACTATTGAAGTCGAACTGCTATCAAACAACTTATGTCAAAATACGGTGAAGTGGAAACCGTCAAGGAAGATACTTGGAGGAACTTCTTCCCAGGTCTCCGCAACGGAGTTCGTGTGGTCAGAATGCGTCCGACAAAATCTATCCTCTCATATCTGACTATCGAATGCAAATCACGAAGCGTTACATTTAATCATCGAACATTGGTCACACGCACCCAGGGCAGATTCCTACGTTCCAGTTTTGTGATCAGCCGCTACACCACGGAAAACCTTGCTCGAAGGGTGCTAAAAAATCCAAGACCGGTACACAGTCCGGTCCACGGTCGTCGTATGCTAAACTACAACGATCGGGCTCAGACCACTAAACCAACTGTCGTTACGAACAGCGAAGTTACAACGATTACACCAAATGCTTCCAAACCAACACTACCAAAAAAATATCAAATGCCGATAAAGACTAAACTACTCCAGCGACCCGTAAGCACAAACAAAAAACAAGTAAAACCATCCGACTGTGAGCAACAGAAATGCAATACCGACGACGACATGGACGTTAACTAAAACGCGAAAGAAAGCGGACTGAATGACCCTCAAGTTGCGGCGGACAACACAGCTACTGTTTCACCGCCAAGGAAGAGGATCTCCACACGTAGCTGCGTCAACAAGACCCAATGCATAGGCATTTTGAAAACTAACTTTTATTGTTTACTAGCTAATATCCGTCATGCGTTGCTGCTCCGAAGCGCCATCTGGCGGGCAGATAATCCCCAACAAATAGCACACAAACACGCTCCATAACAAATGTCTACTACATGTAAATTTGTATGGCAGTCGGTTAAGCTGTTTGAGAGTCTATATTATATACATGCATTATTACATACAAACATTGACGTTTATATAGTAAAAATGAAAAAAAGGAGTCACGGCTCAGTTATGCTGACGCATTGATCCGTAAATAAGAGAAGCCGTATATAAGATGTTGAGCGCGAGGTAAAAAGGAGTGTTGCGGACGCGAATACGACACTCTATGCTTTGCGTAGTCAACTGAAATCCTGTAGACTACAAACTTGCTTTACACAAATCGCTGATACTCCCTGTTGCTCTGCTTAGCCATGAAGAGCGAGCGTCAAAGAAATCTTTGTGATTTTTTGTAATTCTCTTAATTTCTGTACTTTTTGTAATTTCTGCAGAATTCGTATTTTTTGTGTATTTTTGAAAGTTTCACAATTTTTGAAATTTGTAATATTGGTAATTTTTAAATTGTGTGTATTTATCTTATTTTTTGTCTTTTTTTACAGTTTTTGAATTTTTTAATTTTTGTGATTTTTGCAATATTTGCATTTTTTGCAAATTTTGTAATTCTACATTTTTTGGTATTTTTGCATATTTTGTAACTTTCTGTATTTTTGTAATTCCTGTAATTTTGATAATTTTTTTGCCATTTTTGTGATTTTTTGTAACTTGTTTAAGTTTTGTGATTTTCGTAATTTATGTAGTATTTGTAATTCTTGTTAGAGGCGCGAGCCGCCGCGCCGCCGCGCCGCCGATTTTATTTTTACCTGAAATCGGCGGCGCGGTGCAGACCTCTAATTCTTGTAATTTTTGCGATATTTGTGATACTTAAATTGTGTAAACACTAAAATCTTTTTGAAATTTACGTAATATTTGTAATTCTTGTAATTTTTGTGAATTCCGAAATTGTTGTAATATTTGAAATTTTTGTGGATTCAAATCTTTCAATTTTTAAGTTTTTGTTATTTTTGCCATTTTGGCAATTTTTGTAATCATTGTAATCTTTGTAATTTTTGAATTTTGTTAAATTTTTGCATTTTTTGTACTTTTTATAATTTTTGTAATTTTTGTAATTATTGTAATTATTGTAATTTTTGTAATTTGTGCAATTTGTGTAATTTTTGTTATTTTTGTAATTTAAGTAATTTTTACAATTTTTGTGATTTTTGCGATTTTTGTATTTTTTTGTAATTTTTGTGATTTTTGTAATTTTTGTAATTTTTGTAATTTTTGTAATTTTTGCAATTTCGGCAATTTTTGTAATCATTGTAATCTTTGTAATTTTTGTAATTTTTATAAATCTTGTAATTTTTGTAATTTTTGTTATTTTTGCAACTTCGGCAATTTTTGTAATCATTGTAATCTTTGTAATTTTTGTAATTTTTGAATCTTTAAATTTTTGCATTTTTTGCTATTTTTGTAATTTTTGTAATTTTTGTAATTTTTGTAATTTTTGTAATTTTTGTAATTTTTGTAATTTTTGTAATTTTTGTATTTTTTGTAATTTTTGTAATTTTTGTAATTTTTGTATTTTTTGTATTTTTTGTATTTTTTGTATTTTTTGCATTTTTTGTAAATTTGGTAATTTTTGTAATTTTTGTAATTTTTGGATTTTTGTAATTTTTGTAATTTTTGTAATTTTTGTAATTTTTGTATTTTTTGTAATTTTTGTAATTTTTGTAATTTTTGTGATTTTTGTAATTTTTGTAATTTTTGTAACTTTTGTAACTTTTGTAATTTTTGTAATTTTTGTAATTTTTGTAATTTTTGTAATTTTTGTAATTTTTGTAATTTTTGTAATTTTTGTAATTTTTGAAATTTTTGTAATTTTTGTAATTTTTGTAATTTTTGTAATTTTTGTAATTTTTGTAATTTTTGTAATTTTTGTAATTTTTGTAATTTTTGTAATTTTTGTAATTTTTGTTATTTTTGTAATTTTTGTAATTTTTGTAATTTTTGTAATTTTTGTAATTTTTGTAATTTTTGTAATTTTTGCAATTTTTGTAATTTTTGTAATGTTTGTAATGTTTGTTATTTTTGTATCTTTTGTAGCTTTTGTAATTTTTGCAATTTTTGTTATTTTTGTAATTCTTGCAATTTTTTTAAATTTTGTGATTTTGGTAATTTTTGTATTTTTTGCATTTTTTGTCATTTTTATAATTTTTTGTAATTTATATAATCGTTGATTTTTATTTTTGAATTCTAATTTTTGTGATTTTTGTCATTTCTGTAATTTTGGTACACTTTAAAATATTTGTTATTTTTAGATTTTTTTGCAATTTTAGTACTTTTTGTAAATTCTGTAATTTTATCGATATTTGTAATTTTTGCAATTTGTGTAATTTTTGCAATTTCTGAAATTTTTGTCATTTTAGCATTTTATTGTAACTATTGTAATTTATGTAATTTTTGAAACATTTTCATTTTTTGCAATTTTTGTATTTTTTGTATTCTTTGTAAGTTTTGTGTTTTGAAATTCTTGAAATATTAGTGTTTCTTATATTTTTTGTAATTTTTGAGTTTTCCATTTTTGTAATTTTTGTTATTCTTGAAATTCTTCTAATTTCAGTAATTGTAACTTTTAAAATTTCGCAATTTTTGTAATTTTTGTAACTGTGGAAACTTTAAGTAATTCTTGTAATTTTTATAAATTTTGCATTTTTTAAATTTTTGGTGTCAGATTGGTAGTTTTTGCAATTCTTGCAATTTTTGTGATTTTTGTCAATTACAATTTTTGTCATTTTTTGCAATTTATGTATTTTTCGTGCATTTAGTAACTTTTTGAACTTTCAAAATTTTGCAATTTTGTAATTTCCGTAAATTTTGCAACATAGAATTTCTGTATTTCTTGTAATTTTTGTAATTTATGTATCTTTTATTATTTTTGTATTTCTTGCAATATGAAAATGTTTGAAATATTTGTAATTTTTGCAATTTTATTATTTCGCGTAATTTTTGTGATTTTCGTAACAGTTGCATTTTTGTAAATTTTGTTATACTTGTAATATTTGTAAATTTTGTGATTTTTATAATAGTATTGCAAAAATAAAGTAGTTTAAATTTTTTGAAATTTTTGTATTTCTGTAGTTTTGAAAATTTTTGTAATCTTTGTAGTCATTGTAATTCGCGTAATTTTTGCAATTTACGTGATACTTGTAATTTCTAGCATTTTTGTGATTTTGAATATTTTGAGTAATTTTTGTAATTCTTACAGATAATGTAAATTTTGTGATTTTTGTAATTTTATTATTTTTGTTATCTTTGTAATTTTCGTATTTTTTACAATTTTCGTAAAGTTAAGTTGTATTCTTTGTATTTTTTTGTAATTTTGGTGATTTTTCATAAGTGTAATTTCTGTTCTTAATGTAATTTAATATTTTATTGCAACTTTTGTAATTTTTGTAATCTTTGGATATTTTAAAATTTTACTATTATTTAAATTTTTGAAATTTTCGATTTTTTTGCAATTTTTCAATTTCTTGTGATTTTAGAGTTCCTTGTATTTTTCGCAATTTTTGCATATTTTGTGAACTCTTGTTTTTTAAATATTAGTAATTTTTAAATTTCTTGCATTTTTCTTTTTATTTTCATTAAATTTTAATTTTTGGATTTTTGCTATTTTTGTAATGTATTTAATATTCTCAATTTTTGTAATTTTTATATTTTTGAAATGTTTAGAAGATTTTTAAATTTTTAAAACGTAAATTTTGTTATTTTTGCCTTTTAGCAATAATTGTAATTTCGGTTATTTCTGCAATTGTTGCAATTTTTATGCTTGTTGTAATTCTTGCAAGGTTTGCGATTTTTGTAGTTTTGTAATGTCCAATTTTTGTTTTTGGGTTTTTTTGTGATTTTTGGAATTCTTGCTAGTTTTGGAACCCTCATAATTTCGGTAATTTTTGTTTGTGACTTGAATAATTTTTGAATTTCCGTAATCTTAACAATTTTTTGCAATATTTGTATTTTTGCGATCAGTGCAATTTTTACATTTTTTATGATTTATACGATTTCCGTAATTTTTTACATCTTTGTATTATTAGTGTTTCTGTAACATGTAACGTCTACATTTTTTGTAATTGTTACATTTTTTCTATTTCCTGTAACTCCAGCAAGTTTTGTGATTTTTAAAATTAGCATAATCTTTGTAACTTCCATGTTATTTGTGATTTTTATATTTCTATTATTTAGTTTTGTATTTCTTGTAAGTTTTGCGATTTTTGTAATCTTTAATTCGTCTTTTAGTTCTCTGTGATATTTTAATTTCTTGTATTTTTTTTTTATTTTATTAATGTTTGCTATTTTTGGATTTTTTGTAGTTTTTGCAATTGTTCAAAGTTTGTTATTTTAGCAATGTTTGTAATTTTAGCAATTTCTTTGATTTGCGAAATTTTTGTAATCGTTAGAATTTTTCATACGTTATGCGACTTTTTATGCGGACGTTCAAGGTCATATAGTTAGATTGATCGTAGTAAGCTGTGGTACCAAGCAGTCGGAAAAAATTGGTGTCATGTTTTTAGAATCCGTTTTTGTTGGGAAAATCATTTGGAAGTGCTTATTCGCGAATTTTGGATGGTTTTCGTCAAGATAGTGTAGTGTAGTGGCTTTATGCTGGTGTAGCCACGGAAGCATTCAAGCAGTGATCAAGTAAAAAGACGGTTCCTCTGTTCGAAGCTTTGCGGATGTTCTTGAAGGGAAGGTCTCTTCATCAAGAACACCGAATGACTCCGACGCCCCGCAGAACGTTCGAGCCATCCAGAGGCATTCGGGGAATGAGTGCTGCTTTCAGCAGGTCCAGGATCAGATGCGGCGTGCACAGTTAACTGTATTATTCTGCGCTGGTTTCGGTGGCTGGTACGCCGCCGCGGCCACAGACTGAAGCGGTAAGTTTTATATGAGTAAGCAAGTCCAAGATCGGACGCAGCGCTCACAATTCACATTAATTTTCAGCACCGGTTTCGACAACTGATACGCCGGTGCGTCCGCGGACTAGAGCGGTAAGTTTTCTATTTATATTTCGTATAGTCGAATTTTCAGGTTTTCCACCCAAAACCCAAACCGATGGAGTTTCATTTCGATTTAATAAAAAATTCAAACCCTAGGGTTTTGTTGTTGGCCTCGGAATTTATTCCAACCTTGAAGGTAGCAAGATGGAAGAACTTGCAAAAATAGAACTGATGGTGTCATCGTTACCAGAAAAGTTTTCAGTTGCCTTGGAAACAATGTTGTTTATTGCCTCAAAACAAGTGCAGAGGAAAATTTTCTATCGTCGCACACTTCGTCCATTCTGTTAAAGGAAACTTTGTAAATACTTGCAATAAGACGAGCTGCACCAACCGAACTATAGTAGACTGTTCCAGCAGGACTTCATTCAGCGGGGGGAGCGAAGCCATACCAACGCTGCGGCGTATGTTGGTGAACTGCTCGAGTCTATAGCCAACCGTTCCTCACGAACCTACCGGCGGACTAGGATCCGCGAGCCTTTTTGAGGTTCAACTAATACTACTACTTCTCTTTTCTCCTAATTCGGCATATGATCGGTACATGACCCTGCAGAGCCACAGTGCGGGAGATGTGTCAAGATACTTGCACATGTGATTTTATGACCGTGTGTGTATGCTCGTCAATGTGATAATAAGAGATGTTCGGGATAGGCTCTGATTGTAGCGACTAATCGGTTTCGATTTTGATTTGTTTGTGGTATCGTTTTCAGCCCGGAGTGCTTTATCAAAAGTAGGTTTGTTGAAATGAAGTGTGGCGAGGACAATAATTTGTCTCCCAAGTTTTTTAATCTTCTCAGTTATCGTCCAGCTCAAATATGCAAGTATTTATGTATTCAAACAATATTTGGCGCACACACATGCACTTAACAGGAAAGTCATTGAAATTTTGTTTTTATAGAAGCGTTTTCGTGGGATTTTTTTTGCGTTTTTGCCTTTTGTCTTTATGTTTAGCAATAACTAACCGTTTTGGCCAATTTTCTCTATCATTATTTCAGAGAGCGAGTAAAGGCGCTATAACCTTGGCTCATTAGCCAGGACAGGGCTAATAACCTCTGCCCCATCCCAGGAACCCGGAACCAAAGGAGTGACATTAACCCTCTTAGCCAAGTCACTCCCAACGATTTATCAAACCCCTATCAAATTGAAACGGTTGTGTACGGTTTTCCACGTTTCTTCCTTATTCAAGGTTCAAAATGATCCGTTGATTAAATTATTCATTAAATGAATAGTTTGATTGCCGTATAATTTTGAATCATCTTCATTTTGTACGCTGCACAGTTGGCCTGGCCGCTTTAATGCTTGTGTCATATTCCATATGTGCCACAAACGTTAATAATGACAAGAAAAATTGTGGACGAACGTCTGCAATTTTCCAGGATCCCTACATGTATTGGCTGTGTATGTGTAGACTAGACTAGACTAGACTAGGACGTTCAAGGTCATATAGTTAATAGTTTTTTTTTTCAAGCTTGGACATGATTTGGAGGTATGTTTAGCGGAATCACGAAAACAATGTAATTTTAAAAATCAATGCAACTGGATGTGAAATAACACCCACTGGTGAACTCTTTCGAAAGATACAATGCAGTACAATTATACGGATTTTTTTTTATGTTTGAAATTTACGTAGTTGTTGGAAGTTCTTGAAACTTCAAGCCAATTGAGATAATTGAATGCGGCTTCTAAGTCAGTATAGATGATAGCGAAGAGATCGTTGCAAAATGTCACAAGCTTTATGAGAATGGTGATTACTAATCTATGAAATTAATCGTGCACTATGGAAAGCTATTAACGCAGAATCCAACGCATTAATCTTATTTTTTTTAATTTTATCAGCAAAGCTACATTATGAATAACTTTTTATCTCAAGGATTAATAATCCTAAGAAATATCAATATGGAAAGACGCAACTAGTAACTATTAATCAAAATCAACATTGCGGCAATCAATTATGCTCTAATATTAATCAACCAGGTAAGATGTTCCAAAACTTTAGAAAGCTCATTCCCATAGCATTCGTCATCTGATTTGACCTACTGCGTTTTTTTCCCACACAACTCTCAGCGTGCTGAAGTGGGTACCCATCGGACACCATAAACCGGTTCCAACTGCGCGCACAAAATACCGCCAAGGTACTGCGCACTAACCTACATTACTGAAAGCTGCATCGGCAAAGTTCAATACCACTGTCGGTTGTCGTTTCCAAAACTGAATATAACACACAAACCAACAACAACAATCACAAAAACAACAACAACAATTTTGCTGCTCGTGACTTTATTTTTTACCAGGAACAAGGTCAACGCCAACTGAAAGGCGTCGTCGTCCGCACATTCCTCAGGTGTATGAATAATGCTAACAATAGTAGTAATAACAATAAACAAAGAAAATCAATTCAAACTAGAATCAAAATTCGCTGACACGCCACACACCGGTTTGCCGATTATATTTCGATGTTGTGTTTTGCTCCGAACGTTCAGGTTCGACGTTCGGCATTAGCAGGCCATTCAACATTCCTTCCCCTGCCCGTGTAAACCTGCTGATGTAGCTTCCAACGAACTAATCCAAATTCCTAGATGTGCCC
Organism: Topomyia yanbarensis; assembly: GCF_030247195.1. NCBI lineage: Eukaryota > Metazoa > Arthropoda > Insecta > Diptera > Culicidae > Topomyia > Topomyia yanbarensis. The sequence continues at coordinate 329,408,641 of NC_080672.1, read as the reverse complement.
GATTGCTGCACTACTGAACTGGACTTGGGGGGGCAACCATTTGTTGTTATTTGATTGTTCAAACAGAACTGATTGCTACGTCGTCCAGCTACAAAACGGTCGAGGCGCAGTTCCCATGCCGCCACCGCCATCAGGCGGCGGCGGGGAGAAGGGTAGAAAGACACCACAGAACCGAACCGCGAAAAGTCATTGTCCTGCCTTTGACCATGCTCGCTGGACGGACGGTGACAGTGACACGACGACGTCGTGGACACTGCTGCCGTTGCTTACTCCGTCCGCCCGGAAGGCACTGCCGCCAATCAGCCAATAATCCTGCTGCCAAGGCAAACTGTATCCCGAGGAAAAATAAGTCATTTGACCGTTTTGGCATCGCGTGCCGCGGTTGTGTCCATCCCAAAGGGAGATGGGTATGAATTAATCCATTGGTGTACTATTTGTACATCAATTATTACTGACGCGGAATAATGTTACTCGACTGACAGGTTTGGGTGTGCGCTTGAACAAGGGAGGGGATGTTGATACTGCGTTCTACTTTGATGTCCTTTAAATGTATCTGAAGGTGATAAATAATTTCACGTTTTACAGGAATCTTAAATAAATATATTTTTCAGTAATCCGATAGCCAACAATAAAATTATTATACACAGAAAAGTCTATTGAAAATAACATTCCTGTCTTCCATGAGCAATACAATAGGTGAAAAAATATTATTAGATCATTATTACACATACAAAGGATTGCCTAAAACCTACCGATTCCAGTCACAATAATTTTTACATTCAAAATTGCTACATAAGAAAGCAAGTGGTACTTGCTTAACAGTAGGCCACATTCTCAGAGAAAACTATAGCAAAGCCTTGGTAATACATTCCATTTCGGAACTTTGCCGTCTCTTTCGTCAGATTTCGCAACCAATTCTTAGCGAACAGGTGTTATTGCAATGAACCCCTATTGACTCAGGTATCGGCTGAAGAAGCTTGAAAATTTGGTTTTTCAAAAAAGATTTTTTTTATCAATGCTACCCAACAGCAATTATTCTTTTAGGAAATACCTCAACAGAATGTCAGTACATATTCGATACACAATGGTTTGGAACCATTCAACAACCAGCGAAAACCATCGGTTGATCTGCTTCAAAGTCAGTCACCCGGAATGACTGCACCACTGCTAGTCTATTTGCTCATGTTTATTATTTATGTTTGGCACTTCAAACAAACGCAAGACCAGAACCAGCAGCCGGAGCGCCACACACCCGGTTGAAGCCATCCGCGATGCCGTGTGGCCGCCGAGGGATGAGACTATGAAGCGATAAAGTTGCCTTCGCTGCGCTATGCTGTATGCTTCGTGTTTTAAAGTTTGTAGCATGATGAGAAGACTGGAACGAAGAAGCTGAAAACTTCTTGAGGTTGGTGTGGGGCGGTCTTGATCTTCTCGCATCTCGCCGTTGAAAGTCACGAAATGCGTTACTTTGCTACAGCTTTGAGGTTATTTTTTTGCCTCCCGTCGCTGCCTGCCTGCCTGCCGATGATGAGAGAAGACGCTTGCTTCACATGCTGCCAAGCCAAGATGGAACGTTGGGATCTCCGTTGGGTGGTTGGGAAGCGAAAGATGAAGATGAAGGAATCATTAATGAATGAAATTTTTAAATCCATTGATAAAAAAGAAGAGAAGGCGCACCACCACAACACACTGACTGACTGACTGACTCTGCTGAGCGCACGGTTCGGTTGAGCCGTTCGATTCGGCTTTGAAGCCGTACGAAGGCTGGGAACTCTTCACCGATTTTCTTGTGTTACAGGCGCAAATCATAGAGCGCTCTCCTCCGCAGAGTAATGAACAGCTCCAGCGTTTCGTGCTGAAGTTCAAGTTGATTGGAAATGCTTTTTTTTTGCTGAGGCACTACTACTACTGCTGCTGCTGCTGGGGTGCCTGGCGGACGGATGGACGGATGGATAGGTGGATGGGATGATGGTGCGCGCTTATAGCAGTTGTTGTTCCCAGGTTTTATTTTTTTTAGGGCCAGCGAGAGGTGGAATTATTTAAATTTGAAAAATTAATATTCAAATGGTGCTGAAAGAGAGCTTTTTTCCTCGGAGGCTTGGGAACATTTCCAGGAATTTTGACGCCGCAGTTATCGAGTGCCCCAAGCCACGCCACCGAGATGGAGGTCAATGATCCCGGGATGATTGGGGAGGCTGGCTCGGCACGGAGCGTCACGATTAGGCAGCCGGGTTTCTGGTTGGGCATCAACGGCTTCGAAATGTCAGCATTCAGAGATTTGTGAATGTTAATCGCCGACCGCAATTTGTTAGTACCTTACACAGATACAAAAGAAATGTGACGAAAAATTTCATAAGATGCACATAAAAGTTGAGTCCTAATGTACATGAATTTATATTAATAGGCGTTTAAAAATATTCGTCGTTCCCAATTATCCAGTTTGGTCTGACAAATTTTAAAATAAAAGAGACAATATTTTATTCCACATATCAGAACACATAAAATCTTGTTATCAGACACAAAGACATGTCGTATACGTTAAATGTAATTTTATTTTTCATTAAAGTTTGTGGTTCCATAAATACAACTGTTCCGGAATACTTCGCAGCCCAATCTTTTAATAACTAGGCTAGTACACTAGGGAGATCCAGTTGGCATTTTTTAACTGAGTAGACTGATTTCTTTGTTTGTACAGTGTTTATTTAGTTAACTAGAGACATAATCCAAAGGGGCATTTAATGTGCGGGGGGAATACGCATGGTCTTGTCTGAGAGGAATAATGATCGTTGAATCATGTATGACGATGACAATGGACAATTCATGAGAATGATCGGAAACTAATTACTAATTTGATGCATTTATAACAGCACGTTTTATTGTCATATCAATCGATTTGCTCCTGGTCCATTAAATAATTTTCAAGATAGTAAGTGTTTTCATGTATTGATTACCATCATATGCTCAGAAACATCTCATTATGTGTATCACATGCACTAAATTATCACTAAATTATTCAATGCCATGTTAACCATGTTTTATCACGTCTATAATAATATTTTAGCTTAATTAACGTCGGAAGGGGTAACAGAAACAAGAGTCGTTTCCATTTCTTGTATCTTCTGCAATTTTTATATTTAGCACATTGTTGTATTAATCAGCAAGTTAGATTCTTTTTTCTTCTAGTCTCCAGTTTTGCTTCAGTTACTAGTAGTTAGCATGAAAAACTACGCACTGTTCGTCCATTGTGTTTCTAATATACAAAGCCAGTCGTCATGTATCTAGGTAATGATTATTTATACCGCTCAAAATGTTCTCCAGTTATCATAATAACGCCTTTGCGCGTTAAGACAACAAAACCTATAACTAAATTAGTTGGGGAATTACCAATTCGACTTTGTCTCATCGGAATCCGACACTAACTTAGTGACAAGACTAAGCCAGTTCCGGATCGACGCTAGCTCCAAAAAACGAAAACATTATTTGCGTTTCTGGGCAAACCCCTAGTCCTACGTGATGTCCCGCGAGAAAAGGAGTTCCGATTAGGCTGATTCATTAATTCTCATCAGCTTAATCAGAACTTCTTTTCTTGTGGAACATCACGTAGGACTAGCAGTTTGTCCAGAAACTCAAATAGTGCTATCGTTTTTTTTTGGAGTTAGCATCAATCCAGCGCTAGCTTAGTCCTGTCACTATGTTAGTGTCAGATTCTGATGAAACGTAGTCGACACGCAAATTCCATTACTACTTTAGTTATAGGTTTTGTGCTCTTGACGCGCAAATATGATTTTAAACAATTTTCTCCTTAGTGGAGAAAAATAATTGTTACCTAAATTTGTACTTGGAATGTCGTGTTTCGCTAGAAGAAAGAAACAAAGGTTAAAAAACCGCTCGCATGCCGTTTGATGCACCTAAGGGATCATCCATAAACGACGTAGCATTATAGGGGGGAGAGGAGAGTTTTGTATTTTGTGATGATGTGTGACGACAGGGAGGTAGGGGGTCATGTCATGCTACGTAGCTTTTTTAAAGGGGAATAGAAAAGGATTTAAAAAAAATACAGTGGCAAGGGGGGGGGGAGTTTTATCGTCAAGCTACGTAATTACCAGGGGGGTATTTAGAGGTTTGTGATGAAACGCTACGATGGGGGAGGGGAGTGTTTAAAATCACTCCAAAAATGCTACGTCATTTATGGATGGTCTTTATACACAAGCAACGCTCCAGACTGTTAGCTGTTCGGAGTTGAAATACAGTAAAGACCCGCTTTTATCAGCCCCTTGGTGAATTTTAGGCTGATAAAACCGGGACATTGATAAAATCGAGACAAATATTTTTCATTATGAATGTCTTCTTAACTGTCGAGCTTCTATTATCAGGCCGAAAAAACTCCTGATAATACAAATATTTTTCTTTCTTTTTAAGAAACTGAAGGTCTTAAAATATTCTTCTTTGGTCCCTAAATTTCCCGTAAGGGGGTCTGACAGTGCAAAATTAAAAAAATTTTTTTGCATGTTTCGGATCTCTAAGGTAAGACAAATATGCTCAAGAAAGGATTTGCTCGAATTCAATTTGGTTCGTCTGCTAGAGCCCATCAAACTACCAACTATCAATTTTCATATGAAGCTGATGAAATCGGGTCAAAAAGCTGATAAAATCGGGGGTAGCTGGAATCGGGAGCTAATAAAATCGGGTGCTGATAAAATCGGGTCTTCACCATACCATTTTTAAAAACCTGAGCGTTTCCAAATTAATTCAACAAAAAATAAATCTATCATAAATTCGCAGCAGCCGGCTGCCCAGAGCAACAAACACTTGATAACGCTTCTGATAGTTGTATGGATTGCATCACTTATCAAGGTGAATCCTGATTGGTGTGACTACCCGATCAGAAACACATAAGAAAAAGATTTCAAAGTTATATCTCGCATTGTTAATTGTTACAATTGTCTGTTATTTTAACTACTAACGAGACCTAATTTATAACACTATGTGCTACAAAACAATGCATTCTGTTATAACCTTGTTATTTCATTCTGATCGGGTATTTACCCCATCCCACTAAAAATAGTTCTTGAAACTATTAAGGTTCGGGTAGAAAAGGTCAAAAGCCAAAAGTTCAAAAGTACGACAAGCCGAAAAGGACAAAAGGTCAAAATGACAAAAGATTGAAAGACGAAATGGGCAAAAAGTCGAACACCAAACGAACCGAAAGAACAAAAGGAATGTTACAAACATATGGTCGGTGTTAAGTCAGACCGGACTAAGTCACAATATCTTGAAAAATGAGATAATGATAGTACTCGATACAGAATTTCTTCTACTACGTTAGACTTGTACCAGTTTTTAAACATGTGACAATAAGCAAGAATTTTGGTTAAAATTAATTTCAAATAACGTAAAGGATGCTGCGATGCAAACTTTAAACTTGTTTTTTCTCGAAATCAATTCAATGTCACTTAGTTCGGTCTGAATTAACACCGACCATATTAACAAATCTACTTATTTTAGAAAATTAGAGTAGTACACATATGTGAGTTTAACCGTTAACTCTTTTGTTAATGTTAATCATACGATAAAAAAAAATTTCACCATAAAAGTTAACTTTACCATTAGAATGCCAGAAAAATGATAAATACACAATGAAAACTAATAGGGTAAACGAGCCCTTATTCATTTCATTAGTCCAAATGTCACACCATTTCGCTGATAACTCGGCTTACAGTGATTGGATGATGCTTAAATAAGTATCTACATGTTTGCTTCGTTCATAAGCAGCGCTACAATAAAAACTCTGGCCTGGAAAAGGTAAAACACTCGCATTCAAACGAAGCGAAAAGTACAACGCACACTTATTCATCACTTATTGGGTGGAATGATTCGAGAGGTTTGGATGAATTAGGGCAGTGAGATTGCAAAAATCAACCCTTTGATTTTAAACGATATTTTTCCTTCTTTTTACCATGAGCTGTTTTTTGAATGATAATTGACCTAATAAATACATACCGTTTTCATACCGTTTTGGAGATTTTTTCTTCTTTTGAATATGAGTTTGTCTACAAGCCGACAATGTTTTAATATATGGATCGTCCACTGCAGTGAATTATATAAGCTCTATCATTTCTGATACGAACAAGAGTTAAAAACTATATTTTTCACAATGCGTTTACACCAGCGAAACCTTGCTTGGTTTCTACATTATCCTTGTGTGTACGGCGAAACCAGTTTGATGGTATTTGGCCGTATAACCAAGGCTAAGGATCCGAAACGGCGCGAAGCCACTGGACGAGGAGGACGCCGACCCATCATAGGAAGCGGCGGCCCCCAGCAAGCAAAGCTTACTCAAATATAGGGGCTATGAATTAGTTTAGGTCTGACTGAGTGGACCGATGTCAGGCAAAACACACATATAAAAGCAATGTCGTGTAGCCACATTAGACGGTACTGTTTATATATTTAAATAATTAAATCAACTACACTTATTCTTTAAAAGGATTGAATTATCTATTCTAAACTTGCTTCCTTCACATCCTTACTCTTCCATGAGTACTATGGCTCTTAATATTAAAATACTTCACACATTTCAGTCCCTTACTAATTGAATGTCGCCAGATGATTGCTAGATGATTGCCAGACAAGCCACTTTTTGAACCTTTGATAGTTCCAGATATATTCCTTTTTGCTGTCCACTATAGGCTACCACACCATTGAAGCTTATACAACCTCTATTGGTCTAATACCTGAAGTGAAAAGCCAGTGCGTCATTTTGGGTGTCAAGCACCATGTTTTCCCTAAAAAGAAACTTCGACAAGTCAACGTGCATCTTTAGACTTTATCCGTAGTTCTTTTGATATGCCTATTCTCAGCGGCTAACTATGTATTATTACTCCAAGATATTTGTCCTCCGTAGCAAATTGAATATTTTGCTTCCGTAGTAAATTCAATAGATGTTCCATTAAGGACAGTTGATTTCTGTTCCTACTATCCCTATCTTGTAAATAGAATTGCGACGATTTTTCTGGAACTAAGGCTAATATTATCCCTATTACCTCATCACCGCGTTTAAAGCTGTTTAATACGGTCTGAACTCACAGATTCATCCATTCCCCTGACAGAGATGATAACAGACGAAAGTGCAACCCGTTACTTCGAAACCCAGACCTTCCAGTTCGTTCGGGAGTCTGTTCACTCCCAGGAACCACACAAGGGGTGACAGCAATCTCCCTTGAAAATAGCCTCTAGTGGTTCTCATGGTGAGTGTCTTACCTCCCAATGACGCTGTCACAGTCGACTCTATCCCCGTTTGATTCAGCCGAACGCTGAATCGATTCAAAGGCATTATTGTCGAAGGCTCCCCCTCAGTATCGATGAAAAGCAGGACATTTTCAACCATTTTGACATGATTACATATTGCTGCAACGGTTGATTTTTCTGCTCGATTGGCAAACTATTTCTTGTTGAATTGTATTGTTTATTGGGTCCTCGATTGGTCATGCGCCCTTCGTTTATCCTGAGAAATTTAATCCTTATGTGCTAGTCCAATAACTATTTCCACTTGTCGTGACTTTTGGAACGCTTGATAAATTTTCAACTCGTTTATTTGGCACGGCTCATTGAGGTGGCCTAACGGAGCTATGGGTCTTTAATATATTAACAATATGTAAGAAATAAAACTAAAAATAAATATTAATGATTATCCGTTAGATATCATGCACGTAGCTATTTATTGCGTGCGGAGGCCTTCCTTCGTGGTGGGAAAACATTTGTCTGTTCGCCTACTGCGTCATTGGAGATCATTTAATTCTCTCCTGTTTTTCACGTCTAGGTTTTCATCGTTGAAGCTGTCTTGATGCTTGCGATCAGATGTTCTTCTCTGCTTTTTGCACGAACGGGTGACCAGTGTAAATCCGTTACCAATGTTGCTTTCACTTTATATTTAAATGCTGGATACTACTTTTGCGATGGTTATTATGGCCTGAACAGTCGCCATAAATTTGGCAAACGTTTGTGGTTCAGGTGTTAGTATTGAAAAATCCGTTTTAGATTGGTTTGCCGTAGACGACTTGGTAATCGGTTGAGGTGAATTCTCCTCAGCATCATCCGCGCAAGGTTGTCCATGGTGTGCCGTCGGATTACAGTACTTGCAGGTAGGATTTTGCCCTTCTTGGGCGTATAACGTATTAGGTGTAACAAATTCTAATTCTCCATATTGCGACATGCATTTGGCAATCAGCTCAGTAAGGGTACGCGGTGATAGCTCATGTCGCCTTACCTCTATATAGTCATTTTCTATATACACGGGAATCTCAATTCCAACGTTGTCACTTTCAATCAAGTGCTTTAAGTTGTTCTGCAAAACGAAATGTGAGGTTTGGACTAACGTGTTGAATGATACCAGTACTGCACTGCGGAGATGATGATACTGGAAATACTTCCTACTTTAAGTTCCATTTTCACCTTCAGAAGGTATTTCACTCCCCGAAAACTCGGTCGTATTTAACAAAATTTAAAGAACTGTAAGAATAAATAGAATGATTCCTTTGATCTCGACACAAAGCACACTAGATCGTGAGGCTGCTAGTTGTCGTTCGCTGGGCTCAATTGTGGGTCCAACTCAGACAGAAATAGAAAGTTGACAGGTTGTTAGTAACTTGCATTGTCCTGCACTGAATTACACAATGTTTGCACTAATCACTCGGAAAAATGTGCACCAATGTTGTAATTAATTTCGAAGTATGTATGATTTCTATAAACAAGGCGTAATCTGATTTTCTGATTTTTTTAAAAGCAACGCAGAAAACCGATATTTCCCATTCAATTTATGATTTAAAGATCGGCGTTTGAATAAAAAAAATCAAGAACACTCGTTGCTCTCTTTCTCCGACGTTTCGGTTCTCCTTTTGAAAAGAACCCAATAAGGACCGAAACGTCGGAGAAATGGAACAACCAGTGTTCTTAATTTTTATTGACTAAAACGTTAATGTTTAAATCATAATTTGTCACTATAATAATCGAAAGTACACTAATACTATACAGTATATTTCAGACAGAGCCGATATAGAACACCTAAGACACTTAATCGAATAATAGGAACCTTTATAAGGCTTGCATGTATTTTCGTGCTTCATTCGTCGTTCGCTAGTCGAATGAGAAGCATATCGATGCGTGGTAGAACGGTGCGGTAAGAAGACAAACTATATTTTCGCCGTACAAGTAAGGTTGTGCATATATTTGCATTCAACTTTTGCTATTCCAGTGGTTTTCAACCGAAGTTGATTATATTATTGTAGAGGGCGAATTATGCAAGGTAAGTTGAAACTTGTTATTCTAACATTTCTGTCGGATTTTTGGATTTATTTATTGTTTCAGGTTGGCAAAAATTAAGATTCTGACTAATACTATGTTCACACTACAGAGTTAAAACATGTTATAATAATTAGCAACAAGAAAAATGTCATCAAGATAGCGTTAAAACCCGTTTTAACTCGTAGTGTGAACGTAGTATAAGAGGGTTCAGAAAGCTTGAACTATTCAAAAAACTTAGAAACCATTCATAAATGACGTAACGCAAAAAATGGCTAAATTGACTCGCCCTCCCTTCAGGTAACAAATTGTCGCAATTTTTATGCCCTCCTTTAAAAAAAATCTTTGGCAAAACTTGCTACGTAACGTTCTCGTCTACCCCCATTCCCCAAAGGTCACTTTTTTGTCATAGTTTTCACACATTTTTCTTGTCAGTTGCTATCGGTTTTTTCCATTTGGTATAGGTAGAATCCAGCCATACATCGAGAAAATATAGGTGACTACAATTTTGCCATACTTTCGGCTGACTTGTCATTCAATTTGTTATATCTTCAACTTTGCACTTTGTGTTGGGCTCTAGGACCGCACTTAAATGAACCAGCCCGAATTAGATCTATTCTAAAGAGCTGACACAGAAATATTTAGACGCGATAGATATCATGAAAGATCGCCCTAATAAAGTATTTTATAAATGGCTATCGTATCTACATTCCAATCTGCAAAGTAGAGATCGACGGCGTGGTCACCGACTAGGTTTAAATGCTATTTAGAAGCCAATTTTTGCAAAATGTACGGCAAATAACACTGTTTTTAATGCTATTGTGCATTCAAAATGTGTTTTGCTAACAAGACGTTTTTGAATAGACTTTTGAATGCTAATTTAAAAAAAACAGTCAAGCATACAAAGTGCCAATGCACTCTTTTGTTGAAAATTCACCAGAACGACATATTATGATCCCTAGGCTTAGGAAAAATGTAACTCTCACATCTCTTTGTTATTGCACCTAAAAACTATGGGCAGAGGAGATTCCTTGAAAAGGCTAAAATGTTTCTCATTGGGGTCCACCAAATATAACATCTCGAGGAAGCACTGATATAAAATTAAAAAAAAAACTGCTTCTGATCTTAGTAATTCTAGATCAAACGAGGAGCTTCTAGCACTTCATGGAACACCAAAAATCTCATGTGGTTGCTCAACATTTCCACTAGAAGTTCAGTTTAGTGCAGCACTGGGTGGGCTTAGGTTGGGCCCCGCCCATTTTGTGTACCCCCCCCACCCCCCGGCTAACTAATTGAATATGGTTAAAAAGTCGAAATTTAAAGAAAAAAGTGTGTTATGATTCCCGGAGGGCTGCGTCTTGTGTCGACTTGGCTCAACAAATTGAAGCAATGTCTGTTGTCGAGAAGGAATCTTGATCATACACCACCGCTTGCTGGTTCATGGTAGTGTAGGATTCTTACCGTGGTGGTTTGTAGTAAGTCTATCCACTAAACCTAAATCTCTTGACCCCCCCCCCCCCTTCAATCCTCATTCTTCCGGGGCCACCGTTGCGTATTACTTCATAAGGTATTGTGCTCTTGACCTTTATATTTTGTGTTAATTCTTCGTGATTCTTCATTGATGCTGTTTCTTGCTTGCTGTGCAGCCATCGTGGTATGAATGACTGCTCAGGTCAGTTGCAAATAACGTCAGGGGCCGTACACAAATGACGTAGCTTTTTTTCGGCTATTTTCGACCCCTCCCTCCCCCCTCGTAGCATTAGGTCACAAAACTCTAACCTCCCCCTTGTAAATGACGTAGCATTTACCACTCTCCCCCCCTCCGGGGCAGTGAGATGAAAAAAAATGTTATGCAATTCTTCTTTGACGGCTTTTATTAACATTTTCGTTATAACAGCAAATTGCGCCCAAAATAATTCCATTTCATGACAAATATAGTTTTGATAGTTTTGTTTTGAATTTTATGTCATGGAGCATGGAGTTCTCTCAGTTCATAATCCTACAGCTGCCAATGATTCTAAGAAGAATTCGTTCACCTAAATTACTATATTGGTTTGGTTGAACCCGAAGAAAAAAAATTAATTCAGGTACCAAACTAAATCGACTAGTTAGCAAGAGTAGCTAACTAATCTAGCATACTAAATCTTTTCGTTTTCTTGCGAGCTTGAAATTCCGCAAATCGAGAAACTTACCACATGAAATTATTTCTCTTAGGAATTGAGGAACAATAAATTTATTTTTATTTTATTTTATTATTATTTATTTCCTTATCTTCGGTATACACCGTACAGACGCATTTTAAAACTAAATATTTCTTATTAATATCTTATATCTATGCTTGGAAATGTTAAAATCATACACTGAAGAAGCTTCGTTAAATCTGCGGCAACATCTCTCCAGTGGATTATTTTGTCCATATGAAGTACGGTGTCTAGGGATCCACAACAGAGTGGGGTTACGGAGAACACGAGGAGGCGCATACAAATTAACGCCCGAGAGAAGATCGGGACTGTCGATATTACCTGACAGCAAGTCGAAAACAAAAACTCTTTGCAGGAAGATACGGCGAGTCGCCAGAGTCTGCAGACCGAGTAGCATACATCTATCGGCATAAGGAGGCAACACAACTGGATCATTCCATGGAAGTTTCCAGAGGCGAATCGCACAAAACATCTTTGTATACGCTCTAGTCTGTCAATTTGAACGGCATGGTATGGTGCCCACACTTTTCTCTAATCATTGGGTTTTGATGCCCGTCAAAAAAAAATTAAACTTGATGCTACGTCGCACAGCTTCTGACCCTACCCTCCCCCTCGTCACACTTCGTCACGAATTTGGTATACCCCCCCTACCCCCCAAAATGCTACGTCATTTATGCATGGCCCCTCACCAGCCGAGACGCGAACCGATCCAGAAATACCGAACATTGCGACTTACATCTCTTTACAACCATTTACGCAGAGGTTCTTCTTGGCGATACACGTTCCTAATTATCTACTACTTGATGCTGAGAGTTTCTCGACGGCAGAATTTCTCCCGATATCGATGGTCGTTTTTGTGAGTCGTTTAGTTCTCAGCCACTCTGGTACAGAGATCCTCTACGATGAAATTTGAAATTTGATATCCTGATTTTCTCCGAGCTCGTGTTGTTTGTTCGTTATTTTTCCTCCTTACTGTTTTGTTGTTTTTGTTTGTTACTCCTTTCCTCCTTGCTGTTGCTAGCTCGCTGACCGATATTTGCTGTGTAACTGATCTACTCACAACTGTTGATGATATCGAAACTTGTAGAGGCGTGAACCGATCCAGCGAGCTACATTCTTTTACAGCCACCCTCTCAGGATTTCTTTGAAGACTTGTTTCTAGAATGACCGTACAGAAATGACATTGTGTGTCAAAACAGTTCGCAGTATAAAATTTCAAGCAGATAAGACATTTTCAAAAGAAATTCAAAACACCTAAAGCCCTCCCCTTGTGCACGGGCATGTAATGGTCACCCTAATGTGCCTCAAGACTGTCATTCAGTTTAATTTTTGTTGTTTTTCTTAATGTGACACAAAACTGTTTTTTAAATCGCGCAAATCAGGTGTTGAACAAAAAATATATGATATTTTAGTCTCTTTTTACAACATGATTTTTGTAAAGTTCTGAGAAACTAAGGAAACTCACAGAATGTTTGTTTCAGATTGCGTAGACATTATGAGTATTCTTCCACAATATTTTTGTATTTTAATCTGTTCTTTTCTTGGCGGGTGGGAGGTTCTTATTCAAAATTTTCAAAAACCTGATTTTTTCCACGCTTTTTTGAAAGGTTCAAGTGTCTACTATATTGTATTGAACGGGGTTTTCGATCCGCTCATCAAAAAAGTGTCTACAGGCAACTGTTCGAAGCGGCATCCTAGTTGCCATGGGGCGCTCTAGGTTCGAGACACGCGCCACAGGTAGAAACTTTTTCATGGGCATTATACACGTTCCCAGAATGCTTCGCGTTGCACTGTACAATGTACATTGTACATGTGTACAGGTCTCGAGAAAGTATTTCACGGCTTGATCTGGAGAAGCATCGCAGACTAATCGTAAGTTATCAAACAAGTACAGAAAACAATGCAAAATTAAAAATGTCGGTCAAAATTGTTAGTCACATTTTTGTCCTCAATATTGGTCGCTATTTTATTTTTTTTAATTTCGATTAATTTAAATTCGTGTTTAAAAACCACAAAACATTTTTTTCTCGATTTTGGCTTGAATTCCACTTATTTTTAGTGGGGGTCTATTATATTGGATAGGCTATTTTGAATTTCGAAAAAAACTGACTTCAGATTCGTAATCATCGGTGTTCAAAACCCATAATTCCATGTGTTGAAAGTTGAAAAACATTGACATTATACCAATAATTCATCGAAAGTGTCCTCAAAACTTTAGACGCGTTTATCCCAAAACATGATTTTACAAAACTGTGTACAATCTCTTTTGAAAATGGTTCAATTTAAAGACTTCATCTTTTGACTTCTCGAAAGAAAACCTTTTTCATTTGAGCTAAAAACGATCTCAAAGTTTGAGATCGCGCCATTCCACAGTGGTCGCAATGGTACCAAAACGTGCGTTTAATTAATGGTGATCTAGGAGTTCATTTTAGCGTTTTGGTGTGTTAGGAACACTTTTTCAGAAAGGAAGCCCCCTTCTTTTGATGTATCCTGAATTGTGATTAATCCACCTAAAAGTGAGATAGAAAATTTATTTCCACTAACTTTCGAGATAGAGGCATGATGTCAATGACAAAGTTATAGAAAATTTTCCTGCGAGAGAACTTGTTGAATATGTAAACTCTCCAAAATGTAATGGTGTTGAGATATAGCGCGTTGTTTGTGGGAGGCACCCAAAAAATCATTTTTTCATTATAACTTTTCTCTGAGATTTTTGCAATTCTTCAAATGTTCTATGAAGTTGTTGAAATTAAGAAATTACAGATATTTGTCGAAGACGTCAACATTTTTTATTTCAAAACTTAATAGTTATTAAATAAAGTGGGCTGAAAATACCGCCATTTTGAACGCCAATTACTAAACGATGTGGAAATATGTGGAAGACATTTTAATTCTATGAGAAAGACAATGACAAGTACTACAAGAAAAAATACTACTCATAACGGGCATCCACCGGCCTGTACATAAAAAATACTTACCGGCAATGTATGTTTTGCATTTTGTAACAAAATAATTACGACATTTTAGGCATAACTTTTTTAACAATTGTTTCTATGTGTATTTCTATTCTACGAATATTCTAAAAAAACTTTGGAAATGTCAAAGTACATATATGAATCCAAAACTCTCAGCTCTGTAGTCTCCAACTAACGAATTATTTATAAACTAACACAACAACAAAAGTGATCATTTAAAAAATGTGCAAAATTTTTTGACTGTCTTTACAAGAGTAAAAACCATTACATATAGTATTGGGGTAACTGCGCACTAATTCATCTTAGCTCCTCTATTCATCCCACCCATTTGAACTCATTAGTTGGAGAAGTATCTGCTATCTCTATTCAATGCATTATCTCAAATGATAGGATGAATAAGGGCACGTTGTACTCGACTTTTCGCTTCGCTCAAACGCGAGCATTTTACAATTCCAGGAAAAAAGTCTAACTGTACTGCTTCCTATAAACGAAGCAAAGATGATGATACTTATTTAAGCGCAATCCAGTCACTCTAAGTCGAGTTTTCAACGAAAAAGTGTGACACCCCTACTAATGAGATGTATAAGAGCTCGTCTACCCTATATGCCGTTTTCATGAAACGATTACGTGGAGGGAATTGTCAATAATTCTTTTGCAAGCAAGCATTGAATGATTAAATATTTGAAATGAATTCTCAAAAAGGCAAGCGAAAATTGTGACTTCATAAAGCATCGCTTCTAAGACCCAATGAAACCAAGAGCCTCTTTTTTGTCGTTTTACCAGTGAGAGTATCGAAAGCCCGAAAACGCTCGATCATTTGTATTTTGAAATACAAGTACATTGAACCTAGAGAACTGTAACTAGCCGAGCCTCTGAGACCCCTTGTCTTTTTGAGAGTTAAATATTAAAAGAGAGGAGAAAATATTTTTCTAAAGATTTTCTAGAAAGTCTGATCCTAAATAGCAACGTTGATATCTAATACTCTTCGCAATGGTTCCTACTCATGGAAATATAGTAAACCTTATTAAACGTCTCTGGTGTTAACTTTCCAAATACTGTTAATTTATAAAAAAACTCGTAAGTTTCAGATAACAGAAATTCAAAGTTCACGATTTATTTGTGTATTTATGATTTTTTAGAATATTCAACATATAGAAAAAAATCGCTAAAAAAGTTAAGCTTAAAAAGTCGTACTTACTTTGTTACAAAATGCAAAACATACATTGCCGGAAAGCATTTTTTATATACAGGCCGGTGGATGCCCGTTGTGAGAAGTATTTTTTCTTGTAGTACTTGTCATTGTCTTTCTTATAGAATCAAAATGTCTTCCACATGTTTCCACATCTTTTAGTAATTGGCGTTCAAAATGACGGTATTTTCAACCCACCTTATTTAATAACTCATAAGTTTTGAAATAAAAAATGTTGACGTCTTCGACAAATATCTGTAATTTCCTAATTTCAACAACTTCATAGAACATTTAAAGAATTGCAAAAATCTCAGAAAAAAGTTATCATGAAAAAATGATTTTTTGGGTGCTTCCCACAAACAACGCGCTATATCTCAACACCATTACATTTTGGAGAGTTTACATATTCAACAAGTTTTCTCGCAGTAGAATTTTCTATAATTTTGTCATTGACATTATGCCTCTATCTCGAAAGTTAGTGGAAATAAATTTTCTATCTCACTTTTAGGTGGATTAATCACAATTCAGTATACATCAAAAGAAGGGGGCTTTCATTTTGAAAAAGTGTTCCTAACACACCAAAACGCTAAAATGAACTCCTAGAGCACCATTAATTAAACGCATGTTTTGGTACCATTGCGACCACTGTGCATTCCACCAAATTTTTTTACCCATGCTGAGGTCATTCCTCTAGTAAATTTAGATTACTTTGGACCCTTATTATTGGTTTCATGTTTCAGATAAAAACCAGAGGCAGCAGGCTGTACGCAGTTTTGGAATTCCACGCGCACCTTACGTTAGACAGAACGTCAACACGGGCGCCATGTTTTTTTTCGCTTTGAAAAAAAATGTAGATGAAGACGAAAATATAAGCTTTTTGACGAAATATAAGCTTTTTTTGACCAGCACAAATTCCAAATTTTGCTTACTTTTAGGTCATTTGAATGAGAAGCTCACCTTAAAATTTTTCTATTTCTCGAATACCCGAACAAACGAAAAATCCATAAATCAACCATGCTCATGGTCCAATTCACCCCCATTTTATGGTGTTTTTATAGTGTTTGAAATTGGTTCAACCCGTGAAAACGCCATCACTATGGTCCGGAAGATACCATATAAAAACCATATTCTGGTGTATTTATGGGTTTTCGAGACTATTTTATGGTGTTTCAATGGTTGTGAAATTTGGCGTGGACCATTTTTATGGGGCTGTAAGCTGTTTGAACCCATGAGAATTTGCTCGGGTAAGCTCTCACCAATAATCGAAACTTATAGTCTTTTTGAGATATTCGGGCAATGGCCGGACATAACCAGGCTAGACAGATAATCTTAAAAAAACATTCGATGCCCTGGTCACCGGGTCGATGCCACCAGACAAGCTCCCATCCGGCGAACCAGTAGATACTTCTAGACAAACCAACGAAAAAATGTCACGAAAATATCCCAGCCGAAGGAATGCACTTTTTATACTATTCTTCCCTGGCTCGTCTCGACTGCAGTTATTTTCTCTCCCCACATACAACATATTGTTCTGCAGTCAGCTCTTAAATTAAAAAAGCCAATTTTCGAACCAAGCAACAAGATCTTTACAGACACAGACGTCATCGCAGTTTATGAATGAGTCTCGTCTGCTGCGGCAATGATTAGCCCCCCAAACATACACCACACAACAACATCAATAGTCAGTCCAGAGGTGGGGCAGGAAGGGAAAGGGCGGCCACGATACTCTCCTCAACTGTACTACATGTATTTAGCGCCGAGCTGTGGCCGATGGCGTTGCTTGTGTTGCATCCGAATGGCAACAACAACAACAGCAGCAACGAAAAATGTGTCATACAGATTATGCTCCCGCATCGAATTGAACGGACGGCGGCGGCGGCAGTGGTTGGTTGAATGAATGTTTACCAAGTGGACCTTATACCTCGCCTCGCGTTCCGAAAGCATGAATGAATTTGGCCAGCAGCGGTAGTAGAGGGAAAACCGATTCGTTGGGCCACTACTACTAATCCTATATCATAATAAGTAACACAGTCCGTCCGTCCGTCCGTCAGCCAGTCAGTCAGTTAGTTAGTCAGTCAGTCAGTAGTGGCAAGCAGCAGCAGCATTAGCCAGAACTCAAAAGTCACTTTCCGCTCAACAGTGATAGTATGGGCAGAGCATGAAAATAAAAAGTGAATGTGCGATGCAGCTCGGGTTGGCTCAGTTTGGATCGGGGGTAGGTAAGCGGTGAGGGGTGCTCACTATAAATACTAAAAAATACCTACACTGCTGTTGCTACTGCTGCTGCTCTAGCCAGTAACGGTAACAGCAGCAAGCCCTCTCGTTTTTTTAAGTACACATATTGAAGAGCGCGCTGAGGTTGTGTGTTGATTCGCGGGTGGAAGGGAAAGGGGCGACGGAGAAAGGGAGGACTGAAAAAATATGAATGAATTTTTTTATGAATGATTTAAAATGGAGCAGGAGAGAAAGAAAAAACAGCTTTGAATACCGGATGTGACGTAACGGGTTTTTTTCTGTTCGGACGAAAAAAAAGCGGATAGAAGTTTTTTGTGAAACGGATTGAGAATATGTCAACAATTGTCACTCCGGAAAGAGTGGTTGGTTTGTGTGAGATTTGGACTGGAATGATCCAATGTTGTTCTACACACGAGAATGAAATTAATAAGAACTTTTCGATGATGGCGGAGTGATCCGTAATCTCTATTCAAATGGGAATTATATTCGAAACAAAATGAAAAGCAAACCGCACAGGGTGTTCCAATGTTATGAACTGCAATGACTTAGATTGAAATAATGAATCAGTAAATAGATTCAACCTTCCACCACTCGCGCTGTTGCATTTAGTACAAAACCTTCAGAAACTCTAGCGTAATCTGCTTGGAGCATCAGCATAAAATCAGAAATAAAATTTGGGTAGAATGGCCGAAGCAAACAAGACATCGTTGATATATAGTAAGAATAACATCGGGCTCAAACTGCTGCCTTGCAAAGTCACCACCGACACGAGTCAAGAACATCGAATATCACTCGAACCGAATCGATTTCTTCGGTGCGGTTGGATACATTCGAAGATGACGGTTAGACCCTTGTACATTCTGCACACAATTTGCATTTCTATTACCGTTTGCCAATTATTGTTTCGTTGAATGTTTCACCCATTAAAACTTGTTAATAGCTGCAAACATGGCGCATACGTCAACGTTTAGCATTCACACAGCAAACTCAACTGAAAATAGACAAACAATGAGACACCTATCCAAAACACATGACACTTAGCA
This sequence comes from Topomyia yanbarensis, assembly GCF_030247195.1. Taxonomy (NCBI): domain Eukaryota; kingdom Metazoa; phylum Arthropoda; class Insecta; order Diptera; family Culicidae; genus Topomyia; species Topomyia yanbarensis. The sequence goes on along the minus strand of NC_080672.1, from coordinate 329,389,701 downwards.
CAACAATATCCGCCCACAAATCAACCAAGAATCCAATGCGTTCAGCATAATACATTCCCGGCCGCGCAAAGAAAAAGCCCATCAATTTTCTATCACTGTCATCCATCCGAATTCGCAACCACGCACCCCATCCAGTTCCCCTTCAACCGACTCCCAGCCCACCGATGACAACGACAACGGGGAGTACCACATTTCCTTCTGTAGCCCGCCCCGCTTGGGGCACCGTAGTGGTGCGTATTTCTTCATTTCCAACCAAATCTAATTTCACATTCTGGTCACGTACCCGCTCCCCCCCCTCCCCCGCTTCCACTGCAGCAGAAGGAACCGCACCCTGCCCATTCGAACCGATACGGTCGGTAAGGGCAGCAAAAAGAAAGGCTACTAAAACCCACACCACGGGGGGAACTATCATCCACTCCCCGCAGCCGTGTCGCAAAAATAGTGTCGTTAACCTTTTGTTGGGTAAACCATCCATCCGGATTCCATCATTCGCGGGTACCGTGTGGTTTTTTTTTGTGTGTGTTATTTGCACCACGGATCAAGTCTCTATTTGAGTCGCTTCACGACAACGACAAGAACAGGGACGGGTGTGGACGGCTCTCAAACAAGCAGGAAGCGTCGCAAAATTATCAATCATCATCGCCAGACACGCACACATAAACTGTGATCACTTTTCTAGGGAAAGTTTTTTTCCTTCTTGTATCTCGCCCATGTTTTTCTACATCGGAAGGAAGTTGTTTTATGCTGGTTCGCTGTTCTTGTACCTCAAAACGGACGTTCAAGCCAAGAACAGAGTGTCATTCGGTGACGGTAATTCCAAACACACAGTGCTGATAATTCTAATGAAAACCAAAATTTTGAAGCTTGATATAGTGACAGGTCTGAAAACGAAGTATGACTTCACTAATAGCAAATGTCAATCAAATATCATCGTTCAAATCGAAATAGGTTGACACACGCGACGCTATAAATTTGGTTAGATGGGTGCAGAATGTGCTTTTTGGCAGTTATTTAAAGTGTGTTCATAAAAATTTCAATTTAACAAAATCGCACGTGGCAAGCAATTTGTAGCTGAAGTTGCAGTTTGAAAACTGTTCTAGATCTAAAAATCTGAATTTTCGTTTAGGAGGCATTACGAAGTAGTCAACGGCATTTACGGGAGCAACATATGCTATAATTTTTTTTGGATCGTATTTTTTTAAACGGCTTAGTGGAATGCCATATCAACCCTCTAAAGACAGATGTCTTTCATTTAATTCCACTATAATGATAATCAAAATCAATTGCATTTCAGCATCAAACAACAAACACCAGTATTTCGACTACGACGTATAGCCTTCTTCAGTGTTCATATCAGACTGATATAAATACTGAAGTAGAATATACGTCGTAGTCAAAATACTGATGTTTGTTGTTTGATGCTGAAATGCAATTGATTTTAATTATTATTATAAAAGAATTAACCGGAAGACATATGCCTTAAGAAGGTTTACATTATGTGGCGTGCGTAACACCAAAAAGTAACGCCATTTTTAGATACATGCCCAACAAACACTATCACGTCCAATAAATCACTAAGAAACATCCACGTCAATTAAGTTTTAAGAACAACTCAGTTTGGCTTATTACAGGCTTATTATAGGCGACAAAAATTTAGATTACGTTCTTACCGCACTATCTGACCGCGCATCAATATACTTCGCATTCGACTAACGAACGATGAATGAAGCTTAAAAACAAACATGTAGGACTTAGGTAAATTTTCAATATTCGATTAGGTCACCTTGGTGCTCCATATTGACGGCTCTGCCTGAAATAGACAGGAAAATAACGGTTTTCCAAAAGTTTGTCTGGAAATTAGCTTTAACTTTATTTATTGAAATCAATTCAACACAGAATTGGTCCCCATTTTTCCGACTGATTACTGCAAACACTGTTTAATTCCGTTCAATAGAATGAAAGTTACTAACGTTCAAAAACTCTCTCATTTGTTTTTTTATCCAAAATTCCAAAAAGAGGTTCCTATATTAAAAGATATGTCGCAGCCGCGACAAAATAAATTATCCTTGCTATTGCATCTAAATTTGGGTGTTAACAGTTCGTCAGAAATGTTCGAAAATTTTGGCTTCAATATAGAATCGAAAAAAAGTAGAGTAATCTCTAACCTGTACGTGTAAGACTTGAAACAGACTTTAAATTTTGAATATTTATTTCGGGTCTTAACAGCTTTGGACGATTACTACTAACTTCAGAAAAGTCTAACAATATCGAGAAAATTTGACAAATCTAAAAGAGTTCTTGACTCTCAGATGTCTGAGAAACCCTACTATGTTCTCGGAAAGTGGCTTTACGTACTCAAGAAAGTCGCACAGAATTTAAAGAAGACCTACAAACTTCAGACAAATTCTCTGAAACTTAGAGTTGCACGACTTAGGCATTTTTTATGAACAGCAAAGTATGACTACTGACTTCATAGATATTATACCAAACTGGTGGTAGTTCAGTGAACATTATTTCTTTGAAGGAATAAAGCCCTACAACCATGAATCTAGGCTGTATCCTACGGAATCCCGGCAAATCCTACAAACTTCAGGAAAATTCGACAAATTTTGAGGGAAGCTCTTCGAACTTCGAGGGGATTAGCGTTAGGAAAAAAATTATTACGGTGTAGATCTACAAAGTCTATGAAGGCTTCATAAAGTTTCTAGGAACTGCAAAGCGTTTCTACAAGATATACTCTAAACAAACTCGGAGTATCTCTGCGAACTTCAGAGAAGTTGTCTGAAGAAAGAAGGCTCATCGACCTTGAGAAAAATCTTACGAAATTATGGAAAGTCGTAAAGGTTTTCCGAGCAAATGAGCATTGGCTCAAGAACCATAGAGCCCCTTAAAAAGACTATGCTAAATTTTACAATTATCGAAACACCACAAGTGGTGAATTTGGGTCATGAAGACGGGGGTATTATGGGCTTTTAGTCTGCTCGGGTACATTCTACGGAATTCTTACAAATCTTTCTTTTAAACTTTAGTGAATTGCTAAGAATTTTCAGCAAAGCTCTTCGAACTTCAAGCAATAATCACAAAATTTGATAAAACACTGTTACAGTGATTAGATCAATCAGATCTACTACCTCAACGGTAACTAAAAATGCAGCTACAGACTTAAGATATACTCTATGAAACTCAGGAATATTCTCCGATGAAATAAGATTATCAATTTTATCCAATGCAGTTTTCAATTTTGAGTAAATTAGGTTGACCGACACTTTATCGTTCGCAGATGTTTAACAGGACCACATACTCCAGATACTCTCTCGTGATCAGATTGCCTGCTTGCTGAATCCTCCCTCAACGGCTACTCAGGCAGGTTTCAAAAAGGACAAATAACAACAATAACCCTGAGACAAATCTTTGATAAATTACGGAAATACAACTTGCAAACTCACCATCTGTTCGTGGATTTCAAGATGGTATATGATTCAGTGAAACGAAACGAATTGTGTCAGATAACACTTGATCATAACTTTTCGAACAAAACTGTTACGGCTGATTCGTATGTCACTAGATGAGACATTTGATCCATTTGTGACAATTCATATTGCTAGGACATTATTAAAATTAACAAATCATGCCCAAGTACTACAACCAGATTTATTCATCCGGTTCAATATTACAAAATCAAATAGTGGACGAGTTCCGGAATCCAAAACACTTCAAGGTGTCCAAATCGGTTAAAGGAAGCCATAGTTATAAGCATTTCAATTTGTGGGTACCCGAGTACCTCGTTGGCCTGTTAAAGGTGTTTTTTTAGTTGGATACATAATGGTTAAAAGGCGTGATTCGGCTTCAAATATGACTTTTTATTGTTAGTAGTCAGCTAAAGTTCTGCAACCTACAGATGCGTGCAAAAATTGTTTTATACAAATCGCTGATATTCCCTGTTGCTCTGAACGGCCATGGACAGGCATGAACGTTGAAGAAGGTAGACTAGGTAGAAGGTTGACTGCTCATTTTTTTTGAGACGAATTCTGCGTTCAATACAGTAAAAAATGGAAAATGAACCAAATTCAGACGCCTGAACCACGAACTCCACCAATTATGCGAACATACTGACTTCTGAAGGTCTATGAAACACGGCTCTGCCGCAGTGAGCTGGATATGTAGCGCGAAAGCTGGAAGAGAAACCCGCTAAAGTTGTGCTCAGTAGAGAAACTGGAAGGGGCCGTAGTTTTCGGGGCAGACCCCGCATTCACTGGCAAACGAGAACGATGCGTGTGCGGCGGGCGTTCAGCGAGACTGGAGAATGGCGCCCAAGATCGAGAAACCGGGTAAACTAAAATATTATTCGGAGCCATTGGCGGCTTCGGACATGGACACGGGAGAGGATACGACAGAATCGTAATGCAGTCCATCTACTGATATCATCTACACAAGTATCTCTGCCTCTTGATTTTCATCACAAAACAAATTATTGGATAAATTTGAAAAGGTTTAACTACTAATTTACGGATTATGACTGTGTACTCGTCATATACCTTTCACTGGCTGTGCTAGCTGTTTATTTGGAGGTACTAGGCACAGTCTTCGTTCAATATGCTGTGGTTGGGAAACCGTTGTTGGTAAATGATTGGGCAATGCGTAATATAGACCCTGTGGTTCGCCACAGTTGTCCTTAGCCTCTTGTCCAGTAACTCCTATCCCTACCTCCCCGCGGTGCCAGCTGGGGTATGAGTAACCATAGGTAAAATCGGGTAACCAACCACGGTGATCCATGGTCGTTTGCTGACAGGGAAGGGGGGCTCCTCTTTTCGGAGGGTGAGTCCATTCGAGCGTCTGTTCTCTATGTTAGGGGGAGGCTGTATTGTCCTCGTGTCAGCGTGGAACTCTAAACAGAGCTCACACGATGGTCCTCCGGCGAGAAAGGGGGTTGGGGAAGGCCCAACAAGCGACCCTGGAAAACTAACCGTTAGGAACAATGCAGAAGAAAATACGAATCGGAACAATCGGCAATTACCTACGCGACGAACTGCGAGTGGAAATTCGGAACATGAAACTGCAGGTCACTCTGCTTTTCAGCTTTCGACAGGATAATTTACGTCGAACTTCAACCACGCAAGTCGTACCACTGCAGGCACTTTGCTTGACAGGACAAAAGGTATGGAAAAAGCGGGCATCGAGCGGCTACTTTCTACCAGAGCTGTGGCACCACCAACGAGCTGGGAACCGGCTTTGTAGTGCTGGGTTGGGTGCGTCCACGCGTGATTGGATGGACTCCGATCAACGCAAGGATGTGTAGGTTGAGGATCAAAAGGCCGTTTCATCAACTGCAGCATCATCAACGTACACTGCCCACATGATGAAAGACCCGACGACGAGAAGGAAGCGTTTTATGCGAAGCTGGAGGAGGTATACGACGGCTGTTCGCAACGGGACGTGAAAATCATCATCGGTGATATGAACGCTCAGGTAGAACGGGAGGTAATGTTTAGACCGGTTATCGAGCCAAACAGCTTGCATAACGTATCGAATGACAATGGCCAACGGTGCGTGAACTTCGCAGCCTCCTGTGGCATGCTAGTCCGAAGTAGCTTCTTCTCCCGCAAAGATATCTCCAAAGCCACCTGGAGATCACCTGACCAACACACCGAAAACCAAATCGATCACGTTTCAATCGACGGGACAGATTCTTCTCTGATATCACCAACGTTCGTACCTGCCGCAGTGCGAATATAGATTCGGACCATTACCTAGTTGCAGTATGCATGCGCTCAAAACTCTAGATGGTGTACAACACTCGTCGTATTCGGACGCCAAGGCCCAACATCGCGCAACTTCGGGACGCCGGGGTTGCCCAAGACTACGCACAGCGGCTGGAAGCAGCACTACCCACGGAAGAACGCTGAGCGCAACTACTCTTGAAGATGGCTGGAGATCCATTCCGCCATAGGAAGTACTGCTATAGTGGCAGCGATTCCGAACCGAGGAAACGACTGGTTCTATGACGAATGTAAACAGTTAAGAGAAGGATGCAGCACGGGCGCAGTACTAGACGGCGAAGCAACAGAAGACGAAGGCGGTCTGGCAACGGATCTTGGAGTACGCGCAGAAGACGTTAGGCTGCCCAGGGCCGGAGGACCGAGGTCTCCAAGAAGTCAAGCAGGAGATCGGTCGGCTGAAAAACAACAAAGCTGCCGGTGTAGATCAACTACCCAGGGAGCTATTAAAATACAGTAGAGAAACACTGGCTAGAGCGCTGCACTGGGCAATCGCCAAAATTTTTGAGGAGGAGATTCTTCCGGAGGAGTGAAGGAGTCGTTTGTCCAATCTACAAAAAGGGTGACAAGTTGGATTGCTGCAACTACCGCGCGGTTTCACTACTTAGCACCGCCTACAAGGTCCTCTCCCAGAGCATACCACAATAGATCTAAATACTGGTCGCAGTGGTTCGTCTCCAACAAAAAAAATTGCCAAATACCATTTGCAAGGGAGCTCGTGGAGCACTACCAAGCTGGATTCATGGGTTCCCGTGCCACCACGGATTCGCTATTCCAACCTGTCCACGCATCATTTGTTCATCGATTTTAAATCGGCGTATGACACAATCGATCGAGATCAGCTATGGCAGATAATGCACGAGTACGGTTTTCCGGATAAGCTAACACGATTAGCCAAAGCGGCGATGGACAGGGTGATGTGCGTTGTGCGAGTATCAGGGACACTCTCGAGACCCTTTGAATCTCGAAGAGGGTTACGGCAAGGTGATGGTCTATCGTGCCTGCTGTTCAATGTTGCGTTAGAATGCGTAATAAGGAGAGCGGGGATGGACACGAGTGGCCGATCTTCAGGAAGTTCGTTCAGCTTTTTGGATTCGCCGACGACATTGACATAATGGCACAGAACTTTGAGGCGATGTCGGAAACGTACATCAGACTGAAAGCTGAAGGCAGCAGGATTGGATTAGCCATCAACGTTTCGAAGACAAAATACATGAGAAGAAGAGGTTCTAGAGACGACAATGTGAACCTCCCATAACGAGTTCGGATTGACGGTGACGAAATCGAGATAGTCGACGAATTCGTGTATTTGGGCTCACTGGTAAACGCCGACAATGATACCAGCAGAGAAATTCAGAGACGAATCTTGGCGGGAAGTCGTGCCTACTTTGGACTCCGGAGGATGCTCTGGTTGAACGAAATTCGCCGCCGTACAAAGTTGATTATCTACAAGACGCTGATTAGACCGGAGGTACTCTACGGCCACGAGACCTGGACTATGCTCGTGGAGGACCAACGCGCCATGGACCGAGTGAACTGTAATAGTGGGGGTGTGCGTAGCGTATTGGTAAATCGATTGCCTTGTACGCAACGATCCTCGGTTCGAGTCCCGACCCCGCACTTAGGGTTAGAAATTTTTCATAAGAGATTTTTCTAACGCGAAGAGGCGAATGACCTTAAGGTTAAAAACTTCTATAATCGAAATAAAAAAAACTGTAAGAGTGTATTCTAATTAGAAACTGTCTGTTGCATTTAATCTATGACGACGCACTAGACATAAAATGTTAATCAATCGGAATCGCATACCAAATAGTTAGTGGCCTCTGAAAGCCTTTGAGGTGATGTTCAGAAACTGGTCCTGCCTCGTTCATTGGCCAATGTAAACATTGAAACAAAACTCAACGATTTAATGAATTTATCAACAATTCGACGCTTGCTTACAACTATTAAGGTAGAGCAAAACGGGATTATGAATAGTTGGAAAAGAGGAATACAACCGGTGGAAAAATGTGTTCAGGGGTCTAGATTTAAACTACCTCAGTAGCAATTCTGGGTTTATAGCACAGTATAAGTGCATTCTAAGTTTTAAGTTTAGAAGCCTTCGCATGTAATCGTTCCTGCAGCATGTGAACAAATGTAGTCCAATTGAAAAGGCGAGACATTGAATCAATTTGATAGTTGGACCAAAAGGGATTGGGCAGAATGGATCGTTTGGGAGAATGTGTTTAATTTTTTTCTAAAAAGTGAGCAATAATATGAATAATGTCGTTCATAACCATTTTAGAATGTTCAAGATACAGTACCAATGATTCAAAACCTGGTTTCAATTACAACTTCCGTAGAAAACGTCCAATTTTTTTAGAAGATTCTACTAGAAACACATTCTCGCGCACTTTTTCAAACCCTCTGCCTTCAGAACGAAATCAACGGAGAAACGGAAAATGTGTGCCAACCACAGACCTATTCGAAACACTGCAGCAGCAGCAGCATCAGCCAGCCACAAGCCGTCGCCAGGAAGAACCATTGCCGAAACACATGTGCGTTTTCTGAACAGAAAACATTTGCTTCCGGTCTGCGTATTCTGCCCGTTCTTCTTCCGCGCGCGCCCCAGTCTTTCCCTTCCGTCCGTCCGTCCGTCCTGCCCTCTACCGAGAGGGATACAATTTCGTTTGCTTACGCTCGGTTTGGAACCCAATTCGACTTCGACTTTTGGCTCTTTCCCTGCAGGTCTACCTCTAAAACAGGCCAGTCCGTTCACACTAGCCGAGTACATATACTTGCTTGTCTGAACTGTAAACCAAAACGAGCCGGGCATAGGCCCCTGTTTGTGTTTGGTTAGGGATTGGACGTGCTGGTTCCAGAGTGAGAAGCGTGTTTGGGGTACCACATCGTCGTATACCCCGTTTCCGTTTTTGCAGAAATCGGCGACATATAGCAGTAAATTTTGCGGGTTAGTTGATGAAGGAGAAAGTTAAATGATTAGATGAATCCGATTTTGAAAATAGGAATCGACAATCAGATTTAATTGATTGATTTTAATTTGAGGCTGCACTTGAAACTAGACGTGCTCTCAAAATTTAACCATTGCAATATCAAAAAATAACGCTCGTATCCCACGTTATGGGAACCTAAATCGTTAATTCGGACACTTTCTCGCAACCTAATACTTTTCTCCCCCAGCCGCAGCAAGAACCGTTGCTGAGAACTAATAAAAATATTTCAACAGCTCAGTACGGAGCACAGAGAGCACCGAACAACGTCTGCAACGTAGTAAATGGGAGTGAGCGAGTAACGCGAAAATTCCCTCGCAGCAAGTGGATGCGAGAGCGAGAGGCACATCTTTAGTCTAGCAAAACGAAACTCATACCATCGCAAAGTGTACGAACAAATATTTAAAATCTGCTAACATGTGTGAGGACTGAGTTCCCTTGCGATGTATTGGTAGATTGTTTACTCTCAGTACACCGAACCGAGCAGCGATTGGTTGGATTCCAACGCGATCCTATGCTTCACTCGCTCTCTCTCACCTGGGAAAAGCTTTTTTCTCTCTCGCTCTCTCTCTCTATCTCTACATATATAAAACTACCCCGGTCTCCTCACCTTCACCTCTCGTAGGAGACTGTGTTTGCCTCAAATGATTGAGGCACTCAGAGACGGTACGCAGTGATGGTACTGGTGGTGGTAATGGTGGTGGTAGTATGCCATCAGGCAATGCATCAATGTCTGCGAATCCGTGTGTACTACTAACGGAGGAATAAGAATAATAAACGATCACGAAGACGGAAAAACTGCTGCTGCTAAGAAGCAAACCACCGAAGAGACATACGGAAAGGAGAGGAAAAAACATGTCATTAAGCTTGGTGGCGAATAAACTCCTACTAGAATTTTTTTCCCATCTTTTCTCGATTATTATATCGTATATTGTTGTCAGAAAGAAGGCGCGTTTTTTCACAAAAAAAAACTGTGGCGAGAACCAACCAAAAAAACTAGCTATGAGTCGACAATATTTTTTGAGTAATAGTCATAGTAATTTCGTTGTTCAAAATTACGTTTTGCCAACGAAGTTCGATGATCTCATTTCACTTCAGTTAAGCTCTAATTTAAGCTAATTGAATTTGTAAACTGATTGATTGAGTAGAAAAAGGATTCGCTAGAATATGAGGCACGATTTTCTAAGAATGTGCTTCTATTTAGAAAATAGAATACACCTGCTGATCTCAATTGTGGTTTGCGCTACTAGCTATTTTAGTATTGGGCGAAACAGCTCCGTTATACTGTGTATATGTTCACGATAAAGAAGTCGGCTTATAGTGACAGATAGCTAGTTGAAAAAAATTGTCTTTTCAAGCATTATCACTGAAAAGTTCGATTTGTGTCTGGGATAATTGTTTTAGTTCTTTTGCCAAAATCTATGTATCTCGGATAATTTTTTTAGTTCACTTCAATCCGGCGAGTAATACTTTGGCTACAGTCCAGCGGGAGAATCTGAAAAATAAGGAAAACATTAACAACTGATCTCGTACGGCTAGCAAATACGACAGACAATTGTAATATTTTTGAGCCTGACATTTTACCACCAAATTAACAGGTAAATCTAACTGAATTTAAACCTTCTATATTTCTTCCTAAGAATTAGTCGACTACCAGAGCCCGTTTCCCCCAAACTAAATTGAAGTGGACACTTTTGCCAGGCCATCTCCTACCTACATATATGCGCAACTTCATCATCCAATATCTTATCCATTACAGCTCAGTACAGAAACACACGACAATCTCTCCATCCGCAAAGGAACTCTAAGGCCGAGCCGTGGGATTTTTTCCCTTGGTGTGTGCTAGCCAAAACCATCACCACCAGCACCACTACTACCTCCCATCCCAACAAACACCGACAGCCTCCAGACCAGCGAGCGCAGTAAGTAAGCAAGCAAGGGCACCAGTGTCATGTTCGGAGATAAAGAGGCACCGAAGATTCCATTCGAGGAGGACAGGGCTCCTCCGGGTTGCTTCGCCGTGCTGAAAATGCAAGAAGCCTCGAGACAAACAGAACCAAATCGAGCCAGCTTTCGTCGAACAAGACGCTCGAGAGCACACACAGACACGCTGGATGCCAAAGGACAAGGAGCGACGCAAGCAAGCGAGTCGGGAAAGCGAAGGCTATATGTTATAAGAAAAATATCTTTGTTAGGGCGTTTCTTTCCCACGCTACTTTCTCCGTCGTCATCGTTATCGTCTTAGCCCTGAAGAAGTCCCGTGGTCGGGATTCGGGCTCGCTGACGGTGTGTTGGTGACGACGCAGCGGTGCTCTTCCCTCTCGGTGCCGAGACCGAGTTCGGTTTTGCCGAAAGCCACGGGCTTCTCGGTTCTGTAAGGCTCTCGAAGCTTGGAATTTCATTCGATTAATGATCGATTTTTAAGCGACTTTGCTTCCGTGATTCGGACGGAGAGCAGAGCGACAGGGTTGAGCAATATAACACTTCTCCGCTGCTGCCTCCTGACCTACTGGGACTTGAGGTATGAGAGGGGGCGAGGAGAAAATTATGACACTCCAGGAAACTGGACCACCAATGAAATGTGTTGATCCTGCGTCGTGTTTATGGGTGGCCTTCGCTGCAAACGAAGGACCAAAAACCGGCGACGGCGGTGGTACTGCCAGAGGTGGATGCGCTGTGTGAGTGTAAACAATTATTGAAATTAATTCCTGTCATTGACACCACCATCACACAGCGCCACCATCGCACTCAGTCAAGGCTAAACTGCGTAACGCAACCACACCAAACGAAGCACAGCGTGCGTGTGAGTATGTGAGTCTGCCGAAAATTTGGATCTGCCTGCGCGCTGTTATCAGTGTGCGTGCATGCGACAGTCGGTACCCGGAAGTGAGGTACGTATCGCCGAGAGACAGCACCGAGGGAGACTGTGAGAATTGTCTTCTGCACGCGCTTTCACGTACCCGTACGTACAGCGATGATGATGGATGGGACCTGACATCCTGGAGTAGACCGTGTTACCCCTCTCTCTATTGCTCTATCCGTCTCGTTTAATTTTTATGCGGCTCTCTATCTGACCCGGGGCTACCAACAGAACCGTCTCCGTCGTGCGGTTTTCTTAGTGTACCATCGCGCGGCGATAGATTAGTTTTTTGTCTACGGGGACATGATTCGCTCCTTCCTCGTGCTCTACAGCTGCTGCTGCTCTGTCCTGAAACCGACGAACGCATCCTCCCGGTTCGCTCGATTTCGGACGCGCGCATTTTCATTTTTTCCACACCCGAATCGAACACCATCACTACCGACCATTATTACGCACTAAATTTATTGCTGTTTTTATTTCGATTTATTCTTCCCTCTGGCTCTCTTCCTCTTCCTTCGGTTTTGGTACCGTTCGGCTTTTCCACTCGCCCTGCTGCAGCATTCCGAGCTCGGTATGGCATTTTCTTGCTCTATCTCTTTTTATCCTCTCGTGCGCTGTATCCACTTTCTCTCTCCCGCTCTCTTGCTCTTTCTCTCCGCTATACATCGACTTGTGTGAATAGATGCAGGGATCGAAACTATGGTTCGGTATGTGGGATGCAAAAGTGGCGTAAACGGCATGAAGAATTTTGTTATTTTTACCGTCTTCCATGTGGCAAATCTCGTCAACTTAAAGAAGAACTAAGATGTAACTTAAGCAATCACGACGGCAACTACAGGCAGTCAATCTAAGCTAAGCTAAGAAAAACTAAGATCTTGCAACAGTGTACATTTTAAAATTTGAAATTGAGTCAAACTGTGATCCAAAAAACCTTTTAAACCAATTAGTGAAGAGTAGTGCTTGCTTTCTCTTTTTAGCGCAAGAGTCGAATACTGGGTGAAAATTTGGGTAATCGGTTTTAATTTTCATCTAGCCCAAACACGTGTTTTTCACGTTTTCACTATACTATGTCTAGGGAATGTGGCACAAAGAATTCATTTGCAGATTGTAGACCGCGAATCAATGAAAAAGTGTCACATTCCAAAAGAGAATAAAATAGATTAAATCGAAAATGTTCAATTGTTGCTTGTGGATACTAATAATAACCTATTAACCCAAACTTTCACTACCTGTTTAATGAACCAATTTGTTAAAACTTTTTTGGTGGTATCCAATTGGGAAAACAGATCGGAATGTTGAGTTAAGCGAAAGTGATTATGTGAAAAAATTACCCCAGAGGCAGGATACGAACCTGCAACCCTTGGGATTCCGGCCAATGCAACCTTTATGCCATCCCTGGACTATGATGACGTCCCAGGAAGAACACATGATTACCGCATTGGCGAAATTGATCGTACCACTGCCTGCTTCTGGGATGATTTTATTCACATAATTGCTTTCGTTTAACTCACCACCAAAAAAAGTCTTAAATTTCGGTAATTCGAATTCATCCCATCAGTAACTGAAACCAACTTAACACATTCTTTTTTTTCAAAACTTCAAGCGTAACGCAAGCAACTCTTGAGCATTTCCGACGTTATTTTATTCAATTGCATTCTTTGATAATCTACGACAGTGGTTCTCAAACCCTTTCTAGTATCACAGACCCCACCGAAACCAGCAGCTTCGGACCCCTGTTCTGTGCGATGTTCTCACCAATTAAAGCAACTCATCACGTAAAAACTTATCCCGTTATTGTCACATTTTACTCTGATAATAAAGACCTCAAATAGACTTATAATTTCTCAGAAATTTTTTTACAAACTTCGTCTTCTTTGCCCCGATGAACTTTGCGGGTCTGTAAAAATCATGGAACTTAACATCTCCCAGAATAAATAGCTCAAGATTTTCAAATTGCTCTGAAGCATACCCCTTGATCCGCAAGCAGACTTTAGCGATGCTCCGAGCAAATGTGCGCTATCGACGACGTAAGTGGGACATTATTACATCATACAGAATAAGCGGTTGCTCAGAAACAAACACCCTGAGATCGCATTTCCTCTACCACAACCAGTGCGATGTTTCGAGATACTGTGCGGATTTACTGAACTTCGTGATACCATAATATCAACTAGGAGCTCTACAGTTCAAGTATTCCTCGTTCTCCGAATTGTTCTGAAGTTCAGACGTTGAAGTTCAAGAAGCTCAGCTGAAGGTCTGTACGATGTGACTAGTCATCGAATTTGTCAATTCGCAAAATTCTGTAACATAATGTGCAACAAATGATCTTTAGATCAGTCCTTGAGCGGTTAGCTCGTCGAGAATGACCTTGAAGATTCTTATTCTAATAATACAGACATATTTTTTCAGTGTTTCGGATTCACCTCGTCAGTAACTAACACCAACTTAATGCTAGTTAGATAAGCCAAAACCAGCATCAAATTGGCACGTTTTGCGTGAACGCTAAACAACTGGAGGCTACCGAGTGATGTCTCGATAGTAAGCACAGAAATTCTGTTTACTGAGGAGGAATGTGAACCGCAACCGTATTTTGTTATAAGAACCGAAGGCCGGATACTATGCAAAATTCCCAATAAGATTTTTTTTTGAACGAATCCAATTTTTGTTTGGCACATAAGGACACAAGATCTAACAGTCAGTTCACCTCGTCAGTAACTAACACCAACTTAGTGATAGATACGTCCAAGCCAGCACCATATTGGCGCTAGTTTGACACTAAAATCCAAAAAAATCACACGTCTTGTGTGAACACTAAACAACTGGCGGATGCTTGAGGTTTCGGTTAACATTCCTCATCGGAAAATAGAATTTCTTTGCTTACCATCGGGACTATACGAAATTTCGGCGTTTCACATTCGTTTCGTTAGTAACTGACACCAACTTGCGACCAGTTTGACGCTACAACTCAACTATATTTCTATTTCTGAAAACTCCATAAACCTGACGTTGAGGATAGACTCCGACCTAACTCTGCACTATTACCGAACTTATTGTTTGCGATCGCTGCACCTTAGTCAGCGGGCGTCTTCCACCGAGTTTTGCTGACTATTGTTCCAACGGAAGACATTATACTCAAACTTTAAAGATATCTGATTGTTTGGGGGAAGATTCGAAGTTTGTTAAGTTACGTCTTTTTGAAGGAAAATCAGTTCCAGATTATCCAAAAAAAACTTTCGGTTTTTCGAATTCATCTCGTCAGTAACTGACACCAACTTGGCGACACAAAATCGAAACAGTTTACACAACATATGTGAACGCTTAAAGCAACAGGCTGATTCCGGGTGTTATCTTGGGAATGTTCTCCCAAAAAGGAGAATGTTCTCCCAAAAAGGAGAAAAGAACCAATTTTTGCATGAATGAACAACACCCAACTTATAAAAGTTGGAATTTCGGTGTTTCTCATTCGTGTCGTCAGTAACTGACACCAGCTTGCGACCAGTTAGACGCTGCATCCTAACTAGATATCTATTTCTGATAACTCAGAAAACTGGGGTCTGTCGTTGAGGATAGAAACCGATCGTTGCACGTCGCTACCTGGCAGAGTTTTGCTGACTAATGTTTCATATGGAGAAAGGCATGGGGTTCCATTTTTTATGCTGTCTGATTGTTTGGAGAAGATTCGAAGTTTGTTGCTAGGTAAATCAATTCTAAATGATCCAAAAAACAATTTCGGTGTTTCGAATACATCTCGTCAGTAACTGACACCAACTTGGGGACACTAAAACCAAACAGTTTACGCAAGATGTGTGAACGCCTAAAGCAACAGGCTGATTACGGGTGATGTCTCGGGAAGCAAGCACTGAATCTCTGGTTTGCTGACGATTAAACGAAAACGAACTATGGTTTTTGGCATAGGAACCACCTGGCCCTGGAAAAAAGGACGAACCAATTTGTGCATGAAGGCACAGCACCCAACTTAGAAAAGTCGGATTTAGGTGTTTCGAATTCGATTCGTTACCAACCTGCGGTCAGTTAGACGCTGCTTTATAACTAGATATCTTTCAATTTCAGATTTTCCAAAAAAAAAAACTTAGATTCCGGTGTTTCGAATTCATCTCGTCAGTAACTGACTAAATCCAAACAGTTTGCACAACGTATGAGAGCGTCTAAAGCAACAAGCTAATTCCGGATGATGTCTCGGGAAGCAAGCACTGAATCGCTGGTTTGCTGACGAGGAAGCGAGAAAAGAATGCACCAATTTTTGCATGAAGCTTAGAAAAGTTGAATTTCCATGAATTTCGAATTCATTTCGACGGTAACTGACACCAATTTGCGGCCAGTTGGACGCTCATACCAACTAGATTTTCTTTGAGTTACTAAGTTAATCATGTGTTAAAATAATAATTATTTTCGAGGTTAACCTCTGTAGTGGTATGAAGTGGAACCATCATCAGCGTGCGGTTCTTCAGCTATGTACGATGTTCAGAATTACTGATCATGTCCGAAAATCTCTTCAGAACTATCTAAAATCATTTAAGATATGCAGAGCCATACACAACATATCGCGTTTTCTAATTTGTTCCAGAAATTAGACGTCGTGGATCCGAAAGCACACATAAAAATATTCTTTTTCAGTAACATTCAATCACAAAAGTTCATCCAACAACGATTCCACCAATCGTTCCGCACCGAGCATCCAGCAACAAGTCAAAGAACACATTCCGCCACCCAATGTCCAAAAAATCCATCGCTCGCCATAAACCGCACACAGCAAAGCAAACCCAGCTCCACGCCCGTTGGACGCATAAGTCACTCTTCCCATTAGCAGGAGTACAGTTACGGCGGCGGCGACGGCTGCGGTCGAAAAAAAAAGTTTCATGGAAAAACAGAAGCGCGCGTCTTCCACCGAGGGCTAGGAGAGATGGATGGGATAAACACATGGCGCTCCCTTCGCTAACCCGCGCCAGCAGGCGCAGGCAAGGCACGTTGGGAATGATGCTGTGCGAAGGTGGTGAGACCCTTTGGCGATCACTAGCTGCTTCCTTCGGGAGGGCACACTGATAACACACATTTCCCACGCACCACCAGTATCAGCAGGGATAACAGAAAAGGGTGTCTCGCACTCGCACACTCTTCTACTCGGCACATTTCGTGCTGAGGCGAAAAAAAAATTTTTTCGGTGAGTTCTCATTGGTGGAGCTCCCCGGTACTTTTTGAATGGGCGGTAGGTGGCTTGCTCCTAGTGTCTTGGGGGATGATATCGAGAAGAAAATGGCACAAAACTCTCGCATAGCACGACACAGCACAGCAACGGTCGTCGCTGAGCCGCGTGCAGGAATCGAAGAAGAGGAGCAACAGCAACACCAGTCTCGGACTCTCTGATTTGAACAAAATGGCGGCCCCGTGTAAACAACTACTATCTCACACCCGAAAAAAATCATCATTTTGCTTGACATACACTTGACTCTGTGCTTCGGTTCATCCCCAATGCGATGGGTCCCACTCAGGGGGTCATCTGACACCACACTCGTGTAGGCGATATCGTTTCTAGGATAACACTGCGATTTTTTCTCATCCGCACTGGTCACCTCTAAAATCCCTAGGCTATCCATCACACGTCCAAATATTTTTTTTTTTTTTATTTTTTTTCACCCTGATTTCTGCCCAGCCGACTCAGTTTGCAGCACTGAATTATTTTTAAATCACCAAAACGGGCGCTGAAAGCATTTTCTTCGAGGTCATCATTCCAGAGCACAGTTTTTCAGTAACACCACACATAGAGGCCGCCTTTGGCCCGTGGGGAGAAGTAGCTCCCGGTTGGAAAAATTATTCTACACCATCCATATCGGAACGGGACCGTGTATGAGCGCGCGCGCATACAAGCACCGGGGGTGGCCCCAGCGACGACACACGGGGGAAAGGAGAAAAAACACTGAGTAGTGTATTGTAACAAAATCAATCTACTAACCGATGAGCGGGCCATCACAATTCTTCAGCATCGGGGACCGCCTCTCACCATCAGGCGCCCATTTCAGGATCAGCACACAAAAAAACACCGTGTTAACTCTCCGCGAAAAGGCAAGAACTCTTCCATCTACTCTGGAACCGTCGCTACCAGAAGGAAGATTGCCTTTTCAGCAAGTAACCGACGATTCGAAGGAAATGAGAAATTGGTCACCGCACCCGCGCGCAAGCACACGACACTTTTTCAGCACGGATCAGCCCGGCTCCTCTGCACTGTACGGCCACTTGTCCTCGGAGCGAGTCACACGCGGACCCCCGGTACGGGGCACACCGGGCGGGACCATATCGTACTATCGCTTCCGTAATCCGAAACCGCCGAATAAACAGGAATATTGTTGTTAATTTGACACCATTTTTCGCGCAATTATTAATCACAAAACACCCGAAACAGTACCTCCGTCACTAACGCATCTAGACAAACTGCGAAGCGTGTGTCTGTGCAAAGCTCGCCACACATCACCGAGCCCACCCCGCGTGTGTTGGTGCCCTTTCCAAACACTCATTCATGGCTCCGGTTCGAATGTGTGCGGCCGAGCGCAACCCATACACTCACCGTTGGCGCGTTCGCTGCCTGTGTCGGTGGTGGTAGCGCGTTCCTAGAAGCTGAACGAAACGAAATGCCACACGAGAGAGGGGTGTCGTGAAGGAGAACAGCGAACATTCTTTGCATTTCCAGACAGATCGCAGGGTTGTCCACATGGTCTCTCGCGAGGTACCAATGAAGAAGTCGAACATTATTCATCAGCAAACATCCAGCACTGATTTCATCGAATCGACATCGCCTCTGTTTGACATTCGATAGTGCTGATGACCGTAACATATGACCCCATCTGAAATCGTCCTTTCGGTACAACCCTACTACACACGATGATCGGCTCGCAGCTTTCCTCCGTGTTGCGTGTCTCGCGTTTCACCTAAAATCGGTCGACCAACAGCCAGCTGTGTGTTAGTGAGTGAATCCTCGCTCGTACGCTATGAGCGACTGGCAGAGCTACACACAAATGGCGCGCACCGTTACATGTTTATTTTACGCTCGCCGTCCGTCTATCCATCCGCAACCATTTGGCCCGATCGACGACGGTAGTATTACTACTACTACGCACACGGGACGCCCGGTTCGATTCATATATTTTCTCAGCGAACGAGACTCACTCATCGCACCCATTGAGGAAGGATTGTGCTGCTGCACGGGAGGAAACGAGAGAGCCTGATACGAGCGGGGATCTCCCGCTCGCACTCATTTCTTTTACGGTCGGTCCCGTCGCGCGTACATAGCACATAACAAGCAAGCAAGCGAGCTACTCGACTCGGACTTGGCAGGAATATGGAAAAAGGCTCTGAAAATCCAACTTTTGTTCCGTGCTGGAAGCTGTCTTTGCCCGGCGGCGCAGTACCCTTGCATTCCTGACTAGCCAAGGTATCTTTTCCGCATCGAGCCACCATCGCTGGCATTGTCGTCGTTCTCCGCCGGAATACCTACTGATCTTCTCTCCGATTATTCAAATGTGCGATTGTGGAAAATTTAAATTTAAGCTATCAAAACTGATAGAATTTAACTTATTAATAATTTATACAGATATATTCTAATCAGTTCTATACTATACTTAGACCGCAAATACAAAGTATTCGCTTAGTAAAAATCTCTGAAAAGGCGCGAAAATTCGCTTCAACCAACAGAATAGTCGGGCGGAACTGTGATGTTCGGTACCACAAGGACTCTCTTAAGGTTGAACAGAGAAAGCGCAAAAATCGAAAACGAAGAAAGCAATTTTTTCCACACCGTGTGTTAGATCTTCATAAAAATCAATCAGCAGTGCTGTATCAACATTCTACATAAGCTGATTGATTTTTATGAAGATCAAACACACGGTGTGGAAAAAAACTGCTTTTTTCGTTTTCGATTTTTGCCCATTCTCTGTCCAACCTTAAGCCTAATCGAAATAGCACATTATTTTTGGGGAAAATCTTCAATAGGACTTAACCGACAACGAGAATGTATGCAATATTCATTCCCAAAAGCAAAAAATTGTATTAACCCTTTCATGCTTAACTTTTTTCTTGATCATGTAGGGTTTCAAAACTATTTTTCCTTGAAAACGGTGGGTCCAAGAAACACGAAAAGTCTTTTTTCATAAAGATAGGTGCTTCCCTCGCAGTGCTAGAAGCTGCTCAATATTTACCTCCCAATGCTCAATACAATTCTCCTAGAATATTTACAATAGTCCAATTGCGTGGAAAATGTAGCCAAAGACAGTCTAAATTGATAAGTTTTATCAATTTTCAATAATATTGCAACATAATGAAGATATATGAAAAATTCATCTTCCGTCGTTAACGTAAAGTGTTCCTGGCAGCACTGCTCCATCGGAGTCCAATCAGACTAATAACAATAACTTCAGTTCTAGAGCTGGTCCTTGCAAGTATTAATACTCAAATGAATGGCAATAGTCACATGTATTAGCCTTACTTATTTTTGTTAGCAAATTATGCCTTAATCAAAAGTTATAGCTGTTTAAAAACGTTGTTGTCCACAAACAACATGGGCATGAATGGGTTAAACCAATTTGTGCATTAAGGGCACAAGACCTAACTTAAAGTTAAGTTGGATTTTTGTGTTTCGAATTCATCTCGTCAGTAATTAGCAAGCACTTGAGGCCAAGTTAGACGATGTATCTAAACTCTAGAGCCAAAAGACAAACGTTCTTTTTCGTTTTCTCGTCGGCAGACCAAAACTTCTGGCGTTGCTTCCCGAGACATCCTTTGAGACTTGCCAGTTGCTTTAGGCGTCATGCAGGTCGCGTAACTGTTTGGATATAGTGCCTAAATAGTGCTAATTTAGATACATCGTCTAACTTGGTCCCAAGTCGGTGCTAGTGACTGATGAGATGATTTCGAAACATAAAAATCAAACTTAAGGAGGGCAATTTTCGGTGAAAAATAAAATTGCCAGCATTTTTTTTTTAAATGTTAGTACATACAGTCAATTATCATACAATAATGCAACATTTGAACAATATTTTTCCAAATTTTCATTGCAAAATATTGAAAGTTGGGTGTGTGATAGTGAATCTTCAAGAGGCACCTCGAAAAAATGCAATGTTCACCATATATCACAACCTCATTGCCCAGGTAACTACGGGATCGTTTCACGAAAAAATAATATTTTTATTATTTTTACAGTATAATATTTCCCGATTTTATTTTACCAAGAGTCAGATTTTGGAGAATACTACGAAAAATAAAAAAAAATCCAGAAAAAAGTAAAAGCTCCCATCATTACTTAAGAAATGATGTGCGCAAAATTTGAAAATGATTGATCCAGTAGATTTTGAGTTTTAATGTACACCGCAATAAAAGTTTTCAACGAGGAACGTCGGAATAATCACTGTCATTCGCTCAATTTTCAGTATTTTGCCATGAATTGAATGAATATACTGACACTGTCTGTATCACCATAACATTTTTTTTAAATCTTTTTACTGAATTAACCTCCCCATGAAAGATAATTTTTATGTTCTAAATGATGTATAAGGAAAAAGTTGGACATGAAAAGGTTGACATCACGATCACTACCTTATTGGGTACGCACACTACGCTACAAAAACTACCATCTTTCGATCACGATGATGCAGTGAATTCGAATTTTTCTATTAACCTAGTATAGATAGGTCTCACCAAATGCCACCAAGCAATATTTAGTAAATGTTGTGCAACCTTAAAATCTTGGCAAGCAGAAAACATGTTCTAGGACGCTTGGCTAAAAAATAAAGAGCTACGTTGTAATTTTTCAGCCGAAATATTGAGCGGTTTTGGGACAGCAATAACAAAAAACATTTATTTGCGATTTTTTCATGTAAAATATGTAAATTGTTCAACACTTTTCTAAAGGAACGCCCTATTCTAACGATAGTTCGAAAGTACATTCAATTCCGCGTCTAACGTAGCTTTAATATGTCGAAAAATGTCGAAGCTATTCAGTTTACAGTTTTCTCGCATGAAATTTTAAGATATTTTCGGTGAAAAAATATTGTCTCTGATTTTTTTTCGAATGCAGACAATGTTAATCTAATCCATCAATTCTTATAGAATAATATTTCAACAATATTTTCCCAAATTTATTGCAAAATATTAAAAATTGGGTAGGTGACATTGAATCTTCAGGAGACACCTATAACTCAAAATCTTTTGAATTAATCGTTCTGAAATGATGACATGGACGTGAACGATAATTCCATAGAAGGCAGATTTCATGACCCCCAAGATGCCACAGGGATAAGGCAACTAATACTTCACCGCCAAGGAAACGGATTTCAACAGCAGCAAACTGCGTCAACAAGATTTGGCAGACAGACATTCTTAGTATTTTTTATTTTTACTTATTGAAGAATTTCGCTCCAACTCGAACAAATGTTGGCAGCACCCTCTCAGATTTTAATGAAACTTTCTGTACATGAAGACTTTCTCACAAAAAGCCACTTTGCATATTTTGTTTTTCCAAAAATGATCTAGAATGTCTTTTGAAAAGGGCCAAACTTTTTTTACCATTTTTTTTTTCAAATGGCTATAGTTTAAAAATGACAAATCCTACAAAAAATGTTGTAGGAGTGGTTTTCACAAATAGTCAAATTTTCGAATAAAAATATTGAAAAAATTCTTCATTGACTCCTAAACTGAAAAAAAATCGATTTTAAAAATTTAAAATCGATTTACAAAAAAAACCATTTTTGATGTGAATGAAAATTTGTTCCAATATAGATAATTATGTTCCCTACCTACCGTCAAAAATTCATGTTGGGCACTTTTGAGGGAAAAAAGTTATTTGAAAAAAACTTTACCTTGTCCGAACTGAATTTTTTTCTTAAATAAACAAATAAACAAATCCAATAAAACTCAGTTTGTGAGAAGATATTGTCTAATTTAGCAACTAAGCATATTTTTATTAAGGGGTTAACTACTTTTTCATTTTTCATGAAATCGAAAAAAGTAATCGTAAAAAAAGTTTGACCCTTTTCGAAACACATTCTAGATCATTTTTGGAAAAACAAAATATGCGAAGTAGCTTTTTTTGACAAAGTCTTCATGTACAGAAAGTTTCGTTAGAATCTGAGAGGGTGCTGCCAACTCTGAATACGATTTGGCGCGAAATTCGTCTATTGTACAAACTTAAAAGATCCACGACACAGCTGTGCTAATTGAGTCGTCAAACCTTTAGAAAAAAGTAAAATTAATTTATTAAATGAACTGAATTAATTAATTGAATTGTTCAATTGAATTAATAAAATTAATTTATTATATAAATTAGTTGAATTACATTAATTCAATTATATGAATTAAATTATGTAAATTAACAAAATTGATATGATCAACAAAATAATAAAAGTAATAAAATTTGTGACCTTGCTCGAAAATATAAATAATAGAATAATAAAATGAATAATATGAATGAACTAAATAAAAAAAGAATAAAACGAAAGAAAAACGAAAAATATAGGTAAACGAATAGGATAAATAAAACGAGTGAACTGGCTGAAACTATTAAATCAAGACGGAATTAAAAATAATAAGTGAAATGAATTAAAGAAATCAAAATATGGATAACATTAATAATATCAATAAAATGAATAGAACGAATAAAGTAGAAAAATGAATAGAATTGATAAAATGAATAAAAAGAAGAAAAATAAATAAAATAAAATGAACAATGAAATTATGAAAACGAAAAATTAAACAATATTTTAAAAAAGTTACAAAAAAAACAATTGTCAAATCATAGTCTGTTAAGAGTTGTAAGGTCAAATACAACACAAAACCACGATTAATCAATTTAATAATAATTTAATAAAATCTTAATTTATAGCGAGGAAACTATTTTTCAGGATTTTCAGCACGAAATTTTTTTCTGCGTGGTCATTTTTCAATCGATTTTCAATTCTCTAAGTGTTTTGGGAAGAAGAAGAAATAGCCTTTGCAACTGTATGTTCTATTGTTAAAAGTACTATACGGTCTTGGGACAGCAATATGAAAGTAACCAATATTTTGCGATTTTTTCATTAAAGGTATGAAAATTGCTCAACATTTTGATTAGAAAGCGTCTTTGTTTTAATAGAAATTTCGAGAGAACATCTATGATCAAAATTTGTTGAAAAATGGCAGAGTTTTTTTTCCAAATTAGAAACTTGTTCGCATGAATTTTTAAGGGAACGATTTCACATGAAATTTTCAAAAAAAAAAAATTTTACTCGATTACGCATGCATTTAAAAGTATGTGTGTGAACTTTGAACTTGATATTGGAAAAAACGGAAGATATAATTATAGAATCCTACGATTGAAGAATAATAGAGATATATGCATGCGAAAATGATAAAATTTAATATGAATGACAAAAAGCCCTATAACCCCAACTTCTCGTATTCGGACAAAGGTCAAAAGGGTTCCGTTCGATTTCTGAGATTTTTTCACATTAGATGTATGATTTGCATCACGGAGCAGAAAAATCATTAAAAATATGGGATTTTGGGTGCAAAATGACCCAGTACCCCACTTTCCCGTATTTTTCTAGAAACATAATAAATATCTTCATTCAAATACTAAGATTATTTCCTTTCAAAAGAGGTATAAATTGTAATTTTCTGATTGCTACTTCAAAAGTTATAGCATTTAATGTATTTTTCCTCCATATTTTCCCAAAGTACCAATTTCAAAAAATTTCAAGCGAAGTGGGCGGGGGTCTAAAATTGTCCAAATGATGTGAAATTTGGCATCTGAGCTTACTTTGACATTTGTCACAATATGAGAGGGGGGGGGGCTATGAGAATTCAAAAAAAAATTTTTTTTTGCGATGCCCTATGGTTCATATACCCCACTACAACCTGTTCATTTTACCCACTAAGACATTTTATTTTCAAACAGCCGTTCCGATTGAGCCAATTTGTCCTGGATTCCTACTTATTACTGTCATGTAACACTATTTTCATAATAAAATCAAAATTCCACCGCAAAAGACCTCATATTCTACATGTCGAATTTAACATCAGCGACAAACATGAATGTCGATTTTAGTTTTCATCATATTTATTGCACATTCGACAGCTTTTTATCAAAAGAAATGATTTCAATATCCTTTGAATACTTGGTAGGTCAGGTTTCTGTAAAGTTTGTTTCAAATTTAACTAACATTGACTTGATTTGACTACCTGTTCATTTTACCCACAATTCCCCTATAATATAATTGCGCGCTGCCGCAACAGACTATATTTACGATACATATACATAAAATGTTAATGCTCTTATGGGTCGCGACCGTGTACCCGTCTTGTTTAACATCTGCTTCACCTTGTTGTTGATGATCTGCCAGATTTTTGACGGCTATTTTTCAAATGTATGTAAATTCGCGAAGATTTCTGCTTGGAATATGGTACGGTATCTACTAAGCGAATGAGATTGATCTGATCTCCTTTCACGGCAGTAAGCACCAATGCCTGCTCGACCTTTCAACAAAGAAGCATCAGTGTAAGAAGGACGTATTCTTCAAGTATTCGCTCCATACAGCCACACAGTCGTTCCTCGCGAGGAGAAATTCTCACATTGAAAGTTCTAAAAGGAAAACTACATGTGCGTGTAAGGTCACTGGGAGCAAGTGTATAAAGGGCGAACACGAAATTATTGTGACACCGAAAATGTCATGCCAATTTTCTTATAATGTTTAAAATCAAACCAAAATTTTAGGGTAGTTTTATACATATATTTACTTCAAAAATCAAAAGAAAAGTTAATCGATGGAGCCTTGAGTGTAAAATTCAACGCATTTTTGCTTGATGCCCTCCATCAAAGTCTTTACAGTGTCATCCGGTACCAGTTTCTCAGTTTTTTTTCCATTTTCTTAACATGTCCTTCTCGTCTTTGACTGTCTTCTTGCTCTTCCGAAGTTCCCGCTTCATCATTGCCCAGTACTGCTCCACCGGGCGCAGCTCCGGACAGTTTGGCGGATTCATGTCCTTTGGAACAAAATAGACAGAATTGGCCTCATACCACTCCAGGACACTTTTAGAATAGTGGCATGATGCCAAATCTGGCCAAAATAGCGGAGCTTCGTCGTGCTGCTGCAAGAACGGCAAAAGACGCTTCTCGGGGCACTCAGATTTGTAAATCTCGCCATTTACTGTGCCCTTTGTCACGAAAGGTTCACTCCTCAGTCCGCAAGAGCAGATGGCCTGCTAAATGAGATATTTGGAGGCGAACTTCGACATTTTCTTCTTCTTAAATTTGTCGTCCACATAGAACTTTCTCTTGCCGGTGAAAAACTCCAACCCCGGAATTTGCTTAAAATCGGCTTTTATATACGTTTCGTCGTCCATCACACAGCAGCCATATTTTGTCAGCATCTTCTCGTAGAGCTTCCGTGCCCGAGTTTTAGCCGTCGATTGTTGCCGCTCATCGCGGTTTGGGAAGTTCTGTACCTTGTATGTATGTAGTCCAGCTCTCTTCTTTGCATTCTGGACGTAGCTCTGCGACATGCCGATCTTTTTAGCCAAATCACGGCTTGAGACGTTGGGATTTGCTTTAATCATCCGCTTCACCTTTCCCTCCGTCTTTTTGTTATCCGGTCCCGGTTTTCTTCCAGCTCCTTTGCCGTGGTCCAACGTCAACCGCTCCTGGAACCGCTTCAACACTCTGGAGACGGTTGAATGGTGAATGTTTAACATTTTTCCCAACTGCCGGTGCGACAGGTCAGGAAATTCCAGGTGTTTGGAAAGAATTTGTTCTCTTTCACCTCCATTTTCGTTGAATCGAAAAACACGACTTCGAGTTTGACAGCATGTAAACAATACACATCAATGAGAAAGTGTGCAATATTTGGTTGATTTTTACCCAATGGTAAAAAGTTATGCCCTTTACTCATCCCAAGTAATCATTTGGGGCCACAGTCTGGTGTAGCTAGTTACACGACCTATTGGGTTACTATTCCAGACCCCAGTAACCTTTCGGCGGTATGCACAAGAAAATGCTTCTTGTCTTAAATGCACATATAGTGGTTATATGTTCAACAGCAGGGCCGGCGGATACCGTGGGTAGTATGGGTAGTACTACCCACTCGAGACTAACAGAGAGGGGAAATACCCACTCGAAAGTTTGGAACAAACTAAAACCTGAAACTATTTTACATTTTAACGACATTCAATTAGCTAGAGATTACTGAGTAGGGAAAGTTATGAAAATTAGAGTCATAGTACTCAAGTGAGAGCAAGGATGTGAAGTATACAGATCGGAAAACTAGAAGTGGCAGAGTCATTAGAAGCTTAATATCTTACGGGCCTAACTGTTGTCTTCTGCTGATGAGGGTCGAGCTTAGGCAGCATAACTACGAATCACTCGAGTTCACCAGCATGTCCCTTGGCATAGACAGACTTGTTCATCTTTACCGTGGGAACCGACCTGAAATTAACCGCATATTTGTCATGCGCGAAAAAGGCATGCGTCTGAATTTCTCGAGGCACAGTAATTTCATTTTTTTATTGGGATGCAAATTTTTTTTGGCTTACCATTTAAATTTCTTGAAAATATGGTATAATAATTAGGATTTGTTTAAAATTTAAACTTATTTTTTTAGTAATATATTTTAACACATCTACATTTTAAAGCAAGGAATTCAGATCGATATGCAGAAAACATGTTAATGCATTTTATTCAAACTAAAGGATGCAGTTAGAAATATTTTCAAAGACCAGATATTGAAACAAGGAGAAACATTGTTAGGCTTATTATAAGGAAGGAAAAAGATATACACGAGCGGAATTGATTTCTACATCAGAATAGCAGCGACCGTATCAAGGAAAGTGAAGAGAGGGCGAACAACAAAGTTAGGGAAAAGAAGAAATTAAACTTGTAGTTTTTGGCAAACGGAAGAAACGGAATACTACAGGACATCATGAATCCGATCGCCGACTGCCCTCCTTGGATCCACTGGGAACTTTTTGTGACCAGATTTCCAGGTAGTTGTTAGTATATCAACCAAATGACAAGAGAACTAAATGTGTATAATTGAGACGGAGATCAGGCGTTAGGGGACTAGGCGCACGACCAGACAACATGTTTTATGTAGCGATAATCGTCACCATAAGCGCTAAGAACCGCTCTCCACGACTCCACAATACCGGAGATGCTACGTATAATGACTGGACATGACCCGAGATATCATCCGAATGAAGTCACGAGCCTTATCCATCCCCTTGAACCAAGGCTTGTTTGCCTTTGGGATTCCTAAACTTCCATTGTTCCACGCAATTTGCCAATTTTCGAGCGTCCTCTGATAAGAAATATTGAAAAGCTCGGTGATGCTACGCGATCTTTAATGAATATCACCTTCTAATGCCAATCTGTTTGACTTTTCTCATTACCATTCTGATCTAAGTGTCCGCCTTCTCATTATCCGGAATGGAGCAATGCAAAAAAAAATTCAAACTAAGGTAATTTGATATGATTTTTCAGATAAAGAACTAAGAAAATTCAAGGAGTGCTTTCAATGCTTCATCGAATCCTTGGAACTGTTTTGATGTGGACTGATAGTTAAATATAAAACCATCAGTCTTGTGGGGAGAATGTTTGAGTGTAGATCTATATGGAATGCAGGATTCTTGGTTCCGTGTATTCCGATCAACCGTTTAGTAGAATACACAACGTGTAGAAACCTAGCCACCAGATGAATCATAATTTTTCTCGTTAATCCGTCGACAAACCGGTGCCAATAACCGCGTTTTCAGCATTCAGTAAATTTTTCATTTTCGTTTCAAACGTTGCATATATTTGGAAAAATATCGGGCGTTCCGACATTCAATCTGACATTCATTCTGAGTCCTCTCTACCCACCACGAAGTGGGAGACCGTCCACTGCTGTTGGCGCCGGATCTCGTTTCATTTGACCTTTAATCGCTGTGTCGATAATCAAGCCAGTTAAAACCTTGTATGCTTCTACCGGGGGAATTTCTTGTTTTGATTCGATTGTTTCGGATATAGTAAACGCGTAGCTGGTCCAATCAATAGGCACAATTGAGGTCGAGTACAATGATAAATCGAAAACGTTTAGCCGCGTTAGTGGAGTAGTCATGATCATATTGAAATTGTCGCGAATATCATACAGTAAGACAGATCGGTTTTTTTTATTCATTTCGTTTATTTGATAGGCACAAATGCGTTAGCTTGGCGGTGCCAAATGCTTATGTTTTTACATTTTGGATATCTTAAAACTAGGAGGTTACAACGTTGAAATATTTTTTTACAAAGGAAAAAAAAAGTTTACAGCTATCTTAAGACTAGAAATAAGATTCAATATACAAGAGAGGGCCAAAAGATTTTTTTATGAAAAAATTTAAAACAAGGGATTCACTTTGATATACAAGAGAGGGAGTAATAGTATTTTACGAAATATTTTACGGTTATCTTAAAACTAACAATATAGTTTAGTACACAAAAGGGGGAACAAATATTTATGAGAAGTTTCACAGAAATTTTAAAACTAGGGACTCAATTCTATTTACAAAATGGAGGACAAGAGTTTCAATAAAGAGTAAAAATTATAGCTATCTTAAAGCTAGAAATACAGAATACTAATTTGAATTTTTTAACTAAAACTTATGCTTGGTCAAGATATTCAGAGGGTGGCTTATTTCCGCATCAGTGTAGCAGCAGTTGTATCAAGGACAGGGGAGAGACAGGGAAAGAAGAGCAAAACTTGCAACTTTCGCTCGAACGGGTGGGGGGGGGAGGGGGATCAGCGAAACAAATTTGCGTCTCAGTCTAGTAAGTCGTCGAGTACCGGATTGGCGGATGGTATTCTTCGGACCCGCGGGGAATCCTTCAAAAGTCATCGGACCTCGAGTCGCTCTCGCTTCAGTTTCCTTCTATGCAGGCGTAGTGGTAAGGGCGACGGCGGTTACATAGTGGCACTCTGGAGCTGATCGGTTCCACAAGGCAGGAGGAAACTCTAAAAACGAGAAATAAAAGAGAGGGGCTAAATTGGGATATTTATCGTTTTTATGAAGGTATAAATAAGGGACATATAGGGGAAATCACGAGTTGCCAGCATATCTCGGACTGGTACATTGGGTGGTCTACCTCGGGCCCGAAGGGATTCCTTTAACTGAGACCTGGTGTCACAATACCCGGCGCATACCCAGACAACGTGTTCGATGTCGTGATAGCCCTCGTCACAAGCGCATAGACTACTCTCCGCAAGCCCAATACGCCGCAAATGCGCATCCATGGTGTAGTGATTGGACATAAGTCGGGACATTACGCGAATAAAATCCCGACCCACATCCATCCCCCCGAACCAAGGCTTCGTTGATACCTTTGGGATAATCGAATGTAGTCATCGTCCAAGTTCCCCGTTGCTCCACGAGGTTTGCCAACTGTTGAGCGTCCTCTGACGACAAATACTAAAAAATTCGTTGAAGCAGATTGGTCTTTCGTATATGTCACCATTTAATGCGCCCGCCTTTGCTAATGAGTCGGCCTTTTCATTGCCCGGGATAGAACAATGAGAGGGGACCCAAACAAAGGTAATCTGATAAGATTTTTCAGATAACGTACACAAGGACTCCTGTATCATCCCCAGAAAATACGGGAGTTGCTTTTTAGGCTTCACCGCACGAAGAGCCTCGATAGAGCTGAGGCTGTCCGAAACGATGAAGTAGTGATCTGTGGGCAGAGTGTCGATGATCCCAAGGGTGTACTGAATTGCATCTCACTCTGCGACGTAAACTGAAGCGGGATCATTGAGCTTGAATGAAGCGGTGATAGTATTGTTGAAGATACCGAAGCCAGTGGGCCCATCGAGATTTGATCCGTCAGTGTAAAACATTTTGTCGCAGTCGACTTCTCGGAATTTATTATAAAATATATTGGGGATCACCTGCGGGCGTATATGGTCCGGGATTCCACGAATCTCTTCCTTCATGGATGTGTCGAAGAATACAGTAGAATCAGAAGTATCTAGGAAACGGACACGGTTGGGATTGTACGAAGAAGGATTGATGCTCTGTTCCATGTAGTCGAAGTACAAGGACATAAAACGGGTTTGAGAATTAAGCTCGACGAGCCTCTCGAAATTTTGAATTACCAACGGGTTCAGAATGTCGCATCGGATGAGCAATCGATATGAGAGTTCCCAAAATCGATTTTTTAGCGGAAGAACGCCCGCCAGCACTTCGAGACTCATCGTATGGGTCGAGTGCATGCAACCCAAGGCAATGCGCAAGCAACGATACTGGATTCTCTCCAGTTTGATGAAGTGTATGTTCGCAGCGGAGCGGAAACAGAAACACCCGTACTCCATCACCGACAATATCGCTGTTTGGTACAACCTGATCAGGTCTCCTGGGTGAGCACCCCACCATGTTCCAGTTATTGTTCGGAGAAAATTGATCCTTTGTTGGCATTTCTGTTTCAGATACCTAATGTGACATCCCCAGGTACCTTTAGAGTCGAACCAGACCCCGAGATATTTAAATGTGAAAACCTGGTTGATCGTTGCACCCATTAATAAAAGCTGGAGTTGCGCCGGCTCACGCTTCCTAGAAAAAACAACCAACTCAGTTTTCTCCGTGGAGAACTCAATACCCAGCTGGAGAGCCCAAGCAGACAAATTGTCCAAGGTATTTTGTAATGGTCCTTGCAAGTCGGCAGCTTTGGGCCCTGTAACAGAGACCACCCCGTCGTCTGCAAGTTGCCTTAGCGTGCATGAATTGGCAAGACAATCGTCAATGTCATTCACGTAGAAATTGTAGAGCAGGGGACTTAGACATGAGCCCATGGGGAAGACCCATGTAGCTAAATCGCGATGTTGTTAAATCGCCATGCGAAAAGTGCATATGCTTTTCAGACAACAGGTTTAGCAAAAAGTTATTTAAAATTGGCGAAAGACCATGCTGGTGCAGCTTCTCTGACAGAATGTTGATAGAAACTGAGTCAAAAGCCCCCTTAATATCCAAGAAGACTGATGCCATCTGCTCTTTGTTAGCATAGGCCATTTGGATTTCTGTAGAAAGCAACGCAAGGCAATCGTTCGTCCCTTTGCCTTTGCGGAAGCCAAATTGTGTATCTGACAGTAAGCCATTTGCTTCAACCCAATTGTCGAGGCGAAACAAGATCATTTTCTCGAATAACTTCCGAATACAGGACAGCATTGCAATCGGCCGATACGAGTTGTGGTCGGAGGCTGGTTTTCCTGGTTTTTGGATGGCGATGACCTTCACTTGCCTCCATTCATAAGGGACAATGTTACCCTCAAGAAACTTGTTAAATAAATTCAACAAGCGCCTTTTTGCAGTGTCAGGCAGATTCTTCAGCAAGTTGAATTTGATTCTGTCTAACCCTGGGGCGTTATTGTTGCACGATAAGAGAGCAAGTGAGAACTCTACCATCGAAAACGGTGTTTCGTTCGCGGTATCGTGAGAAGACGCGGCGCGGCACGTTTTCTGTACCGGGACAGAGTCCGGACAGATCTTCTTGGCGAAAGCGAATATCCAACGGTTTGAATATTCCACGTTCTCGTTGGTACTATTACGGTTACGCATACGTCGAGCCGTACCCCAAAGAGTGCTCATCGCTGTTTCTCTCGTTAACCCGTCGACGAACCGGCGCCAATAACTGCGTTTTTTGGCTTTCATTAGACTCTTCATTCGCCTTTCTAACGACGCGTACTGTTGATAGCTAGCGGGTAACCCGTCTTCCCGGAAGGCCTTATATGCAGTGGACTTTTCCGCGTACAGCTCTGAGCACTCTTTATCCCACCACAGGGTGGGAGACCGTCCATGGGTATTCGCGCTGGGTTTAGTCTGAGCTTGATTCGCACTGTCGAGAATCAAGCCAGCCAAAAACCTGTACTCTTCCTCCGGAGGAAGTTCTTGAGTGGATTCGATTTTAACGGATATCGCGGTCGCGTAACTCTTCCAATCAATGTTCCGTGTGAGGTCATACGATACATTGATTGTTTCCGATGGTCTTGAACCGTTAGCAATTGAAATCACGATAGGCAAATGATCGCTGCCGTGGGGATCAGGGATCACCTTCCACATGCAATCTAACTGTAGCGATGTCGAGCAAAGCGATAAATCCAACGCGCTTGCGCGTGCTGGTGGTGTAGGAATCCGCGTCATTTCTCCCGTGTTTAAGATGGTCATGTTGAAATTATCGCAAAGATCTTGGATTAATGTTGATCTATTATCATCATGAAGACAGCCCCATACCGTACCGTGCGAGTTAAAGTCTCCCAGAACTAGCCGCGGTGCCGGTAAGGATTCTGTGATATTACAAAGCGTTCGGTGCCCTACCGAGGCTCTAGGAGGAATGTAGATGGAAGCAATGCAAAGGTCTTTACCTTTGATTAAAACTTGACAAGCGACAATTTCAATGCCTGGTGTCGAAGGGAGGTTAATTCGGTTGAAAGAATAGCACTTTTTGATCCCCAAAAGTACTCCTCCATAGGGGTTTTCTCGATTCAGACGAATTATATTAAAGTCGTGGAAGTTGAGATTTATATCGGAAGTTAATCAAGTTTCACATAATGCGAAAGCATCACATTTTAAACTATTTAGTAAAAATTTAAAGGAATCGATTTTCGGGAGGATACTTCTGCTGTTCCACTGTAGAACAGTGATCGAATCGGTGACCTCGTTCGATGACTTAGCCATCGAAGGATACGATCGCTGCAAGGAGGGGCCATTTAGTAGTCAACTGCTTCAAAAATGTTTGCACTATAGGGAGAAAACGTATCAGAAGGCTTTTAAGAGGATCAGTAACATTGAAAGCTGTGAAAATTAAGTCCACTATGTCAGAAAATTTCATTAGTCCGCTACTGGACTGAGTATCTGTTTGAAAAAAGGGGACACTTGGGGTTTTGGATGTCCCTGGAAGTGGTGGGTACTCCTTGTTAGAATTAATATTTCCAAGTCCTGGAGCAAATTGCTTCGGCTTTTGTGCATCACTTCCGTTGGATTTATTGGTTGTAGATGGCGCACTCTGAGTGGACGACACCTTGGCACCCTTACGAGGCAATGTAGGGGAGGCTGGATTTCTCCTCTTCCTGGATTCCCCTGGGTTAACCAAAGATGTTCCCTCTCGTGGGTCGTCAGATTCTTGCTCAACGTTAGCCAAACCAGCATAGGGATTTTCGGACAGGACAGATGGCGAAGCATTCTTTAGCATTTCTGCATAAGAACGCCTTGAGCGTTCCTTAAGGGAGCGCTTAATTTTATCCCCGCGCTGCTTGTACGCAGGACATGATTTAAGAGCATGTGAAGGGCCCCCGCAGCAAATACACTTTTCAGTTTCTTTGTCGCAAGAGTCATCCTCATGCTCTCCTTCGCATTTGCCGCATCGTTTCTTATTTCCACAATATGTGGCTGTGTGGCCCAACTGCTTGCAATTGCTGCAGTTCATGACCCGCGGTACGAACAGGCGAACTGGTAGGCGAACCTTGTCAAGGAGGATGTAGTTGGGAAGAGAGGACCCGGCGAATGTCACCCGAATCGAGCCTGATAGAGAGTAGGTAGTCTTACCTCCCTCGGTGTTTGCGGTATACAATTGTTTGCATTCCAAGATCTTAATCTGTTCAAGAGAGGGGTCCTTAAAGCAGCCAACCCCGTGCTCCAACAGTTCTTCGCATTTCAGGCCCGGTTCGGACACTACCCCATCGATTTCACAGGCCACACAAGGCACGTACGCTTTAAATTCCCGCGTAAAGCGCTCACAGCAAGCAATCGCGTTTGCCTGGCCGAGATCACTCACTAGAACACGTATCTTGTTTGCCCGAACACGTGTTATCTGAGTTACGGCGGGGTAATTAGCAGTCAGATCTCGAGAAAGTTTTAATATATTAACCGGTTTCTCTCCGGTCCGAAAATATACCACCCATGGCCCAGAGGAACCTTCAGGGTACTGCTTTATACGGGGAGCAATGCGAGTATTAGGGGGATCAGGGACTTCCATGATTACATCAGATGGTATTTCGCCCTCGGCCATTTAAGCACGAGGGCAGAGCGTTATATAAACGGGAATGTGTCTTATTATTTGATTACAAGGTAGAGTAAAAGTAGGGAAAAGGAAAGAAAGCAAACGAGGAAAAAAAATAAAGCAAAACTTATCTGCAAACAACGTCGATTGTTCCGCACCAGCGAAAACAATGTACTGGATTTACTGCCGGCACCAGCAGAATGGCAGCTAACGAACGAACAAAGGATGACCTTGAATCACTGAAATTTACACACCGAACACCACTGTGAAATATAACGATCCGTTCCGTTCAAAGGTTGGGAGACGTATGAGACAGATCGGTTATCAACGTGAAGACAACCCTATGGCATACCGTGGGAGTTGAAGTCTTTTTGAACCAGCTGAGGTTCCAATTATAGAGGAACAATGTCTGCCTTTGATGCGGACTTGACAACCGACAACTCTCAGGCCTTTACGAGGCAGCTTTGGAGAGGAAATGATTTTCTTTTTTTCGCTAATCTATAGGCACATTAGAACATGTTCCCTCATTGGGATTGTCAGACTCTCGCTCTTTAGTGGACAAGGGAGCGTAGAAATTAGTCGTTGTTTCTACGTTTCTACATTGGGTATTGGCTGTACGGCTAAATTGTTCGCAAATAACGGCATACCCTGAGGCACAAAAAGGCGAACAGGTATACGAACCCCGTTCAAAGGAACAAAGTTTGGAAGAATAGATCCGGCGAAAGGCTCGTCATGAGACTGATTGAAAATAAGTTCTTATACTCCTTGATTTATGCTGAAGCATTGCTTGCAAACCAGAATTTTCACAGACTGAAGCAAAGGGTTTTGGAAGGAGCCAACCACATATTTCGCAATTAAGGCCCCTGTTGGAGACAACACCATTAATCTCTACTTCCCAGGCGGGTACGTAGACAAGATACTTCTTCATCCACGGCCGAGTGTTGTTTAGTTAGTTTACGCGATATATCGATGATGTTAAATGGGTTATATTCGGTTCGGAAGTAGACCTTCCAGGGCCCTGTTGTATTAGATGAATATAATTTAAATCGAAAGTAGATTTATCGGCATTGATGCCATCGTATAAACAATCAAATCGACCTCCATTCAGCCAAAGGGGCTGTCTGTAGTCCCTTCCCATTAGTCAAAACTATCATGCGGGCTTCATTACCCACGCAAAGAAAAGGTTTTATCGGAAGAAACAGAAAATTAATGCCACGAAATTTAAAACAATAGAGTAATTGGTACTTAGCTGTGGAACATTTGTAGTATCAATAATCAATAAACTCAATAAACCGACGCTGAGCCGTCGGTCACACAGCCCGTTAACAAAGGGTATTTCCAAATAGACACCAGGTATTATCGGGAATTTTTCAGTTTCACTTACATTTACAGTTCAGACATGGTGTACTGAATGTTCGTCCCCACGAGTAGAAATCACTCCGAATCTTACAACCCACTCGGGAAAAAAGTGTTTCGCCGGCCCTGTTCAACAGTGCCTCTAGAGCACCAGTAGGTGTTGTTGAGAACGCACCAGTCATCACCATCAAGACCATCCTCTGAGGATGGTTTAACGTTGAACTGATTGTCATGGCTTGGTAAGAAAAATATAAGATGTTCAATATCTCCGCCGTTCGAAAACGGATTTCGACAATCTGCAGCTTGTCAGAAAGGTATATCATAATCATTATTATATGCACATAGCGTGACTAAATTACTTCGTTCAAAAGTTATATACGCAAAATATGTCGTGTTTTGACGAAATCACTCAACATATCCAAAAACAAAGATTATAGCGTCTATTGGTCACGTTAAACCTTTCATTTGAAACTAGGTTCGTTAAGATCGGTTCAGCCGTTGTTGAGATAATTACATGACATTAGTGTACGTACATACAGGCACACACATACAGACACTGTCCCACGTTCTCGAGCTGAGTCGATTGGTAGATGAGACTCGACTCTCCGGCCTTGAAAAAAGTTCGAGCGAATCCTATAAATTTTTTTGTAAGGAATGTTAAAATAATCAAATATTCAAAATAAAGCATCTTTACCCACTGCTAGTGATCATCAATACGAACGAAGATTGGTTCCTTCAAAAGAATATCGATCCAAACACTGAAATAGACATTGATGATCAAAATGACGTCGTCAATTAGATTAATCAACACAATCACCTGACTGTCCTATTGAAAATGTTTGGGCATTCGTCAAGTCTGGGCTTCGTAAAAGAAACCCAAAATATGGATCATCTTTCGCGTCCAATTCGAGAAGTTTGCTTGCTTCAAGGATTCCAAACTACGAAAATTAAAAATATGAATTGGCACTTGTGCGTACGCCATGTAAAGTATTTATTTTAGTATTTAGTAAAAGTAATGTTCCAAGGGGTATCAAAAAATACTAAAATTTTAATGCAGTATGTATACATAAGGGAAACAAAATCCTGGTGCTACATTTCAGTGCGCAACTTGACGTTCGCTTTCGATAGACTACGCACCCAAGCCTCCGCATACAGCACAATTACGGGACTCTTGAAGCGATCCTACCGACATCAACTCAGAACCCTCACTTCTCGAAGCTCAAATATATGCCAACTGGCTACTGATACCAGTGCGCATTACCCTTCTGTCCCAACCGAGCAAGGTTAGCTGTAGGATGCTCTGCTCTTAAAATTCCTGTACGCTACGGGCCATCACCGGTAAAGTCTGTCAAAATAGAAGTCCCTGGTGCGGAACGGGATGTAGTAGTACTTTGCTAATACGATGCGCGTACCTCCCTCAATCAACACCCTCCGATTGATTGGTGATGGACCAATCGTCCGCACGCCGCCACCACCGCACCGCCGTGCTGCATTGTGTGGGCCACTGGGCTGGTGTGTTACTGCCATGCCGCCCGTAGCCACAGAAAGTGCCGTTAATAGCCATGCGCTAAAGCAGCTACCTGCCTGCCTGCCCGGCTGCCTGCCTTCGAGAGCCTCGCCACACCACGCCACTCTCCTGCATTTTCTGCATGCATTCCAGTGGCTAACGGGTGCTACCTGATGGGCAGTTGCGGTCGTGCCAGAGCAATTCAATTTAAAAAGTAGTTTAGCCAAAGCGGCGAACGATAGATATTGAAGACCGATAACACAAACGTTGCAGCTATTTGCTGGTGGAACTACGCCGTCACACCACAGACTTCACCACAAGCGAGAGCGGGACGAGGATGGGACACGATTGCGCGGGACGGATCAACGGGAAAAATAAACAGATCCTAAGAAATTGCACAAAGACGAGTAAGATGAAATCGATAATTAGAGAGGAAGGCCCGCGACGCCGGTTATCCGAGGTGAAGAATTGCTAATATTCGCCAATCTTTTATCTCGTGTCTCTCATCTTGGTCTTCAGCAAACTCATACCGTACCGCAGCAGCATCGCATAGGTGGACCCGGGTGGAGAGGATGCATACCGGTCCACAAGTAAGTGGAACTCCACGACGACGACGACTAGCGAATGGTAAATAGTAGACCATTCGGTGCCATTCCTGCTAGCAGCGTTGCGTTGTTTGTTCACATCATTGCAAATTGTGTCGTCGGCCTTTTCTTCCGATATCACCCGAGGGCAAGGTTGTGTGTCGAAGGGGTCTCCCACTGTAGCTCATCAGGAGGTGAGCAGAAGGGTTGCCGCGGTTGGTGAGATTTAGTAATATTGGAGATTTTGGTGATATTTTGACATAAGTTCAGCCCGTCTGTTGGGCTTGTAACTGAAACTCGTTTGTTAGATTAGCAAGAGTTTATTGTTTGAAATTTCTTCCACACATTCACTCGCTGCTGGAGAAAAAAACGCTTTTAATCCACCTAACAGTGTGATGAGACATTTCTTATAACTCTTATCACTCTCTTCGGATATTATATCGTTTGAGAACATTTAGAACTTGATGCTTCGCGATGTTTTTGATAACACATACTACATGGGATAGTGGCAGGACTCAGAGAATCACTCAAATCAGCATAGGACAACATCAGTGCTAGAAATCTCAAACCAAATCAATGGGAAGGCGAAAAAATGGCCCATAAAATAGACATACAAACGAATTATTGCTAATGCTCTGTTAATAAAATATCTAAATTCCTCAATCAATGCATTGTGGTGGGAAAACTGATTTTTCTAAAGGGGTTATGTATATTGTACTGAGCCAAAAAAAATCGATTTTTTTTTAATCGATTTGAAGTTTATACTTTACTCAAATTTCCAACGCGACTGAGAATTAAGAAATCAACGCTTTTTCTTTAAAAAACCCACCATTCCACTATGGGTCACAAGGGCGGTTTTTCGGTACAAAAATCAATAACTTCCAAACCGTTCATTTTAGAGAAATTATGCTGAGAGAATATTTTTGGAAATTAAATTTTCTTACTTTTAAAGCAAAATGTAGCTAGGGTGGTCCTCTCAAACATTCTTTTCGAAAAATTATGTTTAGAACTAAATGGTGTAGCAAGGTACTTACTTCAGCAAAGTTGTAGAAAAATGTTTTTCAAGTAACATTTTCAAATGCATCAAAGTTATAGCATTATAGCATTATCGGTTTTCATGTTATAATTATTTTTCTTCTTTATCTTAGGGTGTCATTTTAGTGTTTCTGAAAAAGTCAGTTTTTTAACTATAACTTTTTAAATAGTTAGTCTATCTTCATACTCTCTATGAAGCAATTTTAGTACTTTTCATTGCGCATATTTCTGCTGAAGAATGTGAATCGATATCATTTTTCGTTATCGAATTACGATCATTTTTTAAATAAAAATGATAGTTTTCAATGACCTCTAACTCAGAAGGTTGCAAAAACTAGCAGCTAAATTTGTACTCTTTCGAAAGTGCATCAAAAATACTGTAAAATATCTCAAAATCAACTTTTGCCTTTTTGTCATTCAGCGAAAAATGTTGACATCAACATTATGATTAAATGACATCAGCATACGGCTGTTTTTAAGGGTCTGGTCATTGCCATTTAGAACCTGCTTTACTAGATCAAAAAGTCGAGTTGTTAAATGATTTTTTGAGCTTGTCAAATATATGTACACAAATATTGAAAACGTTAGGCTCAGACAGATATTTATTTTACTATTCTACGTAACTACTTTATTATCATCGTCACCCTCATAATTATTATAATCACAATCATCAACATCATCAGCATCGTCGTCGTTATAGTTATCTGAATCGTGTCTCTTTTCTCAAAGTGCTAACTCATTTAATATTGAACTTATTTCAGTGCGTTTACTGTATCGGGATCTTCTAACTGCAAGAACCGGATTAGACGAGTCCATTGCTCTAAAGAAAACATCTTCCATGTTCGAGACTCTTGAACAATTTCTACCGTGACTCAGTCGATCGTTCCGAGCCTCAGCTCCTTGTTCGCTCATGAAACTTGTTGGTAATGGAAGTGTTGACATAATATAAAATGTAGCGCATTTTGCCTTAAAAAGCAAATGAATTAAGGATTACCCTTCATTCTGTTCTAAGTAAGCGACGAATTTCTGTGAATGCTGGTTTGGGAGGAAGTGCAGTTTGAATCTTTTGTAGGAACTGTTAACGGCTTCTCAAAATATTTCGAATTTTTATCGAGCACTTTCGTCTCAATTCGATTACTGTCTTTCCAAAATTGATCAAACCTTTTACATGTTTTAATTGTTACAGCTTTTGCATTCTGAGTGAACTTATTTTTTTCATTTTGTCTCACATCAAATTATCTCATTATTTCCTCAAACACAACTTTTATTTTATTTTTATTTTCACCTTTGGCCACTTTCCAGAGATCGAACAACTTTATTTTATCCGTTTTAACAGCACTAATAATACAAAGCACTACACGCGTTGATCAAAGCAGTCGTCGGCTACTGCGATTCGATTCATGAATGAGATTGATACCAATTAAACTGTCACGACTCGTGGTGTTGTTGTTTATATTTGACATCGAAGGGCAAAAATGCTGACTTTGATTTTGAAATATTTTATAGTATTTTTGATGCACTTTCAAAAGAGTACAAATTTAGCTAATTTAGTTTTGCAACCTTCTGAGTTAGAGGACATTGAAAACTATCATTTTTATTTTAAAAAAAATGATCGTAACTCGATAACGAAAAATGATATCGATTCACATTCTTCAGCAGAAATATGCGCAATGAAAAGTACTAAAATTGCTTCATAGAGAGTTTGAAGATAGACTAACTATTTAAAAAGTTATAGTTAAAAAACTGACTTTTTCAGAAACACCCTAAGTTAAAGAATAAAAATAATTATAACATAAAAACCGATAGTGCTATAACTTTAATTCATTTGAAAATGTTAACTGAAAAACATTTTTCTACAACTTTGCTGAAGTAAGTACCTTGCTATACCATTTTGTTCGAAAAATAATTTTTCGAAAAGAATGTTTGAGAGGACCACCCTAGCTACATTTTACTTTAAAAGAAAGCGAATTTAATCCCCAAAAACATTCTCTCAGCATAATTTCTCTAAAATGAACGGTTTGGGAGTTATTGATTTTTGTACCGAAAAATCGCCCTTGTGACTCATAGTGCATTCAAAGAAAATCAACAGTGCATATTTCCAGACTTGGTTTTATTTCCAATTTAGAACTATTGTGTTTTTTACATCCTAGATTGCATGATTCAGTGATCGAAACCCAAAACTTCATGAAGTATTTTAAATTATTAAATTAAAATTTGTGTTTGCTATTGAAATTGACAAAATGATTGTATATATAGTATATAGTCCCTTTGGCGATTGTTTACTTTTTCGGTCCCACCTATCAGCATTGAAGTATCGCCCTTACGTTTTTTTACAATACCAATTTTACAATTGGTGGGGGTTTGGTGAAAATCGATCTTAATGTCTAAACGGCATAATTCCGAAACCGTAATTTTTGAAGTTTTAAAATTATGCAGAATTAATTTTTCAGAAAATAGTAACAGAGCAAATAAGTCCAAAAAATCAATTTTTGTCAAACGTTATTTTTTCGAGTTTACATCAAATCTCAATGTTTCATGCATTATAATGTCATTTGGCATCAAAAATACAAATTTGATTTTGAAAATTTTTCATTTCAGTTTATATGGGAATTTGTGTGATTGCACTCTTCAACTCGTAACTCCGGAACCGGAAGTCCAATCAATAAAAAATTCAATAGCAGCCGATGGGAAGATTGTACCTTTCATTTGAGACTAACTTTGTGCAAATCGATCCAGCCATCTCTGATTAACAGAGGTCACATTTTTTCCACATACACACATACACACACATACACACACATACACACACATACATACAGACATACATACACACAGACATTTTCCGATCTCGACGAACTGAGTCGATTAGCATATGACACTCGGTCCTCCGGTGAATGAGAAAGGCAAAAACATTTTAAGCAATTGTTGAAATTTATGCATTTTTTGTTGAGCAGTTCTATGTTTCATAGAATTAAATCAATTTTAACTTCGCTTCCTATTAAATAAAGACCCTTATTACAGTACATCTCTACAAAAACGAGATCAATTTGAAAATAAATCTGAGGATTATGATTGATTACAGAACTCTGGAATTTTCTATTGGAATGTTTTCAGACAGGAATTTGATATTGATGCTATTAGACAACTGTGAAATCAAGACCAATAGATCGGTTACATATCAGGACCCCATTCCGACAATTTATCAAAAGTCCTCATGATGTTTACAACAACAGGTTATCAATCTACGGATCAGATAATTGTTATTGTAATATTGAATTAAATCAGTCTGCATCAATAAATTTTCAACTTCAATCCAATTTTTTTTTTTGGGTTTTTGGGGGGGGGGGGGGTTGTATGGTGTTAAACCCCAAAACCTTCTCTTGGCTACGCCGTTGCTTGGAGTTATTTATTTCGCTTCTCATTTTCCGATATGTTTCAGATCGATCCGATGGTTATAAGTTAGCAAAATTGCAGTCAGAAAGTTCGCACAAATGAACATTTTTGTACTGATAAGTTATCAAGTTCCTTCCAGATAACTTGGAAGTGTTCGGTGATTATTTCTAGCGGTTGTAGATAGTAAAATGAAATACAAAATTCGTTTTATCGAAATAATGTTTGGCTTATTTCAATGGATTATTACTATATTGAACAATAAATAAGCGACAAAGAGTA
This sequence comes from Topomyia yanbarensis, assembly GCF_030247195.1. Lineage (NCBI taxonomy): Eukaryota > Metazoa > Arthropoda > Insecta > Diptera > Culicidae > Topomyia > Topomyia yanbarensis. Next base: position 329,346,891 of record NC_080672.1, on the reverse strand, counting down.
ATCAACAAACAACAAGCCATAACTTTTAAAGTATTCAAAATAGATATTTGAAGTCTTCAGTAACGTTATTCGCAAAAGTAAGAGCTACAAATTTGCTGAAGATATCATTTCGATATAATCACTTCCAAAAAAATTTGTGAAAATATCTCACTCATAGGGGGATTAATCAGCAAAAGCACAATACCAAAAGAAAGGGCATATTGCCTCCATTAAATTCTCCGAAGATACTATTGACCTAAAATAAGCCGTTTTGGCGTTAATAATAGATTACATGTTTTTGGTCATATTTCTGGCTATGGGAAATGATAAAAATCTTTCGTCCGCATTTAATGTTAAATATCTCTTTTGATAATAGTACGATTTCAACAATCTATAGCTTGTTCGAAAGGTATTCGTTAAAGCTGTCTAAAAACATATAAATTGTTAATCTACATTGTCAATTTCGGCAGATAATTTAAAAAAACTGCAAAAAACGCCATTTTTGCGCATTCAAACATTCATATCTTGGAAACTAAACATCAGAATCAAAAACAAATTAATAGCGTTCATACTGTTTTTTAGTTCTTTCATTTAAAATTGGTTTGGATAAGATCGGTTCAGCCATTGCTGAGAAACACGAATGAGAATTTGTCCGTTACATACACACACACAGACACACACACACACAGACATTGTCCCAAATCGTCGAGCTGAGTCGATTGGTATATAAGACTCGGCCCTCCGGGCCTCGGAAAAAATCTTGAAAGTTTGAGCGAATTCTATACATTTCTTTTATAAGAAATGTAAAAACTTACATCTGCGAGGGGGGAAAACCCGCTGGCACCGTTACCGGCCAAGACAATATCCAGTCCGACTGGAGACTTATAATTTAAATTATTGAAAAGGTCACCTGTCTGTCTACCGTCGTTGCCGGTGATAGTTTCACTTTTATTATTATTTTCTTACACTGACTTATGGGTATGTATGTGTGTGGTTTTCGGGGTAATGCATCCATGAGTCAACGGCAATTTGGCGAAACTTTTAGCATGTTGTTTTCCTTGATTATTTAATGCGATAAGTGAAAGCCTTCGCTCATTAATCATATGAGCTTTCGCCGACTTGATAGGGACTCGGGAAATACTTGCGGAATAGTTTAGGAAAAAAAATCGAATGTTTGACCTATTTTATATTTAGCCTCGATTATTTTTGGGGAATTTTTTAACTATGTTACTTGAGCGTACTGCTCCATTCCACGAAATAATATTACCAAATCTTAAATCTGTTTCGTTTAATGCAGACAGAGATAGCTCGAATTGCACTTATCGGGGTAGCAATTTACAATTCAAAATTTCCCGAACTTTTGCACAGAAATGGAGCGAGACACAACTAATATGGGGTCACAGTATATATATTCGACAGTTGTTTGTGAATGAGTAGTACACTCAAAACGAATCATCGGGAGCGTAAATGCGTCTGTTTTTTCGGTTTTGAACTGTAAGCGAAAAGCTTCCAAATGAATCGTTATGTTACTCATACATGTGCAAAACATTATCGAACTCCACAGCTACAACTCCACAGCTACACGTTCGGTACACAGTGCAGAGAAAACTTCAATAACATATACCAACGTCTCCATGCTATCCTACTTATGATCGCTACTGCAATGATCAGATATAGGATTGTGCGCCATCGATTTTTTTTCGAGAGTGTCGCGCTCATCTCAAACAATACGCGAAACCACCATGTCCAAAAAGGATTGCTTTTGGGCATGAGATTGTGAGCGCAAAAACAGAAAATTTGAGCGCGCTTTTTTGCGTGTCGAATAGATTTTGTAATAGTTAACCGTTATGTATCCGACGCGGTACCCGGGTACCTTTTTAGGTTTCAATTAATGAAATTCCTATGTTTTATCCATAGCTGGAAATTGAAACTTTGTGACATCTTAGAACTTCACTAAGTCAATCATTTGGATCAATAATATAGTTGATATAATAAAAGGGGGGGGGGGCGTTAAGAGGGGCTCCTGATTTTTTTTACTACGTAACAGGCCGACGTGGGTACCCACAAAAATGAAATGCCAATAACTAAGGTAATTTCCAACCGATTTTGATGCTTTTGGGTGTTTTGGATTCAGGAACTCATCCGCTTTTGGACTTGGTAAAAATGAATGGGGTTACTTCATTCGGTTCCCGGGAATCCGGATTTCCGGAGGCAGGTTCCAGTACTGGGATACTATTTGTGAACTTCAATGGAATACTAGCAATATGAGTATCAAAATTCTTGGAATTGCATCAGTAGGCTGTATCTCGTGGTTTTGGAACCATTTGGTGATTTGACCCCGAAACGGACATTCCGGAGCAGGTTCCCGTGGGGCCGTGAGTGGCAATTCCATTCTAATTCCATTTTTTAAATTGCCATAGGGTCCCGCAACAATAAATAACAGACTTCCGAGATAATTTGAAGGGGTTTGATACTCATATTGCTAGGACATTATTGAAATTTCCAAATACCCTAGTACTGCAAAATTACTCCGGAAAATCCGGATTACCAAGCTCCAGATCCATTCATCCGGTTCAATTTTATAAATCAAAAAGTGGACGAGTTTCTGAATCCAAAAAATCTAAAAGTGTCCAAATCGGATAAAGGAAGCCATAGTTAAGAACATTTCAATTTGTGGGTACCCGGGTACCCACGTTGCACAGTGGCGGGTCTTCTAACAAAAGTCGGACCAAACCTCAAATGTTACCTAAATTGGCTGAAAATCACAATTTAAGCTAATTTTGAGGTGCTGAGCTCATTTTTGATGTCAAAAGTCGTAAAATATTAAATGCATTTTTCCATGCAGTGTCATTGAACCTTTCTTATAACTATGATTCCGTTTTCATGGTAGATTTTCCGTTACTGTTCACCAATGTCAGCAATATCATAAAAAATGAAGAACACTACTTTAAATCCATTGTATAACGTGATGGTTTACTGTAGATTGTCTATTTTACACAAAACACCATGCGCCTCCATATCAGCAACAAAGCTTCAAAATCTCCTTAAAACTTTTTGCGCACCTAGGCGCAGAAGGAGACCATGATATTCGAAAAGTAGGGGTTATTTCCCATAGAATGTATACTATGTGACCGTTCCGAAATGTTTCCGAAATTTGTACAGAATACATTAGTGAAAAAAGTATTTTTGATCTGACCACCTTAAACATATTTAAACTAAAAAGTCATAGTTCCAAGCAAATTTACCAAATGTATTTTATTCACTATCCAACTTCTTTCGTTCCTCTACACAATGAGACTAGTTGTGCTAAAATCGAACCAAAATCAAAAGAGCCACATGCATATGAAGTGAACAGAGCAATGGTGGTTTCGGAAATGAAAATCATTAAAAAATCCCGACTTTGCTACGTTTAAACTCTTGTTAAAAATCTTGTTCTTATCCAATCATTATAAAATTTTGAATATACATCATTCAATACATGAGAAATTTGGGAAAAATATAAAATATAAATATTTCAAAAATAAATTTTTGAGGTTTTGGCCAGCCTCCAGCCACTGTGTGTTGGCCTGTTAAAGGTGTTTTTTTGTTGGACACATAACAGTTAATAAAAAATACGATTTGAAATGCGATCACCACAGCAAGGAATCGAAAATGAGAAGAAAATTGAAACAAAAAAATGCATCAAAATACTTAACCCCATCTTGATGGTACCGGTGGTTGAGTGGTAAGCGTTACAGCTTCTCATCCCAGTGGGTCTATGTTCAATCCCAGCCGAGGTCGTTAGGTGAAAAAATTCAGGTAGCTTTCAGTGTGGACAGAGGTCGATGGAAAATAAAGAGGAATAAAAAAAAACAGTCTTCGCAGCTTTCAGCAAAAATGGCATAACAAAATTCCGGGAAATGCCTCGGGCATGCATACTTGCCAATTGTGCTATAGTGAATATCTCATATCGTCGCTGTTGTGCTATCTTATGACAAGCGCCATTAAGCACATTTCGAGAAAAACGATTTTTAAAGTTTGAGATTGAATATCTTGAAAATTATAAATGGTATAAACAATTCAAAGAAGACAATTGATGCTTCTATGTATTATCTAGAAAAAATAGTTATTTTTGGTTACAGTGTTGTCAAATATACTATATTTTAAGCTTAAAACTTAAATTGCATTTTTCTCGAAATTCGTGAATTTTTGTTTTGTTTCTCAGATAATTTTACACATAAAAACATGTTATACATCAAGATAACTTGAGCCAATCCCCAGACATAGTCATTTGACGCAACATATTAAAAATTTCTCAGCACGTTTCTCGCTACATTTCAATGACCAAGCAGAATGCTAAAATTCTGAAAACGCAATTTTGTAGAGATTTTTTAGTTAAGTAATGTGGCAGATCCAACGCAGTTTACCCCAAAATGGTGTTTGTTATAAGATAGCACAACAGCGATGATATCCGACTTCACAAGCGATATTTTTGCTATGACTTTTGATAACATAAACAGGAAATACGTTTATTTTTCTGCATATCTATCGCATAATTCAATTTCAATAGAGTTGTATCATACTGTGATAGAGATGGTTTTCCACACATAATAGACAGTGATGCAAATGCCCATAATTCGGCATAGATCAGATATCAATTTGAGAGGCACTGAATTGATGGAACGCTCAACATTTTCACGATCTGACACGGAAGAGCTGTTAGATGTAACTCTTTGCTCTGTCGCTACTACGCATGAGTGGGCAAACTGGCTCGTATCCAACGAGCTTGTACCGTCGTTATCTTAAACGGCTAGCTAGATACTGTTATCTCAAATCTACGAGCTCAGACCTCTGGACTTAGCAGCTAGATATTATGGGTATTTTCCAACGTTTGAATCTCCAAGTGGTTTGGATGAGGTCGAGGATAAAACAAACTCAATCATAGTAGCAAAATATCAAGAGGCGTTTCGAGTTATGCGTGCTTCTAGAGGAACCCCTTGGTAGAATGCTGAACTTGCTAGACTCAAAAAGTTATGTAGCCAAGTTTGGAATTGCAGACGCAGAGATGGGTTGAAGATAAATAAGTCTTTTTGACACACACACTTTCCAGGCTATTCAAAGCTATCACCGATGACTGCTCCTGAGTTTTTTTCAGGCGGTTCTGATTTGGGCATTTGTTTGTAGAATTGTGACAACCGAATCAATCAAATGGGCGCTTGAAAGTTTTGCTCCGCATAGCTAGTACACACTGTTTAGTGCAGTAGTATGTCAAGAGAAACCTTCCAGTTGTACTTCAAAAAGGATGTGAACATATCAAGCATATTTTGAAGAAAGTTCTTACTTGTGGTATTGCAACAGGATACATTTCATTGGTGTAGCGGCAAATAATTGTAAAATTTATTCACAACGGGTGCCGCGTTACCTATATGGAGGCAAGGGGGTTGAACCCGATTAGTTTGGCCTCCTTCCTTTTCAAATCAGTGGAACGTTTGTTTGACCAATATATTCGAAAAGTTTGCATAGGCGAGCACTCACTTCATGCAATGCAACATGCATGTTAGCGGGAGAAGTCTACTACCATCTTGTTACACAGTGTTGTCTATAACATCCTGTTGCCCAATGTTGTCTATAATATTGAGAAAGTTTTTCGCGGAAGCAATCAAGTTTAGGTGTTTAACTGACATTTAAAATGCTTTTTTACAGCGTGTCTATCGAATCCGATTTGAAAACAGTACGAGATCCTGGTGTACCATTATATATCACGATCTCTACACGCAATGCTAAGCAACCGGCATCTGTGCTCATCGTTCAGACAGTAGAGATTAAAGGAGGATATCCTGCTTTCACCACTTCAATGGACGCTTGTCGCCGATGGCTTGTTGAGAAAACTTAAGGAGACCTTCTCCTGAATTCGGTGGGAAATCAAAGCAATATTTGGGAATTTTTGAGGAAAAATTAAAAGACATACGAACTTCTGATTTTGATTTTTAATTCGTTATTTAGGGTAGGTGCTCCTAAAGTTGAGGTGTACCAAGAGTTGCAGTAGTGGGTTGTACGCCTAACTAAGGTACCAACCATCAACAAATATTTTTTATCGATTCATCGCACTGAAATTATGCGACAATACAACTGTTATCCTTGAAATTTGTTCAAATAACTATTGAAAAAATTGATCATTTTTTCGAATTTTGAGCTCCCTTGCACCTATAGTTGATCTACCCAAGTAGCAATTGCAACTTGTTGAAAGTTTTAAATGTTGCACAAATGCTACACAATATTTTTTATTGTTGGATATATTTGAAAAGAATTTCCACGAGCCCAGCCAACATTTTGATTCACTTTAGTAAGTTGCAATTTGATTAACTATACTCTTAAACGATATAAATTGATTGTATAAAATGCATAGATCCCTTCTATGTGAACAAAAGTGGAGGCCAAATACGTACAACAAATCGGTATAGTAGAACTATGTGATTTACGACGAATTTTGATCTCATCAGAAGCATTATACAATCATCTAGCTTTTCATTTTGAGTTTATATATGATCAACTTTACAATCACATATGAAGGTTTATACAGCTTAATGTCTTCAATGATTTATAAAGTGAGTTGAATTCATATAGCATGTGATAATAAAGAGTATTATGTAAATAAAAAATCAGGATGGAATTTCCATAATTCTCTGTTAGACACTTACGCCCAAGCACACTGATAGATGTTTTTCATGGGTGAGGTTGCAATTAATTATTAAAATTACCTGCTACCATTTACTTTCAGTTTCGAACCTGAGAACTTCGCATTCCCAGCATAGCCGCTATGTACTCATCTATCTATACACTGTCAAGCAACGATTATTTTTAATCATTTTTATCTCTTTGTGATTACGATCTAGAAATACCATAATCCAATCTAAATATGGTACTCCAATGATGCCTTCTATACCTGTCAAATCACAACCGACATTCTTTACACAACCCATTTTTTAACCTTCCGGAAGCCGCGCTAGTGCTCTGAAAATCTAGCGAAATCGTCTTAGCGCACCAGCGGCCGCTCGCTCAATGGGCCATTTGCGCGACTTCCGGAGAGTTAATAAGTAATGGGTACATTTTTTATTACTCAAATATTGAACGAGTTTAGCAGAGAATTTGTGAAGAGCTGTAAAGAGGTGACCGTTTTTTTAACCAATTTTGCAGTTTAATCAAATTGCAAACTGATTCTTATTCAATGTTTCAAAATTGTCATTAATATTCCGGATTAACAATTCTGTTTTAAGTTGTAGTGGACTAATAAATAACTTCAAGTCAACATTGTATTTCGATCATAGATTTGCATGTTATGTGAACTTTTTACAACAAAACATAATTTTTGCTTGCACTATTTGTAATTTTGATTTAGTCTGTCATTATTTGTAATTTATTGTAAACTTTCATATACGATTGCTGGTTTGCTGGGAGTTTTTAAACTGATTGTGCAACTATGTAACTATAGAGCTGGCCAATAGTGTTAAGTATGCAAACATCAATAACAGTTGTGAAACTAATCAGAAACTTTGCTAACTTGCACAAACAGTCTAACAAGTTGCAAATGCCACTTTGTTTGCCATTCCACCCTAAAACAGAACTGTCCAACTACCCAGTGCTCGGCAAATGGCACAGCTATTGTTTTCATTATTTTGCTCCAATTAGGAACACGTTGCATAACATACAAACAAAGTGCGCTTTTTCCATAACATAGTTGTTACCAAGAGAGTTAAAATTACTATACAGTAACAAAGCGTGCTACTTGGGTAATGTACCTATAGTTGCAAGTCCCGTAAGAAATCAATGGGATTTGCAACAATAGGAACCGAAATTAGCGATTGCGCCACTATTGGTACATGTGTTCCTATAGTGGTACAAGCGGTTTTGAATACATAAATTGGTTATTTAACCATCTTTAAATTTTTCCTATGAAGTAGGGATTGAAAACATTCGTTTGAAGTAGTAACATTGCCCATAGGTCTATTAAAAAGCAATAGTTTTCCTTAAGTATGCGACTATTGGTACATCCACTCTATCGATAATTTGACCAAAAAAAATTCTTATATTCAAAATGGCGGCTTCTTAGCTTATTAGCTGCATTTGGCCTTATGATAATTGTTCACTTCCCGAAATTAGCTTGGAACAAGTTTACACTCTCCAATTGCACCATGTTAGGCATAGCACTCTGATTATGACAAAATGTTGCTCTTCGTCGAATGTAAAGTTAGTATCTCTGTGTACTGTGTATGCGATGAAATAATCGAGGTACTAATACACTCAAGTTTTTTTTACGCGGGGGATACGAGCCGCGTAAATGAAAACCGCGTAAATGGAAACCGCGTAAATTTCAAAATCCGCGTAAATGAAAACCGCGTAAATTTCAAAATCCGCGTAAATGAAGACCACTTAAATTTAAGAATCCGCGATAAAGGGAACCTCATTGATGGATACCGCGTAAATTTCAAAAACCGCGTAAAAAAAACCGCGTAAAAAAATACCGCGCAAAAAAAAACCACGTAAAAAAAACTTGAGTGTACACAATTTGGCACCGAGTACCTCAAATAACGTTGTTAACCGTTATCTGCGCAGCAAAAAGTATCTTTAACAGGTAGACAGGATGCCCGGGTAGTTAAAAAGTTGATAACTATGCTATTTCCAACTGATTTGGATACAATGAAACAAAAAGCTGTCAAAATTCGCCAGTCTGGCAAAGATGATGTGGCGAAGTGGGTTAGCCTTAAATCATATCTGAGATTACAAACGCACATATCGACAAGGACAAAAATGAGGGCTCGCGATGATTTGAACCGATTAAGCGGGGGCGGGCATAGCGTAGTTGGTAAATCGTTTGCCTTGTACGCAGCTCACCTGGGTTCGAATCCCAACATCCGCACATAGGGTTAGAGAATTTTCTTAAGAGATTTTTCTAACCCGAAGAGGTGAATGACCTTAAGGTTAAAACCTCTATAATCGAAATAAACAAAAAACAAACAACAACCGATTAGGCGTCCATCCACTATGTCTTAGATTTGTTAAAAAACAATAATACTGTTTTTCATTCGTTATCGAGCACTCAGTCGAGATAGAAGTCTTTTGTCATCGGTCCGTACACTCTATAGCGACAAATAGTGTTAATCCGCGTTCAAGGTTATTTACACACTCTGCGCCTAGTTGAGGTTTCAGTATTTTTTCCCTTCTTGTGTGTTTCTGTTTCTGAGTACCGTTAGCCGGTCAGTGAAGTGAAACAGTGTTCTTCTAGTAAGCCGTCTGGATACCGTTACATGCACAAGCTAAGTATTAGTTTTCGTTTCCCCTTCTTGGTTGTCTTAATAACGTGCACTGGGCAATAGGCCCGTGCAAAAATGACTTCCCCTGACGGCGGTTCATCTCAAGGTGAGATGGACGTCGAAATAAAATCGGCTCCCCGGCTCAAGGTATATCCGAGCTCGGCCACCGGGCCATTTGTGATCTTCTTTCGGACCAAAGAAAAAAAGTGTTTGAATCTGTTGCAGATTTCTCGAGTTCTGACGGATCGGTATTCGACCGTGACAGAAATATCGAAAATTCGGCCTGATAAGCTTCGGGTGGTGGTTAACAGTTCAACTCAGGCAAACGATATTGCTGGATACGAGCCCTTTACGAGGGAGTACAGGGTGTATATTCCAGCTAGCAGGGTTGAAGTCAGTGGGGTCGTTTCCGATTCGAGTCTGAATTGCGAGGACCTGCTAAAATATGGGACTGGCTGTTTCAAAGACCCCATGCTTAAGCCAGTGAAGATACTGGAATGCAAACGTTTGCATTCAGCATCAGTCGCAGCTGACGGGAAGAAAACATACGTCAACTCAGACTCTTATCGGGTGACCTTCGCCGGCTCTGCCCTGCCTAATTACCTCCTTTTTGACAAGGTTCGTCTACCTGTTCGCCTCTTTGTGCCGCGGGTCATGAACTGTACTAATTGCAAACAATTGGGACACACAGCCTCCCATTGTAGCAATAAAGCCCGCTGTGGGAAATGCGGTGGGAATCATGCGGATGATTCCTGTGGTAGAGATGTCGAAAAGTGCCTCTACTGTGGGGGAAACCCACATGATCTCCCTTCATGTCCCGCGTACAAACAGCGCGAGGAAAATCTTAAGCGTTCCCTTCAGGGACGCTCTAAGCGATCTTTTGCAGAAATGCTTAAGATAGCTACGCCACCTGTCTCTACGAACATCTTTACCAACTTGTCTACTGACGAAGGCGACTGTGATGAACCCCAGGAGGGAACATCTTCTGCTGTGCCTAGAAGTAGTAGAAAAAGGAAGAACATTTCCTCTTCCAAGCTTCGTCGTAAAGGCCAGAAGGTGTCTCTTCATGGTCCCCCTAAAATAACTACTCAAGGAAGTACTGGTGCAAAACCGAAGCAAGTCGCTCCCGGTCTCAGTAACCTGAGCTCAGAAAAGGAGTTCCCAGCACTTCCAGGAACATCAAAAACCCCAAGTGTTCCCATATCTGAGCCAGAGAAAGAAAACAGTGCTGGATTAATAAATTTCTCTGACATTGTGGACCGTATTCTTACAGCGTTAAACATTTCTGACCCCCTTAAAAGTATCTTGATAAGCTTTCTCCCCGCAGTAAAAACATTCTTGATGCAGTTCACTGCGAAATGGCCCCTCCTTTCAGCGATTGTATCCTTCGATGGCTAATTCATCGAACGAGGTCAAGGATTTAATCACTGTTCTACAGTGGAATTGCAGAAGCATTATCCCGAAAATCGATTCGTTTAAAATCTTACTAAATAATTTGAAATGCGATGCATTTGCCCTATGCGAGACATGGCTCACTTCAGAAATAACCCTACACTTCCACGATTTTAATATTATTCGCTTGGATCGAGAAGACTCTTACGGAGGAGTACTTTTGGGGATCAAAAAGTGCTATTCTTTCAATCGGATCGACCTCCCCTCGACACCAGGCATTGAAGTTGTCGCTTGCCAAACCAGAATTAAAGGCAAAGAACTTTGCATTGCTTCCACCTACATCCCCCCTAGAGCCTCAGTTAGCCACCGACGGCTTTGCGATATTGCGGAACTCCTCCCCGCACCGAGGCTAGTTTTAGGTGACTTTAACTCCCACGGCACGGCATGGGGTTGCCTTCATGACGATAATCGATCTACCCTACTCCATGAGCTTTGCGACAACTTCAATATGACTATTTTGAATACGGGTGAAATGACACGGATTCCTGTCCCTCCAGCGCGACCGAGCGCCTTAGATCTGTCCCTCTGCTCGACATCGCTGCGGTTAGATTGCATGTGGAAGGTAGTCTCTGATCCCCACGGCAGCGACCATCTGCCAATCGTAATTAATATTGCTAACGGTTCAGGGCCACCGAATACAATCAATGTTTCGTATGACCTCACACGAAATATTGATTGGAAGAGCTACGCGTCCGCGATATCCGAAAAAGTAGAATCGACACAAAAGCTTCCTCCGGAGGAAGAGTACGGGTTCCTGGCTGGCTTGATTCTCGATACCGCGATTCAAGCTCAGACTAAACGCGTACCAGACGCAAATTCACGCGGGCGTCCTCCCAATCCATGGTGGGACAAAGAGTGCTCAGACGTGTACGCGGAGAAGGCCGCTACGTATAAGACCTTCCGGGACGACGGGCTGCCAGCTAGCTACCGACAGTACGCGATGGCGGAAACGCGCATGAAGAGTTTGATAAAAGCCAAAAAACGTAGCTACTGGCGCCGGTTCGTCGACGGACTAACGAGAGAAACATCGATGAGCACTCTTTGGAGTACGGCCCGGCGCTTACGAAACCGAAACAGTACCAATGAGAGCGTGGAATATTCAAACCGTTGGATATTCGATTTTGCCAAGAAGGTTTGTCCGGATTCCGCCCCGGCACAGAAGATCTACCGCGCCGCGTCCCCTCACAATAACGCGAACGAAACACCGTTTTCGATGGTGGAGTTCTCACTTGCTCTCTTATCATGTAACAATAAAGCCCCAGGGCCAGACAGAATCAAATTTAACTTGTTAAAGAATCTGCCAGACTCTGCCAAGAGACGCTTGTTGAATTTATTTAATAAGTTTCTTGAGGGTAATATTGTCCCTCATGACTGGAGGCAATTGAAGGTCATTGCCATTCAAAAACCAGGAAAACCAGCCTCCGACCACAACTCGTATCGACCGATTGCGATGCTGTCCTGTATCCGAAAGTTGTTCGAGAAAATGATCTTGTTTCGCCTCGATAATTGGGTTGAAGCAAATGGCTTACTGTCAGATACACAATTTGGTTTCCGCAAAGGCAAAGGGACGAACGATTGTCTTGCGTTGCTCTCAACAGAAATTCAAATGGCTTATGCTAGCAAAGAGCAGATGGCATCAGTTTTCCTAGATATAAAGGGGGCTTTTGACTCAGTTTCTATCAAAATTCTTTCTGAGAAGCTGCACCAGCATGGTCTTTCACCGACTCTAAACAACTTTTTGCTAAACTTGCTGTCTGAAAAACATATGCATTTTTCGCATGGTGATTTATCGACATCACGAATTAGCTACATGGGTCTTCCCCAGGGCTCATGTCTAAGCCCCCTTCTCTATAACTTTTACGTGAATGACATTGACGAATGTCTTGTCAATTCCTGCACGCTAAGGCAGCTTGCAGATGACGGTGTGGTCTCTATTACAGGTCCCAAAGCCGTCGATCTGCAAGGACCATTGCAAGATACCTTGGGCAATTTGTCTGCTTGGGCCCTCCAGCTAGGTATCGAGTTCTCCACGGAGAAAACTGAGCTAGTCGTATTTTCAAGGAAGCGTGAACCAGCGCAACTACAGCTTCAATTAATGGGTCAAACTATTGCTCAGGTTTCAACTTTCAAATATCTCGGGGTCTGGTTCGACTCTAAAGGAACCTGGGGATGTCACATTAGGTATCTGAAACAGAAGTGCCAGCAAAGGATCAACTTTCTCCGTACAATAACCGGAACATGGTGGGGTGCCCACCCAGGAGACCTGATCAGGCTGTACCAAACAACAATATTGTCGGTGATGGAGTACGGGAGTTTCTGTTTCCGCTCCGCTGCGAACATACATTTCATCAAACTAGAGCGAATCCAATATTGTTGTTTGCGTATTGCTTTGGGTTGTATGCACTCGACACATACGATGAGTTTAGAAGTGCTGGCGGGCGTCCTTCCGCTGAAAAATCGATTTTGGGAACTCTCCTATCGATTGCTCATCCGATGCGATATCTTGAACCCGTTAGTAATTGCAAATTTCGAAAGGCTTATCGAGCTCAATTCTCAAACCCGATTTATGTCCTTGTACTTCGATTACATGGCACAAAATATCAATCCTTCTTCATACTATCCCAACCGTGTCAATCTCTTTCATGCTTCTGATTCAACTGTTTTCTTTGACACATCCATGAAAGACGAGATTCGTGGAATCCCGGATCACATACGCCCGCAAGTGATCCCAAGCATCTTTCATAGTAAATTTCGAGAAGTCGACTGCAACAAGATGTTTTACACCGACGGGTCAAGCCTCGACGGCTCCACTGGCTTCGGTATATTCAATCAAAACCTCACCGCCTCATTCAAACTCAATGATCCTGCTTCAGTTTACGTCGCAGAACTTGCTGCTATTCAGTATACCCTTGGGATCATTGATACTTTGCCCACCGATCATTACTTTATTGTCTCGGATAGCCTCAGCTCAATCGAGGCTCTCCGTTCAATGAAACCTAGAAAGCACATTCCATATTTTCTGGGGAAAATCTGGGAGCGCCTGCGTGCTTCGTCTGTAAGATCGTACAAGATTACCTTAGTTTGGGTTCCCTCGCATTGCTCCATTCCAGGTAATGAAGAAGCGGACTCTTTAGCTAAGGCGGGCGCTTTGCAAGGTGACATATATGAAAGCCCAGCAAACCAGCAATCGTATATAAAAGTTTACAATAAATTACAAATAATGACAGACTAAATCAAAATTACAAATAGTGCAAGCAAAAATTATGTTTTGTTGTTAAAAGTTCACATATAATGCAAATCTGTGATCGAAATACAATGTTGACTTGAAGTTATTTATTAGTCCACTATAACTTATAACAAAATTGTACATGCGGATTAATAAAAGCAATTTTGAAATTAATTTGCAATTGGATTAAACTGCAAAATCGTTTAAAAAAATAGTCACCTCCTTCTAGTTCAATATTTGAGCAATAAAAATGGCTTGAGTACAGAATGTAGGTTATGATTTGACAGGTATAGAAGGTATCATTGGAGGGCCATATTTAGGTTGGATTATGGTATTTTTAGATCGTAATCATAAAGCGATAAACGATCAAATATAATCGTTGCTTGACAGTGTATAAATAGATGAGTACATAGCGGCTATGCTGGGAATACGAAGATCTCAGGTTCGAAACTGGAAGTAAATCGTAGCAGATAATTTTAATAATTGATGTTCCAGTAACTCCAACCTCACCCTTGAAAAACATATCTACCAGTGTGGGCGTAACTGTGTCTTATAACAGAATTATGGAAATTTCATCCTGATTTTTTATTTTCATAATATTATTTTTTTTTTAAATACTTCTTGTTACCACATTGGGGCCTTAAGCTGCATAAACCTTCATGTGTGATTGTAAAGTTGATCATATATAAACTCAAAATGATAAGCTAGATGATTGTATAATACTTCTGATGAGATCAAAATTCGTCGTAAATCACATAGTTCTACTATACCGATTTGTTGTACGTATATGGCCTCCACTTTTGTTCACATAGAAGAGATCTGTGCATTTTTTGCAATCAATTCATATCGTAGAAGAGTACAGTTAATCAAATTGCAACTTATTAAAGTGAATCAAAATGTTGGCTGGGAGACCAATTAGCTTCAGCGAATTTTTCAGTATTACTCATCAGAGAACCCTCGAAAGTTGGCAAACTTCATGGAGCAATGGTGAACTGGGAAGGTGGCTACATTCGATAATCCCTAAGGTATCGACGAAACCTTGGTTCAGGGGGATGGATGTGGGTCGGGATTTTATTCGCGTGATGTCTCGGCTCATGTCCAATCACTACACGCTGGACGCACATCTCCGGCGTATTGGGCTCGTGGATAGCGGTATCTGCGCTTGTGGCAACGGTTATCACGAAATCGAACATATTGTCTGGGCATGTGCCGAGTACTGTTCTGGCAGATCTCAACTATTCGATTCCCTTCGGGCCCGAGGAAGATCACCCAATGTCCCGGTTCGAGATGTACTAGCAAGCCGCGATATTCTCTACATGTCCCTTATATACACGTTCCTCAAAACCATCAATATCCAAATTTAAATGCCCCTATCTTTTCTCTTATCATTCCCAGGAGTGCCCTCTTCCGCCTACCGTACCCCAACGATGGTTTGATACGACTCCAAGACGAGACAAAACATCTGTCGAATGAACCAACAACACGAGATCTACAGTACAACATCACACGCGCAGCGTGGTGTGTTCCCGATCCGTATCTGAGCCGTACTACGAAATCGTCTGGAGGAACCCCTGCCGGCTCGAGGAAAACCGCCCGGCGTCCCAATACTTGATACATCCGTTCGAATCTGTAATCCTGGCCGTTGATTCCTGATGCTGGAAACTGAAGTTTATATCCCCCCCCCCGTTCAGTCTTGTCCACCCTCTCTCCCATGTCTCTGATACACAGATGTATGTCTTCACCCCCTTCTCCCCTTGAATATCTTCCCAAAACTTATGTGCCCCCCTATCTTCTAGTGTTAGTTGATCAATCCATTCGAATCTGTAATCCTGGCCGTTAATTCCTGATGCCGGAAACTGAAAGTTTATATCTCACCCCCCCCCCCCCTTCAGCCTTGTCCACCCACCCTCCCATGTCTCTGATACACAGATGTATGACTTCACCCCCTTCTCCCCTTGAATATCTTCCCAAAATTTATGTGCCCCCCTATCTTCTAGTTTTAGTTGAACAATATTTAATCTCGTTAAGAAATGCGCAACAGTACCACTACTTTAAAATAGTCCTAATTAATTCCCCTTAATCTTGAACCACTCTTTCTAGTTATCTCTAGTTAATAAGCTTGTAAAATGTTCCGCTTAGTTAATAATTATTTTTTCTACAATCTCCCTTCTAAAAATCATAAAGTGAATTACTATACAAAGAACACACAAATGACCCGTCCCCCAAATCTTACGAATATTATACTATACCCTCTTTTATATGTATAAGTTAGCTGTAGTTTTTTTTTTAGTTTTATTATATAAAACAAAATAATATTGAAATGTGTATCCCCCTAGTTTTAAGAAATTCAAAATGTAAAACAATGAAAAAATGGCACCTTTAAGCTAACGCATACGTGCCTTATCAAATAAACAAATTGAAAAAAAAAAAAATAATACTGTTTTTATAACAAGAGAGGTCAATTTTCCAAACCATCAACTTCTATCCAGCGAAGACATCGATCACGGGCCGCTTTTTTGTTCAAACGGTGAGGAATGTACCGATCGAGATAATCTTCAACGATAATGAGGAGATGTCTTTGCTGCGTATTTGGGTGACTGTTTTTGGATTTTCGGGGTTGCAAAATTAGACCGAGAAGTTAAATGTACCTCAAGTCATCAGTTTATGATGTTTATTCATTTTACCAAATACGTAATATTGTACTGATAAGATTCAAGATGTATAGCTTAACCGAACAACTTGTTTCCCATAACAACACGAGCCACTAGGTTGAATTTGACAATGAATAGGTTCAGAACCCCGTAACACCACATACACACGATAGCGCTATTAGCCAGTTCTTGTCAAAATACGGAGAAGCGTTTTCCATTAGAGATAAATAAATGGAGGAATTTCTTCTTAGATACTAGAGAGGGTGTTCGAGTGATTAAAATATGGCTGAAGCACCACAATCGACGGGCATCTACCAGTGCTCAGACTACGCTGTCTTCTTATGACAATCAGTCTTCCCGGTGTCAGTGCCGCAAACAATCTGTACACTACGGAAAAGCCAGCGCGGGATCCCCTAAGTAAAAAACATCCACAATAACTAAAATAAATACAGCGGCCTCATGATCTTCATTTAATTCACAAACTGTTGTTCAGCCACTAGTACCTGTTAAAGCATTAGCGAATGTTGAATTATCTACCACAACATCCAGTTTGTTGTTTCAAACAATACCGTTAACAACAAGACAGGAAACCAGAAAGATATTTTCACGAACATAATACGCAAACCTAAGAAACAAACCACGGAAAGTAACAATCTCTCTGACAGCAGCAATGACGAACCGAATGAATGACATTCAGAAGCTTTTGGGCGACGCTGAAAATGCTTCTCCACCGCAAAAAAATGAATCTCCGCGAGCAAGTGTGAAGAAATCGATGGATACACATTATAGGATTTTTTATTATTTTTTTGTTGTACATATTTAAAAGATACACGGCTCCGTTAAGTTTACTCATCGAGCCGTGCCAAACAAACGAATTATAAAAAACCTCTTGAGCTTCGCCCTATCATTGGATTTTGAACAATCATAATTCCTTCGTTGAGGGGTTACATGCCTCTTTATGCGAAAAATGTCAAGAAAGTTTGAATTTACGTAAAGGCATAAAGCAATGATTTCATTACATCAAACTTATAGTATTTTGGTAGTGCATTTTTCAGTGAAATAAACAAGCACAAGTTTATAAAAATATATTTATATTTGGCGGAGTAATGGCTTTTCCTCCGATTTTTTTATTATTTAAGAGGTTGCGGAGATCACGATTGAAAAGCAATAGATCAACTAAGATCCCAAAACTCAAAAAATTCCATTAGTATATGAGTATTTCTCATAAAGGGCGAACACGAAATTATTGCGACACCGAAAATGTCGTGCCAATTTTCTTATAATGTTTAAAATCAAACCAAAATTTTAGGGTAGTTTTATACATATATTTAGTTCAAAAACCAAAAGAAAAGTTAATCGATGGAGCCTTGAGTGTAAAATTGAACGCATTTTCGCTTGATGCCCTCCATCAAAGTCTATACAGTGTCATCCGGTACCACTTTCTCAGTTTATTTTTCCATTTTCTTAACATGTCCTTCTCGTCTTTGACTGTCTTCTTGCTCTTCCGAAGTTCCCGCTTCATCATTGCCCAGTACTGCTCCACCGGGCGCAGCTCCGGACAGTTTGGCGGATTCCTGTCCTTTGGAACAAAATGGACAGAATTGGCCTCATACCACTCCAGGACACTTTTAGAATAGTGGCATGATGCCAAATCTGGCCAAAATAGCGGAGCTTCGTCGTGCTGCTGCAAGAACGGCAAAAGGCGCTTCTCGAGGCACTCAGATTTGTAGATCTCGCCATTTACTGTGCCCTTTGTCACGAAAGGCTCATTCCTCAGTCCGCAAGAGCAGATGGCCTGCCAAATGAGATATTTGGAGGCGAACTTCGACATTTTCTTCTTCTTAAATTTGTCGTCCACATAGAACTTGCTCTTGCCGGTGAAAAACTCCAACCCCGGAATTTGCTTAAAATCCGCTTTTATATACGTTTCGTCGGCCATCACACAGCAGCCATATTTTGTCAGCATCTTCTCGTAGAGCTTCCGTGCCCGAGTTTTAGCCGTCGATTGTTGCCGCTCATCGCGGTTTGGGAAGTTCTGTACCTTGTATGTATGTAGTCCAGCTCTCTTCTTTGCATTCTGGACGTAGCTCTGCGACATGCCGATCTTTTTAGCCAAATTACGGCTTGAGACGTTGGGATTTGCTTTAATAATCCGCTTCACCTTTCCCTCCGTCTTTTTGTTCTCCGGTCCCGGCTTTCTTCCAGCTCCTTTGCCGTGGTCCAACGTCAACCGCTCCTGGAACCGCTTCAACACTCTGGAGACGGTTGAATGGTGAATGTTCAACATTTTTCCCAACTGCCGGTGCGACAGGTCAGGAAATTCCAGGTGTTTGGAAAGAATTTGTTCTCTCGACTCGCGTTGGTTCACCTCCATTTTCGTTGAATCGAAAAACACGACATCGAGTTTGACAGCATGTAAACAATACACATCAATGAGAAAGTGTGCAAAATTTGGTTGATTTTTACCCAATGGTAAAAAAGTTATGCCCTGTTGAATGTGTCGCAATAATTTCGTGTTCGCCCTTTACCTTAAAGATTAGTTGAATAAATAATATTTTTTCCCGCATTCGGGAACGTTTTTCCTAAAAAAAAATCTTATCTACATAACAAAAATTTATGCATAAAAAGGAATTGTTAAAGTATAAGAAGAATTAATTACGATCAATTAAAAATAGTTGAAGAAAATCGGTTCAGTGGTTTTTCGGCAATCGTGATCACGGAAAAACCATTTATAAACCGTTAATAAACCATTTTTGGAAAAACGACATTTCGAGATAAACGAGTTTAACATTTTAAGTTACCACTGCCATTGGTAGACGATGCGCGCTTGGAAGCGCTGTAACTTTCGATGTATTTCTCGGATCTCTATAAAACTTTGGGAAAATATTCTCAAGGAGTTGTACTTTCAGATAAAGCAATAAAAACATTTCGATTTTTTGAAAAATAAAACGGTTTGCAACCCCTTAAACCCCAAAAATGTTGTTGACTTGACAAGTCGGTCCTATCATTGCCCTAAATCTAATAAAAGTTGCGAAGGTAGTGACACAGATGTATTGGTTTAGTAAAGTAAGGATGTCAAAATACCACCATAGTAAAGGGTGTCCCACATCAAATTGCATCACGGAAACAACGCTGTAGAAAATAATTCATTAGTCTTCCGGAAGTCGCGCTAGTGCACTGAGTGCACGTTGCTCTGAAAATCTAGCGAAATCGTCTTAGGGCACCAGCGGCTGCTCGTTCAGTGGGCCATAAGCGCTTTCCGGAGGGTTAGGTATTTTCTCTAGATATGGATAGAAGTAGTTCAGAGTGTATTGTTCACACTGTATTTTTTATCGCTGTCAGTTTTTCGAAAATTGGAAAAAATGGCGTGACCCGAAGAGAAACGTCGTGAATTGATTTTGCGCAAGCACCTGGAAAATCCTCAGCTCTTTCATCGGAACATCGGAAACAACTCGGAATCGTGCAGTCAACGGTGAGTCGTGTGATTAAACGTTACTACAAAACTTTGAGCATTGAACGGAAGAAGAAATGCTGTCAAAATGGATGTTCTATTAGTGGTCAGGATCACAAGCGTGTAGTGAAAGCGTTTAAGCGGAATCCCAATACTTCGGTCAGGGATGTGGCGCAAAAGTTGAATCTGTCCAATTCTTTCGTTCAGAGAACCAATGACCGCGAGGGACTGTATACGCACAAAGTACAGAAGGCTCTAAATCGTGACGAACAGCAAAATACGGTGAGAAAGTAACGGGCCCGGAAACAGTACTCCCAAATGCTGACGAAGCCTCGTTGTCTCATCATGGACGATGAGGCTTACGTAAAGGCAGACTTATGGCAGCTTTCGGGACTGCTATTCTTCACCGCCCAGCACAAGTTTGATGTTCCGAAGGAAGTAAGGAAGCATAAACTTTCAAAGTTTACCAATAAATCCATGATTTGGCAAGCGATCTACTCATGTGGGAAACGAGGTGCGCCGTTCGTGACTACCGGGACTGTAAACGGAGAGATCTACCTCAAGGAGTGTATACAGAAGCGTCTGTTTCATCTGTTGAAGCAACACGAGGGCCTTACGATCTTCTGGCCGGTTCTAGCTTCGTGCCACTATTCGAATGTTAGCCTGGAGTGGTACGAAGCCAACAGGGTCACTTTCGTACCCAAGGACATGAAACTCTGCCCCCCCCCCAACGCATCGGAACTAGACCCACCGAAAAATACTGGGCAACTATGAAACAGGCACTACGAAAACATCCCAAGGAGGTCAAATCTGAGGACGACATGAAGAAAAAGTGGTTTTCCGTACAGAAGTAGCTGCAGCCAGATGTTGGACAGAACCTAATGAGTGGAGTTAAGCGTACAGTGCGAGCGTACGGTTAGGGTATGGAAGTCGAATGAAATAAATATGTCAAAAGCTTACTAATGGCTTATATTTTATTGTCTTAAAGTTTGAAAAGGATCGGTCCTCTAGGTAATTTTCTACAGCATTTTTTCTGTAATGCGATTTGATGTGGGATACCCTTTACTTTCTTTTCAGAAAGTTTGAAGGGAATCGGGCTTGTTGCTTAAAAATGCTTGGTATTCTATTCGATGGGTTCTGTTCTTTGGTGCCAGTTACGGTAAACAGTGTTTTTAATAAATATCTTAGCTCAAGGGTCACAGTTTTTTGGGAGTAAGAAGTTTCTTGACTGAGCGATTGAATAGGTTTGACTAAAGGTAGCACCAACACAAACACAATTGATACATATTTTCAGGAAAGAAAGACGTTTTCTTGAAAGAGTTTGACAGGATGTGCAGTTGAACTACTATTGCGATATCTTCGATATAAACGGGAATTTGATGTTTTTTGTTCGTTGTCGTGTCTGCGATTATTTATAGCAACAAACTTTGTAACGAAATTCCCTTTAGACAACTTTATGGGTACACATTTTTGTCCATAATTAGACTTTAATGCTTAATTTCGCTTAAGGTTGGACGGATATGAAGGCAATTGAAATCGATAACTGCTGTGTTAATGTTCTACAGTTACAGACTTTTATTTCTTGAATTCGTTCATTTAAATAGAAACATTATATACACAATAAAAATCTGATAACAAGAAACAGATCCCAAAATGGCTTGATTTAAACCGTTGAATGCATACCATTTCCTTACTCAAGATTCGAGGGCCCGTCAGAATTGTTGCCCTAGGACTCGACGCGGCTATCGACGGCCTGAATGCTACAAAGTGTTCAGTGCCCTATCCTGCCTTTAGGATAAATATTAGAAATAAATCTTTTTTTTTATTTGGACCTGATATATGATAACTTCCATGCATGACAACGGGTTAAGTTGATTCTATTGAAAGAATCTTACTATGGATTCGCAAAAGTTCTCCTCCAAAAAAGTTTTCTCGATCCAAGCGAAGCTGCGATCAGGTGTTCTCACGGGTGTGTGGTAATTAATTGAGGCTAAACCACGGCCATAATTAACTGCCCATCTACGCCCATTTAAAGAGCAAGTGTCTTAAGCCGAATCGTGGAAACACTTTCCCATGCTTTGCATCCGAGCTCTATCCCATTTTAGATTGAGCCTTTAAATTGAACGAGTCGTTTCATATGCAATGTTTGCCACCGAATTAGTTGCGGATCTTAAAAATTATGCATAACATTAGCTGAAGGGAACTAAAGTCCGGATTAGTGAGTAGTTTGGCTTCGCCTTGGTGGGAACGAAGCTTCCCAATACCTTATTGCCGTTACCCAAATCGTCAAAGAAAAACAACTAGGAGAAATATGAAACCAATTTCAATGTCAACACTGATTCTGATATTTTCAATAAATGTGTCCTTTCCAAAAAAATACACATCCCGGAAAAAGTCAACATCAGCTAATCTAAAGTAAATTCAAACACAGCCAACATATCGGGCTGCGATTCGACTTCATGAATGAAAATTCCCTTTGTCGATCGTTAATCTGATTACGTGCTGGCCCCACATTTTTTTCCTTCGCCTTTCGCGCGACATCGTGGTAGAAGAAGTCTGTGCGCTGGTGTGCGCGGGAACCACGACGCGAGACCGAAAAAGAATCTTTTAACAATACATAGGTACAAACGCCATAGAACTCACCGATACTGAACCAGATGATTGTGATGCTTGGATCGCCTCGGAAAAAAATAACGCTACCAACGACGACAGCCGCGTCGCGCCGCGCGCTCTCTCTATCGCTCCACGAGACGCTCCCACCGCGCGTCGCTTCATCATCACACCATCGTCACCAGCACCGATCGACCGACCGACCGACCGACCGTGGTCGTCGCTGGCTGATGGCTTCCGAAACGACGGAGGATTAAACGCTGATAATTTTCGGTCGCGCATATTTAATTTGAACGCTAAACACACTCTGTATCAGGGTGCGATCACACGGTCACTTGGACAGTGAGCAGCAATTGTGTTCGGCGGGGTGCTCTGCTCGTTTTTATGCACTCATACCAGCGCGAATCGATTCGATTGATTATAGCTGCTGGCTGGCGCGGCGGCGAGCGGGACGCGCCGATGAAGCGCCAGCGCTGTTCGGTGTGATACTGTTGACTTTATCGGAGTACTAGTTTTGGTGTTTCGGGGGAACTTGGTACCGCCTACAAAACATTTTAAAACCCGCAATCGATTAGATATGTGCAAGACGTTCAACTTCCCATCAAAAGTATTGTTTTGCGCTCACACTTACTTGTGCTGCTTTGCTTCAATGGTAAGATGTCATTTCCGGGTTCATCATGTGGGAAACTTTGTCATAACTTTTTTTAGTCTTACACAAATAAGGAAAAAATATTAAAAATGGTTTTGTCATTATCTATAATAGATGAAAAGTACATACTGATCGGACTCGATTATCCGGGGATAATGATTCGATTATCCGGGTGTTATTCCGCGCAAAGTGACCGAACAAACCAACACCTGGAATCGACCGTCACGGATTGAAACCAGTTTTGAAAAAATTGTTGATGTAGAGCCAATATATAATACTTAAATTATTGAGTCGTTTGAACTACCCCTCGGTCCATAGGAACACTTTTAAATTCAATAAATTGTTTAAAAAAGTTGTTTTTCGGATTATATCTCTGGTACTGTTTGCACTAGAACCAATCAGCGAGAAGATTTTTGAAGGATTTGTTCAAGGAATCTAGAAAAATGCTAGTTTTTAACGGCATTGTTGCCAAATACGCAACTTTTTAGTTTTGAACTAAAAGTTTATTTTTCTCGTAATACACACATTGGTTACTGCAGGCCTTTTTGACACATAAATTGTCATTACACTTACTTTGCTCGGTCGGTTTCTGGCACCTTTCCGATTCCGATTAAAGTTTTCTTAGCATTCCAGTGGAATCTATTTCAGAATTTCGATTGAATCCTTAACCGTATTCTACGGTTTTTTGATGCAGGATTTTAGAGAAAAGCTTCTTAGAGCTCTGGTGAAATCCTTCTATATAATTCTGCGAAGATTATGATTTATTCAAGATGCTGATAGAATCATGTTTCTATTTTCAATGAAACCTGGTGTGAAGGTCTGATGAATATCCAGCTCTGAGTTCTAGTGTACTTTGACACAATATTGCTCTTCTCCCACTATCCCCTTCAGCAATTAATACCAGAATTCCAATCGCATCTTTAACCCCTTTATGCCCATGTTGTTGATAAATAACCACGTTTCTAAACAACTATAACTTTTGGTTTACACAACATATGTTTACAACGACAAGTAATGCTAATGACTGGGACTAAGATCTTTTATTTGAGCACAAACAGTTATTAATATTATCAGTAGAACAGAAGTTATTACAATTAATCTGATTGGGTTCCACTCAAGCAGTGCTGCCAGAGAGAGTTTCTGTAGCCTAGCAATATTATTGAAAACTGATAAAACTCTCTAATTTAAATCTTTAACTACCTTTTTCATGCAATTGGACTAGATCGGAAGCAGCTTCTAGCTCTGCGAAAGAAACACCTAACCTTATTAAACCAGCTTCTTCGTGTTTCGTGACGCCAACAGTTCGAAGGAAAAATAGTTTTGGAACCCTATACGTGGCAAGACAAAATTGGTCAAGAAAGGGTTAACAAAATTCTGATAAAAGATCCGGCAGTCACTGGAGGCGGTTTCAATTCTTGGGTAGCTCAAGCAAAGATTGATGTTAGGCTATGTAAAGGGGGCGCCAGCAGTATTTCTCTCTGAGGCGGCCGGAGGGACCCGGAGACCTACGTAACCTTTGGTAGTCCTTCGCTGGTGACAAACATGAGTGGAAGAGTTGGGGAAGACCGCATCCGTAGTGATCACCTGACAATCCAGTACGAAATTGGTCACCAAATGATGCTACAAGGACAAGGATCTCTCTGTGGAGCAGAACTCGCACTCTTCTAACTAGAATGTATAGTGGTCCAGAATGTAAATTTAGCAGGAATTTGAACTTTTTAGTAAAACTAAAAATACTTCGCTATGTTGGGACTGTTCGTTTCCTCCGTTTTCCGCAAGTTAGTGGGATCTAAAAGATCCGAAGCGAATCCGCCAGAAGCACAATGTTTATTCCTGGCAGGATCGGACAAGTTGGGGTCATTGTGTAATGCTATATTGGCCCAGTCCTGTGAAAAACTATTCCCATGTGGGACGCGAGTGCACTATTGGTCAAATGATGCCACTATTGGTGTCGAAAAGTGCGCGAAGTAACTCGCGAAAGTGTAGAGCCATTGTACCACTCCCGGACAATCTTCGAAACGCAGGCCACACGTTACACGGCCGAGTTGCCGCCGCATCTTGATCCCGACTGACGGAATCACCCGGTCTGAACACTCGTCTGCTGTTCCAGTACCAGTTCGTCGTAGCCCAGTCCCCGGAAACCCATCGCGGCAGCAAGTCGACCAACGTTTGTCCCGGCCGCAACGATATTCCACACAGCTGAAGTGGAATTAAGTATTTTGTGTCTGTCTAAATAAAATGTAAGGTCTTGTCTATATAAGCTGGTTTTGTAAAATTATGTGATGTCCTTGAGGAAATTTAGTTCGCTATTTTGTTTACTTTTGTGAATTTGACCAGAGACCAACGGTAGGGTTGACAGTCCGCCCGCCCAGTGAAATTCTTCTGGAGACCGCAAAAAACCGACCCGAATGCTCTCGTGTTGTTTTGTGTACCGTAAACCGTAGTAGTTAGTAACGAGTCGTAACACATACTACCAAGGAACATTTAATGAAAAATCAAATTTTTGATGTAACCTTTACAGTTTTCATTTTTTTAACATATCCTTTAGATGTTTTTTAGAGCTTTTGAAGACGAACATTTTTTTCTAATACATCCATACAGCGACCTTCTCCGGTCAGATAACAACGCTCTAAACAAGTTAGACCAACTCGAAGGACATGTAACTCCTGTATCCGGTTACTCAGGTAAATACAATGAATGTACATGTTCTTCCGAAATGGGACATACAGATGCTGCCCCCGTTGAAAATTCATCCCGATTACAGGCGTTTGCTTCCACCACCATTCGATCTACCACCGTTCAATCATCAGGACAAATGTACAGGGACATTATAAAATCTACTATCAGAACGTGAGAGGACTACGCACAAAAATTGACGAGCTGTTCATCGTTGCTTCAGATGTTGATCATGATGTTATTGTTCTGAGCGAAACGTGGCTGCGAATGATCAAATCAACTCAAGGTACTCGGTGTATCGTAACGACTGCGATCCTAATAGTGCAGGCAAGAAACATGGTGGTGGTGATGTGCTCATTGCAGTGTCTAACCGACTCTCATCAAAACACTGAAATGATACTCACTATCTCGAACAAGTCGGGGTAAGTTAGTATAGGGGTCGCTCCTATACTAATTTCCATGTGGATGTATCAAATTTTACAGGGTGGCTGAATCAAATTTTACAGGGTGGCTTAAATCATATCTCGTAGATCGTTCTCTGTCTGTGAAATTAAGAAGTAATGTGTCATATAACTTCACCGATCTGTCGGGTGTACCTCAAGGGAGCAATCTCGGACTGTTGCTTTTTTCTTCATTCTTTAATGACGTTTGTTATGATATACCCCAGGGCAAACGTATATACGCTGATGATCTCAAACTCTTTCTAATTGTGCGGTCATTAGATCTAGATGCTTTCTTTAACTGGTGTACTCGCAACTTGCTGGTTCTCAGTGGGTCCAAAATCTCTTGCACACGCAGAAAAAATCCAATTCTCTGGAGCTACAATATTGCTGGCCAATCGCTAGAGAGAGTGTCAGTTATCAGAGACCTTGGTGTACTCCTGGACTCGCAACTGACATTCAGAAACCATTACAAGCAAAAAGAAATCTTGGTTTCATAATAAGAATCGCCAACGAGTTTACTGATCCATATTGTCTGTATTTTTCACTTGTTTGGTCTGCCCTGGAAGCTTCAGCAGCCATTTGGTGTCCTTATACGAACATTTAGACTAACAGAATCGAAGCAGCGCAAGCAGAATTCCTCCGCTTTGCTCTTAGATCTTTGCACTGGCGTAACCTATCTAGAGCTACCACCATACGTCGAACGTCGTCGTCTGCCCGATATGGAAACTCTGACAAAAAGGCGAAATTGTTGGCAAAATATTGACTGGCCAAATGCATGCCCCAGATATTCTCTCACAAATTAACATCAATTTACCCCCCAGAATCCTTAGATCTAGTAACTTTTTAAGACTCGACATTCAGCTCACTGAGTACGGTCAGAATGAACCCATTAGGGCGATGTGTAATGTTTTCAATAGTGTGTATGACAACTTTGATTTTTATGTTACCAAGAATAGATTTAGAAGATATGATGTTCTGACGAATAGACTTAGGAGATTGAATTTGTTTATAAGACTAAATTAAAATATTTCTTCAATGTTATTGTAATGCTGTATACTATGTATGTAATTCTGTTAATTTGTAATGTGAGATCATTGTAATCAGGTGAAAAAAGTGCAAAAACACAGATTAGATGAAAAATGAGAAAATAAATTAATAAATAAATAAATAAAAACTCTAGTTTCTATTATGCAAAAGATATAAGTATTTATAACATCGAAAATTGATTTTTTGAAATTAATTAGATGAATTTTTTAAAAAATATCACGCTCGCCTTTTTAAGCTCATTTATACCTTGACCTACCTATACCTTATACCTTGACCTTATATGTAGTTGAAAACGATATTTTTTGTTTGCCCCAATGAGTGATATTGGTATTTCAAAGAACCACATTTTTGGCGAAAAAGCTCTCATAACTTTTCAACGATAATAGTTAGATATGTGGTGTCATGAAACAAATTAGTCGCAATAAAGCAATCTTAAAGTTGTCTGAAGACTACTTTAGTTTAAATCAGTACCGCAAAAGTTATTTGAATAAAACTGTTTTTCTAAGAAACACCCTAACCTTTCATTTTAAATTTTTCGTAAAATGAAAAGTCTGACAGATAGAGCTTACATGTATTCAGCAAACTTTTCTAAAACTTGTCGTTCTAGAACTTCACTGAAGGTCGTATGGCTCTATTTAGAATGATGAAAAAGTTAAATTTTTGATTTTGGTAAAATTAGAACCACCCCAACTGTTGTTACTCGTTACCAATATAAATAATAAATGAAAACCAACCGAAAGTACAAATCACACCTTGATTTTATGAAAAATCGTTTTGGGACAAAATAGGTAGAGTAAGGTGGGGCAAAAGTGCGCACCTAACAGTTTTCGTAAAATAATTATTGGTAGAAAAGCACTAGAAAATCGGCATGATTACAAATTATTACTCTCAACAATAAAGCCCCAGGGCCAGACAGAATCAAATTTAACTTGTTAAAGAATCTGCCAGACTCTGCCAAGAGACGCTTGTTGAATTTATTTAATAAGTTTCTTGAGGGTAATATTGTCCCTCATGACTGGAGGCAAGTGAAGGTCATTGCCATTCAAAAACCAGGAAAACCAGCCTCCGACCACAACTCGTATCGACCGATTGCGATGCTGTCCTGTATCCGAAAGTTGTTCGAGAAAATGATCTTGTTTCGCCTCGATAATTGGGTTGAAGCAAATGGCTTACTGTCAGATACACAATTTGGTTTCCGCAAAGGCAAAGGGACGAACGATTGTCTTGCGTTGCTCTCAACAGAAATTCAAATGGCTTATGCTAGCAAAGAGCAGATGGCATCAGTTTTCCTAGATATAAAGGGGGCTTTTGACTCAGTTTCTATCAAAATTCTTTCTGAGAAGCTGCACCAGCATGGTCTTTCACCGACTCTAAACAACTTTTTGTTAAACTTGCTGTCTGAAAAACATATGCATTTTTCGCATGGTGATTTATCGACATCACGAATTAGCTACATGGGTCTTCCCCAGGGCTCATGTCTAAGCCCCCTTCTCTATAACTTTTACGTGAATGACATTGACGAATGTCTTGTCAATTCCTGCACGCTAAGGCAGCTTGCAGATGACGGTGTGGTCTCTATTACAGGTCCCAAAGCCGTCGATCTGCAAGGACCATTGCAAGATACCTTGGACAATTTGTCTGCTTGGGCCCTCCAGCTAGGTATCGAGTTCTCCACGGAGAAAACTGAGCTAGTCGTATTTTCAAGGAAGCGTGAACCAGCGCAACTACAGCTTCAATTAATGGGTCAAACTATTGCTCAGGTTTCAACTTTCAAATATCTCGGGGTCTGGTTCGACTCCAAAGGAACCTGGGGATGTCACATTAGGTATCTGAAACAGAAGTGCCAGCAAAGGATCAACTTTCTCCGTACAATAACCGGAACATGGTGGGGTGCCCACCCAGGAGACCTGATCAGGCTGTACCAAACAACAATATTGTCGGTGATGGAGTACGGGAGTTTCTGTTTCCGCTCCGCTGCGAACATACATTTCATCAAACTAGAGCGAATCCAATATTGTTGTTTGCGTATTGCTTTGGGTTGTATGCACTCGACACATACGATGAGTTTAGAAGTGCTGGCGGGCGTCCTTCCGCTGAAAAATCGATTTTGGGAACTCTCCTATCGATTGCTCATCCGATGCGATATCTTGAACCCGTTAGTAATTGCAAATTTCGAAAGGCTTATCGAGCTCAATTCTCAAACCCGATTTATGTCCTTGTACTTCGATTACATGGCACAAAATATCAATCCTTCTTCATACTATCCCAACCGTGTCAATCTCTTTCATGCTTCTGATTCAACTGTTTTCTTTGACACATCCATGAAAGACGAGATTCGTGGAATCCCGGATCACATACGCCCGCAAGTGATCCCAAGCATCTTTCATAGTAAATTTCGAGAAGTCGACTGCAACAAGATGTTTTACACCGACGGGTCAAGCCTCGACGGCTCCACTGGCTTCGGTATATTCAATCAAAACCTCACCGCCTCATTCAAACTCAATGATCCTGCTTCAGTTTACGTCGCAGAACTTGCTGCTATTCAGTATACCCTTGGGATCATTGATACTTTGCCCACCGATCATTACTTTATTGTCTCGGATAGCCTCAGCTCAATCGAGGCTCTCCGTTCAATGAAACCTAGAAAGCACATTCCATATTTTCTGGGGAAAATCTGGGAGCGCCTGCGTGCTTTGTCTGTTAGATCGTACAAGATTACCTTAGTTTGGGTTCCCTCGCATTGCTCCATTCCAGGTAATGAAGAAGCGGACTCTTTAGCTAAGGCGGGCGCTTTACAAGGTGACATATATGAAAGACCAATTAGCTTCAGCGAATTTTTCAGTATTACTCATCAGAGAACCCTCGAAAGTTGGCAAACATCATGGAGCAATGGTGAACTGGGAAGGTGGCTACATTCGATAATCCCTAAGGTATCGACGAAACCTTGGTTCAGGGGGATGGATGTGGGTCGGGATTTCATTCGCGTGATGTCTCGGCTCATGTCCAATCACTACACGCTGGACGCACATCTCCGGCGTATTAGGCTCGTGGATAGCTGTATCTGCGCTTGTGGCAACGGTTATCACGAAATCGAACATGTTGTCTGGGCATGCGCCGAGTACTGTTCTGCCAGATCTCAACTATTCGATTCCCTTCGGGCCCGAGGAAGATCACCCAATGTCCCGGTTCGAGATGTACTAGCAAGCCGCGATATTCTCTACATGTCCCTTATATACACGTTCCTCAAAACCATCAATATCCAAATTTAAATGCCCCTATCTTTTCTCTTATCATTCCCAGAAGTGCCCTCTTCCGCCTACCGTACCCCAACGATGGTTTGATACGACTCCAAGACGAGACAAAACATCTGTCGAATGAACCAACAACACGAGATCTACAGTACAACATCACACGCGCAGCGCGGTGTGTTCCCGATCCGTATCTGAGCCGTACTACGAAATCGTCTGGAGGAACCCCTGCCGGCTCGAGGAAAACCGCCCGGCGTCCCAATACTTGATACATCCGTTCGAATCTGTAATCCTGGCCGTTGATTCCTGATGCCGGAAACTGAAGTTTATATCCCCCCCCCCCCGTTCAGTCTTGTCCACCCTCTCTCCCATGTCTCTGATACACAGATGTATGTCTTCAGCCCCTTCTCCCCTTGAATATCTTCCCAAAACTTATGTGCCCCCCTATCTTCTAGTGTTAGTTGATCAATCCATTCGAATCTGTAATCCTGGCCGTTAATTCCTGATGCCGGAAACTGAAAGTTTATATCTCACCCCCCCCCCCCCCCCTTCAGCCTTGTCCACCCACCCTCCCATGTCTCTGATACACAGATGTATGACTTCACCCCCTTCTCCCCTTGAATATCTTCCCAAAATTTATGTGCCCCCCTATCTTCTAGTTTTAGTTGAACAATATTTAATCTCGTTAAGAAATGCGCAACAGTACCACTACTTTAAAATAGTCCTAATTAATTCCCCTTAATCTTGAACCACTCTTTCTAGTTATCTCTAGTTAATAAGCTTGTAAAATGTTCCGCTTAGTTAATAATTATTTTTTCTACAATCTCCCTTCTAAAAATCATAAAGTGAATTACTATACAAAGAACACACAAATGACCCGTCCCCCAAATCTTACGAATATTATATTATACCCTCTTTATATGTATAAGTTAGCTGTAGTTTTTTTTTTAGTTTTATTATATAAAACAAAATAATATTGAAATGTGTATCCCCCTAGTTTTAAGAAATTCAAAATGTAAAACAATGAAAAAATGGCACCTTTAAGCTAACGCATAAGTGCCTTATCAAATAAACAAATTGAAAAAAAAAAAAAATTATTACTCTCATCACACATCTTCAAAACGTAATATTAGGTATCTCTTGGTTTTGCTTGTAATCCGAGAAATAGTTATTTTCTTATGAATACTCAAATGTGCACTTTTGACCCATGGTCGGGGCAAGAGTGCGCACAGCTTAAATAGCCGATTTATTTCCGCCCATAAATAAAACTAATAAATTTTAGGATATGCATCCTCTCTTACTCTTCCTTCATAACTGAAAAGTACCCCTCCCTCTGCCTCGGTTGATGTTGTTCAGTTTTCCATTATGTTGAAAAGACTTGGATGTTTCATCTTTTAGACAATGTGGTTCATGATCAAACTGTCACCCCTGGTAAATCATTATTTGTCATAGTTGGGTAGATCACTACAAGAATTCTTGCGAGTATGCTATTTATATTGGAAATACATCTTTATTTACATATTCATAGTTTTTTGGTTCTTTTTTAATCACTCTGAGCTTTCGGCACTCTATATTTTTCTTTGGAACCAGTTATGCTGATGCTTTTGTTCCTAAACCGCTCATATCAGTCGTAATTTGACCGGTGAGCTCGCAGTTATTGAAGGTGCTGGTCCCTTCTTTAAATCATGGAAGAATTAGTTCAATTTTTATATAAAAAGCTTCACTCGCGTCTTTTGATTTGGGGCGGATATGCTATGCGCACTTTTACCCCACTGTCAGTTTTTCAACTTATTCAATTGTTACGAAAATTACTGAATTTTTTTCATTAAATCAAATATATCTCGCAACGAACCATATGTTGAAGATTTTTAGGGTACTGTAGTTTTATAGATCCTGATTTATTCAAACAGCTAATTTATGATTCCCAAAATTCAAAAAATAATATCAAATCAGCGAAAAATGGTCCTTCCCCCTTAATTTCAAGCCACTATATTCAAACCTTTCATGCTTATATGTGCGATTAGTTGACTTAATGATACACTAAATCCATACAGAGTTGCCAGGTTCTAGCGCTTGTGTGCTTCTAAAAGTCCTATGCGCACTTTTGCCCCACGCGAACTTTTACCCCACCTTACTCTACACTTACATTTACCATGACTGGAAAATTTATCTTTATCATTTTATTTCCACCTTCGTCGCGAATGAAGCTTAAATTCATAAAATAACACAACAGAAAGTTTGACTCGATTATCCGGGTGATTCCCTTACCCGGGATGAGATTTTTTCGAAATCGCCAGATAATCCAGTCCAACCTGTATACATTTGGAACTCATGATATTTCCCACGCAAAGACAGCGCAGAAACACATCCTTATCGAATAAAATCATGTGAATACTTTAATAGCTAATCGAAATATTGATACTGTAGCACCATGCACAGCAAATTTGATTAGGAGAAATATTTAAGTAAAGACTATGTTTTCTCCACTATTTTAAATCACATCAGATTTGGACATTTTTTAAAGCTTTAATTACTTTAAAACTCTATGCTTCCCAGAAATCCGGATTTCTGCAGATATTTTCAAATACTGGGATACTATTTATGAATTTAAATAGATTCCAATCAATATGGGTGTCAAAATCCTAGGAATTTTCCTAGAGGACTGCATCGTATGGTTATGAAACTATTTGATAATATGACCACAAAGGGCCAACCTGTGCCGAGGTCAATTTGTCACCTGGTTCCGTAACGACTTCAGAGAGTGTTGATATCTACATTGCCAGAATTATATTAAGATTTTCAAATCGTATCCCAGTACTAAGACATGTCCTCGGATATCGGGAACCAGATTCACTAAATAGTTTCTTTTAGCATGGTCAAAGCATGGTCCAAATTTGTCCAAATCGTTTAAAAATTAGCATGATTGGGAGTTTTACAATTTGCATGTAACCTGTCGGCCCTTTAAAAGTGTTATTTGTTGGGCACATAAAAATTAAATAAAATGTAGATATTTACACCACTATCTGACAAGATCGAAGTTGATCTGCTTCAGACCTGCGCCAATACGCAATTTTTTACGTTATTTCAATATTTTCTTGTCGGCAAGACCGAAACAAAAACAAAATAGGACCAATGATTATATCTGTCACTTTGGGGCTTTGCATTACATTAACCAAATCCCCACACCAATTCAAAATCATTCCCATTCCTGAGAATCGATAATCCTCTAAACGCACCTAATGCGTTCCCTCTGTGCTCAGCCCGCACGTAGCTATTTGAATTCCAACGCCTACCGTAACAGCTAAAAAGCTACAGTATGTATCCTTATTCCCACAGCCGCCGTACCTACTGTTTACTGTGTAGACAAAATTCCAGGAAGGACCTTGAAGTTATTCCAAATTACCTGACGCGCGCACGATTGCTCGCTCGCTGACCAACCAACCGCTACAGATGCTACACCACAAGCTAAACAAGCCTGCTGAATGGTTACTACTACGACGAACGAGGGCGGCGATTTTCGGTCGAAAACATTCTTCAGGCCTCTGCTATGTGTACGTGTATGTGTAACAGTGTATGCAAAAGGAATCATATGAATGCATTCAGGGATGACGATGGATGAAATAACTTTGTCGTCGCTTGTCAGCAGGATCAAAGCAAATAGCCGGAAACGGGGTTAGGTGATGGGCGCAGACTGGATCCAGCGGAATGGAGGTGAAAGATGTTTAGATTTTGTTTTTGATAGATTTGATGTGAGAGTACACGGGAAAAAAATCGTTTGGATTTCATTTTTTCTTATTACGATGGTTTATTGAAGCATCATTACGATAATCGGGCT
This sequence comes from Topomyia yanbarensis, assembly GCF_030247195.1. NCBI lineage: Eukaryota > Metazoa > Arthropoda > Insecta > Diptera > Culicidae > Topomyia > Topomyia yanbarensis. Next base: position 329,312,337 of record NC_080672.1, on the reverse strand, counting down.
AAAAATTCAGATAATAGTTCGCGTTAGTAAGTGTTTGGTTGTTGTTCCAGATGTTTCAAGTTAATGATTTGGAATAGTTTCCAGGTCGGGGCCTGGTGGCCGTTATTTCTGGATTGTGATTGTTGTTTTCGTACAGAACATCATATTACATTACTTGGAATGGACAAATAGGGTAATGAGCCTATTTTGGCACTATCAGGAAGGACGCTGAACTATTTCGGAAATTATTCAGCCTACTATCGAGGGAATGCGTCTAAATTGTCATTTATATGTTTGCTTCGTCTCTCAAAAGTAGAATAATAACAAAAACGACCTAAAACGTTGAAACACTGAGCAGAGCGAAAACCTGAATTTACAATTTCAACCTGTCTATTTGGCACAAAGCGTTCTACAAATGTGGCACATGCTGCTGAAACCAGCGACTGACATCCGTAACATAATATTCATAATCTACGAATATCTTTTTAGGGTGTATAAAAGAAAAATTTTATAAGATTAATTTATTGTACATATCTTCGGCTGACTGCCGTTCAGACGTTAAAAAATAAAACCTTAATGCTATACATTGATTATATCTAACTTAAAACTTTTTGTAGACACATTAAAATCAAAAACACCAATTGTTTCGTTAAACTTCACACAACACATGTCGATTGGGTTACTCTGTCCATATGCAGTTCTATGCCGGGGGATCCAAAGAAGAGGCGGGTTCCGGAATCGGCGCTGCGGAGCATAAAAGTTCACTTTCTGGAGTAGATCAGGGCAAACGATGTTTCCAGTGATAACATCAAATACTAAAAGCCTCTGTAGTAAAATCCGTCGCTGTTCAAGAGTCTGCATGTTCAACAGCTTGCATCGGTCGGAGTATGGAGGCAAACGTACTGGGTGCAGATTTCTAAGAGCAAATCGTATGAAACGTTTTTGCACTCGGTCGATTCGATCACGTTGAGTTGCGTTGTGTGGCGCCCAAACTTGGACAGCATATTCCAGGGTACTGCGTATCAGAGAGCAGTACAATGTTTTGAGTACGTACGGGTCACTGAAATCTGAAGCGTTTCTTCGCAAGAAACCTAGAGTCGCAAAAGCTTTGGCAGCTACTGTGGAAATATGGTCGCTGAATTTCAGTTTGTAGTCAAATAGAACGCCTAGGTTTTTAATTGACAACACCCTTTCTAGGCTACAGCCATCTACTTTATAGTCGAAACGAGAAATTAAGCGGCATCGACTAAAGCTAATCACTTTGCACTTGTTTATGTTCAAATCCATTCCGTTGAGTTTACACCAATCTTGAACTAACTCGATGTCAGCTTGAAGAACTACGTAGTCTAGAGGAGATTTTATTTTTCGGAGAATCTTCAGGTCGTCGGCATATAACAGCTTTTCAGACTGCATTCGCTCGCAGAGGTCGTTTATGAATAAGATGAAAATAAGAGGCCCGAGATGACAGCCTTGCGGGACCCCAGACGGTAATTCGAAAACAGTCGAGGTAAGGTTTGCAAATTTCACATAAGCTTATCTATTGTCTAGGTAGGATTTCAGCCAATTAGTTAGCCAGAAGGGAAAGCCAAGCCTTCCCACCTTATCGATGGCAATATTATGTGGAACTTTATCGAAAGCTTTTGAAAAGTCAAAATACACCGCGTCTACTTGGTGTCGTTCTTCCACAGCAGGGAACAAGACACTGGTGTAAACCAATAGGTTTGAAAGAGTCGAGCGTTTCTTGACAAAGCCATGATGGAAATCAGAGATGACAGGTTTAGCGGCAGCATACATTTTTTCATATACAAGTTTCTCCAAAACTTTCGCTACGCAGCAGAGAATAGAAATAGGTCTGTAGTTTGTGCGCTTCCCGTTTTGTGAATGGGGGTTATCGCTGCAGTTTTCCATGCGCGAGGAAACCGGCCTTCGGTAAGAGACCGATTGAAAATAATGGAGAGGGGAGCCACAAGAGAATCTGCACATCCTTTGATTAGTTTCGGAGGTAAACGATCGGGGCCGGCGCCCTTAGCGGGATCAACATTACTCAGTGCTGTACGTATATCGTGCTCAAGTAGAGGTGAGTTCGATATTGCAATATTATAAGTGGGTAAAGTGTTCATATATAGATCCGGGGCAGTTGTCTCAGAGTTACAGAAGACGTCACGGAAGAAATCAGTAAAAAGATTTGCTGAATCAAGCGGCTGTCGAGCTGTGACACCTTTGTACGTGACATTCACGGGCGCTCTGTCAGACTGTCTCCGTTCTTTAATAAAGGTCCAAAAAGACGAAGGATCGCTCTGAAGGTTATGTTGGATGCGGTTTATATATTCCTGGAAGATATTCGCCAAGGCTGTCTCGTACCGATGTTCCGCTTGACGAAGTAGCGCTTTGTTGTAGTGCGATTTGTTGCGAAAATACCGCTTTCGTTTCTTACGGAGAATATAAGATTTTATGGTCACCGCAACATATTTATTTCATGGACTTGTTGACTTGAAATAAATCTTACGGAGAATGTTTCGAAGATGGCGAATCTCACCAGTCCACCATGAGTGTTTTTTGTGCAGCTTTCTAGATGTTCGTTTTAGTGGGACCGATCGACGTAGAATATCAAAGATATTGTGATAAAAAACACTCACAACGTGATCGAGTTCACAGTCAGCTAATAGTGTATTCCAGTTGATAGCTTCAATCGATTCAGAAATCTCATCAAGGTTGCAGCGATTGAAATCAAAGTTGCGATCGTTAGTTGGCGAAAAGGTATCGTTTCCGGGATCGACATAGGCATCAACACACAGGACGAAGGGCTTATGGTGAGTATCTATTTTGAGTAGCTCAGTTGGTGTCTCTAGAAACTCGACATTGCTGTTATTATTGACAAAAACAAGGTCAAGAATGCGTCCATTTATGTTTTGAAGGTCGCAGATTTGGTGCATACCACCAGCCAGCATGGACTCGCACATAGTGAGTTCCTGTTCTGACGAGGCGTTCATTGGGATAAGACTGTTAAGGTCGTCGTCCAATGTCCAACGAAGATGAGGCAGGTTATAGTCGCCCAACACAATGACGGTGTCAATATCATTGGCTATGTCCAATATTTTCTGAACGGCATCAGAATGAGCAGCGTACAATGCAGGATCACTATTCGGTCTCAGATAGACGCAGCAAATATATATCGATTGAGATGCTAGAATTACTTGAACAACGATTTGTTCGAGGTGCTCATAGCCGGGGAGCGGTACCATTGTTGACAGAAGATTGGTTTTAATTCCGATCAGTACACTCCACCACGTTGAAGCTGGCTGGTGTTCTGGTTTCGGTCGCAGCGATATATTGTGTAGTCCGATGAGAGCTCTGCATTGCACACATCGCCTCGGAACCAGGTCTCGGTGAGAGCAATGATATCGTAATCGCTTGAGGATGTTGCCAGGTTAAATTTATTCGTCTTCGTCCGCATCCCTCTTACGTTTTGATAGTATACTGAAAATACTTTTTTTTTGCAAAGACGATGTCGATGGGAGCTGTGACGAAGTGCAGGCACTACTGTTGGTTGTAGGACCGACGGCCGAATGAGTTCTGTCCAATCTTTCAGGCGGCAGGCTGGAACGTGCAAAAACCAACGAAGCGCATGCTTCCGAGGAGCTCACTTGGGAGTTGGACAGCTCAGCTACCAGATCACCAGTAGAAACAGCGGTAACGGGACGACTTAGCGGAGACGGAATGGTTGGTTCGACTGTGGCGATGCAGTAGGCATCCGAGTAGCGTTGTGCAGAGCTTTTCTGATGATAGCCCTTTCCAGTTGTGTGCCCGTCCAAAGCAGTGTAATTAAAATTGCTGCTGTGTACGGCGTGAGCGATCTCTCTGAAAGCACGATGATTTTCAGACAGACAATAGTTATGAAACATTGCGTACTTGCCTGCGGGTGTTGATTGGAAGACCCCGTTTGCAGCCCCAGGTACAGGATTGGGACTGATGCGACTGGGGTAACCAACGGTTGACTTTTCTGTACTGGGTGGAAAGGGGTCTTCCGTAATGCTTTGTGATCTGGATACCCGGATCATTGTAGAATTGGTGGCGGCGATGAGTTGACTTGCGGATGAGGTATGGTCGTCGGTAGGGTTACTGGTGCGAAACGAAAAATGGAGCTGTTTACATTCCTCCAGAAAAACGACTTGACGGCAGCTCCATAGTGACTGTATAGAACACGCATCTGCGAACGATGTGTTGATAGTCCTTGATGAGTTCAACCAACCAGGACTTATATGGGTTGCTTCTGGCCGTCGATACGCTTACCCTATTCGACAACTAATCCTGACAGTCGCTTACTACTGGACGGGATGGCTTTCCACGGTTTAAATCAAGTCTGACTACCAATCTCGTTTTCTTGACTTCGTCTTCGTGAATGGGATTGCTCTGCCTGAGTGTTCTGTGAGGGAAGCTTGTAGTGTGATTGTTCCTTTGGATAACTATCGTCGCGCTTTAGAAACATCAATTTATACCATTAGCACGCTACAATATGAAGAAGCATTAGTTGTGGATCATTGTAATTTTCGAAAATCTGATCTAGCTGCACTGTGCCGCCCCCTGTTGCTGATCGATTGATGCTATATAATCGATTACTGCTTGACTGTGTTGAAAAATCAGTGCCAAAATATCATCGAACCAGGAAGCGTCCTTGGTCTAACGCCATACTTCGGAATCTGAAACGTACCCGTGCCAAAGCTCTACGTACGTAGACAAACCGACGATGCCCTACTCTGAAGTGCTCTGTCACAATAGCCAGTAATGAGTACCGTCGTTAGGCGTGGAACCGCATCCAACAAAACTTATGCTCCCTATTTGCCAGTTACATCTCGAGTGTCTTCACGACTGATGCGCCATCTGGTATCGAGCTCGAAAACGCCCGTGATATTCCCATTGGTGCGGTGGATATAAGTGTATTTCAGAACAATCGGTTCTCTCTGCAATACAAGAAACGAAATCGTCTTATGCTCCAGAACTTCTGCCTTCTGCTGTTCTGAAAAAATGTTCCGATATGTTGGCGATCCCATTGACGCACCTTTTCAAGGTGTCACTTCAGCAGAAATAATTTCCCGATGATTGGAAGTGTTCAGTCATGTTTCCGGTACACAAGAAAGGTGACAAAAGCACCATCGAGAACTACCGGGGAATCACTTCGCTGAGAGTCGAGTCAAAATTTTTCGAATCGCTTATCAACGAGGTGATGTTTTCTGCTAATAAACATTAAAGGGCGAACACGAAATTATTGCGACACCGAAAATGTCATGCCAATTTTCTTATAATGTTTAAAATCAAACCAAAATTTTAGGGTAGTTTTATACATATATTTACTTCAAAAATCAAAAGAAAAGTTAATCGATGGAACCTTGACTGTAAAATTGAACGCATTTTCGCTTGATGCCCTCCATAAAAGTCTTTACAGTGTCATCCGGTACCAGTTTCTCAGTTTTTTTCCATTTTCTTAACATGTCCTTCTCGTCTTTGACTGTCTTCTTGCTCTTCCGAAGTTTCCGCTTCATCATTGCTCAGTACTGCTCCACCGGGCGCAGCTCCAGACAGTTTGGCGGATTCATGTCCTTTGGAACAAAATGAACACAATTGGCCTCATACCACTCCAGGACACTTTTAGAATAGTGGCATGATGCCAAATCTGGCCAAAAGCGAAGCTTAGTCGTGCTGCTGCAAGAACGGCAAAAGGCGCTTCTCGAGGTACTCAGATTTGTAGATCTCGCCATTTACGTGCCCTTTGTCACGAAAGGCTCACTCCTCAGTCCGCAAGAGCAGATGGCCTGCCAAATGAGATATTTGGAGGCGAACTTCGACATTTTCTTCTTCTTAAATTTGTCGTCCACAAACTGCAACCCCGAAATTTGCTTAAAATCGGTTTCTATATATGTTTCGTCGTTCATCACACAGCAGCCATATTTTGTCAGCATCTTCTCGTAGAGCTTCCGTGCCCGAGTTTTAGCCGTCGATTGTTGCCGCTTATCGCGGTTTGGGAAGTTCTGTACCTTGTATGTATGTAGTCTAGCTGTTTTTTTTTTGCATTCTGGACGTAGCTCTGCGACATGCCGATCTTTTTAGCCAAATCACGGCTTGAGACGTTGGGATTTGCTTTAATCATCCGCTTCACCTTTCCCTCCGTCTTTTTGTTCTCCGGTCCTGGTTTTCTTCCAGCTCCTTTGCCGTGGTCCAACGTCAACCGCTCCTGGAACCGCTTCAACACTCTGGAGACGGTTGAATGGTGAATGTTCAACATTTTTCCCAACTGCCAGTGCGACAGGTCAGGAAATTCCAGGTGTTTGGAAAGAATTTGTTCTCTCGACTCGCGTTGGTTCACCTCCATTTTCGTTGAATCGAAAAACACAACTTCGAGTTTGACAATATGTAAACAATACACATCAATGAGAAAGTGTGCAAAATTTGGTTGATTTTTACCCAATGGTAAAAAAGTTATGCCCTGTTGAATGTGTCGCAATAATTTCGTGTTCGCCCTTTACATAAGCACTTGTCAGCACGGATTCTTTCCCGGTCGATCGGTGGAGACGAATCTGGTCTCCTTCATACCATTCTGTACAGAAAAAATGTTCAAACATCTGCAGGTGAACACGATCTACACAGATCATAAGGCTGCATTCGACACTGTTAAGCATGAGATACTGCTAACGAAGCTTGAAAAATTTGGATGCACTGCCCGATTCTGCCGTTGGCTTCGATCATACCTTGTTCACCGTGAAGTCGTTGTCCAAATTGGTGACAATGAATCTGAGTCTTTTTCCAACCATTCTTGAGTTCCTCAAGGAGGTACTTTTGGTCCACTACTGTTTTCACTGTTCGTGAATGATGTAGTTTTCATCTTAATGCATGAAGGGCAACTGTTCTTCGCCGACGACTTGAAAATATTTTTAGTTATAAAAACGTTTTTAATCCACCTAACAGTGTGATGAGACATTTCTTATAACTCTTATCACTCTCTTCGGATATTATATCGTTTGAGAACATTTAGAACTTGATGCTTCGCGATGTTTTTGATAACACATACTACATGGGAAAGTTGCAGGACTCAGAGAATCGCTCAAATCAGTATAGGACAACATCAGTGCTAGAAATCTCAAACCAAATCAATAGGAAAGCGAAAAAATGACCCGTAAAATAGACATAAAAACGAATTATTGCTAATGCCCTGTTAATAAAATATATAAATTCCTCAATCAATGCATTGTGGTGGGAAAACTGAATTTGCCTAAAGGGGTTATATATTGTACTGAGCTAAAAAAATTTTTTTTAATCGATTTGAAGTTTATACATTACTCAAATTTCCAACGCGACTGAGAACTAAGAAATCAACGCTTTTTCTTGAAAAGGGCGATACTAGCAGTGACACCATTCAAAGAAAATCAACAGTGAATATTTCCACACTTGGTTTTATTTCCTATTTAAGAACTATTGTGTTTTTTACATCCTAGATTGCATGATTCAGTAAACGAAACCCAAAACTTCATAAAGTATTTGAAATTATTAAATTAAAATTTGTTTTTGCTATTGAAATTGACAAAATGATAGTATCGCCCCTTTGGCGATTTTTTACTTTTTCAGTTCCACCTATCAGCATTGAAGTATCGCCCTTACGTTTTTTTACAATAACTACCGTTTTACACCACCGATTTCGTCCGTGTTTTTTCAATAGAGATCATTGTTACTATTTACAGCTGGTATCAGCTTGATAATCCTAAAAAATACGAAAATAACAGTTTCGCCTCTAAACTGCTAGCAAAAAAAGTATCGCTCTGTTTGTTTACATGGAGCGTGGAGGGCGAAACTTTAAATAAACAAACAAAAATACAGTTTCGTCCGTTGTATTTTTTGCTGTAGTTTAAGAAAGCAATATCGTAGAATCAAATGATATCACGCTATCTCTGAAGTGCATGCGTGCATAGTTTCAAATTTTACTTCGACATCGACTTTTTCTAAAGGTGACTTCCCAGTAGTATCCTTGATTTGAATTATTATCGCTAATCCATTATTATGCCAAAGAACAAATAAAAACCTCACGAAAAGGAACCGTTTGGGAAAATTATCATCATTACTGGAATTTTCATTTTCACGAAACTTTGCGATAACATTACGTCACTTGCGTTGATGCACTGGGTGCACAGTGCTCTGAAAATCTAGCGAAATCGTCTTAGGGCACCAGCGGGTCTAGTTCAGAGCTATCTGCGCGGCGAGTTAAATCTGTAAAGAATACTAAAAATTAATTTCTATTCCATAATTTTCAGTTCAGCATTTCGAGAGATCGTGCTCACCGCAAGCCATGAAAAATAGACTACGTTGTGAAGCGATGGTTACTATTTAATAAAAAATCACGGTAAAATAAAAAATAACACTATGAAAAAATTCCAAAAAGCTTATAATTTTCACAAACTTATTAAGAAAAAATGTTTAATAAGCTTTCGTAATATTGTGTAGGAAAAAAGCTGAAAAATTAAGTATATTCTCTATCTGCAACATATAAACCCTTAAGTATACCAATTAATTGGTATACGAATTGGAATAGGTTCGCCAAATTTTGGAACAAATCTATAAAATAACCCCTTGAAAACTACCTAAAAATTGTTGTAGTTTGCAATAAAAAATCCCCAAAAATGAAATGTACCTATTAATGTGATACACAGTGAATAATACATACAATAAAGACCCATTTTTATCAGTCTCATGGTGTGTTTTAGGCTGACAAAATGGGGACATTGACTAAATCGGGCTTTTCTTTCTTTATAATGAACTGAAACTGTTAAAATATTTTTCCCGTCCCTTGATGTAGTCTGATAACTATTTCTGATTATGATGAACTTTTCATTTTTGCATATTTCCATCTTCATGATAAGGAAAACATGCTCAAGAAAGGATTTACTCGAATTCAGTCTTGTTCGTCTGCTAGAGCCCATCAAACCTATGTTCATATTTGGCTGATAAAATCGGGGTTTCAATGCATTATAATAGATATTCAGCATTCGAAGAAGTTTCTTGTAAACGAGTGTAGAACGAATTTGTTTTTACTTACTTGAAGTCAGCGGCGTAGCCAGAAATTCGGTTTGGTGGGGGTTTGGTGAAAATCGATCATACTGTCCAAACGGCATAATTCCGAAACCGTAATTTTTGAAGTTTCAAAATTATGCAGAATTTATTTTTCAGAAAATAGTAACAGAGTTCGTGTCTTTAACGAATTTGTTGAGACTTTATTGTAGTCATGAATATTAACCTGAGAAAATTCACCATAAATACTTCTACTACCATCAAAATTATTTTATCAGATGATGCGCTGTTTAACGTTTTTCAAACTCATCGAAGATACTAAACCTCCGAAATTGGCGGTTTCAAAATGATGCTATCTTGACCTTAAATTACTGTTTTTAAACATTTGACCTATACATATAATTGGTCATACAACAAAAATCAAAAGCTCATCAAAATCGATCAGAACCTGCTAGAATCGAATGGAAATCGTCATTTTTCATAAATTTCTCTCTACATTCGGAAAGTGTTATCCTCGATATTAATCATATTACGTTTTCGTCTCAACTCGACGCATTCCCAAAATAAAAACCTGTTTTAATCCACCTAGTGGTGCAATTGTGCTTGTCTAATTTGTCCAGACTACGATGCCATGGCTGGTTATGTTCAATACAATGGTGGAAATGAATATTACATGTTCAGTACGATTTGCACATACATACAATGGATCGACAGCCACGATCTTGAGATACTATGTGATACTGAAACATCGCTTGAAACCAGCGGCGGATCATAGAGAAAGATCCGGAGGTCCAGGTCCTGCCGAAAATTTTCAACTTGTTAAGAAATTTTAAACTAGTTACAATTTTAAAGTAGTAACCCCTCACTGCATACTTCTTCCGGGCCAGTATTATTGACGATTTTTAGAGTGATTGCATAACCTTTCTATATGAGAAAGGCAAAAATGTACCAAAGTCCAAAAAAGTCAATTTTTGTCAAACATTATTTTTTTCGAGTTTACATCAAATCTCAATGTTTCATGCATTTTAAAGTCATTTGGCATCAAAAATACAAATTTGATTTTGAAAATTTTTCATTTCAGTTTATATGGCAATTTTCTGTGTGATTGCACTCTTCAACTCATAACTCCAGAATCGGAAGTCCAATCAATAAAAAATTCAATTGCAGCCGATGGGAAGATTGTACCTTTAATTTGAGACTAACTTTGTGCAAATCGGTCCTGCCATCTCTGATTAACAGAGGTCACATTTTTTCCACATACACACATACACACACATACATACACACAGACATTTTCCGATCTCGACGAACTGAGTCGATTGGCATATGATACACGGCCCTCCCGGTCGGGATTAGATTGACGAATTTTAGAGTGAATGAGAAAGCCAAAAACATTTTTAGCAAATGTTGAAAGTTATGCATTTTTTTGGTGAGCAGTTCTATGTTTCATAGGCATTAAATCAATTTTAACTTCGCTTTCTATTAAATAAAGACCCTACATCTCTACAAAAGCGAGCTCAATTTGAAAAGAAATCTAAGGATTATGATTGATTACAGAACTCTGGAATTTTCTATTGGAATGTTTTCAGGCAGGAATTTGATATTGATGCTATTAGTCAACTGTGAAATCAAGACCAATAGATCAGTTACATACCCATTCCGACAATTTATCAAAAGTCCTCATGATGTTTACAACAACAGGTTATCAATGTACGGATCAGATAATTAGTATTGTAATATTGAATTAAATCAGTCAGCATCAATAAATTTTCAACTTCAATCCAATTTCTTTTGTGTTGTGGGGGGGGGGGTTGTATGGTGTTAAACCCCAAAACCTTCTCTTGGCTACGCCGTTGCTTGGAGTTATTTACTTCGCTTTCATTTTCCGATATGTTTCAGATCGATCCGATGGTTATAAGTTAGAAAAATTGCAGTCAGAAGGTTCGTACAAATGAACATTTTTGCACTGATAAGTTATCAAGTTCCCTCCAGACAACTTGGAAGTGTTCGGTGATTATTTCTAGCGGTTGTAGATAGAAAAATGAAATACAAAATTCGTTTTATCGAAATATTGTTTGGCTTATTTAAATGGATTATTACTATATTGAAAATAAATAGGCGACAAAGAGTAACCCACAAACAACAAGCCATAACTTTTAAAGTATTCAAAATAGATATTTGAAGTCTTCAGTAAAGTTATTCGCAAAAGTAAGAGCTACAAAGTTTCTGAAGACATCATTTCGATATAATCACTTCCAAGAAAATTTGTGAAAATATCTCACTCATAGGGTGATTAATCAGCAAAAGCACAATACCAAAAGAAAGGGCATATCGCCTCCATTATATTCGCTGAAGATACTATTGACCTAAAATAAGCCGTTTTGGCGTTAATAATAGATTACATGTTTTTGGTCATATTTCTGGCAATGGGAAATGATAAAAATCTTTCGTCCGCATTTAATGTTAAATATCTCTTTTGATAATAGTCCGATTTCAACAATCTATAGCTTGTTCGAAAGGTATTCGTTAAAGCTATCTAAAAACATATAAATTGTTAATCAATATTGTCAATTTCGGCAGATAATTCAAAAAAACTGCAAAAAACGCCATTTTTACGCATTCAAACATTCATATCTTGGAAACTAAACATCAGAATCAAAAACAAATTAATAGCGTTCATACTGTTTTTTAGTTCTTTCATTTAAAATTGGTTTGGATAAGATCGGTTCAGCCATTGCTGAGAAACACGAATGAGAATTTGTCCGTTACATACACACACACACACAGACACACACACACACACACACACACACAGACATTGTCCCAAATCGTCGAGCTGAGTCGAATGGTATATAAGACTCGGCCCTCCGGGCCTCGGAAAAAATCTTGAAAGTTTGAGCGAATTCTATACATTTCTTTTATAAGAAATGTAAAAAAGGAAGCCGATTGCCGTGAGCTACAGTATCTCGTTGATACCTTTTACAGTTGGTGTAAAAGAAATATGATGGTTCTTAGTGTTGCTAAATGCTTTGTTATCAGCTCTGATCGAACGAGAAACATGATTGCTATCAACTACAGTAGTGCTGGAACTCAGCTACAACGCGTTGATCATGTAAAAGATTTGGGCGTCATCCTAGGGACGCATTGAACTCGGCCGGAGCGGATCTGATCTACTTTCGATTTAAAACAAATTCGCTACTTATTCTAAATATTTCGAAAAAACTGACGCGGAAATATCCAGCCATGACAGATATCTTGAAAGTTCGCTCAGATAAGCGTAGAATTGTGAAGCGAATAACGTTGCCGGCGACATGTCTTTTACTGCATCTACATGCCCGCTCATAAAGTTAAGATCGACCGTGTGGTGATCGATTCGGGTCGGTCATGTCATGTATATCTAGTACAGCACAGAGTGGGTTGTTCCAAGGATCTCTCGCTTCAGTGAGCGAAGATTTTGAATGGCAATCGTATTGGACAGGACTAATTTGTGTGTCGCTTCAAACTCGTATCGGGTGATCTTTGGCAGGACTACATTGCGTTTATTTACATCTTCTTTGATAAGGATCACTTACTTGTTGTGTTGTTTGTATTGCACATTGCATGCATGCATTGTTTCATTGCACTAAATGCAAGTAAACGGGCCATCGTAGCAAAGTATGACTCTTGCATTGGGAAGCCAAGCCCTGCATACAAACAGCGCTCGAGAAGACTAAAGCATTCCCTTAAAATACGCTCTAAGTACTCGTGTGTGTAAATACTAAAAAGGGCCTCGCCACTCTCCAAGACAGATCATTATGCTCTCTTGACTCGGAAAGAGTGAGATTCTGACGACCCTCATGTAGGTGGCTTTTTGCTGTGTTTAAACTTTCTTAAAATCGAATTAAATCTTCTCAGTCAACAAGGTATTTCTGTAGTTAAAATTGCAGCCATGGAAACTTGATCTTTTATATAACTGATTTTGTTTCCTTTCAATAATAGCCATCAGGGAAAGTGTATCATTAGTTTACTCTAATGTTTTATACGATGTAGTTTGCTTACCAATGTTGTAAACATATTTTAGACAATAAAACGACATACCTGTAAAGAAAAAAAAGAAAGAATATTTAGTTTAAGTGTGTCAATTGTTTTATTGCTGGCAAGATCGCGGGCGCAAGGATGTGTGGATGATTGCAATTGCATGTTCGCGTTTGTGACCAGGTTTGTGTTATCGCGAAGGTCACGAGCGTTTGTACGTGTATAATGGGAGAGATTCTGAGTGTATATGAGAGCATATGCAATTTATTGTGTTAGTGAGTGTTAGTATGAATCTGATTTAAGATATAGTAATAAGTCAAGCAAAGATAGATGGAGGTAGAACACAAATATAGAATATTTTTAGTTTGCACGGACAATGTTATGGTAGAGTAAATCTAAAAAATTGAAAAATATAGATTTTCTACACTATTGAGTAAATTAAAAAAAATATATTACTACAGAAATAAATTTATTTATTGAATGAGATTTCTTCAAAAACTACGTGTTTCAGTTTATTATGTTGGGCTAGCTGAGCATTAACTAGTGGCTGAACAGTGAACAGTATGTTTAAGGAAGAGGTTCCATCCATATGAGATTGTCGTCCATGTTTCTGAAAACAGCGTATCCGATTCGTTATAAACGAGTTATAAAGAGACATAACCGGTGAAGTAGAATACACTTAGGATTATTAATATAAATATGTAGGCGGGATTTTGCGGAAAAAGAATTGTCTTCAAATGAATCCTTCATAAATTATTTATGAATATTTTTTATACACCCGTCTGCATGGTACGATATATAGGCTTCTGTGGCATTTGAACATACGAAATATACGAAAATTTTGTTCGATGAACGAAATGAAATCGTGCGACTGCAGAAATATACATGCTGTACACAAATATTTAGTAAAATAAAGAAACATTTCGTTTCATTCATGACAAATAGTTGTATGTGTTTTCGACGATAAATTTCGTGCAATGTAAACTTATTATATAAATTTACGAAAATTTTCGTTCATCAAGTCGCCATGTTTATAGGTCATGAAATGGACCAACCCAACTATTTACAACGCACAAAAATGCTTGTATCCGTGGATGAACCTATTCGTAGCAGATATACGAATAAATTCGTTCAACGATATGAGGTTTTTGTGCATAATTATTTTAAGGATTTTTCGAAAAAATCGTTCATTTTACGAAAGATGCTGTCAAATATTAGACAGACTTTTGTATATTTCATCAAACAATTCGTTTGATTAATGAAACAGATTTGGAATAAGCCTACGAAAGTTGTTTCGCGATTTATACGAGACTCGTACAATAATAAAAACGTTTACATAGAAACTATGAATAATTCATCATGTGCGCGAAAAAAATTGTATATTTTACGAATGTTTTCTATACGAAACCTATTTATAGCACATTTACGAATATATTATCTCAGTGTAGCGTAAATAAATTGCTTTTTCGTTAAGTACAACGGAAGTTATTCGCATTTATAAACTGGAAAAATTTCTCAGCAAATTTTTTTTAACAGGGATTCCAGTATTGACAGATTAGAAGTATTCTACTTGAAAATTGATTGCGAAATTTATTTAATTAAAAGATCAAGTTTAAAACCTAAAAGTAGTACAAACGTAGTATAAAAATATCTCTTTCTTAATGCACATTTTATTACCATATGATAATCATGATGATTAACTGCCGTGACCCGTTCTTCGACAACGGAACACTGACGCAGTTCATGGAGAATTCCAGATCAAACAATTTAAACAGCAGTTTTACGAGCATGCGTAAATGAATACCTCACGTCAAAAATTTTTCGTCGATGAAACGCAATCAAAGGATCTAACCAAATTATGACGCACCCGAAACAATGTGGTCGCTCCTTTCAACTTTGAAACCAGTTCATGTAGTGGACGAACGCCATTTTGTTTTGTTTTTTTGTTCTGTCTAGTGAGTGCGAAAGATCCATCAAAACAGTGCGTATCGCAAAGTAGAGCAACAAAAAATAACCAATTAACGCATTCCTCCACCCCTTCCCAGGATCGACCCCAACGATCCCGGTCGATCGCGCTCTAGTCAGTGTTTTAACGATGCCATGCCGGATAGAGCTGTGCAAAATTAAATAACCCAGCCTGCGGCGGCCACTACGCGAAACCTACTGGTTGCTATCGCACATAACAAGGAATAGCAGAAAAGTTTGATACCGGACGAATGAAATGGTGTAGGTGTAGGTGGCCAGGCAGGCAGGCAGGCGATGATATGACGAATAAAGTAGAGCGAAAACAGAAATCGGCTGGAAGCGTGAGCGCGCGACAAGAAACGAATCCGAACGATCGATTAATTCATTGCGCGAATTGGCCGCGTCGAGGTGTCAAGCTGATCGGCGCCATTTTATTGTGCGAATTTTGTGCAGAGCCGGGATATGGCGAGGGTTGTTTTGTTTCCCTTTGGTCACGATATGACCATTGACGTTTTTCTGCTTCAACCGGTGTTTGGTGAATGTTTTAGTTTTGTTGAAATTTTCTGGTAACAGAATGGTGGTAGAGTAGAACGGGATCAAATAGGTATGGGGGTACAATTGATATAGGGCATTATCTTTGCTATGTTATTGTCTTGTGTGAATTAGATACACGGTAGAGACATCGTAAACGACTATCATTTCGGCTGTTACCTTGGCTCAGTTGGTTTAATTACAGCGTCGTTTATGTTTTCGCGTGTTGTTCTACGAAAACGCATTGTTTTTCGTCCTCAATACAATACATTTAATCAGTGTCAAAAAATGACAAGTGAGTATTTTCTTACGTAAAAATTAATGCTGAACGCGATAGTTGTGTTGGTTTTGCGATATTTTCGTTTTTGAAAAAATACGGACCTCAACACGAAAAATACGCTTGGGGGCACGATAGGTCAGGGGTTTGGGGGCACTATAGATCACTACTGATTGTCTCACAGCTAAGCAACCACGTGAGCCGGGATGAACAACTTCAATTCCACACTCTGACGACAAAGAGGACACCGAAGAAGTTATTTGCAAGTACAAAGCCTAGTGATCTGCCGAAACCACATGCTTTTTCAACATTTCCTTTAGCGGTTTCACCATTTTTCACATAATTTGCCACTTCTCATTTGCTTAGTTGAATGACGTCAATTTAATTTTTAAATAAACTGCAGTATTAGTACTCTTCAAATGAAAGTTGAACCGGTGATTTTCTAGGCGTGAACATTGCTCAATTAAACCTCGAATATAGTGGATTCAGCTTGAAAAATATTTAACCAGGCATAAAACCATTATTGCCAAAACGTTGCCAGATGTATAACCTTTCTAACGAGTGCTTGTTTGTCAAAATCAGTGCAAAAATACCAGCGCACGAGCTCGCCAAAGAAAACTGACCTACTTGACCCCACTCTATTCTACTATTTTTAGTTATTGGAAATTAATTTGAAGAAAGAAATAATTTCAATTGAATTATATGAAATCTGAAGAACATTTAGAAGAATAGAAAATATTTCATAAAACCCGTTTTGAATAGATTAGAATGTAAAACTCAAATATAAACTTCAAGCATAAAAGTCGAACTGGACCTTTCCTAGGAGGAATTCCACGAAGATCCGTCCGAAAATCTTTAAAATCGTGACCGACCATCTTAGATTCCAATGAAACTTTACACGTTTCACCGTCATGCAAGACTAAATATTTTCCACAGGTAATAAGATTATTTTGACTCAAGAGCAACCTTTCAAAAGGGCGTAAACGTTTCTACGTGTATGAATTTCAATTTTTTTTGTTCGATTACTGTATTTTATACAGCAAAACTATCTGAGAACGAGTTACAGGGAATGAATACTTGTCTGAAAAAATATACACTGAAAAAAATGTGTCATTTTTCAAAAAAACTAAAATTTATGATAAAAATTTAAATTGCGAAAAAACCCATTTTTTTAATTTTTTTATATTTTGTTACCAAAAACCTAAAGAGAAAAGAAACATTTTGATTGTGATTGCATGATGGAGAAAAAATCGGTAAAAAAGTTTTCCTAGCAATAACTTCGTACATGTTTTTAAATTTCATACTAATAGACATACAAAATTGTAATTCTAATACAGAATATAATTCTAAGCACCATTTAAAATCAAAATGCATTTAACAAAAATCTTCCAAAATGCGATAGTTTTCGAGATATTTGAAATTTTGCTCCTTCAAAAACAATTAATTCGTGTAATTATGCTCTTTTTAAAAGTTATTCGCGTTACCCCATCATAAAGTGTCAATCTATTCCGACAATGTGTTAGTGTCGGTTTCTGATGAGGCGAAGCCGAAACGCAACATAGTATGAAATAAGGATTTGTGCCCTCCTGTACAAAGACTGGTTTTTACCAACAAATTTTCACCCTAGTGAGAAATTTTAGTTTTTACCAAATTTTCCTCCTTAGGGTGAAATATAGCATAGTGCTTTCGCATAGGCCTGCTAAGCCAAGACAAGTTTCGGCTTCACTTGTGTCTCATCTGCATAAACAGAACTTCTGCTCGAACGGGACATCACGTTTGATCAGTCGTTTGATTGAAACACATAGTGTGTTTTAGTTTTAAGGGATTTGCGTCAAGCCGGCGCTAATCTATTCCGACAATGTGTTAGTGTCGGTTTCTGATGAGGCGAAGCCGAAACGCAACATAGTATGAAATAAGGATTTGTGCCCTCCTGTACAAAGACTGGTTTTTACCAACAAATTTTCACCCTAGTGAGAAATTTTAGTTTTTACCAAATTTTCCTCCTTAGGGTGAAATATAGCATAGTGCTTTCGCATAGGCCTGCTAAGCCAAGACAAGTTTCGGCTTCACTTGTGTCTCATCTGCATAAACAGAACTTCTGCTGTGGGGGTGGGCGTAGCGTATTGGTAAATCGATTGCCTTGTACGCAGCGCACCTGGGTTCGAGTCCCGACCCCGTACATAGGGTTAGAAATTTTTCCTAAGAGATTTTTCTAACCCGAAGAGGCGAATGACCTTAAGGTTAAAACCTCTATAATTGAAATAAAAAAAAAAAAAAAAAAAAAAAAAACTTCTGCTCGAACGGGACATCACGTTTGATCAGTCGTTTGATTGAAACACATAGTGTGTTTTAGTTTTAAGGGATTTGCCTTAAGCCGGCGCTAATCTATTCCGACAATGTGTTAGTGTCGGTTTCTGATGAGGCGAAGCCGAAACGCAACATAGTATAAAAAAAAAAAAAATTAATGTTTATCGTTTTAAAGACGTAAAAGCAACTTTTTTAGTGTATTTGGATCCTGTTTCCTGAGTTTTCC